>NC_136261.1:261445239-261615239 GCF_964187855.1 Myxine glutinosa | reverse complement strand
CTTTGCGTGGAACCCTATCGAATGCTTTCTCCAGATCAACAAACCCAAGAAACAGCTTCTTCCTCTTCTCCATGTAACCCAGACACGGGTTACATGGAGAAGTAACTACAAACCTCTCCTGCAACTGCCTCACAATGAAAAGCGCATCTGTCGTTCCTCTTCCTGGCATAAATCCAAACTGCATTTTGTCGATCTTCACTTTCTTCCTTATCCTCCTCTCCAACACCCTTTCCAATACCTTCATTCCATGCTCCAATAACTTTATCGCTCGGTATGAGCCACACTCCAGAGGGTCACCTTTCCCTTGTATAGAGGGACGAGGGTACGCAGTTCCCAATCCACTGGAATGCGGCCTTCTTTCACCACCAGATTACAGATCTCTGTCATTCTCTTCACACCCCAACTTCGTGCTGCCTTCAACATATCTCCCACAACTCCCGTCGGCCCTCCCGCTTTTCCACTCTTCATTGCTTTTATCGCTTCCTCAACTTCCTTCTCAGTTATCTTCTCTGCCGGTCCTAAAACTGGGTTACTCTCTATGTTGCCATCCCATTCATTCTCTGTATTCAACAGCATTTCCATATATCTTTTCCATCTTCCTTTAATTCCATCTGGGTATATATATATATATATATATATATATATATATATATATATATATATATATATATATATATATATATATATATATATATATATATATATAAATATATATATATATCTGTGCAGCGTCTGTTCTGTCCTGTGTTATATTGTCTTGTGTTGTCTTGTCACTGAACTACTTTCTCAAACTTTTGTGAAATTGTACCAAACTTCTGGTATGCACATAATCTCTCCCGTCGGTATGTCCTAAGGGGTTTTTTTTTTTTAATTTCCAATTGTTTTTTTTTTTTTTTGGGGAATTTTTTGGGAATTTTGTTTTCTTTCCAACTTCAATTGTTTATAAAATGTGATATCACGTATATTACAAATACATTTGTGCAAAATAATTGTTTGAATTATGGTTGGTTTAAACCATGACAAAACGGCAACTGTGGTTACAGTCATTGTGAGGTTACAGTCATTTATCTATATATCTACACATCTGGGCAGTGCCTGTGTTGTCACTTAACGACTCCCTCAAACTTTTGTTTCCGTGGTTGTGAAGTGTTTTTAATGACGTTGTGGTGGTTTTGAATCACGTGGTGGTGAGGTATTTTGACTTATGTGGTGGTGAGGTGTTTTTAAATGACGTGGTGGTGAGGTGTTTTTAAATCACATGGTGGTGAGGTGTTTCTCAATCACATGGTGGTGAGGTGTTTTGATTTACAAGGTGGTGAGGTATTTATAATTACGTGGTGGTGAGGTGTTTTGAATTACGTGGTGGTGAGGTGTTTTGAATTACTTGGTGGTGAGGTGTTTTTAAATGACGTGGTGGTGAGGTGTTTTTAAATCACATGGTGGTGAGGTGTTTCTCAATCACATGGTGGTGAGGTGTTTTGATTTACAAGGTGGTGAGGTATTTATAATTACGTGGTGGTGAGGTGTTTTGAATTTTGTGGCTGTGAGGTGTTTTTTTACGTGTTTTATGGCTGTGAGGTGTTTTTATTACGTGTTTTATGGCTGTGAGGTGTTTTTATTACGTGTTTTATGGCTGTGAGGTTTTTTTATTTCGTGTTTTATGGCTGTGAGGTTTTTTAAATTTCGTGGTGGTGTTGTTTTTATTACATGTGTTATGGCTGTGAGGTGTTTTTATTTCGGGTTTTATGGCTGTGAGGTGTTTTTAATTTTGTGGTGGTGAGGTGTTTTTATTACATGTTTTATGGCTGTGAGGTGTTTTTATTACGTGTTTTATGGCTGTGAGGTGTTTTTATTACGTGTTTGATGGCTGTAAGGTGTTTTTAATTTTGTGGTGGTGAGGTGTTTTTATTACGTGTTTTATGGCTGTGAGGTGTTTTTAATTTTGTGGTGGTGAGGTGTTTTTATTACATGTTTTATGGCTGTGAGGTGTTTTTATTACGTGTTTTATGGCTGTGAGGTGTTTTTATTACGTGTTTGATGGCTGTAAGGTGTTTTTAATTTTGTGGTGGTGAGGTATTTTTATTACGTGTTTTATGGCTGTGAGGTGTTTTTAATTTTGTGGTGGTGAGGTGTTTTTATTACATGTTTTATGGCTGTGAGGTGTTTTTATTACGTGTTTTATGGCTGTGAGGTGTTTTTATTACGTGTTTGATGGCTGTAAGGTGTTTTTAATTTTGTGGTGGTGAGGTGTTTTTATTACATGTTTTATGGCTGTGAGGTGTTTTTATTACGTGTTTTATGGCTGTGAGGTGTTTTTATTACGTGTTTTATGGCTGTGAGGTGTTTTTAATTTTGTGGTGGTGAGGTGTTTTTATTACATGTTTTATGGCTGTGAGGTGTTTTTATTACGTGTTTTATGGCTGTGAGGTGTTTTTATTACGTGTTTGATGGCTGTAAGGTGTTTTTAATTTTGTGGTGGTGAGGTGTTTTTATTACGTGTTTTATGGCTGTGAGGTGTTTTTATTACGTGTTTTATGGCTGTGAGGTGTTTTTATTACGTGTTTGATGGCTGTGAGGTGTTTTTATTACGTGTTTGATGGCTGTGAGGTGTTTTTATTACGTGTTTTATGGCTGTGATGTGTTTTTATTACGTGTTTGATTGCTGTGAGGTGTTTTCAATTTCGTGGTGGTAAGGTGTTTTTAATTTTGTGGTGGTGAGGTGTTTTTACTCCGTGTTTTATGGCTGTGAGGTGTTTTTATTACGTGTTTTATGGCTGTGCTGTGTTTTTAATTTAGTGGTGGTGAGGTGTTTTTATTACGTGTTTGATGGCTGTGAGGTGTTTTTATTACGTGTTTGATGGCTGTGAGGTGTTTTTAATTTTATGGTGGTGAGGTGTTTTTATTCCGTGTTTTATGGCTGTGAGGTGTTTTTACTCCGTGTTTTATGGCTGTGAGGTGTTTTTATTACGTGTTTTATGGCTGTGCTGTGTTTTTAATTTAGTGGTGGTGAGGTGTTTTTATTATGTGTTTTATGGCTGTGAGGTGTTTTTATTACGTGTTTGATGGCTGTGAGGTGTTTTTAATTTTATGGTGGTGAGGTGTTTTTATTCCGTGTTTTATGGCTGTGAGGTGTTTTTACTCCGTGTTTTATGGCTGTGAGGTGTTTTTATTACGTGTTTGATGGCTGTGAGGTGTTTTCAATTTCGTGGTGGTGAGGTGTTTTTAATTTTGTGGTGGTGAGGTGTTTTTATTACGTCTTTTATGGTTGTGAGGTGTTTTAAATTACTTGGTGGTGAAGTGTTTTGAATTACGTGGTGGTGAGGGGTTTTGAATTACTTGGTGGTGAGGTGTTTTGAATTACTTGGTGGTGAGGGGTTTTGAATTACTTGGTGGTGAGGTGTTTTGAATTACTTGGTGGTGAGGTGTTTTGAATTACTTGGTGGTGAGGGGTTTTGAATTACTTGGTGGTGAGGTGTTTTGAATTACGTGGTGGTGAGGGGTTTTGAATTACTTGGTGGTGAGGTGTTTTGAATTACTTGGTGGTGAGGTATTTTGAATTACGTGGTGGTGAGGTGTTTTGAATTACGTGGTGGTGCGGTGTTTTGAATTACGTGGTGGTGCGGTGTTTTGAATTACATGGTGGTGAGGTGTTTTGAATTACGTGGTGGTGAGGTGTAATCGTCCCAAACTTCCAGTCTGCAACTACCCCTCCCCTATGTGTGTGCTGAGGGGTTATTTCTTGAAAAAAATAACATTCAACCTAAATCTTCAACCGAAATTGCCTATAAAAATGTAATATCACAAACAGAACAAATACATTTGTGCAAAGTAATTGTTTGTATTATGATTGGTGTAAATCATGACAACACAGCAACTCAGGTACAGTCATTATCCTCAGCTAAAATAAGCCCGTTCCTCAGTATCGATGCTTGGTGAGGCGAGCGTAGTGAGCCGAGCCAAGCTGGTACATATACATATATATACACACATGCACGCAGCATACAAACACAGAAGAGGAGATAGGAAACCAAAAAGGAGTGGAAAACACGTGCAAGTTCTGTAACAGACCATTCGGCTGTCAACAAGAGTGTGACGCCGTGCGTGTGTCTGCCAATTTGACCAATCGTCACCCAGGTTCATCCCCTCCCACTGCTTACTGCCGTGGGACATTTGTTCAAGAAAGGCTTCCTGAAGAATTCTTTTCACGTGTTAGCGCTGTTCTGAGAGCAGACTTGTAGAATGCTTCCTTTCGCATTGGTCCTGGGAGAGGTATAGATGGCGATGGGAAATATTATGATTGCCATTTTCCCTGCCTTTTTTGATGATTAAAAGCTTTACTTCCTGTCTTTGTTTATATTCAGTATTACAGCAGTTTTTTTATTTGCTCGTGAGCACTGCATGGCCAAGTGCAATTAGCCACTGATTCATCCTTGGGTGGTCACACATTGGTTAAATTAAAATGTAACTGGTTTTAGTGCATTCCTAAATGTTATATATATATATGTTTTAAATATATATATAAATCAAAATAATATCTGCTTGTACATTTCATATTTTGTACACAAATGTTGCATCTCAATGCTGAAGTGGCGTTTGGGGATGAATTTATTGGGTTTTTTATTTGCCATTACTCTCATGGTTATTGACTGAATTGATAAAACAGCTCCCAAAGTTAAGTGAACTTTATGAAATGCACAACATTCAATGGCCCAATGTTATGTTGCTGTTTGTTATGTTACTGACGAAATCACTGGAGGCATTATGTTTTTGAGTCGTCAATCCAGCTCTCCGTCTGTCCGTCCGTCCGTGATGGGTTTTGTTTGCCGTGATAACTTAAGAACGGCTCAAGGAATCTAAGTCAAACTTGGTACAAATATGTATGATGATTTAAAGATAAATGGATCAGATTATGGGGTTAAGAGGTCAAAGGTCTTGGGTAAAAATTATGTTACCTCACTAACTTGTGAACCAACGATGGGATGTTGACCAAACTTGGTGTAAGTCCTGTATATATTATGATGCAGAGATGAACTGATCGTATTTTTCAGCATCAAAGGTCAGTGGTCATGTCAGGTCAAAATGTGATACTTGAGAATAGCTGAAGGGATTAAAATCAAACTTGGTAGAAGTATGTGTAATGGTGTAATAATGTGGGCGGAAACGTATCGCTCAACATTGCGATGTTGAAGAGTGCATATTTGTGTGCGGTTATCTCGGCTCATTGATGAGATTGTATACCAGAGGACATCAAGTTCACCAACTGGCAGGGGACAAAAGGAGAAAGTGGGACAAAGATGTCACACGTGAGTGGCAGAAAGGAAGGAACTGGGGGAGGGGAATAATGGGGGTGGAGGGGGCAACAAGAATTGAGAACGGATGGGCATGGGAGAAAGTATGACGTGATAATGTGTTATGTCATCTTCATCAGGCTAACAGATGCACCTAAACACAGTGCAGTACATAATAATACACACCAAGAACCATTATGTTTCTGAGATTATCATGAACATGAAATATCATCATTGAGACAGCAGTTTACATCGATGACACGAGGATTAATGATGCTTCAATGCAAGGATAAAATGTAAAAGGTAATTGTGTACATAAACCCACATGTATATCTGTATATCCCCTTAGTCAAGGAAATCCATTTTGCTTGGCTGGAGAACTGGTGACATTGAAATTTGTATTTTGCTTTTGCTTCACCCTTTCACCGTAAAGTAATTATTCCACATGACCATGAATGCTGTCGTTTATGCTCATTAAATCCTGTAAGATATTGCACAAATTAACATGACTGAAATGTACATGAGCTTTCCATACATTTTATAGTTACGAGAGTTCAAGAAGTTTTGCAATTCGCATCCCTAGAATGTGTCCATTCCTACTGCGTACCTTACAGGGTGATCCAAAATGATTTGCATGTTTTCAAACAGCTGTCATAATTTTGAGGATGTGACACTTCTTTTATTTTCAGATCGCCCAAAAGAACAATATATTTAAAGTTTTTTCCATAGAAGTTTCAACCCTATCGAACGGTTTCTCTGTGCCCCCAGCAGATGCTCAATTTAGAGACTTTTTGCAGGAGTCATGTTTTTACGTAAAGACAGTTTTGTAGGGTCTATCCAAAAGCAATAATTCCACAATACAAAACCATCAAATGTGGTTTAGAGAAACGTTTAGAGACACTAGACGTGTTAAAGACCAAATGTAAGGACACAGTGGTCGAAAGCCTTCAGTGAAAACACCCGATAAGATAGAGGCCATGAGAAAAAGTAAACATGCCCACTTGCTCAGCTGGTGGAAACCTCTCACACGACTATTGACAGAATTATACACGACTATATGAAACTGTATCGCACAAGGTACTGTCGTTAGTGAAGTTCCAGACTGAAATAAAGAGGGAGAGATTCGAATTTGCATCACCATTGTCCAGCACATCAAAGAAGACCAGGATTTTATAGACAACATATTTGGTGTATGATCCCTCAAAAACATATTGGGTGCTTCAAAGCTAAAGTACAGGAAACGATTACAAGCCACACACACTGCACACATTTTGATGAAATAAACGGGAAAAATCACAGGGGCCAATAACACACTGGGGTTTATTAATCTTATGCCCGAGAACTAGTCGACACAAAAGCCACGCCCCTTATGGTGACATGCAAACACTCTTAACCTGAACATTTACCCTGCTTATTATGTACATCGAGATGGGCTCTTCTTCTTCTTCTTCTTCTTCTTCGCGTTACACGGTCCATACTAAAACCTACACATTCCTACTTTCCTAAGGTATTTCATGCATGCATAACACATGTAAAAGGATGTGTTTGCATACGTAAACCTCCACATTTCATGCACACGTAACACCCCTACAAACGTAACACAGCCCTCCCACCCCCACCCCCTCCCACCTGCCCCACCCACAGAACTATAGCTCCTGCAAAGTTTAATACAGGCATTACCATTTCAGCCTTAACACTTACTGACTCACACTTAATTAGCCTATTAATTAAATTAGGGGGGGCTGTGGGAAGTGAGCCGTAGCTAACTTAACTGTTCTCCTTACCATTCTACACCCCTTAACAACCAGGCAAATTACCTCGGGGGGTGGGGGGGGGGGGGGTGGGAGGGGAGGGCGCAGTCACCGCTCCTCCAGAGCTTGATCCGTACCTGCGGACACACACACCTTCTACACCCACAAAATCCAAAATGACATTCCCTCCCCCGCTGCAATTCAATTCTTAAACACTATCATGTAAAAATATGTCATTGTGTTCATACCCTGCCATGGCCCCCACATTCACACTTCAACTACATCTCAACTTTCCTCACGATAACACAAAAACACAAAACCTTTTACACATATAACAAACACCAACCACAAGACACTTTGTGGCACGCAAACTGCTCCCCTCACCGACCATGTCGTCACTCTCGCCTGCCCCCACTCCAAATTACTCATGTCCCAATTTGTGAGCAGGTACAGAAACACTTGGGACAGTACACCTCAATGCACCTCACCTTAAGTGCAGGTCGTCGCAGGTTGGTCGGGTCGAAGAGTGTGCCCGAGAACCAGCTGGTCCGGCCAAATTTCATTTTATCTGGCTGTACTGGCAAGCATGTGGATCCACCTCCTCAGGTGACCTTTCCTACATTACTACCCTTGGCTACGACATTCCCCCCCCCCCCACCCCCCCTCTACTGTGTGAGGGCTATCGGATGAGTTGAGCAGCCAAACCACCAACATAGGCCCACAAGTGTCCACAAGGGTGCGACCCACCACAAATCCTTCGGTCCCCTGCGAGGACCACAGCTCCACTAGCCCCAGCTGGCCCATGTGGTGGGCACCTGCTGCCAACTCCGCCATTACCATGGCCTTGGACCTGGGAGGCACGGTCACAGTGTATTGCACCTCCAGCCATGTCCCCTGCACCTCCTCGTCATCCCCCAGTCCAACCAACTGCAGCCTCTCAGTGCCCAACCACATGTGACCTCGCCCAAGGTCTAGTTGACAGTCGTGTTCAACCAAGAAACTCAATCCCAGGAGACACTGGTCGCGCACCTCGGCCACCCATACCACCACATTGACCTCCAGACTGTACGAAACTCCATCCTTACAACCCCGCTGCCCAATATTGTAGCCGTCGCCCCTGTAGCTAGTTGAAGGCTGTGTCCTGATTACCTATCAATTTTGTCCCAGCCTCCAACACTTTGGTCAAACACACCTGGATCAATAATGGTGTCACTGACCCCATTGTCCACCACGGCCTCATAAAATTCCCCTTCAATTTTGCATCGAAACCTCAAATTACCCATGCCAATTTTTTCACAATTCACTACTTTCACCAAAGAAGGGCACTTCTCCATACATTTGCCAGCCACACATGGCCCGTATGCTCGGCTCATTCCAATTTATCTCAGATTGATCCCATGGCTCTCTTGCCAAACCGAGAGTCCACAAATCACAGCGGAACATCTGTGGAAGATTATGCTCTTACCATAATGTTCCACAGATACTCCAATGGTTGTCCAGTGGGCTGTATTATTCCTGTCCATGCAGTTTGACCTGCATCCATAGACCAGCACAGCATGGCAGGTCATCACATTCTGGCTGTCCCAGAGTCTCAGGGAGAGGCTGACAGGCAGCATGCCCGGGCGGTCACCACATCAGGCCCTTATTCGCCATCCGTGGTGCCGCCACCAAAGCGCGGCTCACGACACCTCCCCTAGCGAGTAGTGGTCCTCATGATGCACCATGCCAGGTTCCCAGGAGTAACCACCTCGGACCCCCCTCCCCAACCCCCCAGAGGTCTCAACCCCCTCCAGGGTCCGGCGACCCTACCGGCCCGAAACACTCGATCGGGAGGCACCCCAATGGATAAGGGATGCCACACTCCACCAGACTCCCCATGGGGCCCGGGTCGTACCACGCCATCCTTGGTCGGACCCCACGTCCAAATTCCGTCAGCGCAGCCCCCCAGCTGCCTGGAATAATCAAATTTCAAAAGGGGCAAATTTTCCACGAGGCCGACCACAATGACCTCTACTGTTCCGTATTTCGAAACCCGGCGACCAATTCCCTCCAAGGCTTTGCCAAATTGATTTCCCATTTAAATTTAAATTTCATTTAAAAAAAATTGGCCTCGTGTGCCCAACCACAGCTGCAGGTTACAACCCCTTCTTTGGGTATTTCTGCCCCTCCCTGCAGCTGCTCCAAATTCACTAAAGGGATCACTTTTTCCGGGGCTCTATTTCTCGACTCCCCCATGTCCGAATCCAGCTCTGGGCCAAAACGCCCCCCCCCCCCCCAAGGTGGGTATTTAATTTCGGAAACTCCTGTGCCCAAATGTGGCTCGTGCTGAGGGTCCCCTGGATCACCTTCATCTCATCTTGGGGATATTTAACGGACCGACTCACCTCATCTCCCAGACTCTGTTTGACCTGAGCAACCTTTCCCCTGACGGTACTGTCCAAGGTGCTCGGCCGCTCCTGTAACCCTTCATCCATCTTTCCCCCAGTCAATTGTGCCCCCCCCGCTGGTCTTCATCAATTAATGCCCGCTCTTGTTCTGCAACACGAGCCTCCAATTCCTTCACCTCTTGCTCCAAGCCACCACCCTGGTGCTGCACAAATTCCAATTCCTCCCTCTGCTGGTGCGTTCTGGCATCCACACAGGGCTGATAGCCTTCCAGTTCCTCTTCCAACAAACATTTCCCCTCCTGTGCCCCCACTACTTTATCAATTAGTTCCCCAAGTTCTTGTGTTATTTCCACAATTTTGCCTGTTATTTCCGGGACGGGGGTGATTCCAATCCTACCCTCATAAAATCGACCCCTGACCCACTTCCATGCGCCTCAGAACCTTCTAGATGCTCTGTCATTTCATACACATCCGCCATTATGTGACAAGGAGCTTCTCCGCGCTTGCTAAATTTACTTCAGAAAAAAAAAACTTTTTTTTATTTTTGAAAACGCAATGTTGCGTTTTCGCACATCAACCGACTAAAAATTTGGACACCCTGGTACTACAATCGATCCTCCCTCAAAGGGAGAGAGGTGGTTGTTAAAATTTAAATTCTGAAAGCTGAGCGCAATTTGCACTCGGCGAGTGTCGCACTCGCACCCCGGACACCTAGTGTCCGCTGGGTACGAATTGCACTACCTGACACCAGTTGTCGTGGCAGCCCTGTGGTGAACACCTCAGGGCGACGGAAAGCCGAACATTGTTAACTCCGAGGCGCACTTCGAACCTTGGCGAGATTATCTTTTCGCACGCGTGGGAAAGCCCGAAGCCCTACCCGATTGGACGGCCGACACGGGGCTAATCCAAACCCACAGAACAAAGAAATGAGAGAGGACAGAAAAAGTAAAATTCAACAAACATAAATGTATTTACAGTAATGTAAAAGACAACAAAAGGTGAGGTAAACTAAAATTCCGAGGTTGAGGATCCTCCATCCGACTCATATATAGACAGGGGAATGATAAAATAAAAGAATGTTTCTTTTATAAATCGGGTGAACTCAGCTTTACTGTTCCAGCAAGGGTGCTTATTGAGTCAGCAGTTCCAAAGCGGCCGAAACCGCGCATGGGTCCCACTCCAACAATGGCATGGAGATGCCTTTTCGTCACACCCCGACCGTGAGGTAATCCGTGCAGGCGGCCCTCCTTCGCTAACAAGTCTCCGATGATCTCTCCGGCGCAAACAGACGAGCGCCGTCATCCACCTACTCAAAATAACCAAGCGACCGCCGCGATCAAGACCAGGACAAGAGCAAAAGGCAAACACAGCCGTTCTCTTTGAAACCCAGCACAAAAGAGAAAGAATATGTCGTCTCCTCTTGCTTTTTCTTGGAGCACCCCGATGACGTCATCCTTTTGACCAATCACCCAGCGCAGTCGAATTGTCCCAACCAATCATCCTTCGGGGTTTGGCCTCACGGCAATTCTTGACACCTAATGACGAAGCTCGGAGCGTGGTCTGTCATTTCTGGTCTTCCGAGGCGGAGCCTAGCCATCCTTCAGGAATGTTCGGCTGGGTGTGGTTCCTTTGCCGATCGGCAAATGTTCGGGTTTCTGTCTGGTGATTATGGTTGGTGTAGTGGCAGCCCTTTTTTGATGAAATAAACGAAGGGAAAAATCACAGGGGCCAATTACACACTGGGGTTTATTAATCATACGCCTTTGAACTAGTTAACACAAAAGCCACGCCCCTTATGACGACATGCAAACACTCTTAACCTGAACATTTACCCTGCTTATGTACATCGAGATGGGCTTCTTCTTATTCATGTCACATGGGTCGTACTAAAACCTACACATTCCTACTTTCCTAAGGTATTTCATGCCTACCCCCACAAACGTAACAATATATATATATATATATATATATATATATATATATATATATATATATATATATACACTACTTGGCCAAAAGTATACGGACACCCCTTCTAATTGGTGGATTCGGCTGTTTCAGCCACACCCATTACTGACAGGTATATATAATCAAGCACACAGCCATGCAATCTCCATATACAAATATTGGCAGTAAAATGGGCCATACTGAAGATCTCAGTGACGTTCAGCATGGCACCATCATAGGATGCCACCTTTCCAACAAGTCAGTTCGTCAAATTTCTGCCCTGCTAGAGCTATCCTGGTCGACTGTAAATGCTGTTATTGTGAAGCGGAAACATCTAGGAGCAACAGCAGCTCAGCCGCGAAGTGGTCGGCCACACAAGCTCACAGAATGGGACTGCTGAGGGCTGAAGCACACAGGGCTTAAGAATTGTCTGTCCTTGGTTGCAACACTCACTTCTGAGTTCCAAACTGCCTCTGGAAGCAACGTCAGCACAACTGTTCGTCAGGAGCTTCATGAAATGGGTTTCCATGGCCGAGCAGCAGCACACACGCCTAAGATGACCATGCGCAATGCCATGTGTCGGCTGCAGTAGTGTAAAGCTCGCCGTCATTGGACTCTGGATCAGTGGAAACGCGTTCTCTGGAGTGATGAATCACGCTTCACCATCTGGCAGTCCAACGGACAAATCTGGGTTTGGTGGATGCCAGGAGAACTCTACCTGCCCAAATGCATAGTGCCAACTGTAAAGTTTGGTGGAGGAGGAAGAATGGTCTGGGGCTGTTTTTCATGGTTCGGGCTTGGCCCCTTGTTTCAGTGAAGGGAAATCTTAATGCTAAGCATACAATGACATTCTAGACGATTGTGTGCTTCTAACTTTGTGGCAACAGTTTGGGGAATGCCTTTTCCTGTTTCAGCTTGACAATGCCCTGGTGTTGGCTTAGCGGTTAGGGTGCCGGCTTGGGATCCTAGGATCCTGGGTTCGAATCCCGGTCGATCGCTGAATTAACGCCAGGGGGTTGACTCAGCCTGTCATCCTTCCGAGGTCGGCAAATTGAGTACCAGCTTGCTGGGATGGATGATCCCGGTGTGTACCCCGATTTAGAATAGGTACACCGTATCCCTGCGCATCGTAAGAGCGTGACCAAGGGTTGGCGTCAGGAAGGGCATCCGGCCATAAAAACATTGCCTCAAACAGGGAACCATGATTGTCATGGTGCCCGCAAGGCTAACCCCCGCTCTAGCGGGGAAAATGGCCTTAAAACGATCATTCATTTATTCATATTCAATGCCCCCGTGCAGCAAACGTGCGACCAACTCCATATTAATGCTCATGATTTTGAAATGAGATGTTCGACGAGCAAATACGGGTGTGATGTTTGGGTGTCCACATACTTTTGGCCATGTAGTGTGTATATATATATGTAACCATCTGAGCATGTATTTCGTGATGCTGCTATCTCAGCTTGAAATCCCATATTCTGTGTTGATCTATGAACACAATCTGCTAATGTACTTGAATTGCTGCGAATATCTTATGCAATCCTGAAATGTCTTTATATTATATAATATCTGTTCAAGCTTTAGACTAAAAAAAACAAACACCTTACAGTTAAATACAGTTTTTGTTGCATTTAAAATTTTTACGGGAAATACTTTCCTTGCTAACACTTCATATTATTTTCTGTTGTTCTTATCATTAACAGTTTTAAAAGTTATTTCAAAGAAAGATCTATGACAAGCTTTTCCATTCCTTTATGCACTTCCTGGCAGTGAATAGGGAAAATCGTTTCTTTATTTGCTCTCCCATAATCCTCAGAGTGTAATAAATTAATTAGCATTCCTCATTTTTGGCATGTCAACATTTAGCTCATTCTTTATTTAATAACCATAATGGTCGTTAAAATATTTACATGTCTCAGCCTTAATTATACCTTTCATCCACCCACCATCGCCCTCCCCTCATCCCTACCCAATACTGAATAGGCGTTGCAGAAATATGTCCTGATTCTGCCTTATCTAATGTTTGCAGAGCAGATTAGGTTGATACTTCAAGCAGGACTCATCAGAAAAGTTGATCATCTCTTTTTAACAATACGGGGATAATTTCTACTTTTTTGCGCTCTGAAGCTTGACCTATCTTGCCTACTTACCCCTTCAAGCAGACATTCATTCAGATGTGCTAGCACATACAGAGCATATCAATGTTTAGAGTCGATTATGAAGTATAGACTTGCACAATATGTCGACAATTGCACACCTCAAATATTTATTCTTCGCTTCTCCCCATCTGTGGAACCACATTCTATCTTATGTCCAGTGTTTTAAGTAGGCTGTTCTGTCTCACTTTTACATCCAGGGTCTCTGTCTCAATCTTACGTCCAGGCTGTTCTGTCTCACTTTTATGTCCAGGCTGTTCTGTCTCAATCTTACGTCCAGGCTGTTCTGTCTCACTCTTACATCCAGGGTTTCTGTCTCACTCTTACGTCCAGGCTGTTCTGTCTCACTCTTATGTCCAGGCTGTTCTGTCTCACTCTTACATCCAGGGTCTCTGTCTCACTCTTACGGCCAGGCTGTTCTGTCTCACTCTTATGTCCAGGCTGTTCTGTCTCACTTTTACATCCAGGGTCTCTGTCTCACTCTTACGTCCAGGCTGTTCTGTCTCACTTTTACATCCAGGGTCTCTGTCTCACTCTTACGTCCAGGCTGTTCTGTCTCACTTTTACTTCCAGGGTCTCTGTCTCACTCTTACGTTCAGGCTGTTCTGTCTCACTCTTATGTCCAGGCTGTTCTGTCTCACGCTTATGTCCAGGCTGTTCTGTCTCACTCTTACATCCAGGGTTTCTGTCTCACTCTTACGTCCAGGCTGTTGTCTCACTCTTATGTCCAGGTTGTTCTGTCTCACTCGTACGTCCAGGGTTTCTGTCTCACTCTTATGTCCAGGCTGTTCTGTCTCACTCATGCATCCAAGCTGTTCTGTCTCACTCGTGCATCCAAGCTGTTCTGTCTCACTCGTATGTCCAGGGTTTCTGTCTGACTCTTATGTCCAGGCTGTTCTGTCTCACTGGTACGTCCAGGCTGTTCTGTCTCACTCGTACGTCCAGGGTTTCTGTCTCACTCTTATGTCCAGGTGGTTCTGTCTCACTTGTACGTCCAGGCTGTTCTGTCTCACTTTTATGTCCAGGCTGTTCTATCCCACTCTTATGTCCAGGCTGTTCTGTCTCACTGGTACGTCCAGGGTTTCTGTCTCACTCTTATGTCCAGGTGGTTCTGTCACACTCTTACGTCCAGGCTGTTCTGTCTCACTCTTATGTCCAGGCTGTTCTGTCTCGCTTTTACATCCAGGGTCTCTGTCTCACTCTTACGTCCAGGCTGTCCTGTCTCACTCTTCTGTCCAGGCTGTTCTGTCTCACTTTTACATCCACGGTCTCTGTCTCACTCTTACGTCCAGGCTGTCCTGTCTCACTCTTCTGTCCAGGCTGTTCTGTCTCACTTTTACATCCACGGTCTCTGTCTCACTCTTATGTCCAGGCTGTCCTGTCTCACTCTTCTGTCCAGGCTGTTCTGTCTCGCTTTTACATCCAGGGTCTCTGTCTCACTCTTACGTCCAGGCTGTCCTGTCTCACTCTTCTGTCCAGGCTGTTCTGTCTCGCTTTTACATCCAGGGTCTCTGTCTCACTCTTACGTCCAGGCTGTCCTGTCTCACTCTTCTGTCCAGGCTGTTCTGTCTCACTGGTACGTCCAGGGTTTCTGTCTCACTCTTACGTCCAGGCTGTTCTGTCTCACTCTTATGTCCAGGCTGTTCTGTCTCACTTTTACGTCCAGGATCTCTGTCTCACTCTTACGTCCAGGTTGTTCTGTCTCACTCTTACATCCAGGGTTTCTGTCTCACTCTTACATCCAGGGTTTCTGTCTCACTCTTACGTCCAGGCTGTTCTGTCTCACTCTTACGTCCAGGCTGTTCTGTCTCACTCTTATGTCCAGGCTGTTCTGTCTCACTTTTACGTCCAGGATCTCTGTCTCACTCTTACGTCCAGGTTGTTCTGTCTCACTCTTACATCCAGGGTTTCTGTCTCACTCTTATGTCCAGGCTGTTCTGTCTCACTCTTATATCCAGGTTGTTCTGTCTCACTCGTACGTCCAGGGTTTCTGTCTCACTCTTATGTCCAGGCTGTTCTGTCTCACTCGTGCATCCAAGCTGTTCTGTCTCACTCGTGCATCCAAGCTGTTCTGTCTCACTCGTATGTCCAGAGTTTCTGTCTCACTCATGTCCAGGCTGTTCTGTCTCACTCGTACGTCCAGGCTGTTCTCTCTCACTTGTACATCCAGGGTTTCTGTCTCACTCTTATGTCCAGGTGGTTCTGTCTCACTTGTACGTCCAGGCTGTTCTGTCTCACTTTTATGTCCAGGCTGTTCTGTCCCACTCTTATGTCCAGGCTGTTCTGTCTCACTCGTATGCCCAGGCTGTTCTGTCTCACTCTTATGTCCAGGCTGTTCTGTCTCACTTTTACATCCAGGGTCTCTGTCTCACTCTTACGTCCAGGCTGTTCTGTCTCGCTCTTACGTCCAGGCTGTTCTGTCTCACTCTTATGTCCAGGCTGTTCTGTCTCACTTTTACGTCCAGGATCTCTGTCTCACTCTTACGTCCAGGTTGTTCTGTCTCACTCTTACATCCAGGGTTTCTGTCTCACTCTTACATCCAGGGTTTCTGTCTCACTCTTATGTCCAGGCTGTTCTGTCTCACTCTTATATCCAGGTTGTTCTGTGTCACTCGTACGTCCAGGGTTTCTGTCTCACTCTTATGTCCAGGCTGTTCTGTCTCACTCGTGCATCCAAGCTGTTCTGTCTCACTCGTGCATCCAAGCTGTTCTGTCTCACTCGTATGTCCAGAGTTTCTGTCTCACTCATGTCCAGGCTGTTCTGTCTCACTCGTACGTCCAGGCTGTTCTCTCTCACTCGTACATCCAGGGTTTCTGTCTCACTCTTATGTCCAGGTGGTTCTGTCTCACTTGTACGTCCAGGCTGTTCTGTCTCAGTTTTATGTCCAGGCTGTTCTGTCCCACTCTTATGTCCAGGCTGTTCTGTCTCACTCGTACGCCCAGGCTGTTCTGTCTCACTCTTATGTCCAGGCTGTTCTGTCTCACTTTTACATCCAGGATCTCTGTCTCATTCTTACGTCCAGGCTGTTCTGTCTCACTCGTACATCCAGGGTTTCTGTCTCACTCTTATGTCCAGGCTGTTCTGTCTCACTTATGTCCAGGTTGTTCTGTCTCACTCGTACATCCAAGCTGTTCTGTCTCACTCTTATGTCCAGGCTGTTCTGTCCCACTCTAATGTGCAGGATTTCAAGCAGACAGTGCACTGCCACCTCGTGTCATCCCCCATCCTGACCCATGATTTGTATTGCCCCTATTACCCCTTTTTAACCCTACAATACATGATGATTTCAGTGTTTCCTCCCCTTCTCTCTCTCCCTTTCCTGTTCATTTGTCCCCTGGCTGGTTATGCCCATTTGTTGCCCCACTACCCACTGTCAATTTAACCTTGCTCTTCCATGAATCTCACTCTTAAAAAAAAAAGGAAAAAAAGGCAGGCCAAGTCTGTACATTTAAACTGGGTTTTTAATCAAATTTTGAATAGTGACAATAATACTCGTAAAATTAGCTCACTTTCCAGGAACTGAAAAACTGCTACTTTCAGCTAGATTTAAACCAACATTATCATCACGGATCTGAAGCTTAATAGTATATTAACGGGGCATATTCATGCCGCGTTTGCACTACAAACTATTTATGTGCAGAAACAGCTTGAGTACCTAAATGTGACCTTCGGCAAGGAAACGTCACCTCATCCAGGACTTTGCAGTGTTCTTGTGGGACGCTTTCCCATTAGTGTAGCAGCATAGCAAACCTGTTGTGCATTTTGTGATACAAGCACCAAATTTGGCACAAATGTACATTAATATGTTGCGAACATTTTCAGATATTGGGCCACTTGAAATTCCATAATTTTTTTTTTCAAATTTTTTCAAATTTCGTAATTTCAAATTTTTCGGGTGACACCGTCACAATTTCGGTCTTCGAGGCCGGCCGATATAGTGGGGCGGCTTAGCCCAAATATTCAAAAGAATTGTGCATTTTGTGATACAAGCACCAAATTTGGCACAAATGTACATTAATATGTTGCGAACATTGTGTGGTCAGCAATGAAGACGAGAGTCTGAATTACATGTATGCAAAAGACCTTGTGAACCAGTGAAGCAAATACACGGGTAAGCATGAATTAAATCTAGGGCATGATATAATTTCCATGATGTTTACCTCTACACTCAATGGTGGAAGGAGGTAATGTTTTGATCCCAGCTTGTCTGTATGTCTGTTTGTCTGTTAGTCCACAAAATTCCAGACAAAGCTTGTAGTAGTGGTAGTTGTAGTGGTAGTGGTGATAACAGAAATTGTTATATAGAACTGAACTTATATTATTATTATATGCAGAAAATAACTTCATTTCTATATGCCCTGCAGTGGACAGGTTAATTGGTTTATGCACTGAAGGGGTCACCCTGGTGTGCACTGCTGTGTTCTGCCTCACTGAGTTGTTCAGGTATGATGTACTCAGCACAAGCTTCCGGTCGGCCCGGAGGTGGGGGTGCGGGGCCTGTCACGGAACGTCAAAACAAACGGCCTGCCGGGGCCGCCCAAAAGTCGGGCGTGAGGGGCGCGTCCACTAATGGAACGCCTCTCGCTTCCCAGATCGAGGGCCACGTGGTCAGGAGAACCTCGTCCCTTCCGGTCACACTTTGCCTATCGGCCGGCCTCGAAGACCGAAATTGTGACGGTGTCACCCGAAAAATTTGAAATTACGAAATTTGAAAAAATTTGAAAAAAATAATTACGGAATTTCAAGTGGCCCAATATCTGAAAATGTTCGCAACATATTAATGTACATTTGTGCCAAATTTGGTGCTTGTATCACAAAATGCACAATTCTTTTGAATATTTGGGCTAAGCCGCCCCACTACATCTCATTCCAGTGGGTGGAATATTTTCTTGGTGTTATATCGTCATCATATTCCCAACCATCTCTCATCATCCTCCCATTCTTCTGTAACTCTAAGTTTGACAAATTGGCAGAGGTAGTGAAGAGCAGTCTTGGCAATCCTTCGAGATTGAAGAGTTGCTGGAGCTTTGAGCAGAAAATAATGTGCAGATTGACTGGCGTCAAGCTCAGGGAATGACAATGTGAGATCAGTTGCATTTCAGCACAGCTGTTATACCAGGGCATGCATGTTCTGTGAAGCAATGACGGGACATAATGCGAAAGCTGAAGTTTGCATGCGAGCAAAGGATGGATTGCGATAGCAAAAGCAGAGTAATGCCAAAAACAAGCCAGTACCATGAGAAACTCAACAGTGCCCTCTGAACGGGCCTGCTATTACTCGTCATGCTTACATATGGTTACGCAATCACGTCGCCCTCAATTATGTCGCCTAGGAACTAGAAACGGTCAGCTCTGCTCATGGCCTGGAACACGTCAGAATGGTTATGCCCCTTGGAATGGAATCCTTCATAGTGCTAATGAGTTGTGTCTTTCATGCATGGGTGTGCAATATATATTATGTATGTTATATGCACCAAATTGTACACAAAACAATCTTTAAAAAATCCATTTTAAGTGACCATTATATGACAGTAAAAAATATTTCCATATCAAACAAACTTGCTTACATGTCTTGCTAGATTTTTACGAGCTTGTTACCATTTTTAATGTTGAATGCTCCAGTCGCAGACTATATAGTCCTCATCGAGGCCAGGCCTTAAATAAAAGAGATGCATTGACAGAAAAATGAAGAAAGAAAGAATAGTCTAAGTGTTTTTGATGAAGTAAAAAAATCTGCTTTTTGAAAAGGGGAAGATCATAAGTGTTTGGAAAGACATGAGTAGGTAAAGAGTTCCAGAGTTTGGCAGTGGAGGGGAAGAAAGAAACATCATAACAACCCACCCTTGAGTTGCCAATGGCCACACATTAATCATGCGATGTAGCGGCTTGTCGAGTAATCCGTGGTCTCGCTAATGGCGGAGGTATACAGGCAGCAAGTTCTTGGGAGCAAAAACCGAATTAATATCGGTAGAAAAGAGAAAGAGAGCCAACTTTGCAACATAATTTGAGCAGGTCGAGTTTTGAGGTCTGATTGCGAGAGTTGATAAGTCGGATTACTTTGGATTCAATTCTGTCCGGTAAGTATGTGGAACTAGAACCTCCCCAGATGTGAGAGCAGTACTCTATACAAGGACGAATCAATCCTTTATATAGTTGAAGCAACTGTTGAGAGGAGAATAATCTTTGACATCTGAACAGGACTCCTATTTTATTTGAGGCAGACTTAGCTATTTGTGTAATGTTTGGATTCCAGGATAAATTTGAAGTTAGGGTAATACCTAGTAGGTTTATTGAATCACATGGTGTAATTGTGGAGCTTTCAAAGGAGATTGGAGAGTTGAGAGGAGTTTAGAGAGAGAGATGTGAAGAAATTGAGTTTTAGAAGCATTACACTTATCCTTAACTCCTTAGCTACCCCACTGAGAAATCTTGGCCAAATCCAAATTTAAAGAGGTGGCTGTGATGAAACAACATGTAGATCGAGTGAGGGAAGATGGGGCAGATGGGAAAACATGGAGGAATGTAATGTCGAGTCATCGGCATACGAGTGCATTTGGTTGTTTGTGGGAGAAAGAAGGTCATTGATAAAAAGAGGGAAGAGTGTTGGAGACAGAACAGAACCCTGAGGGGCACAGCTGTTGATAGGGAAGGAGGGAGGTGTTGAACCGTCAACAATTATGGAGATAGCGCGGTCAGAGAGAATGCTCGATGTGAGAGAGCAGGGTGAAGGAGGAAAGCTGAAAGAGAGAAGCTTGGATATCAGATCCCGATGCCAAACTCTGTCAAAGGCATTTGAGATATCGACGTCTACAACTAAGGATTCCCCAAAGTCTCTCAGAGAAGATTCCCAGAAGAACAAATCCAAAGTATAGGAAGAGTGGTCATGACAATCTGAGATATGGATAGGATGCACCCATCAGACGCGAAAGAGAACAGGTGTTGATAAACTGTTCCAAATCATCATTGAGAATGGAAAATGTAAGAGCTTCAACTCCCCCAACATCCGTGTGGGAAGATTTCAACCACTTCCTGTGGTGTACATTGAAGTTTCCTAAAAATAGGAATTCTGTTTGAGGGTGGTCAGATGTCATGGACTCCTCATGGCAGGAATGAGGATAGTCAAAAAAAGCTATAAAGTTTGTATAGTTGGGAGAGCAGTAAGTGAAACAGAAAAATAGTGATGGTTGGGAGACAAATCTTAAGCCGAATGACATCAAAGTTTGGAGATTCGAGGTCCACAAGGCGTACAGCAGGCATGTTGATGTTGGAGTAGACACAGACCCCTCCTCTGAAGCGGAATCATGAGTGAAGGTTGTAGTTCGAAATGTTAAAAGGACTTTCCAAGAACATCATGTGACAATTGGATCTCTGAGAGAAGCAAGATATGAGGAGACGGACTTACTAGATGATGTTCAACAGAGGAAAGGTTCGACGAATGACCACGAATGTTGGTGAAATGAATTGAAAAAGAGTCACATTGATTCAACAGGCAAAGCACTTGGGAGTGACCGATACTGCTACTACCTGAGCCCACCTCCCCCCCCCTCTCTCTCTCTCGGCAGCAGAGACAGGCAGGTCACCGGAGATTCTTCACACCCCCATAATGCCAGGAACTTGGGGCCATTAATTTTTCAGACTTTTTCATATTTAATTGGACGTTTCTGAGGAAATGAGACGAAATAGAAATAACCGAGAGAGAATGTGAAGGTGAGGAGTGAAAATGAGTAAGAAAAGTGTATGATGTTTGTTTGTAAGAAAGAGAGATTGAAGCTAGCCCGGTGATGGTTCTGATAGTTCAGCAATCCTGACACGGAGAGTGTAAGATGGTTCCGGGCACCACTTTAACGCTCCTAAGTCCGAACGGTAGTACTTCCCTGGGCGGTTGCTGTCTACAACCTACTACTTAAAAAACTGGTCTAACTGGATGGGTGTTTTTCAGGAGACACCATCTCCTTACTGGATGTATCCATTGATCCGTTATGTTGAGATGGGTCACCATCTCCGTTGGCTCACTAAGGGAGCTCATCCGCCCTTTAACAGGTATTGTTTTTAGTCGTGCAGGGTGTCCCAGTCACCCTCCCCACTGGCAAGCCAGTGAGGGTAGTTGGTTTAGTCGCCGACTACCCGACCATGCCATGCGGCAGGTAGCACTATTTGTCTGTGAGCAGGATATCTTAAAATGTTGTGGATGGGTAGTTGGATGAAATTTGTTGGACAGGTTGGGTGTGTGACAAGGATGAATTGATTCGATTTTGGTGAAGATCTGGAACTGGATCCGGATACGAGAAGTTTTTAATTTTTTTCAGTAAGATGGGGCAAAAACGTTATGTAGCATGATATTTCAAAAAGTTGCGGACGGATTCTGACAAAACTAGGAGAGTGAGTTGGATGGTGACAAGAACAAGCCGATTTGATTTGGCTTCAGATCCAGATCTCGATCCGGCCTGTCAGCTGAATACAAAATGTAAAGTGTTCAAGTGTACGCTCTATCGAGTCATTCCAGTTTATTGATGTAAAGGTCTCTTTAAAGCATGAAATTACGATAAAGTGCATGGGACCCAATCTATAGCTTGGCAAAACAAACAATGACATTTAAAATACTAGAACGGCACTCGGCATGCCTCCGCCAGGCTGAACAGTTTCCGTTTTTTTTGTATCCCACCGATGGGCCAGATCTGAATCTGGACCTGAACCAAAATCGAATCGGCTTCATCCTGTCGCCTAACAAAGTCCTCCACCAAGTTTCATCCGAATCCGTGCACAACTTTTTATGCCTCGCAACTAATATCCTCTTCACAGACATACATGGGGTGAAAACATAATCTTCGTCCACCTTCGGTGGTGGAGGTATCAACCATTGCCAACAAGGCAGCGGCACCAACAACTACATGTTATGAAAGATCTCTTTTCATGTGTTTCACTTAATTTAACATTCTCGTTGAGATTCACAAATAGATATGCAATATGTTTGTGAATTACAACATATGCTGTCGCTTGATTACAGCCGTCAGCGAAGCAATGGGTAGGCATGCCTAGTAAGCAAAGGAAGTTTGGCAAATGTACTTTTGTCAATAGTGATTCATATGTAAGGCTCCACCACAACTAATTTTGTGTTAATATGGAAAAACTGAAGTATGAACATGTTTTATTCAAATAAAAGGATACATAAAATACTTTAAAACAAGGTCACCGTGGTGTTGGCCTACGAAGCATTATTTTCCTTGCTTTTTTTCCTACACTTCTTTCTCCCTCCCATTCTCATAGCACTTGGTGGGAAACTATTTGACGTTTGACAGCCAGGGCTATACCTTAGGCCATAGGTGCAGTTCCCTTGCCCAACTATGCATGTGTGTTCATTTGTAAGGCTGAACCACTGAAGGGGTACACAGGGGAGACCATATGGAAGCCAAAGGCTGGTGGCAGTGAGAAGCGAGAGGCTGCCGCAGACGCGGAAGAGAACAGGTGTCGAGGGTCTGCCTTGCGAACATGGATTTTGTGAAGGGTTTGACACGACAGACCACTGCGGTGGTGAGCTATCGGGGAGAATGCTATGGAGGCCGATCGCATATTTGGTCCTGACAGCAATGCTAATTAATGCTAGCCGTTTCGAGATGGGTTGACAGGATTGCTCAAAGGTAGCGTACCCACCTTTGAGCTGCATAGTCTGGGTTTGATTCCCAACACGAATAGAAACTGTCATCATGTTTCTTGTAGGCAGGGAGTTGCATCAGAGTCCTTTAAAGGAGATGTTAAATCTGCTGTCCTGTTTGCTGCTGGAATTCGTTGGTGAACATAAAGATCTGATGCTGCATTTTGAAGGAGTAGGCCATTCAAAATGTCTGCCCGAATCTACAGTGGCCATTATATCAGCGGTATAGACGTGTCCCGAGATGTGATGCAACCAGCAACTAAATGCTGCCGGGATGCAGAAATAATCATAAGAGGTTAAGGTTTCGTACATCTTCCAATGTTGAATTGATAAATCTGACTGTAGGTGCTGAAAATGTCATGACTTCCATTGCGCAGTCACATGTATGATTCTTCATGTTTTAGTTGGAGCAATGTGCGTGAGCTGAGCGTTTTAAGTTTTCCGGTCCGAGTTACTTTTGTGAGGGAAGGATGTCGGGTTAAGCATTCGATTTTTGCAAATGTCCCGTGGAAAAAGACCCACTTTATTTATTTATCCCAGTTCTTAATCGCCGTATTTTCAACGTGGGTACCGCACGAATACTATGCTTTGCTTCCTCTCTCTGCTCGCTTTTTGTAACCTCTGCTCCGTGCTCTGCAGTAAAAACATTCCGTGCCTGATTGGCGCGTCACAGTGAGTTGCACGCCAGGGCGGACGCCAGGGGGGACGTGGGAAAAAGACGCGAGAGAGACCTCTACACCACTGGCAATATAACCTCAGGCATGGCTGCTGAATACGTCGATACAGGCAAAACAATGAATTTTTTTTTTTTAATATATAACCCAGATCAGGTATACCAGTTTATATGGCATCATGCTATAAGTAAGCAACAACAACAACAACAACAACAACAGGCATTTTAAGGCCATTTTCCCTGCTAGAGTGGGGGTTAGCCTTGCGGGCCGCATGACAATCTTCTCCATTTTGCCCTATTTTCTGCATCTCATGTTATCAGTCAGCGTTGTAATAAAATATAATGGGTATACACACACATGTTCAAAGAGATGGCACGAATGAAATTATCTGTAAACAGTTGAAGCTGTTTTCAATCTGTCTGTGCTGTTCTGTGGACTAGCTCTTCCCCGAGCCTTAACTTTGTATACCACATGTACTTAATATGGTGACGTATTGATGATAGATCAATCCATAATTATCTATAGTATAATCTATAATTATAATATAATGATAATCTATAGATTGTATCGATGATAGATGATCATGTACTTCTACCCCTGTTAATTTACCCCCAGATCCACTTTTTTGAAATACCGACTTCTTTCCTGGAAGTTCTAGCAGTGTCCATGTGTTTTATACCTCTCCCACCCCCCGCCCCCTTCCCATGCCTCCTCCCCCCAAGCCCTCTCCCTCCCACACATCTCCCGATGTCCCTGTTCTATGCTGTTGTACTTGTGTGCTTTCCTCTCTCCCCATCTTGTCTCCCGCTCCCTTTATCTTATGTTTTATGTGTCCAGTTTTTTTTTTTTTTTGTGATTAATGTTAGCTCTTACACGAGCCTCGATCTTGTATACAAAAAAAAAAACCCATCATTTTCAAACCCAGGAAAGGAGTGCAAAAGTCGGCGGAGCGAAAAGATGAGTTGCTTGAATGGGAGAAGGATGTACAAAGTAATGCAAGAAACTTTTGTGCAGGCCATGTGGCTCATCATGATTGTACTACATTAACACCATATTAATCCATTGTGTCAGTTTATCAAATCAATTTATTCAGTGGGAGAAGTGTGAAGGATAACATCACCATACAGGGTGTGGCAGTGTCATGGACATCACTGGGACTACATATCAATGAATATGAATGAATGATTGTTTTAAGGCCATTTTTCCCGCTAGAGCAGGGGTTAGCCTTGCGGGCGCCATGACAATCATGGTTCCCTGTTTGAGGCAATGTTTTTATGGCCGGATGCCCTTCCTGACGTCAACCCTTGGTCGCCTCTGACGATGCGCAGGGATACGGTGTACCTATTCTGAATCGGGGTACACACCGTGATCATTCATCCCAGCAAGCTGGTACTAAATTTGCCGACCTCGGAAGGATGACAGGCTGAGTCAACCCCCCTGGCGTTAATTCAGCGATCGACCGGGATTCGAACCCAGGATCCTAGGATCCCAAGCCGGCACCCTAACCGCTAAGCCAACACCAGGCTACTGGGACTACATATATAAACAATAATATAAAATAATATATATATCGGCTTGTTTGTCTTGTCAAAAATTGAATTGGCTTGTTCTTGTCATCCAGCCAGCTCATGCATCAAAATTGGTCATAATCCATCCAAAACTTTTGAGGTATTGTGCTGTATATTGCTTTTGGTCCAATTTTTCGATGGTGAAAATTCACCTATAAATTGTTTTTTAAATTCTCATATCCGGATCCGGATCTTCACCAAAATTGAATCAATTCGTCCTTGTCATACACCCAACCTGTCCACCAAGTTTCGTATGAATCCGTTCTTCACCTTTTGAGATATCGTGCTATATATTGCTTTTAGCGCTCTCACTCAATGGTGAGCAATCGCAAATAATGTTCCAGTATCTGGATCCAGATCCAGATCTTCAGCAAAACCTAATCAAATTCGTCCTTGTCACACACCCAACATATCCACCAAATTTTGTCTGAACACTTCCGTAGTTTTTGAGAAATCCTGCTCACAGACAGACAAAACAGGGGTGAAAACACAACCTCCGTCGACCTTTCTTGACAGAGGTAACTACTCGTCTCGTCCTAACTCTCCTCTTCTTCACTCTGAGGCTGGTCCCTGGTCCTGTCATTGACCATTTGGGTGAAAAACTTTTCTGCACCAAATATTTATATTCCCCTTCATTTGTAAAGAATATCTCCATCAGATCCCCTCATAATTGCTGCCTTTCTAACGTATAAGGTCCTGTCTCCTTACACAGCTTAATTTAGCTAGCCCCATAATCAATGTCGTCGCTCTACGCCGAACCCTCTCTATGGTAGCTATGTACTTCCTTATATCTGCTGACCAAAATTTTACACTATTCTATGAGGCCTCACGTTATTCCTGTATAGTGTTACACTACCTCTTTTGATTTCGAATTTATCCTCTTCTGAATACAAGAAGTGGAACTGACATTTTAGACCATGTACAATGTTGTCAGAAGTCTGGGGGAGGATATTCGCCACCCCCATGAGGTTTGAGGTACCATGGCTCGTTGCAAACTAGTTGCAATGACTTGTCGAGCAGTCATGATTCCTTAAAGAACTTTAGCTCCAGAATACGCTGGTAGTGCACAAGTCAAAAGAAGAAGAATCATATGTGAGGAGTGTGGGGGGACTGAATAAGCTTTAAAAACGTAGAAATTCTGGAGTTTATCTTCAAAACAGTCAGTCATTGGAGGAAAGTCTGGCCACAAAATGACAAGCAATCAGATGGGAATCCGGATACAGATAAAGAAATGCAGTACTTATTATGCAAGGTATTTGAGTTTGGAGGCAAGCTGTCGAGGCCTGGCTAAATTACAAACTTTATCTCCATAGCAAGTCGTCATTCAGTGAGCGTAGATTGAATGAATGAACATATTCAATTTGGACATCCACAGAGCAGTTCTCTACTCTGCACAACAACAACACATACACAGATATACCAACACCCAAAATGTGCAGTGGGCTGGTTGGTAAAGGTGCAACCAATCTGCACAAGTTTGATAAAGTGAGAATTTTTCACAGAGTAATGAGGAACTGAAATGTTTACTTGATGACAAAGACTTCTTTCTGAATGTGAAAGAGGGAGTAAGGATTTGGATTTTCTATCTCACAGCTTGTGAAAAGTCGAAACGATCCTGTATGAGAGTCAGTCTGGAGCATGGGCAGTCAGATCCCTCAGTAACTTGGCAGCATACCATCCCAGAGGTGAAAGCTATGTTTATGGGATCGCGGTAGAGGAATGTCCACCGTGGGTGCAATCCAGGCAGGAGCCCGTGCCTGACGCCAGCGCTCACCGTGGACACTGCGACCTCTAAACGGGGACACAGGCCCACTGCAGGACACGGCTCATGCAAAGTTTGGAGGTCGGAAATTGCTTTGTGTCAGTGACCGCTCACCACGAATGCCACACCCACTATCACCTCAAGCAGTGCAACGATCCTGCCGATTTACTTAGCCTCTACCGACCGGCCTTCTTAAACTTTTTTGGCATCCTCATTCACTTCCACCGGTCACTTAGATCTGCTCTCCAGGACCTGGTTCCTGCATTGTCAGTCAGATCAGAGATTTTGAGTATTACCCATTTTTTCACACTCCTTGCCACCCTAATGTGCCTCTCACTTTTGCCCCAAGAAATGTGTTTGAGTCTGATTCACCAGTCTCTGTCTCTCTGTCTCTCTGTCTCTCTGTCTCTCTGTCTCTCTGTCTGTCTCTCTCTCTCTCTCTCTCTCTCTCTGTCTGTCTGTCTGTCTGTCTCTCTCTCTCTCTCTCTCTGTCTCTCTCTCTCTCTGTCTCTCTCTCTCTCTCTGCCTCTCTCTCTGCCTCTCTCTCTGCCTCTCTCTCTCTCTCTCTCTCTCTCTCTCTCTCTCTCTCTCTCTCTCTCTCTCTCCCTCTCTCTCTCCCTCTCCTCTCTCTCTCTCTCTCTCTCTCTCTCTCTCTCTCTCTCTCTCTCTCTCTCTCTCTCTCTCCTGAAAGCCTGGATAATTTTTTTTTCAGAAGTCCGAGGAGGTTTGTTCACACATGACATTCATGAATGTTCACGGCACAATTCTCTTCTCACGGGGCTGACTTTACTTCAATCCCACTAATTACTCTCCTCACTAAAATGTTCAAATTTCTTTTTTGAGATCTCTACATATTACATATCCCCAAGATCGAATTATAACCACACTCCTCCCCCCTTCGTTGGCGGGCATAATACATCACCAAATGTGGTGCTCTGTCCGAAGGCAGATTCAACGCTGCCCAAACAGCCTCACAGCAAGGGTTACACTGGGTGGTTTGCCGTTGCCTTCCCAGTGGTAGGATTTTGCAGGATTTTGAAATTGGTTTACGGTACTAGCGATAGCTCAGCTACACTTCACGAAGGACACCGTGGGATCATTGCGGACCACCAAGTAATGTGGCAGAGGGGACACAGTTTAACATCCGTCCGATAGACAGCACACATGTTGATGAATGTGATACACCAGGGTGATAGTTTACAGCTGCGTTGAGATTCACATGTTGGCTAGACAGCTCAGAGGTGTTTACATAATATTTAGATATTTCATAATTGGGCGATATCTCAGCCATCCTTTGAACTAGGAAGCTGAAATTTCGGCACAACAGTGAGCAAGTGCTTCGGCAAAAGTATTTTTTGTTTTTTGATTAATCAATTAATTGATTAGTTACTTCATTATTTTCGATTAATTAAGTACTTATATATTTCCTTTCTCATCTGGGCATTGTCTCAGGAACCTTTTGAGCTAGGAAGCTGATATTTGGACACGACAGTGACCAAGTGATGTGGCTATAAAGGATATTTTTGATTTATTGATCAATCAATCGATTAATAATTATTTATTGATTAATCAATTAATTATTTAGTTATTCGAGTAATGACTTAATTAATTTTTTTAAGTTACAGATTCGGATGAAATGGTGGTGGTTTAGGTATTGTGTAAGGCAATTGATTCAAAATTTAATTATCTTACCATTATTATTTATTTATTTTCATTATTAATCGTTTATTTATTTATTTTTCTCATCTGGGCAATATCTTAGGCACCTTTTGAGCTAGGAAGCTGATATTTGGACACGACAGTGACCAAGTGATTTGGCTACAAAGGATATTTTTGATTTATTGATTAATCGATCAATCGATAGATATATAGATCATCCTATTTGTAGTGATGGAACGTTTCCCTTTCTTTATATTTGTATCTGGTTTTGATATACACGTGTGATGTTTTTTTGTTTGAAAATGTGTTCTTTTTTGGTCATCGTACAGTATGATGAACTTTCCTTTTTGAGAAGGCAGTAGGATAGCTTAGTTGATAGTTTGTCGCATGCTTCTGCTCTTCTGGCAGAAGGTTTTTACACTATTCTATGAGGCCTCACGTATAATGTTACACTCCCTCTTTTTTATTTAGAATTTATCGTCTTCTGAATACAAGAAGTGGAACTGACATTTTAGATGATGTACAATATTGTCATGAGTCTGGGGGAGGATATTCGCCACCCCCATGAGGTTTGAGCTACCATGGCTCGTTGCAAAATAGTTGCAATGTTGGTTTATTGTACTTTGATGATAACTTTGTCAACCACAAAGTCCCTATGCACGTTGAGCAGTCTTGTCCGTGTTCGATACCCACGATGTATGCATGCTCAAAACTGCTGCTCTGATGTTGTACCAGCAGGGGGCGCTGCGTCTTGGAAAACGTCGGCCGTCGGATGGGAAAAGTAAAGCCGGCTGTCCAATCTGCATTTTCTTTGTGGACGTCAAAAGATCTCACATTATTAGTCGAAAATGGTCGGCCAATGTGTGCTGGTACACTGGACCAATTTCATGCTTGAGGTTAAAAGTATAATTAGTACTGGTACACCCAGTTTCACATCCATTGCCTGCATACACTCGGATTGCAAGGATGTGGAAGTACAGCACAGGCATAGTGGTCCAAATGGTTTCTCTTTCATATACATATCCTTGTATAGCTGATTTGTTTGTATGAAAAACTCGTCGTTTATATGAAAAACTCGTCGTTTATGGGCTCATTGACGGACGATTACCAGCAATTGCCTTAACACGGGTAAGAATAATATTTGAGCATCTCGTTTTTTAATATTTCGGATGCACATATTTATACTTTTTTCCCCCTCTTTCCTGCAATTTCATTTTTCCTTTCTCCAATTATCAGTACCCTCTCATTTCCGCAGCATTGATGGTATTTTTCGCTAAAGACGCTGCTTTTTCTGTGTTTACGTTCTCATCGCCGTGCCAATGACTGCAGCGACTTCAAAAGCGCCTCCCCTTCTGGGAACTGTTAGGGAAGACGTTTAAACTCATTACCGATTCGGCGTGACTGTTTGTTTCGGATCGGCCGCTAATTAGGCCAAATGAAGTGAAAAAATAAACGGTGTAACAATCCAAGCAAAGGTTGCAGAGCGCAGTGCGCGAGCGCACACCGCGCATGGAGCCCGCAGCACGCGGTGGCACGACCCTCCCGACGCACTGTCTGCACCCAATTTGTTTTTGCAGCTATTTCCATGCCGAGAGAAACCGGCTGAGAGCCCGAGGGGGGCGCCTGGGAACGCCAATAGGTGCTAAAGCTTGGGAGCGCCAGTACAGCAAATGACCCCGAAGAGAGCTTTGACATGAAAAGGGAACAGGAGGGGTCATGGTGTCAGTTAACCTTATTGTTACTCTTCTATACCTGCAGGGAGTGTGGAGGCCATATATATATATATATATATATATATATATATATATTGTTACGGATCGCGGATTGGATGTTATTTACTGAGCGGTTGGTATGACCGCGACTGAACAGTTATTCCCCGATTCTTCCCCAACTCACCCGATTCCACTCGAACGTTGGCCAAATCGCGCTACGCTAAATCAATGATGGAAAGGACACAACGACTGGGATAGATGGAATGACGCAAGGGGTACAGTTCTCAAGACCTCCGGAGGAGGATATAATTAGTGGTGGAGAAAAGGGGTAGATTACAAGGTAGAGTGAGGTAAAAGACACAGAAGAGATAGGCACTTAGATACAATCTTATCTATCCCAGACAGACCACAGACAAACGGAACAAGGCTGACTTACACAGGGATTGATGGCAGGGAAGGACAGGTCGGTTGATAGCACAAGGTGCACCTTGGCTCGGGGACAGGATCAAGCACGGTCCAAAAGATGCAGGGAGGCCTCACAGCGCTCGGAGGTGGCGTCTTTCTTCTCCAAGCTCAGCGCGCATCTGACGTCACCTCCCTCTTCCTGCGCATGCTCAGCGGGGAGTCACACGCCCTCGGCTGGTTGACTCCGCCCCAGATGGGACCGGTCCGCCACTTCTATTGGGTGCGGGGGTTACCGGGCTCCGCCCTTGACGAGGAGCTGACAGCGAGCCCCTACGTGGTAACCCCGTCGAGCACATGTTCGATGGCGGCTCGTTGGAAAGGCCTGGTGCCCTCCCAACACCCCCTACCAACCAAGCCGGAGTGAGGACGCGGACTCCTCGTGCCGCCGCCATTGTTGTTGTTGTTGTTGTTGTTGCTGAACCGTGAGGAAGAGCTGCGGGGAGGTATTGGGAGGTCCTAAACTTCCTAACGGTGCCATACAATCACATTCTGGTGCAACGAAGAGTCAGAATTAATGGAAACGAGTCCTTAACTGACATAGACTAAGAATAACTAGCAAGATGTCCTATAGTTGTCTACGTGAGATGCGGTGGACCTGGATGCGACATTTAATGGGGGAAATAGGGGGAGGTCGGGTCTACAGAGTGTTGTTTACAGAAAATGGGACTAGGGAATGGGGGATTGGGGATAGTTGGGAAGTATGGAGGAAATAGGGGAATATTTACAAGCGGATATGGATGGATGCCAATCCCATATCCGCAACATTGCACCCTTCTCTACCTCGGGGCGGCCCGACCCGATAAATTTTTACCTGCGTTAGTGTGGCACTCAGATGTAGTTCCCTCTACTATTAACTCAACCCTGAGTGCGACAGTTTTACAGATGTTCACAAATGAGTAAATATGTCCCCCTGCGACGTTGCACCCTTCTCCTAACAGAAACACACCCACAGGATAAACGAATCGCGGAAAGCATTCTCAAACTAAACATACAGCCGGTAGGGAGCATCATTTACACAAGACTACACTGATATTTACACTACGATCCAGGACCTGTTCTTTGAGGAACACATGCAGATGTTATGCATAGAGAGAGAGCACGCATGCCAGCATCGATACACCAACCCACGAGTGCCCTGTGGCCCTACGGCCTTTAATACTGTGCAGAGCACCCCATCCAATCACCATTCTTCCACCCGCACCACAGATGCCAATATCCAACCACAATTTACCTGTACCCTCTACCTAACACTTACACTACCCGCCCCGGGTATTCGTGATGAGGGTCCATTCTTCCCCCATTCACACCTTCGCACCATCCACTCCACTCCATAGTTTCCACCATACTCACTCCACGACCATCCATTCCAATACTCCATATATTCCACACTCCATGTCTTCCACACAACCATTTATTCCATACACCTGTTGGTGCACACCTGTGCACTCACACCTGGTGCCACCTGCACCCTCCTTCCTTCCTGGACCATTTGGTCAACACCACACACATCACCACTACTCCCTCATACACTGCTCCACACACCTGTTCAGTTGCACACCTGTGCAATCACACCTGTTCAATTCTCAAACACACGGCATCATCTCATCTAACTACTCCCCTCTGAAACTTGCGCTTCCCAGTCGTCCCTTTAAGCTATTGCGCTCCCACGTCATTATCATCCACACTAATCTACCTGCGTCCCCACTACAGATATCAGTCACTAACTAATCTTAACGTCACCTAAGGTCATCTTCTAGGGCCCTACACACAATATCCTAACCCACCCGGGCTAGTTTTCACTGCCATCAACCCCATAAACTAGTGCTCCTTTGCCCCCCCTTTGTGAGGGATGGTGGATTGGCCATCCCACCACATCGGGCATCTCCCACTACCAATTTTGCACATCAAATTTCAACAAATCAAAAATTTGCCAATCACTACTCATCATCTACCAATCATTACTGCCAATCCTTTGCCAATCATCAAATTTTGTTTTTCTAATTTCGGGGCCAAAACACTATCCTCGTCATTACAGTCTACTTACTAATGCCTCTCGGTGCGCCAATTTACTTCTAAAGCTCGGCTTCGTACAGCCAAGCCATGAATGCGGGTTGTTTGGTGCCAGCGGCTGGATACGTCCCGCATTCGGTGCAGGGAAGGAGGTTTACCCGGGCCGAGGTCCCACGCACCATCTCGGCACGGAGCCATCCCATGGCCCGATCTCGACCTGCCGGAATGCCTCAACAAAAAGTGGTCGCCATGACGACCCTTCCTATCGGGCTGCCCGCTCCGCCTAGTGGAGCACGGACGCGGCCGTTCAAAGTGAGGCCCAGCGTGGATCGCGTACGGCGGTCCTTTCGAACCCGCCGTGGCTCGGATCCCCGCTGGTTCTCGCGGCACGCGAAGCCCGGCACGCACCGAGGGCCCGATTCGGCTAAAAGTCGCTCTAACCGCTAACCGGTTACCGTCGATGCCTCACCTGCATGCTTACACGCATACGCTACCCCTTTCTTGCTCATACCTCCAGCTGTTCCCATGCTCCTCGTACCTTTCCTTACACACCTCGGTACACTCATTCCACTCACAGCCTTGGTCACAAACCTGACCACCGAACACTTTGGCACACATTCGTTGTTCGCACACCTCACCAACACACCTCTTCGCGCCCCTTCCTCGGTCACCTCCTCTGTGACAATCACAGGTGTGCTTTCACTCGCACACCCAACCACGTGCCTCACGACCAACTCAAGTGTGCATTCCCACACACGCTCTACCATTCCAGGTGTGCATCCTTCCATTCCAGGTGTACATCCTCGCTCACCTGTCACAACTAACTCACGCTCCATGTCACTCTCCCCACTCTCACCTCCACTCTCGGTCGCGCACTCACCCTTACTTTTGACAGCGCACTCTTTCCCCATGCACCTGTCCGTCACACATCTTTCTCGCACACCCTCTCCCGTTACATCCTCTGTAACACTCACCACAGGCGTGCATTCTCCCTTTACACCCTCCGTAACACTCCTCACTACGCGCTTCCATGTGCTCCCTTGCACACGCGCTACGACCGACTCACTCTCGACAGCACCCTCACTCCTTGGCACGCACTTTTTCCTCACACACCCCAGAGTCGGACTTTCTGGCACACCCCCTTTTTCGCACACCAGACCTGTCGCACACTTCACCAACGGCCTCTCACGAACACCCGGGTCCATCTCGACCCCCAAGCTTCTTAAATCACCTGGCGCATCATACGCACGACCATATTGGTCACCACTTACACCGGGTCCTCTTTCTCTTCGCTTCTCCTCCATCACCTGCGAATCCCTCATCCGGTTAATGAGCACATCATCACGATCCGAACACAGACTTTGGACCAATTCTTTTACTTCCTCCTTTATCTCTTTCTTATCCTCTCTCCGTCGCTTCTTAATTTCGCTCACCCCTTCTTCCACTTCTTCTAATTTCTGCTTCACCTCCTTCATCTCCTCGTGCGCCCCCTTAAGTTCTTCCTCTAACTCCACCTTATTTTTTTCTATGTGCTCCCGCACCTCCCGCTCTTTAACCTCCATCACCTCTACCACCTTGTTCATTTTCCTCGTCAGGTCCTCATGTACCGTCTGACACTCTTTTTTAATTACCCCTACGTCCTTTTTCATCTCCTTCTGTGTCGATTTTAAACCCTCTATTACCGCTGTGTTCTTCTTTACCTGGTCCCCCAACTCCTTTTGTCCCACTGTCAGTTGTTCTCGTCCCAGCGTCAACTCCTCTATACCACCTTGCAATTTTACAGTCCCCTTTCTCACCTCCTTCTCCATGCGCTCCTTACAGTGCCTCACCTCCTCACGCACTCCTCCGACCTCCTCACTCACACCTCTTCTGATCTCCTCTCCCATCACTTGCATCTCCTGCCCAGATGCCACCCTCATCTGCTCCATTTCCTCCCTGTGAGCATCCAATTTAGTTTCTACCCCCATTCTGACCCCCTCTATCTGCTGCCCCATTTTTTAAACTTCCCTTTCCACTTGGTCCCTCATGTCCCTCAATTTGCCTTCCATACTGTTTTCTAACCCCTCTAACCCCTTTTGCATCCCTTCCATTTGATTCTCTTGAGCGGCCATTCTGTTTTCTACCCCCGTTAACCCATGTTTCACCCCTTCTATTTGATTCTCTTGAGCGGCCATTCTGTTTTCTACCCCCATTAACCCATGTTTCACCCCTTCTATCCCATTGTCTAACCCCTCTAATTTCTTGTCTAATCCCTCACCGGTACTCCTCGCTTCGTCCCTCATTACCCCCAATTGCTCACTCTGAGCCCTCGCTTCGTCCCTCATTACCCCCATTTGGCCCTCCAATCGCTCACCCAATCGCTCACTATCAGCCCTCATCTCGTCCTTCTGCAGGTTGAGGGACGCCTGCATTTGTACCATAAATTGCTCCATGAGGGCCTGCATTTGGGCCATTCCTCCCACTTGTGCAGCGGGTGCGGCCGCCGTAGCCATGTGCGAGGCGCCATTTTGCGCGCCCGTAACCTCGTGCGCGAGGACGCCATTTTGCGAACCTGCCGCCCTCACTGCTTCGCTCTCCTCATGTCCCTCAATTTGGTCCTGGATCGACCCTGCCTCACTCTCCTCTACCGGAACCCAGCCGTCTTGATCTGCCATAGCGCGACTTTCAAAATTCGGGTTTTTATTTTAAAACAAAACAAATTTCACAGTTAATAATTTCGAGCGCGTGAAGCGCGCTTCGGGTCCAATCTCACTTCCTGACACCAATTGTTACGGACATGGCTAAAGATGTTGCTTGACCGAGCGGAATGGCCGCCGTGTTCGCACAGTTTACCCGATTACCCCCAACTCACCCGATTCCACTCGAACGTTGGCCAAATCGCGCTACGCTAAATCAATGATGGAAAGGACACAACGACTGGGATAGATGGAACGACGCAAGGGGTACAGTTCTCAAGACCTCCGGAGGAGGATATAATTAGTGGTGGAGAAAAGGGGTAGATTACAAGGTCGAGTGAGGTAAAAGACACAGAAGAGATAGGCACTTAGATACAATCTTATCTATCCCAGACAGACCACAGACAAACGGAACAAGGCTGACTTACACAGGGATTGATGGCAGGGAAGGACAGGTCGGTTGATAGCACAAGGTGCACCTTGGCTCGGGGACAGGATCAAGCACGGTCCAAAAGATGCAGGGAGGCCTCACAGCGCTCGGAGGTGGCGTCTTTCTTCTCCAAGCTCAGCACGCATCTGACGTCACCTCCCTCTTCCTGCGCATGCTCAGCGGGGAGTCACACGCCCTCGGCTGATTGACTCCGCCCCAGATGGGACCGGTCCGCTGCTTCTATTGGGTGCGGGGGTTACCGGGCTCCGCCCTTGACGAGGAGCTGACAGCGAGCCCCTACGTGGTAACCCCGTCGAGCACATGTTCGATGGCGGCTCGTTGGAAAGGCCTGGTGCCCTCCCAACACCCCCTACCAACCAAGCCGGAGTGAGGACGCGCACTCCTCGTGCCGCCGCCGTTGTTGTTGTTGTTGTTGTTGTTGCTGAACCGTGAGGAAGAGCTGCGGGGAGGTATTGGGAGGTCCTAAACTTCCTAACGGTGCCATACAATCACATTCTGGTGCAACGAAGAGTCAGAATTAATGGAAACGAGTCCTTAACTGACATAGACTAAGAATAACTAGCAAGATGTCCTATAGTTGTCTACGTGAGATGCGGTGGACCTGGATGCGACATTTAATGGGGGAAATAGGGGGAGGTCGGGTCTACAGAGTGTTGTTTACAGAAAATGGGACTAGGGAATGGGGGATTGGGGATAGTTGGGAAGTATGGAGGAAATAGGGGAATATTTACAAGCGGATATGGATGGATGCCAATCCCATATCCGCAACAATATTATATGTACACACACACAGTGCCTATATAAAGTCTACACCCCATTTCAAAATTTTCACCTTTTGTTGCCTTATAGCCTGAAATTGAATTGCATTAAATCATTTTTTTTTTCCACCTTTATTAACACATCATAACCCACAACTTCCAAGTGATAGATAAATTCTACAAATTTCAGAAAAATAAATGAAACAAGTACATATATATTCAAAGTACACCGCCCCCTTGCCAAATAAATAACATCTTCTTACGTGGTGCGGTGTACAAAATACCCCCAAAAATTAAATAAGTCATTAATCGAAAAGGATTCATATTTATTGATTAATCAATTCATTAATAAATCCATTAATTGATTAATCAATAAATCAAAAATATCCTTTCTAGCCAAATCACTTTTGATCAATATTTGTGACTTTTAGAGCATAGACGTCGAATTGTTTACAGACAGACGGACGACGGACACTGGGTGTCGACAAAAACTCAGCTCAGCAAAAACTCAGCGAAAACCTCGGTATTGTGTAAGACAATTGATTCAAAATGTAATTATCTTACCATTATTATTTCTTTATTTTCATTATTAATCATTTATTTATTTATTTTTCTCATCTGTGCAATATCTCAGGCACCTTTTGAGCTAGGAATCTGATATTTGGACACGACAGTGACCAAGTGATTTGGCTACAAAGAATATTTTTGATTTATTGATTAATCGATATATATATATATCGATATATATATATCGATATATATATCGATCGATATATATATCGATATATATATCGTTTTTTATTGTCATAACTATTTTACCTATAACTTTCTTTCTGAAGGCCTCAGAGAGCTCTTTTGATCTAGGCATGGTGACGCCGCACACTTCAACAACGAAGAGCAAACCAAACTAAATGTCTGAGGTTTAAATAAGACAGGTTCCTCCAAGATCCTCTCTAACGATGTTCTCATCATTTGCACCTGAGCTGATGCACCTGATTCTAATTTTAGGTATTTGAAGTAGTGATAAATGTAGGGGTGTACTTACTTTTTCCACATGTGAAATTTGCATTTATGTTTATTTAAATTATACAATGGACTACAAAATGTAAATGTTTCATGATATTTGTTAAATTAATATCACCTTTATCTATCAATATTGTTGAAATGAAGATTAAATAGCTGTATGTTGAAATATGCTGAAAAAGTCAAAACTTTACATGGGGTGTACTTACTTTTTCACGTGACTGTATGTGTGTGTATATATATACATATACATATACATATACATATACAGTATATATATATATAGATATATATATATATATATATATATAAATATAAATATATATTTATTTATATATATATATATACACACACACACACACATAATCCAGGGCAAAAAAAATGAGCCAAGTCAATTTTTTCACATTTTTTGTCATAACTATTTTACCATACTTTAAAAAATCATCACAACATGCAGAAATAACTATAAGTCAGTATGGAATAGCTCGTCCCTTAGCTTTGTCTTTTGGTCAAACTTTTGCAAAGCCTCTTGCACCAAGAAATGTCAATAATGTCCCATTCATGTTTCACAGCTTCCCAAGGTTGGTCAGAATTTGCAAATTTCCTTCCAATACGTTTGTGCTGAATATGGGCCCAAAGATTGTATATGGGGTTTAAATCGGGGCTCTGGTCAGGCCAAAACTCAAGTTTCAGAGACTTTTTCTCCAACCACTTTTTTGCTTGCTTTTGCAGTATCGGCCTGGGCATTATCTTGTTGAAAAATTATTTGCTTTTATCTCCAGGAACTAACGTATGGAGGCTGGGAAGTATTCCTTATGTACACCGCTCCTTTCCTATTCCATCCCCAGACACTGCATGACGTCATCGCTGGGCACCGAAGGGGGCTTGGCAATGACGCGCGCTGAAAGGGAGTACTCAGTTTTCACTCTGGTTTCTTTCTTGTTACCCTAGCCAGAGGAGAGAGTATTGCATTTGAGTCCGTTTGTCGGTTTGTCCACACAGAATAAATATGATTTTCTCTGCAGCCTTTGGTCCAATTGACAGGAATTTTCACCATGGATGCACCTCCACCTGTATAATTTTTTGTTATTGATGATTATGAGGTTATATGTCACGTGGTATGGGCGCCATCTTAGAAAAACCGAAAAACTGCACCGAAAAACATCTCCGAAAGCGCTGCATCGAAAAAATTGAGACATGGCTCTTTGTAAAGAACTCTTTTGCAGAACTGCTCCTTTCCCGTCCTCTTTTCACGTACCCATTTTTTCATTGACTAACATTTCCCCTCCTCTTTTTACCTGTATAATTTTTCTTCGGGAAGTATTCCTTTTTTGTCGGGGATATTACACGGGACGGGATCGTGAAGGAAAATATTCCCCATGACTGATATTAATCAGTCATGGGGAACAACATATGTTAATGATGATGTCATCGGTGTCTCCATTATGATGTCATAATTCGACAAGTACAAAACTTCATCTGATCAAGATGAAATTTCTTGACCGTCATCGAGGGATAAATTGGTGGAGAAAAAAAGAATAATGATGACGTCATCGGTCACGTGGTTCGGCCGCCATATTTGTTTTAACACAAAAGCCTTAAAAACCACTAAAACATGACCTGGCGATGGTCTGCAATCTCTGATTGCTCTTTCTTGTTTGTTTTCCTGTTTGATTGTCCGGGCGATATCTCAGCCATCATTTGAGCTTGGAAGCTGATATTCGGACACGACAGTGACCAAGTGATGTGGCTATAAAGGATATTTTTGTTTCATTGATTAATCAATTGATCGATTTATCATTTATTGATTAATGAATGAATTAATTATTTTTTCCATTAATGACTTGTTTAATTAATTTTCAAAAAGTTACAGCTTTGGATGAAACACTGGTAGTTGAGGTATGCTCGCAGCCAATAATTGATTAAGAAATAATTTTACGATTATTATTTACTGACTTTAATTATGCAATTAATCAGTCAATTATAATTGTACACCTTTCCCTCCCAATACCGTCTATATGTGCGATCAAGATGGATGTTATTTATTTATTTGGCATGGGGGCGGTGTACTTTGACTGTTCACACCTTATCGGCTCACCAACACCAGCAGATGAAAATGCACCCGAGACCATGATTTCACCTCCTCCATGCTTCAAAGTTGTTGAAATGCACTCAGGGTTGAATCTCTCACCAGATATGTGAAGGCAATATTTTGGGGCATTAATGCAAAGTCAACCCCCCTGGCGTTAATTCAGCGAATCCCGGTCGATCGCTGAATTAACGCCAGGGGGATGACTCAGCCTGTCATCCTTCCGAGGTCGGCAAATTGAGTACCAGCTTGCTGGGATGAATGATCCCGGTGTGTACCCCGGTTTAGAATAGGTACAGTGGTACACCGTATCCCTGCGCATCGTAAGAGGCGACCCAGGGTTGGCGTCAGGTAGGGCAGCCGGCCATAAAAACATTGCCTCAAACAGGGAACCATGATTGTCATGGGGCCCGCAAGGCTAACCCCCGCTCTAGCGGGGAAAATGGCCTTAAAAACGATCATTCATTCATTCATTCATTCATTCATTCAATGCAAAGCTGAAATCTTGATTCATCACTCCAATAACTCTCCGAAACCAGTCTGAATCACAGTTTCCATATTCGGCCAAAAAGTGCAATCTGTCCTGAATGTTTTTTCTTAGATTATAATAGAGGCCTCTTAGCACATGTTCTTGAGGCAAAACCAGCATCATTCAACCTCGTGATGGTCCTTCTGGAAACGGTCTGGTTTTCAGCAGTTCTGAACTCCTCTCACACTTTCCGCAGGCTTTTCTTTCTTTCCCGGAGAACTAAGAATTTCAGTCGCCTGTCATCTTTACTTGTAGTAGCTATATATATATATTCTTGTTCCTTCCTACGCCATCGAACTGCTCACGGTAGCACAGTTCGCTGGGCAAGTGCACATCCCAAACCGAGCCAGCCGTGGGTTCTCGGCACCATTTGACCGTGGTAACGTAGCACTTTGTTCTGACTCAGCGGTTCGTCTCACAGAGGCGATCAAGTGGCGAAGTTCATGTTCAAAGACCCGCCGAACTTGCACCTGGCACAGCTGTCGGCCGCAGGCCGGCTCTCCGGCCGTGAATCAGAGAGCTGCTTCCACGCGGTCGCTTTCACTGCTTTTTCACTGTTTGTGTTTATGTCTGCAATGACTAATTACATCGAGGGATGGAAAAGTGCTTTGAAAAATGAATAGAAGATTTATCGTCTTGGTTTAAACTTATTTAATCGAAACAAAAAGTTTCTTCTTCCTTGTTTTTTCTTCCCATCGTTCTACATGTTTCCAGCTCCGCTGTTGCGCGGCTTTATTTATTTCAGCAGTCGCAGCTGTTCGCGTCCGCAATCGGGATCGTGAAAGGTAGAGCGCCCCACACGGTGCAGGTAGCAATTACAAGTGTAAGAAGCGTTGGGGGAATTGAAAGGGGACGAATCACGTGGTTTCGTTTCGCTGAGCAGCGAATTTTGCTCGTGTGTGTTTGTGTTCTAATCCTCGTTCAGGATGGAGCGATGTGACTCAGCCGATTAGTATTTAAAGCAGCGACACGGGACCTTGAAGTCATCTATTCAACTTTAGCCACTCCAGTTGCGCCTCCCACTCCCGACGGGCTCCCAGGCCACCCTCCGCCACATAGCGATCTCGAGTTTAAACAGTCCCGACTCGGAATACCTCGTCCTGATGATCGATTCTGCTTTTGTAACAACGTTACAGCACGTAAAATATGCTCCCGACGTGATTCTGCTATATGAAGGTCGAGGGATTCCATTATTATATTTACACTATTACTGGGATGTCTACGGCTGTGCTTTTGGCCTGACTGTTGCAAGTTAAAACAGGGTTTTTTCACTATTTAAACAGTTAATCTGTATCGGGGATACAGTAATATGAGTATTATCACATTTTATCCTCATTGTTGTAATTTATCATAAACTTTCACCCTTGTCTTGCATTGAGGGTGAGGCGACATTGCGCACGCCGTCCATCGTTAAGCCGTATGACCCGTCTGCTAGCTCCGGTCTTTGGTGGGCGTTCATGATCCCACGGTGTCTTTCGTGTAGAGTAGGCGAGTTATCACTGACGTCCTGGCCAAGTTACAAATTACTACCCTGACCGATTGCTGTGAAGGCCAAGGAAAACGACCCAGTATAACCCTTGCCAATAGACTGCTGCAGACGTTCCGTAGAGAGCATGGTACATGGATTATGCTGAAGATGAGCAGGTACGCGAGTCTTGTACAACAACAACAACAACATGCATTTTAAGGCCATGTTCCCTGCTAGAGCGGGGGTTAGCCTTGCGGTCCCCATGACAATCTTCTCCATCTTGCCCTATTTTCTGCATCTCTCCTTGTTAACCCCCTTGCCCGCATTTCTTCTTCCACCACCTTTAGCCAAGTCTTTCTCGGTCTTCCCCGTCCTCTACTTCCTTGTACATTCATTTCCATCACTCTTCTCAACCAGTCACTTTCATCCTTCCTCAACACATGACCAAACCATCTCAACCTGTTCCTCTTCACAGCATCAATCACAGGCTCTATTCCCATCATCTTTCGCAATTCATCATTTGTCTTCCTCTCTCTCAACGATACTCCGCACATCCGTCGAACCATTCGCATTTCCACCCTTTCCAGCCTTCGTTGCTGCTCTACGTTCAAATTGGTCTTTTTTGGACCACAATAGCATTTTCACTTTGTCATAAATAGTTTGTTTTATCTTTTCCGTCAGTGTATCAACATGAAGATTATTAATACGTCAATCCAAAAATAATCACAGTAATCAAATGTGCAAGGAATAGTGTGACATCATCTGAGATTGCACCATCACGTAACCTCAACGCAACACACAGGCTCAGGAAACTGGTAATAAATCGATGGAAGCGCAACAGCCAGGTCCAAGGGGCCTTGGAGCTGGGCCGCAGACATGGATGCTGGCAGCAGGACATTTGTGCACCACAGAAGCCTCCCTCGGGGTGCATCATGAATGGCTTGATAAGGACCAGAGCTCGTGTTTGTGCTGCCGCTGTGTTTAAGTAACCCAGAGGATGAGGGTTGTGAAAGTGAGGAAAGGGCTATTGGGTGCATCAGGAAATCTGATCGGGTTTGGTCATCAACAAATCGCCCAATTGGACTTGTGAAAGGTTCCTGGTTCAAGTCCACCGCTGTGTTAGCTGCGAGCACGACAGCCGACCTGATGTGATAGCAAAACGGCAATCTTTTCAATGGCCGTGGAACTGCTGCCAACAAAGATATACGAATCGTGTCCTCAAGGAGGTCTTCATGGCTGCCTATCATGGAATGAACCACGATGTCAGTTTTTCAGGAAGGTTATAATTTCATCTCGGGTGCAGATATAAAGTTTAATGGCAATGGATAGAAGGTTTCAATATACCGCTAGTGACATGGAGGAAGTTTACTCCACATGGTAAAGAGATCCAGGTGGGGATCATTCTTGGCCTTTTGTTTGGAGATAGCAATTGTACACAAGGATTTAAGAAAATGTCAGTGTATTTTTATTATTATTATTAAGGTTTTTTATACATGGGAATACCGCTTTTTTATACCGCTTTTCTCACCGTACTCAGCGGGGAATTTCCTCAGGAGGAATTTCTTCCTCCCCATGGATTCCAACAAATTGGGATTGTCCGTGCTCTATTATTTTCAAGCAAGGAAGCAGCACATACAATTTTAAAGTCTTTGGTGTGACCTAAACAGGTCCAAACAGGATGGGTGTGTTTTTAGGAGACAGCATCTCCTTACTGGATGGCCGTTGGCTCCCTATGGGACCTCATCTGCCCTTTCTCAGTCATGGCAGGGTGTCAGGGGTGTTGGTTTAGTCGCCAGCATCCAGACTATGTGGCAGGTAGCACTGGGTAACATGTGGCAGGTAGCAGTCCTAAAAGGACTGACCTGACTAGATGACTCGAACTATTGACTAGAACTATTGCGTTCCAATGTACGAGTATCTACAACCAATACCATGGGTGAGGTGGATTGACAGGATAGCTAAGGTAGTGATATGGCACCCTCTGATTTGCATAGACTGGATTTGAATCTCAGCACACCTGTAAACTATCATCCTGGTGTTTCGCATGCATGGCGAGGCATGAATGTGTTTGCAGTCCCTTGGATAGACGTTAAACCAGGCGTCACATCTGCCAGCATTAGTTGGTGGCCTTTAAAGAACGTAGTGTTCACCCTGAAGAGTAAGCGAGTTATCACCGGCACTCTGGCCAAATTTGCGCTCCAACCTACACATCGGCAGCACAGCTGCACTCCCGGCAAGTGATGCTACCCACAGATATGCATTGCGTTGGAAAGAAGAAGAAGAAGACCCAATGGTTTGTATCCAAGTTAGATGTACATTCACTTATTGGCAAAGGAGGTGATGACATTATTTTTGGTTGTTTGTGGGGTAAAGTGGAGACCACCTTTAGAGGCCATTTTCCCCCGCATAGCAGGGGTTGGCCTTTTTCAGGCACCGTGGTCCCCTTTTTGAAGCAAGGTTTTATGGCCGGATGCCCTTCCTGCCGCCAACCCTGTTAGTCACCTATTGCGACACAGGGAATTACCAGCAAGCTGGTACTCAATTTGCCGACCTCGGTGGGATGACAGGCTGAGTCAACCCCCCTGGTGTTAATTCAGCGATCGACCGGGATTCGAACCCAGGATCGTAGGATCACAAGATGGCCTCCTATTTCCATTTTTGGGGAAAAGTGGGGAGGGCAATAATTATTATACAATTAACTTTTTTCATGACCGGATCTGCTGTCCACATTCCCTCCCTAGCATATGACATGGTGCGTGCAGCAACCTGCAGCGGTGCTTTGTGACCCCAAGCTGCAGGAGCTTTACCAAGAAGTGATGAGACGAGTAACAATGGAGACTGGGATCAAAAACACAGGTACGAATATCGCAGGCATGACAAAACTGTCATAACATCCACCTGCGTGGTTTACTCAAATGCAGGAAGTAATATCGTTTGACCAAATTTTGTCATTATTTAGCTAAAACGGAGATGTCTTTTCACATCCTATTTGCACATTTTATTTCTTTGGGATTGGCAGGATAGCCCAAAGGTAGCATAGTCATTGTGGAATTGTGTAGTCTGGGGTTTATTCCTGACAATTCTGATGCTTTGAAAGCAGGCCTTTATGCCAAGGGGTACATGATCCTTCAAAGGGTATGCATAGGTTTGCTGCCCTGAATAATAGCCTTCGATGGGGGATGCTAAAGATCCCACAGTACCTTTTGAAAATAGTAGGCCGTGTGTGCTGGTATTCGGTCCTATTACAAATTCCTGCTCTTGACAGAGGGTGGCTTCAACAGCAACCTGCAATATAGTAGGTGACCTCCCCGGGGAATATTATAAAAGCAAAGGAGATGCTTGCGATGTAGTTATGGGCCTCCTTAATACCTTTCTGGTGCATCTTGTGGTGGTCTGCCTGAGGACAAGTTCCAGGCTGCCAAACACTGGGTGGTTTGTCATTGCCTTTCCAGTTGTAGTCATGGCCGCCGACAATCACCTACTCTCTGTGAAAGACTGTGGGATATTTAACGTCCATGAGTAGCAACCCATGCTTGCAGATGGTCCCCCACCTTGATGTCCCACCCCACGGACGGCGCACCCACTGATGCATTGCCTTCCCTGTGGAACACAAAGGTGATAGTCTATAGTCCAGTCAGGAATCAAACCAGACTAGATTGCTCAAAGGTGAGTGCACTACCTCTGAGTCGGACTCCGTTGTGCCTCACACGATGTTTATTAATTATTCAAATTGGATTTGCATGAATTGCAGACGTGTTGGACAGAGAAGGTTCAGGGGTTGCCAAAATTTGTCAGTTTGCTGCTTTCTTCTCACAGCACCTTGCTACCGCCATGGAATGTCTCAAATGTTCTTCAAAGGACAGTCTGTGTGTATATGTCTGTCTCTCTCTCTCTCTCTCTCTCTCTCTCCCTCTCTCTCTCTCTCTCTCTCTCTCCCTCTATCCCTCTCTCTCACCCTCTCTCCCTCTATCCCTCTCTCTTTCTCCCTCTCTCCCTCTGTCTCTCTCTCTCTCTCTCTCTCTCTCTCTCTCTCTCGCTCTTTAAAAATTTATATATATATATATATTCATAAAGAAAGTAGGAATGTTAAGATGAAACGTCTGATTGCCACTAGTATTTATTCCGATATACGGTAGTGGTTAACTCCACCGGCAGTGCCACAATCTCATGGTTTCTGCCTCTACCTGCAGAATGCCTGATTGCAGACACGGCTCCCTGTGAGGCAGACACTGTGAGTGGAGAGAGCAGCACCGTTTTGCAGAATCCTACCTTGTCCAACCGTGTTAGGGACCGTGTGCCAACCACACAACCCTCAGTGTGCCCAGAACTCATCCCCAAGGTCAGAGCTCTCTGGATGCCACATTTTCTCCAAAGAACATTGTGCACAAAGCAGGACATATTGGCATGTATTATTATTATAATGCGTTATTTTCTTCCACCATTGTCAAAACAAAGCGACTTATTTCACCTCTCACCTAACAGGCTGAGAATACAAGCCGGAAAGATCCCTCAGGAGCATCTCACAGATCTCGTAAAAAGCCTCGAGGTCTCTTTCAGTGAATCAGAGGGACATTGGGCCTAGAATGGTCTACCTGGCTCCATGCACCTTTTTCCATACATCATATAATGGAAGACGGGAACTGATAACATGTGTAACGAACGAGTCATCACTTACTGATTTTATGGCTTCCTTTATACTCAGAAGGACTTGATTTTTACAAATTGCAACAAAATACCAAGTGAAAATAACAAGCTATTATTTATTTTATCTGTTGTATTTTAGCCTTTCGCTTCACAATGGAAGTTCGGAAACACAACGCCATTGAATGCATTTTGTCATGAAAATTTAAAAACGTCATAACAAGGGCCTTGTTTGATAGCTCACCAAAGTGGCTGTACTTTTAATCAATTAAACGAAAGAGGTTTTTAACCAGCTTCTTTAACGTGTGAACAGATTTTTAGCCTCATCTGCAAACTATGTGAAATTATTATGGTGCAATTAAATAAATTATTCATTTTGCTGTTACTCTGTCTGCAATTTCCTTTGCAGTGCAAGTCTTGCTTTTGTTTCACAGTAAAGTAGGTGGAAGAAGATGCTGTGCATAAGTATCCTATGTGTCAAAAGATAACAATAATTAACTCGTTTTCCACGAATCTTTGTCATGCGAGTTCAGCAATTTCCATCCATTGGTTTACTTTTCCTCCGAGAAACTTTCCAGTAACCTATCAGATTTCCTCAATCGGTTAAGTTGGAGAATGATATTCAATCAAAATAAAACCTCCATAACGTAATGGCAATCTGCATTTCTTGTACGAGTGCACTTGCTCCCCATGGGAGAGGCAGGGGTGGTCATGTTATTATCCTCTCTGGGGTGTATATATATATATATATATTGTTACGGGACCGCAGCGAGGATGTTGTTTGCCGAGCGGATGGCCGCTGCGCCCGAACAGTTACCCCGACTAACCCGATTCCTGAACGTTGGCCGAATCGCGCCACAGATATTCAATGGGGAAAAGACTAAAGCGAAGGATGTGAAGAAGAAGAACACCAAAGCAAAAAGGTTGGAAATGCTACTAAATTTATTCCTACTATTTACACAATCAAAGAAACCAAGGAGAAGGAAGGATAATAAAATAAAATACAGAAGAGGAAAGGTGACACAGTGAAAATCGCTAGCTTATCTAAACAGGCTTAACTAACCCAGGGACAAGACACACAGAACAAACTCATGTACACGAATGGGGAAATTGCAGGCAGGAATGACAGGAGGTGGGTGGCTGGAGGGGGAGGAAGGCACGGAGCTGGCTGAAGCTTGATCCCGCACGGGACGTCGGGCTGGACCTCGACGGCCGCCGATGCCACCGATCCTGTCGTGTGCGCGGGGTAACGGGTCGGAGCTGCTTGGTGGAGCCAAGCTGCTGGTGGGGGGTCTGGCATGACGGGTTCTCTCTCCCTCTTTCACAAACTCCAGGACTCTTTCTCTCTTTGCTTCGCTTCGCCCCTTCTCTCTCTTTCTTAGTCCAACCCAGTCCAACAACTTCCTCTCTTGCTTAATCCAACTCAGTCCTCTCTTGCTTAGTCCAACAACTTCCTCTCTTGCTTGGTCCAACAACAACTTCCAGGCTTTCGCGCGCGCTCTATATAGCGCCTCAGGCGATCAAGCCGCTGGTGTCCAGGACACGCCCATCGGTGGGCTCGCCTCGGCCCTGATTGGTCGGCACGGCCCTCTGGCTCCGCCCTTGATGACGATGGGCGGGCACGCCCAGGAGTCGGCAGCTCCTCCCCCTTCTTAAAGCCGACCTCGTGGCGAATGGAGTCGCGGAGGGAACAGTTGGCAATTGTTGGAAGGGGAATGTGAATGAAAGGGGATCTACTCTTATTTCACTTGGTGCAATGGAGTATTTAAATTAATGGAAGACAAATCCTTAGCCTAATACACATAATAAGGATATAACTACCGAACAGGGATATATGGTGTCCTTCGTGTATGCTTTATGGAATTAACTACGGGAACGCCCTTTGACCTTTATACAACAGACTGGAGGCAGGAGGGTCCAGAATAAAGCAATAATAAATAAAAAAACACAATCCTCATATCCACAACAATATATATATATATATATATATATTATTACGTAATCCTCCCCAAACCTCGGTTACGGTCCACCTCACAGTCTTGAGAGGGAACGCGGCAGAAAGATTTGTTATTTTGAGTGTTCTAATAAACCATGGTAAAACCACACCAATGCAATTGCAGAACAAAACAAGTAATTGTATTCAGAACTCTCACATACACAATAATAACACTCTTAAAATACAATGAAAATATCACTTACATCAAATGAACAATACATATGATGGTACCATCATTCCCCAATCCTCTCAAAGCCATAAACTCACGATACGCCAAACGTGAGTGGAATGTAACATTCCCCAAAATCCGTGCACAAATCCCAACGCGGTGAAGGTCGAAATCGTGCAGAATGGCAAAACAACAAGCAGGTATTGATTGGCGCGGCTGTGGATGAGGAGTTACGAGGTGAGAGGTCGATATGGGAATTGAGCCGATATGGAAGCCAACGGCGCTCCACACAATGATGTCGATATGGGAATCCCAATGACAAAACACGATGCACCAAGGGGACAGCCTATTCAAGGACAAATGGCGTATAGGCCTGTAATGGAGGCGCTGGCTCCCTCCAATAATGACTCACTCTTGGTAATAAAACCTGAGACGCAGGTTTAATTGCACTTGCAATATGTGACGATGTCGCAGGCAATCCCTTTCCCAGGAAGCCTCAACTCATTCGCGACCAATATCAAAAAGTCCGTGCGCTGCCTCGATGCGACTCTATGGCTGTATCTCTCTCATGGCCGTATCGTCCTCTCTCAAGCTCCAACTCTCCTCTTCCGGCTTCTTTGCCGCATCTTCCTTTTTCCTTCACAAACACTTCTTTTCACCTTTTACCAAAGTTATCTCCATTTCACACAAAAATCTTAACAACAATATTACCTGAAACTAAAAATCCTACAAGTATATAACAACAACAAAGGCCGATGTGACGGATCTGTAAAACTCCCCGCCTTCAAGTAAGGAAGTTTGAACATGGTGAAAGCTTTATTTCCATTCAAAAAGTATCTTTAACACCCAAAAGTAATACTCACACCCAACAACTGTAAATCAAAACTATGGCTGATCAAATCCCGCAAGCAACAAAAAGTCCAAACAACACACAGGAATTCTCAAGGTTAATTCACTCTGGATAAAGCATCGGCGACTACATTGTCTCTGCCCTTTACATGCCTAATTTCCAAGTTGAACTCTTGCAAAGACAAGCTCCATCTCATCAACCTCTGATTTTTATTTTTCATTTTTTGAATGAAGGTTAAGGGGTTGTGATCAGTGAAAACCTTTATAGGAAAGGTAGTAGTTCCCAGATACACCTCATAATGCTGTAGAGCTAGTAGGAGAGCAAGGGTCTCTTTTTCCACCATGGCATAAATTTTCTGATGTCTGTCAAACCTCCTCGAATAGTAACACACCGGGTGATCAATGCCATCATCACCTTCCTGTAGTAGAACTGCCCCAGCTCCCACGTCACTTGCATCGATGGCCAACTTGGAAGGTTGTTATTTCCCTTGAAAAGGTGACAGGAGAGCTCATAAATATCGCTTTGACTTTGGCAAAGGCAGCCTGGCATTTGTCATCCAAAACAAACTTGGTATCTTTCTTCAGCAAATTCGTTAAATGGGCTACCACGTCAGAAAAATTCCTGCAGAACCGCCGGTACCAACCAGCCATACCCAAGAATCTCATAAGCTCCTTCTTCCCTTTTGGAATTTGGAAGCGATCAATGGCTTCTATCTTGGCTGTCACCGGTTGCACCTGACCCTGACCGACTAAATGGCCGAGGAACACCACCTGTGCTTTTACAAACTCACTCTTCGATAAGTTGATGGTCAACCTTGCCTCGGTCAGTTTCTTGAAAAATGCCTGAATTTGTTTAATATGATCTTCCATGGTCATGGTGTGGATGATGACATCATCCAGATAAGCCTCCACCCCCTCAAGGTTTGCAATAAGCTTATTAATCAGCCGTTGAAATGCAGCAGGCCCGTTTTTCAATCCAAAGAGAAAAACCTTGTACTGATACAACCCATTTGGTTTGACTAAAGCCGAGATTTCCTTGGCTCTATCAGTAAGAGGAATCTGCCAATACCCTTTCAGCAAGTCAAATTTAGTTACAAATTTAGCTGGGCCTATTCTATCAATACAGTCATCAATCCTCGGGATGGGATATGAGTCGGTCTTGGTCACTGCATTAACCCGTTTTAAATCCGTACAACAGCGAAAACTGCCATCGGGTTTTGGAACCAACACACATGGTGAGCTCCATTCACTGCTGCTTGGTTCGATGATGTCATTCTCCAACATATACTGAACCTCCTTCCGAAGATACTCCATCTTCACAGGGTTCATCCGATAGGGGTGTTGTTTCATGGGAGTGGCCTCCCCCACATCAATATCATGATATACCAGATCGGTACGACCAGGTACATCTGTGAACAAATGCGAAAACTTAGAAATGAGGTTGAATAATTGTCCTTGTTGTTCCCTCGTCAATGACCTAATTTCTGGTCGAGGTTCCTTAACACTTCAGTGTTTGTCAATCTGGGACAAGCCTGGTCGTCAAGGCTATCGAACTTCACACCGGCACGACACGTGAGACAGGAGCCATTTTTTCCACAGGCTTCCTCTCATAATATTTCTTCAGTCGGTTGACATGACACAGCTGCCGCTTTTTCCGTCGGTCGGGAGTTGTCACCACGTAATCTGTTTCATTAACCCCCCTTACGATTGCATAGGGACCAAAATATCTAGCCTGTCATGGCTGACCTGGAACAGGAAGCAACACTAACACCCAGTCCTCAGGGCTGAAATTTCTTGTCTGAGATTTCTTGTCATGCCTCACTTTCATTTTATCCTGTGTCAATTTCAAGTTTCTTCTCGCAACTTCACAAGCCTTTGCCAATCTGTGCCTAACCGTTGACACATACTCTACCACTGTCGACTGCGGCGACTCCTGTAGCCACTGTTCTTTCACCAATTTCAATGGTCCTCGCACTGCGTGTCCAAACACAAGTTGAAAAGGACTGAACCCTAATGACTCCTGAACAGATTCCCTCGTAACAAACAACAATAAGGGTATTCCCTCATCCCAATCCTTGTCACATTCAAAACAATACGTTCTGATCATATTCTTCAATGTCTGGTGAAACCTTTCCAAGGCCCCTTGGCTCTCGGGATGATAAGTACTTGAACTTACTTGCTCCACTCCCAACAGGTGTACCACTTGCTGAAAAAGCTTTGACAGGAAGTTGGAAACCTTCATCAGACTGGATGACCTTAGGTAGGCCAACCAGGGTGAAAAATTTAATCAAGGCCTTCGCAATAACTGTCGCAGTAATTTTTCCTAAGAGGCACCGCTTCGGGGAACCTAGTGGAAGCACACATGATGTTCAGCATATCCTGATGTCCAGGCTTAGTTTTAGGTAAAGGACCTACACAGTCAATAATGACACGGCTGAATGGTTCTTCAAAAGCTTGAATCGGTTTTAAAGGCGCTGAAGGGGTTTTCTGATTAGGTTTGCTCACCAACTGACAAGAATGACAAGATTTACAGAATGCCGCTACATCATCATATTCACCCGAACTGAAAGAACGGCGAGTGGACGCATGTGAATAACTTATCTGACGTTACAAAATAGAAGGTGACGCTTTCTTACAGCGCGTCGTGACTGGTGATGAAAGCTGGGTCCACTACTTTCAGCCAGAAACGAAGAGGGCAAGCAGTGAGTGGTGCCATTCAACTTCACCGAAGCCCAAAAAATTCCGCACACAGCCGTCTAACTGGAAAAGTGGTGCTGACGCTCTTCTGGGATAGCCGAGGCCCACTCGTGGAGCATTACATGCCCAGAGGGACCACAGTCACCAGTGCATCATACTGCGACCTCCTTAAAAATCATCTGAAACCAGTAATCAGATCAAAACGTCGTGGACTACTCACTACCAGTGTTTTGCTACAGCATGACAATGCTCGGCCCCATATTACCCATGCTACAGCTGCAACAATCGAGGACCTGCATTTTGAGTGTCTTCCTCTTCCACACTACTTGCCAGACCTCGCCCCTTCGCATTACCACGGATTTTGGGCCAGTTAACGAGGCGCCTTATGGAACAACTTTCCGATCCGACGAAGAGGTCCAAAAGGTGATGCACGAATAGCTACAAAAGCAGCCAAAATATTAATTTCTAGGGGAATGCAGGCCTTAGTAAAGCTCTGGAAAATGCATTGAACACAATGGAGAATATGTTGAAAACTAGAACAATGAGACTGTGTCGCCAATATGCCTCTGCATAGTCCCACAACGGGTAGATGCCAGCACTCTGCATATGTATGGGTAGTGGATCACGTTTGTGAAGTCTCGTGTTGATCAGATGAGGTTAGTTTTTCTATCCAAGATGGCTGCCAAACCACGTGACATATGACATCATCATTTTCAAACTATATGCAACAGTCCTGTTAGACATTTGAAAAATTTCGCATCGATAGGGTGAGCGGTTTCGGAGGTATCATTTTTTAATATCTTCCTTCAATCCAAATTGGCTGCCAAACCATGTGACCTATGATGTCATAAATTTAATATTTCAATACAAATGGGTCATCGATCATGTGCATGCAATTTCAGATTTTTAGGATAAGGAATTCGTTTCAAACATTTTTGACTGGTATACAACTTCATCTATGATGTCATCATTATCATGCAAATGTTCCACATTGGGAGTACTTGACAATGTGCCAAGTTTCAAATTTTTCCATTCAGCGGTTTCCGAGAAATATTTTTTTAATTACTTGCTTTTAATCCAAGATGGCTGCCATACCACGTATACCACATACTTTCAAGAAGGAAACCAAATACTTTCGTCAATTTCAACTTATTTTTCAAGAAAATTGTGTTATTTTAAAAAAGTGCTAGGTTGCCAATATTTTTGGCCACAACTGTATATGTATCTATATATATATATATATATATATATATATATATATATATATATATATATATATATATATATATATATATATATATATATATATATATCTGTGCAGTGTCTGTCTTGTGTTGTGTTGTGTTGTCTTGTCACTGAACTACTTTCTCAACCTTTTGTGAAATCGTACCAAACTTCTGGTATGCATATATCTCTCCCGTCGGTATGTCCTAAGGGTATTGTTTTGGAAAACTTTCCAATTTTTTTTTTGGGAATTTTTTCAGGGAATTTTTTTTTTTCAACTTCAATTGTTTATAAAATGTGATATCACGTATATTACAAATACAATTGTGCAAAATAATTGTTTGAATTATGATTGGTTTAAACCATGACAAAGCGGCAACTCGGGTACAGTCATTTATCTATATATCTACACATCTGGGCAGTGTCTGTGTTGTCACTTAACGACTCCCTCAAACTTCTGTTTCCGTGGTTGTGAAGTGTTTTTAATAACGTTGTGGTGGTTTTGAATCACGTGGTGGTGAGGTATTTTGAATTATGTGGTGGTGAGGTGTTTTTAAATGACGTGGTGGTGAGGTGTTTTTAAATCACATGGTGGTGAGGTGTTTTGAATTACGTGGTGGTGAGGTGTTTTGAATTACGTGGTGGTGAGGTATTTATATTTACGTGGTGGTGAGGTATTTATAATTACATGGTGGTGAGGTGTTTTTAATTACGTGGTGGTTAGGTGTTTTGAATTAGTTGGTGGTGAGGTGTTTTGAATTACATGGTGGTGAGGTGTTTTTAAATGATGTGGTGGTGAGGTGTTTTTAATTTTGTGGCTGTGAGGTGTTTTTACCTTCGCAAAAGCGGAAGGTTATGTTTTGATCGCTGTGTATTTATTTGTATGTCTGTGTGTGTGTATGTTAATCGCATAACTCAAAAAGTATTCAACCGAATTGCATGAAATTTGGTGGGATGATTGGTTATTATACGGGACACATTTGATTAGATTTTGGGAGCAATCGGGTCAAAGGTCAAGGTCAAGGTCACGAAAAGGTCAAAATCGTATTTTAGTACAGTACAGAACAGTAGCTGCGGCGAAGGTATGCGCTCTACCGAGTGCCCGTTCTAGTTATTACATGTTTTATGGCTGTGAGGTGTTTTTAATTTTGTGGTGGTGGTGTTTTTATTACGTGTTTTATGGCTGTGAGGTGTTTTCAATTTCGTGGTGGTGAGGTGTTTTTATTACGTGTTTTATGGCTGCAAAGTGTTTTAAATTACTTGGTGGTGAGGTGTTTTAAATTACTTGGTGGTGAGGTGTTTTGAATTACGTAGTGGTGAGGTGTTTTGAATTACGTGGTGGTGAGGTGTAATCGTCCCAAACTTCCAGTCTGCACCTACCCCTCCCCTATGTATGTGCTGAGGGGTTCTTTCTTGAGAAAAAAAACATTCAACCTAAATCTTCAACTTAAATTGCCTATAAAAATGTAATATCACAAACACAACAAATACATTTGTGCAAAATAATTGTTTGTATTATGATTGGTGTAAATCATGACAACACAGCAACTCAGGTACAGTCATTATCCTCAGCTAAAATAAGCCCGTTCCTCAGTAACGACGCATGGTGAGGCATTAATAAATAAAATAAATAATATACCAACACTTTTCGATTCATGCCTGCGATATTGGGTTTAACGCCTTTTAATGCAATTGAACACCTTTAATATTAACATTTAAATTAATGGGAAAAACCACATTCGGTTTCCACCTTTTCGATTTACACCCTACTTTCCAGGAACGCATCCTGGACGTAAATAGAGAAATACCTGTATATATATATATATGTAGGACAGAAGACTAGGCTCGGGTCCACTAGTCTGTGTATGTGATAAGCATACAATACAGCAAGAACGGCTAATACATGCAAGCATGGAAACGGCCCCGTACAACGACACGATGATGACGATGATGGTGAAGAAGAAGAAGAACTCCGGTTTCCTCTTTACAGTTTTGTGTTAAACAGCCGTAGCGACTGTTTAAAAAATGTAATCATACGATGTATTTGTGGTTTTCATCTTTTTTATATCCCAGTAGGGCAGTGCCGGATTAAGCCTCGGCTGGCCCTAAGGCACATTTTGAAATTTTAGAGAATGGCCTGAACAATTTAAATTAGATCTCGTGCTCATGGAAATGGACCCCAGACAAAAGATGACCTGATTCATGAACAAAATATTTAATACAAAAAAAGACAAATATTTAATGTGAAAAGAAACTACTTTCAAACCAGTTTAGTCTATACAATTTGCAGTGTATGAATATATGCATGACAAAACACGCACAGATTTGGCACTTTGCTTTACAGTTTACTAGACCTTAGATTGTAACCTTGCGCGCGTTTACAACTGCAAACTCTTCAATTACGGAACTGAAGTCCAGTTCTCGGAGCAAATCACTTTCAATGCACAAAAGGGCCAACGCACCAAGACGCTGTTGATGCATGGTAGAACGCTTGTCCATTTTTGTGGCCCGAATTTTTGGCTGGCCCAAAGGCACATGCCTTGTCTGCCTAATTGTTAATCCGGCACTGCAGTAGGGGTGCGCCACACAACGCCATGATAAGCTATTTATGCACGATAACTTGGTGTTTATCCAAGGAGGAAAAACCCCTTGGGAGTGGGAGGGAGTATTATTAAAATTAATATTGTTTTTTATTCAATATTGGGGACAATAAAGTGAGCTCCGTCCGAAAAACCGATCATCTGTCCATGTACTTTTGTGTACGTGATATTTCAAGAACCCTTGACCATTTTGCTTTCCTATTACAGATATCTATTCCTCATTACATTATCTCAACTTGATTAGATCACGGTTGTGATTGGCTGAATTATGTTGCCATGGCAACCTTCTTGGTAACTTGCCTTGTAAATGCGATATTTCAAAAACCCTTCAATATTTAGCTTTCACATTACACAGATCTATTCCTCCCTTATACGTCATAAAAGGCGAAAGCCGAGAGCATCACCTAGACTCCGAGAGTATCAGTTATCTATGCACCTTAACACGGATTTTGCCCAAGGTGGAAAACTCCCTTGTGGCATGGGGGAAATGGAGTCGCTTCAACCTCCGTCATGTAACCCTTAGTCCTCTTGTTAAGTTTGGTTCAGACAGACACCAAATTGTGTATTTTAGTATAACTAGGACGTGCCCGTACGTGGGTGCCCGTTCGGAAAAACATTCCAAACCGCGTGGCAGTAACGACCACAGAACCCCCCCCCCCCTCTATTTACATGAAATGGTTTGGTCCATTCGCAAAGCCAAAGCGAACGACCACAGAACCCCCCCCCCCCCCCCTCTATTTACATGAATGGTTTGGTCCATTCGCAAAGCCAAAGCGAACGACCACAGAACCCCCCCCCCCCCTCTATTTACATGAATGGTTTGGTCCATTCGCAAAGCCAAAGCGAACGACCACAGAACCCCCCCCCCCCCCCCCTCTATTTACATGAATGGTTTGGTCCATTCGCAAAGCCAAAGCGAACGGCGAACGGCTAAATCGCCATAGCTCGGTAACTACTTCTCCGATTAATTTAAAACCTTGAAAAGGCACATCCTCGGGTCCCCAGCAATATACCTGGCAAGTTTCAAGTATATCGGAATATCGGACCGGTAGTTGTCGAGAAACAGCGGTCACAGACAAACACACACACAGACACACACACACACAGACACACACACACACAGACACACACACACACACACAGAGATTGCTGGAATTATAGATAGATGTCACTTTAATTATAACAATGTATCATGGGTGAAATTACAATTGTTATCTTTCCATATAGCTTGTTTCCAAGCTGGATAATGGAACGGATAGAGTTGCTTTGGAGGCAGAATAGGTTTGAACCTGTGACCCTTTACTCTGACAGAGGAAACAGCCAGTTACACACATGAGTGAGTACCGCACCTCACCGTCAAAGGAATTTAAGAGGTTAAGATATTGCAGCACAGGTTGCATGTTGCCTGTCAGATGTCGGTTACCTGTTGCTAATGTTGACAACAACCGAGGGAGCAAGCAGGGCAACCTAGTGTCAATGGATAACCAAGAAGACCAGACAACTTGCTACCAGCTGTTTTAGGCAGGAATTTGTAATTTGTTCAGGGGTTCCAGGGATAACTCACTTACTCTTCGCGAAAGTCACCCTGAATGGAAGGCACACATATTGATGTCTCGCCCTACATGCGAAACACATGCATGACCGTTTTTAGCTCGGTTGTCATTCAAACCCAGGCTAGTCAGATCAGAGGTAAATATGCATACCCCTTAAGCTATCATGCCAGCCATATCCCACACCATAGAATACATAAAATATTACTGAAGGCCATATCTATAGTTAAGCCTAATCTTACTATAATTCACCAAATGTCCATCCGTCTGTCTGTCCGTCCGTTTAAAGGTACCGCAAAAACGGCTGATCAAAAACGGATCGCAACGATATTTTGGGTGGGTATTCCTGGGACCCCCGGGAGTAAAATATGCTATTGTTTTTCCAATTTGCCAATTTTCCAGTTTTTCGAAACACTATGGAATAATATTTACCGATATGAACAGTGTTGTGGCTTTTATTGAAATTCTACAAATACTGTTTAGATTTTGATGAGAATTACGAACCTGCCGCGAATACGGAAGTGGACAGATGACGGCAATGCGCGGGTTTGATAATATCCCAACACAACCGTCATTCAATCGTAATGTTTAATCGTTAAACGTTAATCGTTTTGTTAAAGTATCAATTGATGATTGGAATTGAGTGAATACAATTACGATTTTGAATTCGTAATTGTATTCACCCAACCGTACGGAATTTCACATCAGGATTTAAATATTTGTTTATGTCACGAATGTTGTTAAAAGTATATTTTTTATATTAATGTTATTTCATTTGTGATTGGGGTTATGCTGTTTGGAATGAAAAAAGAGATATCGAGTTCAAGTGATTGACGGAATGCCGTGATAGTTTCTACTTTCTAAACGTGAATTCGCGGATCGCCATATGCAGATTCGCCATTAACTGGGTATAGAACACACATCAAACTGGTACGTTTTTCATGGAAGTCCTTCACGAACTTGCTGTCCATGTCTAACGTGTGACTGATGGTGCTACAGGAATGTGGAATTTATTGGTTTCATGCTTTAGCATTCTACATTTCTGCATTGTCTGTTTGCTTCTGGCCTCCCACCCGTGCATTGCACGGGTACCTCACTAGTAACTATAATATCAATAAGTCTAATAATAAGTATAATAAGTATAATACCTAATAAGTATAATATCTATATAGTTAAGCCTCCTGTCTAACAACAACTATGGCTTATGGCTCATGCAAAAATCTATTAAATTCTGTGGAGGCAATCAAGCCTTGCCCATAATTAGGGGCACAATTGTTACGTCAGGTAGGTTTCACAGGCAAATGTGACGTCACTTATGTTTCACACCCAATTTGTGTAGAAGACATGGCTGCCTTCCCAAAATTTAAGGGGAACTTCACTGAAATTTAAATCTGGCAGTTGATTAGCAAGTCTGTGGCCTAACTTAATAGTTAAACGAAAATCAGGGGAGAGAGGTTTTTGTTTAATTGTCATTGTGAAACTATATAGTATATAATTGTCTGTATAGCGAGAGGAGAGTCTGAAAGGCTGGTGCGGATGTCGTGCACTTACTTACTTTTCCGGCTGTCTAGTCTGAGTTCGATTCCTGACCCCAGTATAGATGGGTGTCCTGTCTGCTATAATTATTTGCTGGACGTTAAATATACATAACACGGTATATTTCGCAAAGAGCCAGTGAGTTACTGCAGGCGCCCTGGACAACTTACAAATTCCTGTCACCTTCAGTCGAGTGTCAGGCCTGGCCAGCCAGATATTGAAGGACTTGGGTTACAAACTTTCCCCGCCCTATCCTATAAGAACGTGGGGGAAAATGAGGGCCCTCAAAGAAGTACAGTGATAGCAGTATAGAGCTCTGATAGAGCTCACAGATGAGATGTGCTATTCACAACCCTAAATGGAGCCATGATCTTAAAGACCTCTCTGGTTACGTATATGGCTTTTGATTACCGTAAGCTTTGTTTTAAACAATACTCCACCACGTTTCGTCTCGTTATTGAAGAAGATCTTGAGGACACGTCATAATTAGACTTGTACAATGTTATAAAATAACTTATTCTTATGTTAAAAAATGAGCCAGGAGTTATTAATTTGAAGGCAATTTCCCGCCCTGGACTCTTACGATGCATTCAAAGCTCACTGTGATGTGAGTGATTGTGAGTTGTTGTGTCATTGGGAGTCACTCACTTCTTTCACATGGAAATGTAGCAGGAGACATGCATGGACAGATTTGAAGTTCTCCGCATCTTCCCGATGGCCTTTTCAAAGCCGACAAACACTGTTTTGTCATCTTCATTCTTCGCTCATGTCATTCACCTAACTCCAAGATCTTGCACCTCCATCCGTCAAATCTCTCAGGTCATATACATGACTCCAAGATCTTGCACCGCCATGCGTCAAGTCTAGCTCAGGTCATTCACATGACTCCAAGATCTTGCACCTCCATCCGTCAAATCTCTCAGGTCATATACATGACTCCAAGATCTTGCACCTCCATCCGTCAAATCTAGCTCAGGTCATTCACATGACTCCAAGATCTTGCACCTCCATTCGTCAAGTCTAGCTCAGGTCATTCACATGTTTCAAAGATCTTGCACCTCCATCCTTCAAGCCTATTTCAGGTCATTCACCTGACTCCAAGATCTTGCACCACCATCCATCAAGTCCAGCTCAGGTCATTCACATGTCTCCAAGATCTTGCACCTCCATCCGTCAAGTCTACCTCAGGTCATATACATGACTCTAAGATATTGCCCCTCCATCAATCAAGTCCAGCTCAGGTCATTCACATAACTCCAAGATCTTGCACCTCGATCCATCAAGTCTAGCTCAGGTCATTCACATGTCTCCAAGATCTTGCACCTCAATCCATCAAGTCGACCTCAGGTCATATACATGACTCCAAGATTTTGCAACTCCATCTGTCAAGGCTAGCCCAGGTCATTCACATGACTCCAAGATCATGCACCTCTGTCCATCAAGTCTAGCTCAAGTCATTCACTTGACTCCAAGATCTTGCACCTCCATCTGTCAAGTCTAGCTCAGGTCATTCACATTCCCCCCCCCCCCTTCCCACGCCTCCTCCCCCCAAGCCCTCTCCCTCCCACACATCTCCCTGCTCTTAAATGTTGTGTGCTCTCAAGTGTTTGTGTGCTTCCCATTCTCTTGTCTTCCGCTCCCTCTTTTTATATATTTTGTTTGTCTGGTTGATTTGTTTATGAAGTAAATGTCAGCTCTTTCACGAGCCTCGATTCAGTAAACAAAAATGTCTCCAAGATCTTGCACCTCCATCCATCAAGTCTAGCTCAGGACATTCACATGTCTTCAAGATCTTGCACCTCAATCCGTAAAGTCTAGCTCAGGTCATTCACATGTCTCCAAGTTCTTGCACCTCCATCAGTCAAGTCTAGCTCAGGTCATTCACATGACTCCAAGATCTTGCACCTCCATCCGTCAAGCCGAGCTCAGGTCATTCACATGTCTCCTAGATCTTTCACCTCGATCCATCAAGCCTAGCTCAGGTCATTCACATGTCTCCTATATCTTACACCTCCATCCATCAAGTCCATCGTGAAAGGAGTTGGCAGATCGATGTGTTTCATCATCTATCTCTCTGCAGCAACCACAGCCAGGACCAGAAATAGGACGTGGGGGGCGGCTAGTCGATGCTTGTACACCCGTGTAGGGTTGCAGGATTATGTGATCCTAATGGGATGGGTCCCTTTGGCTGTAAGCTGTCGGCACGCCGCTAGGTTCCATGCGATTAAGTTGGACTAATTCAAGTCGAGACATTTCTCGACCAACGGGGTGACCAAAGCTTTTTGGGTTAATGGCTCAGTGACCAATCTTATTATATAGTCCAAGGAGACGAAATTGAACTCGGTACTTCTTGTGATATCAAATATCCCGCATTACATGGGATGTTTCCACCGCAGGTCTTGGAAGGAGTTATGTTACACCTTCACGTGCACCGAAAGCAAACGATTACTCTTATCGTTGACACTTTTACACCAATGTGTGATGGTAAACTCCGCGTTTCTTCTTCTTCGGGTCCATGCACATCCCGTCTGGAAAATGTGGCAGGATTTTTGATTACCTGGGTATGTAATGCCCTCCGTTCTCTTTTTATCTAAATTTATTTTCACCCCAAGTGGCACGCGCACACACCATGACTCCTCACCCTTCCCCTACACCACACAGGTAATACTATAGGAGGTACTAGGGGATGTTATTTTCACCCCAAGTGGCACGCGCATACACCATGACTCCTCACCCTTCCCCTACACCACACAGGTAATACTATAGGAGGTACTAGGGGAAGAGTATGTGGTTATAATTGTGGGGGTGTTTCCGTGGATGAGTGGTTAATGGTGCTTGAAAAGGAACAAACGATCAAAATGATTCCTTCATTTTAACATTCCTACCCACAGTGCGGCAGCTGCCCATTCGGAAGGTCGTTTCGACCCTGTTTATATATTCTCGAACGGCCGTTTCCGTGCCGGAGATTTTCGTTCGTGCTTTCACCAACGGAACCCTTTAAACACAAGCATTCTCATCCCACAAACTTCAGGTGGGTGTGTGTGCGCACGCTTCTGTTTTTCCATTCCAAAGTCCATGTCGAGGAGGTCCCTTAGCGCAGCTGGCCGGTTTTCAGGTGCGGCTTTTTTAATAGGTTTGTCTACTTTTGATGTTTTTCCTTCATGAGAACAAAGTTTGTTCGACCGCATAGCCAGGTCGGTTTCATTCCGGTGTGCGATGTATAAATACACGCACCTCACTATCCTGGGATCACTGTAATGGTGAGCAACAGAATTAGACTACAAGCTTTACGCGGGCCCGCTCTGATAGATAGCTGATACCCTGGTGATGTCATGTTACTATAAACGCACCTTACGGTCGCAGCAACAACACCATGTCGGATGATCATGTCCGTCCGCCCAGCTCGCTCCCTCATGCAGATGCTTTTTGTGGATAACTTTAGATGTTTTTCTCCATCCTGCCAATCCCACCTCGCGATCATGCGTTTTTGTTTATTTATGTGCTTCCATACAGTTTGTGGTGGCTCTAAAAACGAGAACGTTCACAAACCCACACACACACAGACACACACACACACACACACACACACACACACACACACATATATATATATATATATATATATATATATATATATATATATATATATATATATATATTGCGATTTTGTGAAGCCCGTTCCCTTACAAAGGGGAGATTAAGCCCCTTTTTCTCCTTGGGTCTTCGAACCGCGAGACTGAGTCGCCACTCCCGGGCAGACGTGGAAAAGGGTCTCGGGACAAGTTTGCACGTACCTAAGTACCCACGCCGCCACGGAAGCGGGGATTGAGACTCGCGCGAACCACGCGTAATTGAGTACACCCGAGCGGATGGCATACCACGTGGTCCGTGCTGTTACCTTGCTATTGGAACCCGATCAGAGCGATCTAATTCATACCATGCTAAGTCAATGATGGAAGGGACGAAACGGTCGAATCAAAGGAAGGACAGATTTAATTATTATTTACGCAATGTGCAATGGTAGAAGAAGAAGAGACACGGGGCAGTCTATAAGCAGTCTTAACTTATACCCCAGACAATGGGCCCACTTACACACACAGGGAGATGAAGGAAGAATGTTCATGCGCCGAACGCGCCGGCTTTGGTCCTCCAGGAACAGCTCACCCGGCGTAGCCCTTTGGCGGTCACCGCATGTATCCCGGCGAAGGCAGGCAGGCAGGCGGGAAAATCCTCACGGTGCGTATCTCGGCAAAGGCAGGTAGGCAGGAAAATATGCACGTTTGTGGCCCGGCACAGCTGTCTTTTCCAGCGCGATTAATACAACTGCCATCAAACTGAGAGTTCCGAACTCATAACTCAGCGCTTTCACTCTCGTAACTCAATGGAGGACTGAACACAGCGCATCTCTTCTCATAACTTGGCGCATCCCCTCTCATAACTCGAGCTCATGACTGAGAACTCAGCGCGTCTCCTCCCATCTCATAACTCGGGTGGCGGCTCCGGGCACAGGGTATATCGTCCCCGCCCTAGCCCCCATCGAATGTTCCAAACCCCGCCCTTTGCCGCAGTGGTAAGCCACTCCCCTCGAGCCCTGATTGGCGGCTCGCGCTTACCGTTGGCTCCTCCTCCGCCTTCCTTTGCCTTGATCGACTTGTTCAGGCCTGCCTCGTGGTATTTCGCGCCAAAACCCAAAGCATGGAGGTAAAGGACCTAATTCTCATTATTCTACTCAACGCAAAACTAACACAGGAAAGGTCTACGCTTACATTTACTATGAAATAACTGAGCATTAAAAGAGGCTACGTGTTGTAGTGTAACTAAACTAGGAGAGGAAATTAACCTTTTTTATTATAAAAACACAAAACCGCAACACTACACCGCTCCCTCGTCAGACTCGTTACCCGAGTCGGAACCAACAAATGCAACGACCGGTTAGAGAATGACATGCAAAATTCACTTTTACTTTTACATGTGTCATATAGGCGTGGTTCCCCCGAACATTTACTCTGACCCGTGTATGCGACAGTTTTAAAACACCAGATATGTCCCTCCTATTGCGCTGAGTAGCTACATATCAGATTCACGCCCACAACTAACCGAAATTCCGGAATTTTTCAAACTAAACACATAGCCGGTGGGCAGCATTTTTATATTTACAAGCACAAAAACTTAACCTTATGTACAATTCTATGACCCAGGACCTGTCCTTTTTTGGAAGAGAAGATTGGAGGGGAGAGAAAGCACAGCAAAATCACAAAACACACTCATAAATCATGACACTTGCTGCTTGCTTCTTGCTTCTTCTGTGTGCATATATCAAACCGGCTAGCCCCCGGAGCGGCATACAGGCCATTTTTAATCTTCAGGGCTATCTAAAATTGCAAATCTTCTCATCCCTAGCACACCATAATAAAAATGCACAAAAAATGCTTTTATTTTATTTCTTTGCCAGGCAGGGCCAACCTCATGTGGACCGACTGCGTGACATTAATGCCACTCAAACAAGTGGTCCTAAGGTGCAAGATGATTTTGCAGCAAGGTGCTGCACAGCAGAGGTGCAAGGCCACAAAGCTTGTGGTCCATAGTGTGTAATGTGCAGCAAAGGGTTTGGCAGAAAAGTGCTGCACATGTGCAACAAGGGTGCAGCAGAAGGATACGGCAGCAAAGTGCTGTGCAGTTCGGCTGCACATCTATCTATAATTCCAGTAATCTCTGTGTGTATGTGTGTGTGTCTGTGTGTGTGTCTGTGTGTTTGTCTGTGTGTTTGTCTGTGTGTATGTCTGTGTGTTTGTCTGTGACCGCTGTTTCTCGACAACCACGGGTCCGATATACTTGAAACTTGCCAGGTATATTGCTGGGGACCTGAGGATGTGCCTTTTCAAGGTTTCATATTAATCGGAGAAGTAGTTACCGAGCTATGGCGATTTAGCCGTTCGCCGTTCGCTTTGGCTTTGCGAATAGACCAAACCATTTCATGTAAATAGAGGGGGGGGGGGTTCTGTGGTCGTTACTGGCTTTGCGAATGGACCAAACCATTTCATGTAAATAGAGGGGGGGGGGGTTCTGTGGTCGTTACTGCCACGTGGTTTCAAAGTTGTTTTTTGTTGATGTTGTTTGCACGCATGTTTTTTTGCACGCACGTACGGGCAAGCACGTACGGGCAAGCACCCACGTACGGGCACGTCCTAGTATGTAGCAATGTGCAGAAGGGATGCTGCACAGGTTGATGGTGCTGCACAGTTCCACCTCCAAAATGGTCCTGGGGTGGGGGAAGAGACAAGGCAAACAAGCAAAGCGGAAAAGACGCAATGGCACACAGAAACACAAGGTAATGCAGTGCAAGGGGCACGGAAGAGCGAGCAGAGCAGGCTCGTCCCTAGCCGTCCATACCGTAGGCTTACCGTCGGCTTACACTTACAATCGCACCGTCGGCTTACACTACCCTAGCCCTCCTTGTATTTACAATCCGTCTCTACGTCTTGTCTCCCACATCCCCCTCTAATCCAAATTCGTCTCCCAATCCCACCCAGGAAGGAAGGGATGGAACAAACACAATGTCACACGACATCGTGATGCATCTTTACCACTCAAACGGTTTACAAAGCCTTGGTGTGGAGCTTCGTCCTCCTTGGTGACTGGCTGTGGATGGTGCGAAGGGATTTCTCATCTCCTAACTACTCTACTGATATTTGCAGATGTAGCAAAAGCAGTTGTTGAGTTGAGTAAGAGAAGTTCTCGGTCAGAGTCATGTGCAAGTTACAGTTCCCCGTGAGAGTGAGTTGGGTTGAGCTTGAGAACGTGAGTGGAGCTGCAGGACGAACGAATTGAATTGCCGATTGTACATGAACTTTCCCCGTGCTCTGCACTCTGCGCAGTATTAATCGCCCGCTCGAGAGGACGACCCACGCCGGGCCACAGATGCGCGATTTCCTCCTGCCTGCCTTCGCCTGATACGTGCCGTGAACATCGGAGAGCCACGCCGGGCGAGCTGCCCCCGGAGCGACCGACGGCGAAGCGCTCTTGGCACGTGAACATTCTTCTCTTCTTCCCTCCCCCCCCCCTGTGTGTGAGTGGGCCCTTCGTCTGGGTAATAAGTAAGATTGATTAAGCTCTGCTCTGTGTCCCCCTTTCCTTCATCATTATCATTGTAAATAATAATAAATCATGTTCTTCCTCTGATTTGACCATCCTGTCCCTTCCATCCATTGGATTCGCATGGTACGAATAAAACCACTCGAATCTGGTTCCAATAAAAGTAACAGCATGAGTCACATGAGACGCATACCGCTCGGGCGTACTGGATTAAGCGTGGCTTGTGCGAGGCTCGATCCCCGCTTTCGTGGCAGCGTGGGTTAAAGGTACGTGTGAATTTGTCCCGATACCCTTTTTCACGTTTGCCCGGAAGTGGCGATTCGGCCTCGCAGACCCGAAGACCCAGGGGGAAAAAGGGGTTTAATCCCCCCTTTGTAACGGGAATGGGCTTCGGGAGATCCGCAACAATTTGGTGTCAGGAGAGGGATTTGAACCCTAAAAAAAAATTTTTTGGGACAAATTCGCCACAGCAAATTGGTGTCTGGGAGTGTGAGATAATTGGACCTAGAGTGCGCTTCACGTGCTCCAAATTACGAGTGGACGAAATTTAGTTTTAAAACCAAATTTATATTCGTACCATGGCTGGCCAAGGCGGTCAAATGCCGGTGGGAATAATAAATGAGGTAGAATTGATTACTCAGGACCAACAGGGACAGTTGGTAGTAGAGGAAGCCGAAGAGGGGGCGGCAGCTGGTAACGAAAATGGCGGCGCCTTGCACGTGGCGGTGGCAGCCGGGCCCGCTGTACAAGTCGGGTTTGACATTAAACTATTCCTGACCCAAATGAAGGATGAAATTTGGGGAATAAATAATAACATGAATAAAATGAATGGGAAAATGGACATCCAAGAGGATAAAATGAAAGAAATGGGGGACAAATCCACCCGGGAATTGAAAGAAATGAAGGGTGAATTGAAGGAAGCCTTGGATACCCAGGGGGACAAATCCACCCGGGAAATGGAAAAATTGAGTGACGAAATAAAAGAATCCAGGTGTGAAATGGAAAGAATGAGAGCAGCATCGAAGAAAGAAATAAAAAAGATGGGGGAGGACATATCGGCGCAAGTTGAGCAAGGAGGTCGCGGTGGTACGCGATGAGGTGAAGCAGTGCGAGGAGCGCGTGGAGAGAGAGTTGAGGCAGAATACAGCCAGACTACAAGGGGGTATAGAGGAACTGACTCGGGAGGTAGAGAAATTAACAGTAGGACAGCAGGAATTAAGGGAGCAAGTGGGGAAGAATACCGACGTGATAGGGGGGCTGAAAGCAGCACAAAAAGACATAAAGAGGGAATTTATAGCGATGAAGAAGGAATGTCAAATGGTGCACGAGGGGCTGACAAAAAGGATGGACGACGTTGTAGAGACGTTGGGGAGCGAGGTAGAGCGAGGGACGGCTACGTTGACCAGGACTGTGGGGGTCGCGACGTGAGAGGAAGTGGTAGAGAAACCGGCGATCGTCGCATTTGAAAAGGAAATTTCGGGGGCGCCGGCAAGGGTTGAGTTGGAAAAGAAAATTTCATGGGCGCCGGCGATCGTCGAGGTAAAAGAAATAATTGGGGCCGAAGAGACGGTAGAATCGGGGAGCAAATCACGGGAGAAGGAAATGGAATATGAATAAAGTCTGTATTTGCACCGTGATGCCGTGCTTACTAACGAAATTAAAAGTTTGCAGGTGCCGGTGGAAAAGGAGGTCCCCGAGGTGAGTTGCGAAAATGGCGCGAATGTGTTTGGCGCGAACGGGTTTTCGGCGTGCTTGGGACAAAGGCGAGACCCGGGCGTTCACGATGGGCCCATTGTGCGGTGTACAAGGGCGACTGGTACGGAGTGTGAGAGAGAGTCCGTACCCGAGTGCGTGGAGCGCGAGTGTGTTACGGAGTGTGTAACGGAAAAGTGTGTGCCGGAGTGTGCAGGAAAAGAGTGTGTTACGGAGTGTGGGTGAGAATGCACACCGGAGTATGAGCGGGAGTGCGCACCAAGGGGTGTGGAAAAAGAGTGTGCGATGACCGAGTGTGTTACAGAGTGTGTGCAGGAGTGCACACCCGATTGTGTTACGGAATGTGTACGAGAAGAGTGCGTGGAGAAAGAGTGTGTGCCAGGGTGTGCGATGATGGGGTGCGTGAAAGGTGCGAGTGTGCCTGGGTGGTGTGCACCAGAGTGTATGAGTATGGAGTACGAGAGGGAATGCACACCGGACTGTGTGCGGAAAGAGTGTGTAACGGAGTGTGTGGAAGGCATGGGGGCGCCTGGGTGTGCAAGTGCAGAGTGGATCGCGAGTGGTGAGGATGCGGCTCAAGCATCGACACCGACCGGGGGGGGGGGGGGGGTAGCGCCTTGCGGGACGGGTAGCAGACGCGAGCCCCCGGTGAGTGGTGTGCTGCAGGGACCGGAGGGAATCCGTGCTGCGTCAGTCTCACAAGGACCGGCATGCACGATTCGTGCCGGCCACGCACTGTATGGTTGGTGCCGTGCCACGGCGGCAAAGGCGAACGGCAAGGTTCAAGGGGAGGTAGGAGATTTTGGAGCCGTGCACCTTCTCGGGTGCGGTGCTCCAACCGTGGCCGGTTGGATCACCGTGCGTGGGACCGCAAGGCCCCGCGCAGGGATGGAGCCCTGCACCTCGGCCCATCCATACCTCCCCCCTTGGATCGAAAATGCCGGACGGACACCCCATACAGGCGACCAACCACCCACATGGATCGCTCAGCCCTTCGAGGTCAAGCTGTGACAATGTACATCCACATGGAGAGGCTCGTAGTGTAGCGGACTGTGGAGAGTAGTGTCCCACATGTGGGGGAATGGTATTGTCACCATTCCTCACACGGCGGGGCCCATGAGCATTAGTTTAGGGGGATGGCAGTGATAGGCACACGGGGGTGCCAGCAATGGTTGCCTCCATGGGCCACCAAAGCTAGCCGAGGGAGGGCTAGGATAATGATAGGGATCTAGAAGACAGTAGGGACAAGAGATTTAAGTAGTGACACCTGACCTGTAGTGGGGACGTAGACAGTTCATGTGGATGTTAAATAAAAGGGTGTGCTTCGTGTAAAGGGACGACGGGGAAGCACGAGTCTTTGGGGAAATCAGGTAAATAGATGATGCTGTGTGTTTGAGGAGTTGTGTTGTAGTGTGAGAGAAGTTGTGGGTGAGAAAAAGTGGATTTGTGTTTGAGGTGTGTGAGCACAAAAGGTGTGAGAGATAAATGTTGTGCGAGAATAAATGGTGTGGAATGGTTGATGAGGAGTGCATGGTGCGAAGGAGTGAATGGGGGGAGTGGAACCCATTCACGAAAGCCCGGGGTGGGTAGTGTGAAGCCAGGTAGAGGGCATAGGTAAATTTGTATGGATATTGACACCTGTGGTGCGGGTAGTGGAAAAAAAAGTGTTTTGTTGGGTGCAGTAGACTGTGGAATGGCTGGGCATGTGGCTTGCTTGGTGTGTGTGGTTATTGGGGCACTCCGCCACTGGTAGTTTGTCGGCCAGGTGAGGCTGCAGGTAGGCTCTGGGAGCTGGTTAGTGAAGTTTGTGAGTGGGACCCGAGGATCCAAGGGAAGGACTTGGGTTGCCCGATGCTAAGGTGGGCACAGAGGGGGTAAGAGCCAGGGAGGGCCTTCCCCAGTTAGGTAGTCGCGAGGAGCAGGTAAGCTCGGGTGGCGGCTTCAGTGGCGGAGGTGTGCAGGTAGGTAGACCTGCTGGTAGGGCCACACGACCCAGCCCCGAAATTGTGCGAGGGCACAGAGAGAACATTTGTGGGGGTGAGACGCAAATTCAGGGGGCACCACAGAGTGGGCAATGGGAATTCGGTTTCTTAGAACCACATAGTTTAGAGGCCGATTGGCAGGGTATGACCCCGGGTAGTTTAAATGAGTTAACGTTACTAGAGTAGTTAGGATGAGAAATCCATTCGCACCATCCACAGCCAGTCACCGAGGAGGACGAGCTCCACACCGTAAGGCTCTGTAAACTGTTTGAGAAGTGACACGCATCATGACGTAATGAGACATTGTGTTTGTTCCATCCCTTCCTTCCTGGGAGGGATTGGGAGACGAATTTGGAGTTAGAGGGGGATATGGGAGACAATACGTAGAGACGGATTGTAAATACAAGGGGGGCTAGGGTAGTGTAGCCAATGGTGGGGGGTACGGACGGTTAGGGACGAGCCTGCTCTGCTCGCTCTTCCGCGTCCCTTGCGCCGCATCACCTTGTTTTTCTATGTGCCACTGTGTGCTTTCCGCTTGTTTGTTGTGCCTTGTCTCTCCCCCGCCCCAGGACCATTTTGGAGGCCGAACTGTGCAGCACCACCGACCTTCCGCACCTTGCTGCACTTGTGCAGCCGACATGTGCAGTACTTTGCTGCACCTCATCACACTAATGGACCACATACCTTGTGGCCCTGCACCTCTGCTAAGCAGCATTCTGCTGCAAAATCATCTTGCACTTCGGACCACTTGTTTGAGTGGCGTTGATGCCACGCAGTTGGACCACGTGAGAACGGCCCTGCTGGCCAAATAAAAGCATTTTTGTTTATTATGTGTGCTAGGGATAACAAAGTTCTGTAAGTGTAGTTGGCCCCGATGCTTCAAACGGCCTCTATGCCGGTCAGGGGGCCAGCTTGTTTGATAGACGCACACGGAAGAAGCAAGATGCAAGAAGCAACCAGCAAGTGCCACGATTTATGAGTGTGTTTTTGCTGTGTTTTCTCTCCCCTCCAATATTCTCTTCCAAAAAGAACAGGTCCTGGCTCATAGAATTGTAAATATACGTGCTTGTAAATATAAGAATGCTACGTTGAGCGGCTATGTGTTTAGTTTGAAAATTCCGGAAATACTCGGGTAGTAGTGGGCGTGAAACTGTTAGGTAGCTGCTCAACGCAGTAGGAGGGACATATCTAGTGTTAAAACTGTCGCACACATGGGTCAGAGTAAATGGTAGGGGGACCCACACCTCTGTGTCACATTTAAAAGTAAGGTTAATTTTGCATGTCAGTCGCTACCGGTCGTTCCATTGATGGTTTCGACTTGGGCCGAGTCTGACGAGAGAGGGGTGTAGTGTTGCGGTTTTGGAATAAAGGTTAATTCCCCCTCGTAGGTAGACGCACCACAACATGAAGCCTCACGATAGTTCAGTTATTTATTTATTTATTTTTATTATTATTATTATTATTCGTAAATGTAAGCGTAGTCCTTTCCTGTGTTTAATTTTGCGTTGAGTAGGCCAGTGAGCTTAGGTGTTCTTTTGGCACTGAAATTCCACGCGGCAGGCCTGAACAAGTCTACAGAGGCCGAAGGGAGGCCCGGCAGGAGGAGTGGTCAGTAAGCACGAGCTGCTAATCAGGGCTCGAGGGGAGTGGCTAACCACGACGACCAGAGGCGGGGTTTGGAACATTCGAGTCGGGCCGGGGCGGAGCCATTTAACCCTGCTCCGAGCCCCCCACCTCAGTTCGGGTCGAGTCACGAGTTTGAGTCGAGAGATGAGTTGAAAAGAGATGAGAAGGAGTTGAGTTGGCAGTTGAGTTGAGTAAGAGTAGTTCTCGGTCAGAGTCGTGTGCAAGTTACTGTTCCCTGTGAGACGATTTACAGTTCCCTGTGAGAGTGAGTTGGGTTGAGCTTGAGAACGCGAGTGGAGCTGCAGGACGAACGAATTGAATTGCCGATTGTACACGAACTTTCCCCGTGCCCTGCGCTCTGCACTGTATTAATCGCGCGCTCGAGAGGACGACCGGCGCCGGGCCACAGACACGCGATTTCCTCCTGCCTGCCTTCGCTTGATACGTGCCGTGAACATCGGAGAGCCACGCCGGGCGAGCTGCCCCCGGAGCGACCGACGGCGAACATTCTTCTCTTCTTCCCCTCGTGTGCGTGAGTGGGCCCTTCGTCTGGGGAAAAAGTAGGATTGATTAAGCTCTGCTCTGTGTCCCCCTTTCCTTCATCATTATCATTGTAAATAATAATAAATCATGTTCTTCCTCTGATTTGACTGTCCTGTCCATTCCATGCATTGGCTTCGCATGGTACGGATAAATCCGCTCGAATCGGGTTCCAATAAAAGTAACAGCACGAGTCACATGAGACGCATACCGCTCGGGCGTACTCGATTAAGCGTGGCTTGTGCAAGGCTCGATCCCTGCTTTCGTGGCAGCGTGGGTTAAAGGTACTTGCGAATTTGTCCCGATACCCTTTTTCACGTTTGCCCGGAAGTGGCGATTCGGCCTCGCGGACCCAAAGACCCAGGGGGAAAAAGGGGTTTAATCCCGCCTTCATAACGGGAACGGGCTTCGGGAGATCCGCAACAATACTTTACTTATTACTTGGCAAATTTTTTTTTTTTGACAAGTATGTTGATCACTCCAGTTTGTGAATTTGTTTGTGTGTGTTTGTCTGTCCGCTCACTTATACTTGGCACACACCACCTTTAGAGGCCATTTTTCCCCACAGAGCAGGGGTTGGCCATTTTCGGGCACCGTGGTCCCCTTTTTGAAGCAATGTTTTATGGCCGGATGCCCTTCCTGCCGCCAACCCTGTTAGTCGCCTCTTCCAACACACAGGGATTACTTGATACTTGCCTACAGGTCACAATTTGAAACCGATCTTCACGAAACCTCACCAAATGGTAGAGTTCGTGGTCTGACAAAATCCTACCTGTTTTTGAAGTCAAAAGCTCATCATAGGCCAAAGGTCAACCACATTTTTTCCAATTTCTAAAATCCTCAATTTTCATCCGATTGACTTGAAATTTGAAATTGATTTTCATATCGGCTAACTGCATTCAACCACCAACTATTTTTTTGATCAACATCGGTCACAAGGTCAACATAGGCCAAAGGTCAACCACTCTTTTCGAATTTCTAAAATCCTCAATTTTCATCCGATTGACTTGAAATTTGAATAGGCTTTTCACATCATCTAACAGAATTCAACCACAAACTATTTTTGAGGTCAACATCGGTCATACGGTCAACATAGACCAAAGGTCAACCACATGTTGTCGAATTTCTAAAATCCTCAATTTTCATCCAGTTGACTTGAAATTTGAATAGGATTTATATATCAGCGAACTGAATTCAACCACCAACTATTTTTGAGATCAAGATAGGCCAAAGGCCAACCACTTTTTTTCGAATTTCTAAAATCCCCAATTTTCAGCTGATTGACTTGAAATTTGAATAGTATTTTAATATCAGCTAACTGAATTCAACCACCAACTATTTTTGAGATCACCATAGACCAATAGGTCAACATAGGCCAAAGGTCATCCACTTTTTTCAGATTTCTAAAATCCTCAATTTTCATCTGATTGACTTGAAATTTGAATAGGATTTTCATATCAGCTAACTGAAACCAACCACCAACTATTTTTAAGGTCAACATAGGCCAAAAGGTCAACATAGGCCAAAAGGTCAACATAGGCCAAATTTCTAAAATTGTCAATTTTCATCCGATTAACTTAAACTTTGAAGACTATTTGCACATCAGGTCACTGAATTCAACCACTAATTATTTTGAGGTCAAAAGGATGCTCTCCTGAGTGCCATTTTACTTTGTTCTGTGTTGCCAAGTGTCGCCCTATGAGTGATTTTTCATTTTCTTTTCGACAATACTGTGAGCTAAAAACGCTGCTACTGTGATTTTGATTTGTTTATGACCTCGTTGCTACTCTAATTTAGGATATTTATTGAAGAAAGTTATTTTTAAAAGTTACAAAAGAGAGAGAATTGATGGGGGGGGGGGGGGGGCGGAGGAGGTGTCTGCGAGGTTGTTGGAACGTAAATCTTTGCTGCAGTCTAAGGTCTTTTGCACGCTGAAGCAGGTTCTCCTGAAGGATTCGTTGTTCCCTCTATCTTTACAAGTGTTCCCTCTATCCCTGCCACTGAAAAGCATCCCTATAGCATGATGCTGTCACCACCATACTTCATGGTAGGGACGCTGTTGGAGATGGGTGATGAGCTGTGCTCGGTTTCCGCCAGATGTAGCGCTTTGCATTCAGGCCAAAGAGTTCAATTTTCGTCTCATCAGGCTACAGAATCATTCCCCTCATGCTGGCAGAGTCTTTCACGTGTGTTTCACGACGTGTTCACACGTCTTTCACGTGTGTTTTTGCAAACTCTAGGTGTGCTGTCATGTGCCTTTTTCTCAGGAGTGGTTTCTGTCACTCTCCCATAAAGCCTAGATTTGTGAAGTGCTGCAGAGACTGTTGTCCTTCCAGCAGGTTCTCCCATCTCAGCCAAGGAACTCTATAGTTCTGTGAGAGTGGTCATTGGGTTCTTGGTCACCTCCATGACCAAGGTCCTTCTTCCTTGGTTGCTCAGTTTGGTCGAACGGCCAGCTCTAGGAAGAGTCTGGGTAGTTCCATATTATTTCCATTTCCTAATGATGGGGCTCACTGTGCTCTTGGAAACTTTCAACACTCTAGAAATTGTTTTATACCCTTTCCCAGATCTTTGCCTCCTCACAATTCTATCTCGGGGTTCACGGGACAGTCCCTTGGACTTAATGGTAGAGTTTCTGCTCCGATATGCACTGTCAATTGTGGGACCTTGTACCCTCAAATATTGTGGGTTTTAATATCGCGGGTGTTGACTAATCGCGGGAAACCTATTGTGTTCCGATTTAGTTATCGCGGTATTTCATTTCTGACAATCGCTGTTTTTTTAGCTGAGATAAGTGTGGAAGATTTGCATCTGTGTGGAAGATCACCTCTCATTACGAGCCTTTTGTTGTGTGCGCACCGTTAATTGTAGTAATCAGACCAGCATATGGAACAAAGGAATCGTCATTGATCAGGAAATGACATATGGAGATCCTGTAATACTAGATCTACAAGATCTAGTAGACACACAGTAAATAATGGTGCCAAAATGGAAAACGCTGGACAAAATTAGTTCTGCCAAAAGGCAGAGAAAGGTTATTACATTGTGCGAAAAAAATTGAGTTGTTAGGTTTGCAAGAGGTCAAAGAGCGGCATCTGTGGGCTGCCATTACGGGATCAATTTGTGAAAGTGTTCCCGTCAAAAAAATCTCAAAAGTCTCATTCCAGTCCTGTGATACTCAAAATGAAAGGATGACAAAACGCTTAATGTTTGAATCGACGACCAAACACAGAAAAAGGGCTTTTGAGTGAACTGGTGATATGGGAGAAATCATTGTGGATTTACCCCATTTAATGCAGCAGTGATATGGGAGAAATCATTGTGGATTTACCCCATTTAATGCAGCAGTGATATGGGAGAAATCATTGTGGATTTACCGCTTTGAGTGAACCAGTGATATGGGAGAAATCATTGTGGATTTACCCCTTTGAGTGAACCAGTGATATGGGAAAAATCAATGTGGATTTACCCCTTTGAGTGAACTGGTGATATGGGGGAAATCATAGTGGATTTACCCCATTTAATGCAGCAGTGATATGGGAGAAATCATTGTGGATTTACCGCTTTGAGTGAACCAGTGATATGGGAGAAATCATTGCGGATGTATCCCTTTGAGTGAACCAGTGATATGGGAGAAATCATTGCGGATTTATCCCTTTGAGTGAACCAGTGATATGGGAGAAATCATTGTGGATTTACCGCTTTGAGTGAACCAGTGATATGGGAGAAATCATTGTGGATTTACCGCTTTGAGTGAACCAGTGATATGGGAGAAATCATTGCGGATTTATCCCTTTGAGTGAACTGGTGATATGGGGGAAATTATTGTGGATTTACCCCTTTGAGTGAACTGGTGATATGGGGGAAATTATTGTGGATTTACCCCTTTGAGTGAACTGGTGATATGGGAAAAATCATTGCGGATTTACCCCTTTGAGTGAACCAGTAATATGGGAGAAATCATTGCGGATTTACCCCTTTGAGTGAACCAGTGATATGGGAGAAATCATTGCGGATTTACCGCTTTGATTGAACCAGTGATATGGGAGAAATCATTGCGGATTTATCCATTTGAGTGAACCAGTGATATGGGAGAAATCATTGTGGATTTACCCCTTTGAGTGAACTGGTGATATGGGGGAAATCATTGTGGATTTACCCCATTTAATGCAGCAGTGATATGGGAGAAATCATTGTGGATTTACCCCTTTGAGTGAACCAGTGATATGGGAGAAATCATTGTGGATTTACCGCTTTGAGTGAACCAGTGATATGGGAGAAATCATTGTGGATTTACCGCTTTGAGTGAACCAGTGATATGGGAGAAATCATTGCGGATTTACCCCTTTGAGTGAACCAGTGATATGGGAGAAATCTTTGCGGATTTACCCCTTTGAGTGAACTGGTGAGATGGGAGAAATCATTGTGGATTTACCCCTTTGAGTGAACCAGTGATATGGGAGAAATCATTGCGGATTTATCCCTTTGAGTGAACTGGTGATATGGGGGAAATTATTGTGGATTTACCCCTTTGAGTGAACTGGTGATATGGGAGAAATCATTGCGGATTTACCGCTTTGAGTGAACCAGTCATATGGGAGAAATCATTGCGGATTTACCCCTTTGAGTGAACTGGTGAGACGGGATAAATCATTGCGGATTTACCGCTTTGAGTGAACTGGTGATATGGGGGAAATTATTGCGGATTTACCGCTTTGATTAAACCAATGATATGGGAGAAATCATTGCGGATTTACCCCTTTGAGTGAACCATTGATATGGGAGAAATCATTGCGGATTTATCCCTTTGAGTGAACCAGTGATATGGGAGAAATCATTGCGGATTTACCCCTTTGAGTGAACCAGTGATATGGGAGAAATCATTGCGGATTTATCCCTTTGAGTGAACCAGTGATATGGGAGATATCATTGCGGATTTATCCCTTTGAGTGAACCAGTGATATGGGAGAAATCATTGCGGATTTACCCCTTTGAGTGAACCAGTGATATGGGAGAAATCATTGCGGATTTATCCCTTTGAGTAAACCAGTGATATGGGAGAAATCATTGTGGATTTACCCCTTTGAGTGAACCAGTGATATGGGAGAAATCATTGTGGATTTACCCCTTTGAGTGAACCAGTGATATGGGAGAAATCATTGCGGATTTATCCCTATGAGTGAACCAGTGATATGGGAGAAATCATTGCGGATTTACCCCTTTGAGTGAACCAGTGATATGGGAGAAATCATTGTGGATTTATCCCTTTGAGTGAACCAGTGATATGGGAGAAATCATTGCGGATTTATCCCTTTGAGTGAACCAGTGATATGGGAGAAATCATTGCGGATGTATACCTTTGAGTGAACCAGTGATATGGGAGAAATCATTGCGGATTTATCCCTTTGAGTGAACCAGTGATATGGGAGAAATCATTGCGGATTTACCGCTTTGAGTGAACCAGTGATATGGGAGAAATCATTGTGGATTTACCCCTTTGAGTGAACCAGTGACATGAGAGAAATCATTGTGGTTTTACCCCTTTGAGTGAACCAGTTATATGGGAGAAATCATTGCGGATTTACCCCTTTGAGTGAACCAGTGATATGGGAGAAATCATTGCGGATTTACCCCTTTGAGTGAACTGGTGAGACGGGAGAAATCATTGCGGATTTACCCCTTTCAGTGAACCAGTGATATGGGAGAAATCATTGCGGATTTATCCCTTTGAGTGAACCAGTGATATGGGAGAAATCATTGTGGATTTACCACTTTCAGTGAACCAGTGATATGGGAGAAATCATTGTGGATTTACCGCTTTGAGTGAACCAGTGATATGGGAGAAATCATTGCGGATTTACCCCTTTGAGTGAACCAGTGATATGGGAGAAATCGTTGCGGATTTACCCCTTTGAGTGAAAAAGTGATATGGGAGAAATCATTGCGGATTTACCCCTTTGAGTGAACTGGTGATATGGGGGAAATTATTGTGGATTTACCCCTTTGAGTGAACTGGTGATATGGGAGAAATCATTGCGGATTTACCCCTTTGAGTGAACCAGTGATATGGGAGAAATCATTGCGGATTTATCGCTTTGATTGAACCAGTGATATGGGAGAAATCATTGCGGATTTATCCCTTTGAGTGAACCATTGATATGGGAGAAATCATTGCGGATTTAACGCTTTGAGTGAACCAGTGATTTGGGAGAAATCATTGCGGATTTACCCCTTTGAGTGACCCAGTGATATGGGAGAAATCATTGCGGATGTATCCCTTTGAGTGAACCAGTGATATGGGAGAAATCATTGCGGATTTATCCCTTTGAGTGAACCAGTGATATGGGAGAAATCATTGTGGATTTACCGCTTTGAGTGAACCAGTGATATGGGAGAAATCATTGCGGATTTATCCCTTTGAGTGAACCAGTGATATGGGAGAAATCATCGCGGATTTATCCCTTTGAGTGAACCAGTGATATGGGAGAAATCATTGTGGATTTACCGCTTTGAGTGAACCAGTGATATGGGAGAAATCATTGTGGATCTACCGCTTTGAGTGAACCAGTGATATGGGAGAAATCATTGCGGATTTACCCCTTTGAGTGAACCAGTGATATGGGAGAAATCGTTGCGGATTTACCCCTTTGAGTGAACCAGTGATATGGGAGAAATCATTGCGGATTTACCACTTTGAGTGAACTGGTGATATGGGGGAAATTATTGTGGATTTACCCCTTTGAGTGAACTGGTGATATGGGAGAAATCATTGCGGATTTACCCCTTTGAGTGAACCAGTGATATGGGAGAAATCATTGCGGATTTATCCCTTTGAGTGAACCAGTGATATGGGAGAAATCATTGCGGATTTACCCCTTTGAGTGAACCAGTGATAAGGGAGAAATCATTGCGGATTTATCCCTTTGAGTGAACCAGTGATATGGGAGAAATCATTGCGGATTTACCCCTTTGAGTGAACCAGTGATATGGGAGAAATCATTGCGGATTTATCCCTTTGAGTGAACCAGTGATATGGGAGAAATCATTGCGGATTTACCCCTTTGAGTGAACCAGTGATACGGGAGAAATCATTGCGGATTTATCCCTTTGAGTGAATCAGGGATATGGGAGATATCATTGCTGATTTATCCCTTTGAGTGAACCAGTGATATGGGAGAAATCATTGCGGATTTACCCCTTTGAGTGAACCAGTGATATGGGAGAAATCATTACGGATTTACCCCTTTGAGTGAACCAGTGATATGGGAGAAATCATTGCGGATGTATCCCTTTGAGTGAACCAGTGATATGGGAGAAATCATTGCGGATTTATCCCTTTGAGTGAACCAGTTATATGGGAGAAATCATTGTGGATTTACCGCTTTGAGTGAACCAGTGATATGGGAGAAATCATTGTGGATTTACCGCTTTGAGTGAACCAGTGATATGGGAGAAATCGTTGCGGATTTACCCCTTTGAGTGAATCGGTGATATGGGAGAAATCGTTGCGGATTTACCCCTTTGAGTGAACTGGTGAGACGGGAGAAATCATTGTGGATTTACCCCTTTGAGTGAACTGGTGATATGGGAGAAATCATTGCGGATTTACCCCTTTGAGTGAACTGGTGATATGGGGGAAATTATTGTGGATTTACCCCTTTGAGTGAACTGGTGATATGGGAGAAATCATTGCGGATTTACCCCTTTGAGTGAACTGGTGATATGGGGGAAATTATTGTGGATTTACCCCTTTGAGTGAACCAGTGATATGGAAGAAATCATTGCGGATTTACCGCTTTGATTGAACCAGTGATATGGGAGAAATCATTGCGGATTTATCCCTTCGAATGAACCATTGATATGGGAGAAATCATTGCGGATTTATCCCTTTGAGTGAACCAGTGATATGGGAGAAATCATTGCGGATTTACCCCTTTGAGTGAACCAGTGATATGGGAGAAATCATTGCGGATGTATCCCTTTGAGTGAACCAGTGATATGGGAGAAATCATTGCGGATTTACCCCTTTGAGTGAACCAGTGATATGGGAGAAATCATTGCGGATTTACCCCTTTGAGTGAACCAGTGATATGGGAGAAATCATTGTGGATTTACCCCTTTGAGTGAACTGGTGAGACTGGAGAAATCATTGTGGATTTACCCCTTTGAGTGAACTGGTGAGACGGGAGAAATCATTGTGGATTTACCCCTTTGAGTGAACTGGTGAGACGGGAGAAATCATTGTGGATTTACCGCTTTGAGTGAAGTGGTGAGACGGGAGAAATCATTGTGGATTCACCGCTTTGAGTGAACCAGTGATATGGGGGAAATTATTGTGGATTTACCCCTTTGAGTGAACTGGTGACATTTGGGGAAATCATTGCGGATTTATCCCTTTGAGTGAACTGGTGAGACGGTAGAAATAATTGTGGATTTACCCCTTTGAGTGAACTGGTGAGACGGGAGAAATAATTGTGGATTTACCGCTTTGAGTGAACTGGTGATATGGGAGAAATCATTGTGGGTTTACCCACGTTTCGAAGAAGAACCCGGGCCGAAGGATCGAGTTCAACCATGACGCGGCACAAACTACCCACTGCAGCTCACTGAACTAGTCGAAGTGAAGGGATTTAAGCCAGAGCAGGTTCAAATAACGCTGAAGAGATGGGATTTTTATGGAAGACAATGCCATCTCGTACCTTCCTGTCCAAGGAGGAAAGATTAGCTCCGGGGTGCAAGTTGGCTAACGATCGTGTTACCCTTCTTCTACATGACAATGCAGCAGGTGGTTTTGTCGTGCTTTCGATGATTCAACAGCCATAATCAACCAGAGCTAAGTCTTGTGTTTTCTATTTGCATGCAGAGTTTGGAAGTAATCAAAGGGAGGTGCAAAGCGCCCCTCCCTTTATATAAGGGATCGTTTCTCTGTATGCAGCTTCAACATGACGACTGAAATGCGTTTCTCGGCTTCTACTGGACGAAATCGGCTGCAAATTTCAGAAGTAAATGCTTCGTACGTTGAGGTAATATACTACATGGCCAAAAGTATGTGCGCACCCAAACATCACACCCATACAGTCACGTGAAAAAGTAAGTCCACCTCATGTAAAGTTTTGACTTTTTCAACATATTTCAACATACAGCTATTTGATCCTCATTTCAACAATATTGATAGATAAAGGTGATATTAAAGCGCGGCGTTACGCGCGCTGCTTGCGAGCAAGGAGGAAGCGGACAAGCGGTAACTTATAAGCGTCTTTATTTCAGGAGCTCACTGTAACACTAGCCCGCTCTGGGCTGCGCGCCCCGTGTATATCCTCAGGCCACGCCTACCCCTCGGGCGTGGCCCTCGCCCACTTGGTGCGCGGAATGATGTCACCACGCCAGTGGGCTTTTGTGTCCGCCACACGCGCCCCCCCCAGAATTCCCGCGCACCTGGAGGGCCAGTTTGCGGGGCAGATGAATGACCCGGCCGAAGCGCCCCCTGGCGATCGGCGGCGTCCGGGGTGCAGGGATGCCAGGTGGGATGCCCCTGGCTGCCCCTGGGATGGGTGCAGGACCGGGGGGCGGCGTGGCGGCGGGGCTGGGCGGTGCTGGGGGTCCGCCCGCAGGGGGGCGGCCCCGACGTGGGGGTCGGGCCACTGGCGGTGGATGGTCCACATCGAGGTGGGCCGGCTTGATGCGGTCTAACGAAACACGGTCGGGAGTACCGCCGATGTCCAGGGTGAAGTGCTTCGACCCGGTCTCCAGCACGCGGAAAGGCCCGTCGTATGGGGGCCGCAGTGGTATCCGGTGGGCATCGTGGCGGACGAAGACATACTCCACCGTGCGAAACTCCGGGGCGACGTGCGTCGGTGGGTGCCCGTGGCATGCCGTTGGCACCGGGGCGAACCTCTGGGCGGTCTCTTGCAGAGCGGAGCGCTGCTGTGCCGCGGACCATGGTGCCGTGGAGGCCTTCCGGAGGCCATGCCAGACGAACTTGTCGGCGATCAGCCTTTGGGAGGCCCTCGCGCCCGGGTGGGATAGGCCGTGGATGGCGTCAAACACCTGGTGCTGCCAGCCCGCGGGCACGATGGGGCGAGGACGTCCGAGGGAGACGTTGCACAAGAGGGCCGCGCCCACGCCGTCGAACGGCACCTCGGTGACGCGGAGGCCCGTGACGGCGGTCCGCAAGGCCTGGACGTCGGGGTCAGCGGCCTGGTCCGCTGCCATCCGGGCATAGTCGATGCCGAGGTGGACTGCGTGGGCGACGGCCCGGGAAAGGCAATCCGCCACCGGGTTGTCCTTCCCCGCGACGTGCTGGATGTCCGTCGTGTACTCGGACACGGCCGAGAGGTGACGCTGCTGCCGGGCTGACCACGGCTCGGTGACCTTGCCCATCGCGAAGATCAGCGGCTTCTGGTCGACGAAGGCCGTGAACGCACGGCCCTCGAGCAGATGGCGGAAGTGCCTGACCGCCAAGTGAAGCCCGAGCAACTCGCGGTCGAAGGTACTGTAACGGCGTTCGGGCGGGCGAAGCTGCCGGCTAAAGAACGCCAGCGGTTGCCAAGCTCCACGCACCCATTGCTCGTGCACCGCGCCCACCGCGTAGTCCGAGGCATCGGTGGTGAGGGCGATCGGTGCATTGGGCGCCGGGTGCGCGAGCATGGTGGCATTAGCCAAGGCGAGCTTCGCGCCCGTGAACGCCGTGTCCATCTGCTCGGTCCAGGTAACGTCGCCTTTGCCCGGCTTACCTCGGAGAGCTTCGTGCAGGGGGCGCAGGAGCTGGGCGATACGGAGCAGGAACCGATGGTAAAAGTTCACCATGCCCAGGAACTCCTGCAGCCCTCTGATCGTGCGGGGGCGCGGAAACCCCTTCACCGCCTCCACCTTGGCCGGCAGGGGGACGGCTCCGTGCCTGGTGACACGGTGCCCCAGAAAATCGATTATGGCGGCGCCGAACCGGCACTTTGCGGGGTTCACAATCAGGCCATGCTGGCCCAGGCGTTCGAAGAGCGTGCGGAGGTGGCGTAGGTGCTCTTCGCGGGACGCGCTGGCGACGAGGATATCGTCCAGGTAGACGTAGACAAAATCCAAGTCGCGCAGGATGCTGTCCATCAGTCGCTGGAACGCCTGAGCCGCATTCTTCAGACCGAAGGGCATGCGCAGGAACTCGAAGAGTCCGAATGGCGTGATGACCGCCGTCTTCGGGACGTCCTCCGGCCTGACGGGGACCTGATGGTAGCCGCGTATGAGGTCCACCTTCGAGAAGAAGGACATGCCCGCCAAACGGGCGGAAAAGTCCTGAATGTGGGGGACGGGGTAGCGGTCGGGAGTCGTGGCGTCATTGAGACGGCGATAGTCCCCGCACGGTCGCCATCCCCCGCCGGGCTTCGGCACGATGTGCAGCGGCGACGCCCAAGCGCTCTCTGAGCGCCGAACGATGCCGAGTCGCTCCAGGGTAGCGAACGCCGCTTTTGCCACCGCCAGCTTCATCGGCTCGAGGCGGCGTGCCCGGGCGTAGACTGGTGGCCCGACGGTGGGGATGTGATGGGCCACCCCGTGCTTGACGGCCCCCGCCGAGAAGGTGGGCCGCGTGAGGGCCGGGAAGCCGGCGAGGAGGCGGGTGAATGCGTCCGCTGCCGGAAGCGTACAGACCAACATGGCCGGAACCGAACCGTTCTGCAAGCCGCTTGGCAAGCCGCTCGTTGAGCTGCTCGGCGAGCTGGGCAACGCACAAGCGAGCGAGCTGAACGTGTCGGCCTGGATAAGACGTCTGCGCTTGACGTCGACCAGGAGCCCATTAGCGCACAGGAAGTCCGCGCCAAGCAGTGCCATGGGCACGTCGGCGGTGACGAACATCCATCGGAAAACCTGCCCTCCGAACCGCAGAGAGAGGCAGCGTTTTCCGTACGTACGGATGGGCGTCCCGTTCGCGGCAAGCAGCGCGGGGCCCCCACCCGCGGCATGCTTGTCTGACATGCCGGCGGGAATGACACTCACCTGCGCTCCCGTGTCGCACAGGTAACGGCGCCCGGAGAAGGTGTCCGTTATGAACAGCAGGCTGCTCGAACGGCCGGCGCTCATCGCCACTATTGAGCGCCGGCCCGGGCATTTCCTGACCTGTTGAAGGAGCATGGCGGATGACACTGCCGAGCTTCGTGGCCGAACTTGGCGTGGAACCAGCACCAGGTGGTGGAGCTGGAGGAGCGCGGCTGGCTCTGCCAGGCCGGTGGAGTTGGCGGGTTTCCCCACGGTGGCGGTTTTCGCCGCGGCGGTGGGCGGGGCGTGGCGGCGGTCATGAGGTGCGTATCAGCATGCTGCGTATGCTGTATAAGCTGATGCTGTGCATCAGCAGCATCAGCAGCATCAGCAGCATCAGCAGCATCAGCCACGAGGGCCGTGACGGCCACGCCGACTCTCGCCCGCGTGTCCGAAGCGGCGAAGTACTTGTCCGCCTCGGCTGCCAATGCTCGGGGTTCCGTTAGCCCGGTCCCGGCCAACGCGAGGCAAACCTGCGCTGGAAGTTGGCGACGGAAAAGCGCCCGGAATAGAGAACCGGGGGCTTCGTCGCCCAACAGTGACAGCATATGGTCCATTCGGACCGACGGGCGCGTGTCACCGAGCTCGGGGAGATCCAGGAGGCGGTCGGCCCGTGCGTCGTCCGTGAGGCCGAACGTGGCTAGGAGTAGCCGCTTGAGTGCCTCGTACTTGTGGCCGTCCGGTGGGTGGCGAAGGACGGACACAACTCGAGCGGCCGTGCCGGGCCCGAGGGAGGCAACGACGTGGCAATAGCGCGTGTCATCGCCGGTGAGGCGCCGAAGCTGAAATTGGGCTTCGGCCTGGACGAACCAGACTTCGGCCTGAGCCTCCCAAAATTCGGGAAGTTTGATGAAGTTGGCCATGGCAATGGCGTCGCGTGTGGAAGGATCGCTCCGGCAGATCCAACGTCGAGGGGGTCACCAGTAAAGCGCGGCGTTACACGCGCTGCTTGCGAGCAAGGAGGAAGCGGACAAGCGGTAACTTATAAGCGTCTTTATTTCAGGAGCTCACTGTAACACTAGCCCGCTCTGGGCTGCGCGCCCCGTGTATATCCTCAGGCCACGCCTACCCCTCGGGCGTGGCCCTCGCCCACTTGGTGCGCGGAATGATGTCACCACGCCAGTGGGCTTTTGTGTCCGCCACAATATAATATAACAAATATCATGAAACATTTACATTTTGTAGTCCATTGTATAATTTAAATAAACATAAATGCAAATTTCGCATGTGGAAAAAGCAAGTACACCCTTGGCCCAAATAGATGGTATTGCCCCCTTTGGCAGAAACAACCTCAAGTAGGCGTTTCCAATAACTATCTACCAGTCTCTGACATCGACTGGGAGAAATTTTTGCCCACTCCTCCATGCAGAATTCTTTCACCTGTGTGATGTTTGAGGGGTTTCTTGCCCCAGCTCGTGAAACAGCTCGTTTAAAATATCCCCCACAACATCTCGATGGGATTTCGATCCGGGCTTTGACTTGGCCATTCCAGAACCCTCCATTTCTTTCTTTTCAGCCATTCCTTGGTGGATTTACTGGTATGTTTTGGGTCATTGTCATGTTGCAAGGTTCACCTTCGGTTGAGCTTCAGCTTTCCGGCAGATGGCCTCACATCATCCTCAAGCACCCTCTGGTACAATGAAGAATTCATCGTGGATTCTATGATGGTGAGCTGCCCAGGCCCTGATGCAGCAAAGCTGCCCCCAAACCATAATATTTCCACCACCATGCTTTACAATTGGTATCAGGTTCTTGTGGTCAAATGCTGTCTTTGGTTTTCGCCAAATATGTCTTCTGGTACTGTGGCCAAATAGCTCTACCTTTGACTCATCTGTCCAGAGCACATTGTTCCAGAAGTGCTGGTCTTTGCCTCGGTGTTCATTGGCAAAATTTAGTCTTCCCTGATGTTCTTTCTGGACAGCAAAGGTTTCCTCCTGGCACACCTCCCATGTAGAACAAATTTGTGCAGCCTCTTTCTAATGGTAGAGTCGTGCACTTTGACATCAACAGTGGCAAGAGCTACCTGTAGGTCCCGTGATGACATTCTGGGGTTCTTAGAGACTTCTTTCAGCATCTTGCGGTCTGCTCTCGGGGTGAACTTGCTGGGGCGGCCTGGCCTGAACAAGTTGGCAGTTGTTTGGAATCTTCTCCACTTGTAGATGATCTTCTGGACAGTCGAATGATTGATTTCAAATTGTTTAAATCCCTCCCCAGACTCGTAGGCATCTATAACATTCTTTCTGAAGGCCTCAGAGAGCTCTTTTGATCTCGGCATGGTGACGCCGCACACTTCAACAACAAAGAGCAAACCAAACGAAATGTCTGAGGTTTAAATAACACAGGTTCCTCCAAGATCCTCTCTAGCGATGTTCTAATCATTTGCACCTGAGCTGGTGCACCTGATTCTAATTTTAGGTATTTGAAGTGGTGATAAATGTAGGGGCGTACTTACTTTTTCCACATGCGAAATTTGCATTTATGTTTATTTAAATTATACAATGGACTACAAAATGTAAATGTTTCATGATATTTGTTATATTACATCACCTTTATCTTTCAATATTGTTGAAATGAAGATCAAATAGCTGTATGTTGAAATATGTTGAAAAAGTCAAAACTTTACTTGGGGTGTACTTACTTTTTCACATGACTGTGTGTGCTCGTCGAACATCTAATTCCAAAATAATGGGCATTGATATGGAGTTGGTCCCCTCTTTGCTGCTATAACAGCCTTCACTCTTCTGGGAAGGCTTTCCACGAGATGTTAGAACATTGCTGCGGGGATTTGCTTCCATTCAGTCACGAGAACATTAGTGAGGTCGGGCACTGATGTTGGGCGATTAGGCCTGGCTCGCAGTCGGCGTTCCATTTCATCCCAAAGGTGTTTGATGGGGTTGAGGTCAGGGCTCTGCACAGGCCAGTAAAGTTCTTGCACACTGATCTCAACAAAGCATTTCTGTATTGACTTCGCTCTGTGCACGTGGGCATTGTCATGCTGAAACAGGAAAGGGCCTTCCCCAATCTGTTGCCGCAAAATTGGAAACACACAATCGTCTCGAATGTCATTTTACGCTGTGGCGTTAAGATTTCCCTTCACTGGAACTAAGGGGCCGAGCCCGAACCATGAAAAACAGCCCCAGACCATTATTCCTCCTTAACCAAACTTTACAGTTGGCACTATGCATTTGGGCAGGTAGAGTTCTCCTGGCATCCGCCAAACCCAGATTCGTCCGTCGGACTGCCAGATGGTGAAGCGTGATTCATCACTCCAGAGAACGCGTTTCCACTGCTCCAGAGTCCAATGGCGGCGAGCTTTACACCACTCCAGCTGACGCCTGGCATTGTGCATGGTGATCTTAGGCTTTTGTGCAGCCGTTTGGCCATCGAAACCCATTTCATGAAGTTCCCAACGAACAGTTGTTGTGCTGGCGTTGCTTCCAGAGGCAGTTTGTAACTCGGTAGTGAGTGTTGCAACCAAGGACAGACGATTTTTATGGGCTACGCATTTCAGCACTCGGCGGTCCGGTCCTGTGAGCTTGTGTGGCCTACCACTTCGCTGCTGAGCTGTTGTTGCTCCTAGATGTTTCCACTTCACAATAGCAGCACTTACAGTTGACTGGGGCAGCTCTAGCATGGCAGAAATTAGACGAACTAACTTGTTGGAAAGGTGGCATCCTGTGACGGTGCCACGTTGAAAGTCACTGAGCTCTTTAGTACGGCCCATTCTATTGCCAATGTTTGTCTATGGAGATTGCATGGCTGTGTGCTTGATTATATATACCTGTCACAATGGGTGTGGCTGAAACAGCCGAATGCACGAATGAGAAAGGGTGTCCGCATACTTTTGGCCGTGTAGTGTATGTTCCAAATTTCAGCAACGTCTGTTTAAGCATTCTTGAGTTGTATTTACAAAACCCTCGAAATCACGTTGGTGTCTGTGATTGGTGTCTGGCACTCATATCTCAAAGGCTATACATTGAAACTAGCTGAAACTTGGAATATACATCCACCAATACATCTAATTCATGGCTTTCGAAACAAATTCCACCTAAGTGCCATAGTTTTTGCTTGGCTCATAGGGGCGGACCCCTCCCCCTAAACAGCCCCCCCCCAAATCCCCCAAAATTAGGGGTGGGACCCCCATACAAACCTCGGGAAATAGGTTGGTTTTTAATTCATGTCATTTAATTGATGTATGTGATGTCACCATGTATTTTTTCATCCGTCGTTGTGATGGCCACTTTATATGGCCTCTTACAGTGGCCATAGAAAATGAAGGACATTCTTGGGAAAAATTCCAGGGGCATAGAAATGGCCTCTTTATATGGGATGTGCCATGTGGCAAACTATACAAAAGAGGGGTCATTCCATAGCTTGTGGAAAATGTGAGATGATAGAACATAAGGGTCATTCAAAAATCTCGTGTGCATTCTGGACTACCCTTGTGTTCTTTGGAGGAACCAAGTAATTCTCTAGAAAAGTTTATATAATTTTGGATTCATGTGCGTAAGCCAGATAAAAAAAAATTTTTGAGCGATCAAGGGCCACTGGGCACGGTCAAAATGTCAAATGACAAAAAATACAATTGCGGGCAAGTTTTTAAACATTTCTTAATGAAACTTATGAAGGCATATACTGAAAGTATATGCAATCAACATTGGGGGGCGCATGAAATATGTAACAATTTTTTGGATTTTACCCCCAGTTCATGCCACAGGGGTTTGGAACTTTAGTCTCAGGGGTCAAAATGGGAAACATATTTTAACCCAAAATTTGATATTGGGTCATTCCTGGCAGAACTTTTTGCCATCTTTCAACTTTGCTTTAGGTGGGAAGTGTGTGGATTTGCTATGGCACACCATCGACTTCGCTGGAGTTACGTATGTACGGTGAGAAAGTGTAGGGGTGTGATGAAAAGGAAATAGATAAATAATTGGATTACATAACTGGATAGATAATTGGAGGAGATAGAGCTAATTGGAGAGACCACATTGTCGTTTTGTAAAACTTAAAATAGTCCAACATCTACAAAATCTTTCTAAAATCTGCAATATGCAAGTACGAGCTGTTTACCCACCTGAATGTGATATTGAAGTGGAGTTAAATCTTTGCTGAAGCTAACGGACGAAATTGGTTCAGCTGTAATTTGTGGTCTAAAATATGTTGCCACCTAGAGGTGCACTATACCTTCAAGCTACGGAATGTCCCTATGGAATGTCCCATAAAATGGGTTGCCACCTAGAGAGCCCCTTCACAGCAATAAGTAGGTTATTTATTACATTTTTGCAAGCTCCAAGGCTTGCGGAGGAGCTGTGACACAAATCACGCACACACCTGTACAGATAAACAAGGCAAAACCTAACCTGACCATACGCAGCCACTGCCATTGGGGGAGGTGAGGTCACTTCCGATAGCACCCTGGGTACCAGCGATGTCATCTTTATGATCGCTTTTCTCTCCGCACTCAGCGTAGGGGATTCTAAAATTTCCTCCTCCTCATGGATGCCATCCTATGGTTTGTTTCCATGCTGTATCCTTAAAATGTTGAGTATCGAGCAACAAAGCAGCACACACCATGTTTACCTCCGCCACAAAAGATGGCGGAGGTTACGTTTTCACCCCATTTGTCTGGTTGTTCGTTTGTTTGTGAACAGGATATCTCAAAAAGTTGTGGACGGATTCGCATGGAATTTGGTGGAGAGTTTGTGTGTGTGACAAGGACGAAATGATTAGATTTTGGTGAAGATCCGGATTCGGATACAATAACAATAATTTTCTAAATTTCAAGGTGATTGATTCTTCACGATTGAGAGTTGGGGCCAAAAATAATACATAGCATGATATTTCAAAAAGTTGTGGACGGATTATGTTAAAACTTGGTGGACGGGTTTGGGGGTTGGGTAGGTCGTAGGTGACAAGAACCAAGGACAAGCCAATTCGATTTTGGGTAAGATCCATTGCAGATCCGGCCTATCAGTGGGATACAAAACGTAAACTGTTCAAACAGTGGAGATATGCATTCTACCGAGTGCCGTTCAAGTTGTTTCTGTAATTTACAATGATTGCTTCGGACTCGAGTCCCGATATACTCGGAGTAGCGACATGGCACGTTCCATAGATTTCTGGTCACTTGAGTCATTGGCGCCATTTTGTATCCTTTGATCGTTCACTGAATGCGCACAAAATAGTTCATATTTATTTGAAATGGCAGGAAGCTGTGTCATTGGATGTACCAATATAACAGAAAAGGGTTTCAAAATGTATACATTATAGTCTGCAGATTCCCTGAAGGAAGAATTTTGGAAAATAAAGTTTGTCGTCTGAGATGGAAACCGACTTCGGTGTCGTTTCTGTGCCAGGTAAGTTGTAATCCCGTGTGTGTACATGTAGGTGTGGTGCTGTATTCATTATGTCGTTGGCAGCTGGGTATAACTAGTAGAAATACAAAAATCATCATGCAAACATCTATAGATCATGTATGACATATCGAGGACATTTTGACAAAATTGCTTACAAGGAAACATGTCACTTGTATGTGTGCAGCGTGAGTGTTCATTACCCCGAGCTCGTGAAACGAAAAGCAGAGTTAAGTGATCGGGTGCGTCTGTGCGTACATACATGTCTGCATTTTTAAAATTCATTTTCTCGCCATACGTTCGTCCGATTGACACGTGACTACTCATGTATATTTTTGATAATTTTGACGTAATAGGTCACGTGTTACTGGCGCCATCTTGGAAAACTGAAAAATTTTGTACATATATATATATATATATATATATATATATATATATATATATATATATATACATACATATATATATATATCTATATATATATATATATATATATATATATATATACATATACATATATATACATATATATACATATATATATATATATATATATATATATATATATATATATATATATATATATATATATATAATATCTGAAACCACTCCATGGAATTTTTTTTTAATGTAACTTTTTATTTTATTTTATTTTTAATGTAACTTTTTAATGAACTCCTTATGGGGAATAAGTCTAGTGTTGTTAACAATGATTAATATTCATTATGACGTCATAATTCGCCAGATACAATGCTTAGTCTGATCAGTTTGAAATTTCTTAAGCATGATGTACGCAATAATTGTATTGGCGAATGTAAATTTATGACGTTATCAGTCACGTGGTCTGGCAACCATATTGGATAAAAAAACAACTAAAAAAACAGAAGAGTTGGCTCGCACCAAGTCGACTGCGCGGGGTAAATATTCTATGAATACCATCAAGTTAATTTATTTATTCGAATGAGTCTAAGGCTAAGTGCTGTAGTAACATTGGTTAACCACATGCCATGGTCCATGACATTGTTAATTCCAAAATAATTACTCCCGCCAGGGAGTAATGCATTCGATCGTGTCCGTCCGTGTGTGTATTCGTGTGTTCGTGTGTTCGTGAACAAGATATCTGGAAAAGTTCTGAACGGATTTGGATGAAAGTTGGTGGGATGATTGCCCTTGGGATAAGGAAGAATTGATTAGTTTTTGGTGAAGCTCAGGATATTATTCCGGATCCAGGAAATTTTTTGGGGAATTTTTTTTTCTGTTTTACTGCATTAAAGCCTTTATTCTTATTCTTAAAAAATGATGTTTTTCTCCTCTAATTCCGAGATATACCAAAATAACTTCTCTGACAGTTAGGGCCTATTTTCTTTTTCATTTATTGTTTTGGGGAGAGAGGATGTTAAACAAAATGTATTATTCCAACTTGACCCACGGCGGGAGTATGCGCTCTACTGAGTGGCGTTCTAGTTCAGGATAAGTTTTCCTTCGGCTTCACCTTGTAGCAAAACAGTATATGGTATTGTCTAGAAAAAAGTTCAGGAATCAGAAGAGTTGGAGGAAAGGTGAGAAACGGAGAAGAGATGCAAATGAGCAATTCATTGAAAATACAAAACAACTAGATCCGTGGTTCCCAACCTGGGGGCCATGGTCCCCTGGGGGGCCATGGTGTATTTCTCTGGGGACCATGGGGTAATTTTAACCACACTAAAAATATTGTTTTTTTAAACCATACTAAAACCATACTAAAAAACAATTAATATATATATATATATATATATATTTTTTGTATACAACATCGAGGCTCGTGAAAGAGCGAACATTAATCACACAGAAAGACAAACCGACACATAAAACATATAACATCGGGAGCGGTAGACAAGATGGGGAGAGAGGGGGAAGGACACAAACACAACATTTGAGAGCAGGGATCGAGAGACATGGAGACATCGAGAGATCTGAGAGAGGGCAAGGGCTTTGGGGGGGGGGCATGGGAAGGGGGCGGTGGGAGAGGTATAAAACATATGGACACTGCCAGGACTTCCAGGAAAGAAGTTGGAATTTCAAACAAGGTGGATCTGGGGTGAATTAGCGGGGGTAGAAAAGATCAAGGTTTTGGATGGGGGAAGATAAGAGATGGTGGTGAACAGCTGTTTTAAAGACCTGGAGGGAGGAGTGGGATTGAAGGGAGTGAGGGAGTTTGTTCCAGAGGCGGGAGAAAAGAGGAATGAAAGAGTGAAGGTGAGCAGAGAGCCGAGATTTCGGCAGTTTAACCAGCAGAGGGTTGCTGGCAGATCTTGTGCGACCTGCAGGAATATTTGGGGGACAGAGCACAGAGAGAGCTGGGGGTGCAAGGCCGGAGAGGAGTCGGTAGAAGACAGAAAGACCACCTACCTGCCTGCGGTGAGTGAGTGAAAGGCCCTCAGAGATAGCTTCATCGCGGGAGATTCCAATAATTCTGAAAGCTTTGGTTTCAACAGCGTGAAGCCGAGCTAGGTGTGAGGCAGGAGCACCGGCCCATAGGGGAGAACAGTATTCCATTGAGCTGCGGATGAAAGCCTTGTATGTGGTGAGGAGCTCAGGTGTGCCGAGGAAGGACTTCGCACGACGGAGGATGCCCAGTCGGCGACTGGCTTTGGAGGCCAGCTTGGAAATGTGGTTTTCCCAAGAAAGATCATGGCAGATAGTGAGACCCAAAATCTTGAGCGACAGAACTTCTTGGAGAGGATTGTTGAGAAAGTAGATGGGAGGGTTGTCCAGTCGATCTTTTCGGAGAGACATAGTAAGAGTGTGAGATTTGTCAGGATTGAAAGACATGTTCCACTTGTTTGACCAGTCTGTGATTTTGTCCAGGTCTTCAGAGAGTGAGGAGGCAGCAGACTGCCGATCTGAGGGAAGAGGAATGGAGCGGCAGAGAGTGGAGTCATCAGCAAAGAGATAGAGAGGATTTTCGAGAGAGTCAGAGAGATCATTGATGAAGACCAGAAAAAGCACGGGGCCCAGAACACTGCCTTGGGGAACTCCAGCCTGAACAGGAAGAGGAGATGAGAGAAACCCATTCAGGGCCACACGTTGACGACGACTAGAGAGGAAGTCCGCCAGCCATGCGTGGAGATTTCCATGGATACCAAAGGAGGAGAGTTTGGTGAGCAGAGCGGGGTGCCAGACCGTGTCGAAGGCACGTGATATGTCGAGGGAGACAGCTCTAATTTCCTGTTTGGCATTGAGGACCTCCATCCATTGTTGAGACAGCAGAAGCAGCATGTCCAGAGTAGAGTGACCTGGTCTGAAACCAAATTACTGATCAGAGATCAAGCCATTGGAGAAGAGGAAAGATTTCATATCCGAAGCAATGATGGATTCCATGACTTTGCTGATAATTGGGAGAAGGCTGATTGGTCTGTAGTTGCTAGGATCTGTTTTTGCACCTTTTTTGTGCAAAGCGGTGATGTTGGCTGATTTCCAAGCAGATGGCAGTTGACCTTGAGCAAAAGAGAGGGTGAAGAGAACAGAGAGAGGGTGAGATAGAGCAGCAGAGCAGGATTTTAGGACCCGTGGGCTGATGCCGTCGGGTCCAGTTGCAGAATCAGAGTCGAGGGTTGACAGAAACTTTTCCACCTTGTCAGGAGGAAAGGACACGGAGTCCAGGAGCAGCAGGGTACGACTGGGTATGGTGGGTACAGAGAGGGATGGGTTTGGGACACAAGATTTAGAGGCAAACACAGAGTTGAGGCATTCAGCTTTTTCACGTGCGGAGTCAGCTGTGTAGCCATTTGAGGTAAGGGAGGGGATGGAGGGGGAACAAACACCAGAAACGGATTTGACCAGACGCCACCAGGATTTGGAAGAGGGAGACAGATAAGAGAGTTCGGTCTTGAGAACGGAGAGATATTGTTTCCTGGCTCTCCTGAGGGTGGACACACACTTGTTTCGGGCTTTGTGAAAGGAAATGAGATTTCCTTCCGTTGGATTTGCTTTCCAGGAGACGAAGGCAAGTTGTTTCTGGGCAACAGCCTCACCACAAGATTCCGTGTACCATGGACGGGAGGAAGGGTATGACAACTGAAGACGAGATGGGTTAAATCTGTGCATGAGAGAGAGCAATTTACTTTGGAAGAATTCCCAGGATGAGTTGATGTCAGAGGTGGTAGAGATGGGAGACCAGTCCAGATGATTTATGGCTGCTTGAAGACCGTGCCAGTTGGCCTGAGTGAAATGCCAGACTCGTCGACGCTGAGCAGGCTCCCTGAGGATGGTCAGAGAGATGTCCACTTTAACAAGGACATGATCAGATGATCCGATCGGAGCAGAAGAAGAGCAGCAGACATTTTCAGGGAAGTTAGTCATAACCAAGTCCAGAAGAGAAGATGTTCCGTTGACTGAGATCCGGGTCGGGAAATTGACAGATTGTGTCAGTCCCAGTGAGTCGCAGAAGTCCTTTGCTGAGGAGCCATGGCTGGTGAGAGAGGTACCCACACCCAGCCAACTGGCATGATGACAGTTGAAATCACCACATATGAGGAAGAGAGAGTTGGGATGAGTAGATAGAAGTTGGTCCATATCATCAGACAGCGAGATGTAGATGGAGTCATCACTGTTTGGTGGACGGTACAACACACATATGAACAAGAGGTGGGAGCGAAGGGGAAGCCGTAGCCAGAGGTATTCCTGGGGGTGAGGTGGAGAGAGTGCAGTGCAGGGCGAGTGAGGAAGAGAGTTTTTGATAAAGATAGCAACCCCGCCTCCAGGACGAGGCTCAGGTCTATCATACCGGAGGAGGGAGTAGCCCGGGAGAGATACTATGGAATCAGAGACATCATAAAGGAGGAAAGTTTCTGTTAAGCAGATCACGTCTGGTTTGACAGAAGCAACCTGTATGGAGAGATCAGTTAGGTTTGAACGAAGGCCCCGGATGTTTGAGGTCCATACCGTTAATGAAGAGGAAGGGGGAGCATCAGATACAGAACAGGGGGGAGGAGGGGTAGGGTAAGATGTGGAAGAGGTGGAAGAGGTAGGGAGAGCTGTTGAAGGTGTGTCAGAGATTTCAGAATAGTTCGGAGAAAGGGAAGGATGGGGCGGACAAAAGGTTTGATGGTGATTGGGTGAGCCACAATGAGGTGTTATTTGAGGAGGGGGAAGAGCGAGGCAGAAGGTTGGGGGAGATGGAGGTGAGAGTTTGAAGGGGGAAGAAGCGGGGAGGACGCTTTGAGGAGGGGGAGTGAGAGGGGGGAAATTGAGAAGCAATGAGGGTGGGGAGATTTGAAGGGGAGGGGTGAGGGGGGAGTTTGGGAGGGAAGGGACAAGGGGAGGGATTTGAAAGGGATGGGATATGGGCAAGATTTGGAGGGGAGGGGTGAGGCAGGAGTCTAGGAGGGGAGGGGCGAGGGGGCGTCTTGGCGGGGAGGGGTGAGGGGGTAGTTTAGGAGGGAGGGGGCAAGGGGGGAGATTTGAAAGGGATGGGTGATGGGGAAGATTTGGAGGGGAGGGGTGATGGGGAAGATTTGGAGGGGAGGGGTTATGGGGAAGATTTGGAGGGGAGGGGTGAGATTGGATTTTTGAAAGTGTACGATTTATGGGAAACGAACATTTATTGCAAAATGAGTTTCTTGTGACCTTCGAGTTAAAAATACGTTTAAGGACGCTGGATGGAGGATGGAGTGCAGGAGAGTTTAGGGAATGTAGAAAAAAGGCACTATAGGCGATGGATATTTTTTTTGGGATGAATTGATTTGGTGAGCAAGTCGAAAGCAGCCTTTTAAAGAAGAAGAAGAAAAAGGTGTTATAAAATATGACGGAATACATAACTTGAGGGGAAAGTGTAAACATTGAAGGTTAATGAGTGAAAACTATCTGGGGAAATGGGGGAGAAACACGTGGTCGAAGAACGAACGAACGAATAAGAATGAATAAACGAATGAGAACAGAGAAGGAAATGTTTTTTTTTTTTGTTTTTTTTTTAGTTGAGATTTACACAAGGAAGTAGGCTATGGGTGAAAAGACTGGGAATACAGAGAACGAAAGTTATTGGATCACAAACGACGGACCGCTGAGAGAAAAACAAAGCCTCAAGGTTGTACAGTGCACACTGTACAAGGCCTCAAGACACGACACGAATTAACACGATTTTCAATACAGGTATGAAAGATTTGCACCGAAAAATCTTCGTCGGGACACAATATACGTACAACACCATAAATAAATACAGTTTTAACGAAAATACAAATGGGAACAATCACTTAACTTCGATTTCAAATCGTTCGCGACGCGGCAAAGGCCTTGCTCGCGACACGGCAAACAGACGATCAATTTATGAAAGATAAACACCGAGAAACAACCCAAGTTGCACACAATAACTTCACACACCGAAAGATAAATACAGTTTCGACAAAATACAATTGTGAACAGACTTAACTTCGAAAAACGTGGAGACCGTGTGGAGCTTCGAAAATCCCTCCCACCGTCTCCGAGATCTCGCGAGACCTCTAACCCTAACCCTAACAACCCTAACCCTAACCCTAACCCTAATAACAACGTATCTGAGATTTGATATTGTTTTGACTTTGTTATTGTTTTGTTTTTTCCCTATTGCAGATTTGACGTTATGGCTTCTGGAAGTAAAAAAGGAAAGTATCTTGACGAATACATAAAGCTTGGATTCATGTCCATTACCGTGTTTAGCCAAGAGAAACCACAATGTGTGCTGTATCACAAGGTTTTGAGTACTGAATCCATGAGGCCATCCAAGTTGAAGTTGAAATTTAAAGCGACAGAAGTTGGATGAGGGAGGAGCTTTTCAACAACAAAATGCAACAACTTTCCAGGCTTCTTAGGAAGTTTCTCTTGAAATTGCAAAGAAGAAAAAACCCCACTCGATTGGGGAGACACTCATCAAGCCTTGTACCCTCCTCATTGTCAAACGGGTTCTCGGCAAGGCAGAGGCTCGCAAAGTTGAACAGGTGTCTTTATCGAATAACACAGTGCAGCATCATATCCGTGACATGTCAGAAGATGTGAAACAACAGATCATCAATGAGATTAAGGCGGCGCCTTTCAGCTTGTTTTCTTTTCAACTTGATGAATCAACCGATGTTAGTTCCTGCTCAAAGCTACTGGCATTCGTTCGCTATGTCAAGGGAGATGATATCAAAGAAGAATTCTTGTTCTGCAGTGCCCTGGAAACAACGACAAAAGCTAACGACGTCATGGAAAAAATTAAGTTGTTCTTCGATGTGGGAGGAATTCAGTGGGAGAATGTATGAGGTGTCTGTACTGACGGTGCTCCTGCCATGCTTGGTTCCAAATCCGGATTCCAAGCAAAAGTGAAGATGCTGGCGCCACAAGTGAAAGGAACCCACTGTATGATTCATCGTTATGCCCTGGCTTGTAAGACTCTCCCTCTCTCATTGAAGAAAGTTCTTGAAGTCGTAATCAAGATTGTTAACTACATCAAGGCAGGGGCTCTCAACACCCGAATGTTCAATGAGCTTTGCAAAGACATGAACGCGGAACATGAAACGTTGCTGTACTATACTGCTGTCCACTGGCTTTCGAAAGGGAATGTTCTGAACCGCGTCTTTGAACTTCATGCGGAAGTCAAACATTTCTTGAATCTTCAAGGGAAACATGACCTCCTGCAGCATTACGACGAATAATTGTGGAACTAACGACTTGCTTATCTTGCTGACATTTTCAAGCAGCAGAACCAGCTGAACCTCTAGCTCCATGGAAGAGCGAGTAATATTATTCTTTTCCACGATCATCTCAGAGGATTTGTTTTGCCAAGCTCCAAAACTGGCGTCGGAAAGTGAACACAGGAAACATTGCTATGTTCGAAGGAATGTCTGAATTGCAAGACAGCATGGGAAAAGAGCTTGATTCCATACCGAAAAATGACATTCTTGAGCATCGGCCATCACTGGAGCTAGAATTTCATAAGTATTTTCCTGATTTAGATGACAATGAGGCAAAAATTGTGAGGAATCCTTTTTCCATCAACTTTTGTGTGGAGAGCATGCCGGAGGCAATGCAAGATGAATTCCTGGATCTCTGAAACGATTCATTTGCCAAAGGCACATTCGAAGAGAAGAGCTTGACGGAGTTTTGGGTAGGAATGGGTCGCTACCCTAATATCAGCCAGATAGCTATCCGGGTGCTTCTGCCATTCTCGTCCACCTATCTCTGCGAAGCGGGGTTTTCCACGCTGTTGAATATCAAATCGATACAGCATAATCGGCTCCACGTGGAAGATGACCTCCGCTGTGCTCTGACTGTGACTCAACCACGTATACCCCAATTGGTAGTTAAAATGCAATTTCAGCCATCCCACTGAGTTTTTAATTCACCTTTACGGCGCATGCACTGCATCCCTAGTTTTGATTACCTGAGTTGTTGTCAAATTGAGTTTCTTTTTGTGAGATTACAACAAACTGCGTTAAATACAGACACAACAGACATTTTTAGTTTTCACATATTCTTGACTTGGAACATTTTCATACTGTTTTCTTGTGTGACAGTTCTATTTTATGCTGCCCATAGTGTTGCTACTGATAATATTAAAATCTCATATCAAACATGCATCATTCGAGCGACGTTGCTTTGTTGGCTTCTTCCAAAAACGATGTAGTTGGGAGCCAGTAAGGAACAGAAAAAAACTATGGAATTAAATGCTCATGTTGGCTACTTGGAATTCCTCATTTTCTGTGTAATTTACCAATTCTCATACAAACAAAATAGCCAATTAAAGGAAAAAAACACCTCTCAGTCAGGGGGCAGGTTTGAGTGTGTGTGTTGAGTGTGGGGGAAGCTTTGAGTGGGTGGAGTGGGGTTGGATACTTCTCCGGATTCCAGATTCCTGACTTTGACAAACGGAGACAAACGGAGATAAAGAGGATTGGGATTGGAGATAAGATCCTTTGTTGAATGCACAGAGAAATGCTGTGCTGTACATTTGGGGGAAAGATTGGTGGACCAAGTGCCGAGTGGACTTTTGAAAGCCTGGAAAGCACCTGACGCCCTTGTGAAGGAGAAGAAGAAGAAGAAGAAGAAGAAGAGACGTCGTGGTGAAGAAGGAAAACACGTGTCACATTTCTAAAAAATATACAAGGGATGAAATTTATTTTCAAATAGATTGTAAATACTTTTACAGGAGGAAGGAGTGTAAATAGTTAATGTAGATTCAGTTTGGATATTTTGAGAAAACAGGAACAGAGAAAAATGTCAAACCAGAAGCAGAAGGAAATTCAAGTAGAAATGAGAATCGTTATGGAGTGAAAAGTAAAGTTTTTTTTTTGTTTGTTTATTTTGATTTATTTGAAGCAAAGAGAGGAAATAGGATAATGTTGAGGAGGAGTTTGGGAGTCTTTGGGAGAAGCTAGATTCCCAAGAATAAGAAAACAACTGAGAAACAGGGAGACAAATAATTTTCAGACTTTCTATTTGAGAAGAGGACTTGTCAGGCCTTGAACAATACGAAATCAAATGAATAGCAAAAAAACAAACAAATTGACATGAAATATAGTACGGGATACAATAGCAACACCTCGACAAGACACAATACAATAAAACACAACAAATCTGGTTTGAAAAACTCAGCTTTATAAGGTGGAAATGAGAAGTTCAGATTTTCACCACAGATGCAGAAAGCCCCCAAACCGGTAGATTTTCTGAATGGATCGGAAAGTCCTCCAAATCTTTCGTTGTGCAGAGGCACACCGCTTTCTCTCATGTACTTTTCTAAATATTTTCGGATTCTTTTTGAAGCTTTGTGAACAATTTTAGGTCACAATCCTTATTTGTTACATGTGAAATCTATGAGATATGCGTAAGATGTGTAATATAGTTCCCTGCCTCAATGACACATTGTTGCGAGAGGTTTCCGTGCATGCATGGCGACAAGTCTGGGGTGGATTGCGTCATTTCGAAACTCACGTATTTCAGAAGGTTGGACACATCTACCTTCAGTATTTCATAGTTACATCGGCTCTGTTCTGTATACTGTTATAAATTGCAATGTAAGCTTCCAAACAAGGCCCTCACAGGAGCTTTGCATGAAATATTACAATTTTGTACATGTATTGAGTAGAAGGGAATAAAACACAACTGTAAGTTGGAAAAAACTTATTTCGGCCATATAGGCATTCTGTGCTGCGTTTGCGTGCCATGACTTCTGCACAATGCATCATGGATTTCGATAGTACGCCATATGTAGGGATGGAATGGGAAAAACCTGACCAAAATTCAAATGTGTACAAAATGATACGTTTAAAAACGACTATAGAGTGATGTCATAAGTTTTTTAAAGCGATACCTTTTATTCTCGAACATTTTCATAACTAACTAGAATGGCACTCAGTAGAGCGCGTACCTCTGCCAGGCTGAACAGTTTATTGTTTCTATCCCAATGATAGGCTGGATCTGGATTCGGACCTGAACCAAAATCCAATCGGCCTGTTCTTATCACCTAACCAACTCGTCCACTAAGTTTTGTCATAACTCGTCCATAACTTTTTTTAATATGTTACGTATATATCGCTTTTTGCCCGATCTCTCAATGGTAAAGAATCACTTTAAAAAAATTAATAACCCTCACATCCGAATCCATATTCAGATCTTCACCAAAATCGCACCGATTCGTCCTTGTCACACACCCAATCTGTCCAACTAGTTTTGTCCAAATCCTCCCATGACCTTTTGAGACATCCTGCTATATATCGTTTTTGTCTCTATCTCTCAATGGTGAAGAATCACTTAAATTCTTCTATTCAGATCCAGATCTTCACCAAAATTGAATCTATTCTTCCTTGTCAAACAGACAACCTCTCCAAAAGGTTTTGTCCAAATCCGTCCACAACGTTTTGAGATATCCTGCTATATATATTTTTGGCTCTATCTCCCAATGGTGAAGAATCACTTAAAAAGATTAAATAATTCTCACATCCGAATCCATATTCAGATCTTCACCAACATCAAACCGAATCGTCCTTGTCACACACCCAATCAATCCACCAAGTTTCGTCCAAATCCGTCCATAACTTTTTGAGATATTGTGCTATATATCGGTTTGAGTCCAATCACTCAATGGTGAAGACTCACTTAGAAATTAAATAATTCTCATATCTGAATCCATATTCAGATCTTTACCAAAATCGCACCGATTCGTCCTTGTCACAAACACAACCGGTCCACCAGGTTTCGTCCGAATCCGTCCACAACTTTTTTGAGATATCGTGTTATATGTCGGTTTTGGCCCCCATCTCCCAATGGTGAAGAATGAATGAATGAATGATCGTTTTAAGGCCATTTTCCCTGCGAGAGCGGGGGTTAGCCTTGCAGGCCCAATGACAATCATGGTTCCCTGTTTGAGGCAATGTTTTTATGGCCGGATGCCCTTCCTGACGCCAACCCTTGGTCACGCTCTTATGATGCGCAGGGATACGGTGTACCTATTCTAAATCGGGGTACACACCGTGATCATTCATCCCAGCAAGCTGGTACTCAATTTGCCGACCTCGGAAGGATGACAGGCTGAGTCAATCCCCCTGGCGTTAATTCAGCGATCGACCGGGATTCGAACCCAGGATCCTAGGATCCCAAGCCAGCACCCTAACCGCTAAGCCAATGGTGAAGAATCACTTAAAAATTCGACTAGCCGGATCTGGGTCTGGATCTTCACCAAAATCTAATCATTTCATCCTTGTCACATACACTACATCTCCACAACATTTCGTCCAAATTCGTCCACAACTTTTTGAGATATCTTGTTCACAAACAAACAGACAGATAGACAAACAAAAATGAAACAAAACAAAAGTGGTGGAAGTAACAAAAACGAAAAATACACAAAAATACGTCGCTAAAGTACCAAATCAAGAGATCACAAAATCGCCGATTTGTTCATCCACAGATTTGTTGATAAATGTCATCATGCCGAGCACAATAATGGCTGAAGCAATTACATTTATTCCAAGGGAAGGAAGCGACATTCTCTCTAGGGTATTGCACCCATACCCTAATAATTTTAATTGGATTTAAAAAAGAATACACCACAAACGAGCAGCGAAGCGATGAAGTCACGGTTGCCATAACAATGCATGGCCTGTTTTTAAACTCGTAGAATATGGGCACCTAAGTTCTGTACAGTTGATACAGTGTTTCGTTTCAGATTGTAATCACCAATCGGAGAGTCATGCCTGCAGCTTTTATCACTTTCCGAAGAAGCCAAGTCTCTGGATTGAACAAATAAGATGATTTATCATTTTTATTCTTCGTCTTCCTCCTCCCTTTATAAGGGGTGAGGTCCAATGGTCCAAACTTCTGCCCTGCCTTGCCCACAATTGTCCTCCACTTCCCCCTGTCCAGAGCCAACTCTTCACTCTCCAAACACTCCCACCTTATTGATCTTGTTCCTCGCAATCTTTCAATATCAACCACAATCTACCTCATTTCCTCCTACCTTACTCCTTCAACCTATCCACTCTTTTCCATTCTATCTTCCTCCATCCACACAAAGTGACCAGCTGTTTCAACCAGATTTTTTTTTTTTTACCAATCTCTCTGTCAAGCTCATCTCCACCCCAATCTTCTCCCTCTTTTCATTCATTCTCCTTCTATCCACACTCTTCACTCCCGCAATCCACTTGGTCCAGTTGTTCTCGTACACCTGCAACCTTTGTTGTCTTTGTCAGTGTCACCATTTCGACACTGTAAATGTAGGCCAGAGTCACCCGAGTCACCAAAACCTCCCTTTCTATTATCTTTATATCTTTGGGCCTGCTAATTTTATTCTATCAAAACAAATTTAAAATCAGTGTGAGAAGTTTACATCGCAGAAGAAGCATACTCACCCTATCATTCTGTATATTAGGCCAAGGTAATCCCCAAGCTGTTGCCAAGAAAGAGAGTGGCGAATCACCCAGTATATCCCTTGCAAAGAAACTGCTTTGGCAGCACCAACACATCTGTGGAGTATAGTTCATCAAATCAAATCAATGTAGCTGGAAGGAGGTATTTATTCAAGTGCACTCAATTTCATACTCGTACTATAACTAGTTTGACTACCATTTGAAACACAAAATCATCGTAGGTAACCTGCTCACACATGCAATTTACAGTTCACCTCAGTGACTTTACTGACATTTCTGGTTAAATTAAGTCAGTAAAAACAAGTTAAGATATGGCCCTTTTTGGTAATGTACATGTAAATATGCAAAGCGGAAATTACATGGGCACACTTCCAATATGGCCATAAATACTGCCATAAAACAAGAAAGAGCAATCCTCGCCCTGACGTGTTTTTAGTGTTTTTGTTAAGGCTTTTGTGTTAAAACAAATATGGCGGCCGAACCAAGTGACCGATGACGTCATCATTATTTTTTTCCTCCACCAATTTATCCCTAGATGATGCTCAAGAAATTTCATCTTGAACGGATGAAGTTTTGTACTTGTCGAATTATGGCGTCATAATGGAGGCACATATGACATCATCATTAACATATGTTATTCCACATGGAGAGTTCTTTACAATGAGCCATGTCTCAAATTTTTGTTGTATGCAACGCTTTTGGAGATATAGAGGTGCAAAGGTTTTTCGGTTTTTCCAATATGGCAGCCGAACCACGTGACCGATGACATCATCATTAACATATGTTATTCCAACGATTGCAGAGAAAATCATTTTTTTTTGTGCGGACAAACAAACAAACAAACAGATGAAAAATCACTCACAGAGCGACACTTGGCAAAAGAGAACAAAGCAGAATGGCACTCAGTAGAGCATCCTTTTGACCTCTTATATAATTGGTGGTTGAATACAGTTAGCTGACATGAAAATCCAATTCAAATTTCAAGTCAATCGGATGAAAATTGAGGCATTTAGAAATTTGAAAAAAGTGGTTGACCTTTCGCCTATTTTGACCTTTTGGCCGATGCTGATCTCAAAAATAGTTGTTGGGTGAATTCAGTTAACTGATATGTAAATCCCATTCAAATTTCAAGTGAATCGAATGAAAATTGAGGATTTTAGAAATTTGAAATTGTTGTTGACCTTTGACCAATGGTGATCCCAAAAATAGTTGGTGGTTGATTTTAGTTTGCTGATATGTAAACGCCATTCAAATTTCAAGTGAATCGGATGAAAATTGAGGATTTTAGAAATTCAAAAAAAAGTGGTTGACCTTTGGCCTACGTTGACCTCTTGGCCGATGCTGATCTCAAAAATAGTTGGTGGTTGAATTCAGTTAGCTGACATGAAAATCCTATTCAAATTTCAAGTCAATCGGATGAAAATTAAGGATTTTAGAAACGAGAAAAAAGTGGTTGACCTTTGGCCTATGTTGACGTTTTGGCCTATGTTGATCTCAAAATAGTTGGTGGTTGAATTCAGTTCGCCAATATGTAAATCCTTTTCAAAGTTCAAGTCAAATCTAATGAAAATTGAGGATTTTAGAAATTCAAAATTGTTGTTGCCCTTTGGCCTATGTTGACCTTTTGGCCTACAGTGATATCAAAAATAGTTGGTGGTTGAATTCAGTAAGCCGATATGTAAATCCTATTCAAAATTCAAGTCTATCGGATGAAAATTTAGGATTTTAGAAATTTGAAAAAGTGGTTGACCTTGGCCTATGTTGACCTATTGGCCTAAGCTAATCTCAAAAATAGTTGGTGGTTGAATTCAGTTAGCCGATATGTAAATCCTATTCAAAATTCAAGTCTATCGGATGAAAATTGAGGATTTTAGAAATTTGAAAAAGTGGTTGACCTTGGCCTATGTTGACCTTTTGGCCTAAGCTAATCTCAAAAATAGTTGGTGGTTGAATTCAGTTAGCCGATATGTAAATCCTCTTCAAATTTCAAGTCAATCGGATGAAAATTGAGGATTTAAGAAATTCAAAAAAAGTGGTTGACCTTTGGCCTACCTTTCGGCCTACCTTTGGTCAACCTTTTGGCCCACGCTGATCTCAAAAATAGTTGGTGGTTAAATTCAGTAAGCCGACATGTATATCCTATTCAAATTTCAAGGTAATCGGATGAAAATTGAGGATTTTAGAAATTTGAAAAAAAGTGGTTGACCTTTGGCCTATGTTGACCTTTTGGCCTATGCTGATCTCAAAAATAGTTGGTGGTTGAATTCAGTTCGCCGATATGTAAATCCTATTGAAATTTCAAGTCAATCGGATGAAAATTGAGGATTTTAGAAATTTGAAATGGTTTTTGACCTTTGGCCTGTGTTGACCTTTTGGCCTATGCTGATCTCAAAAATAGTTGGTGGTTGAATTCAGTGTGCCGATATGTATATACTATTCAAATTTCAAGTCAATCGGATGAAAATTTAGGATTTTAGAAATTTGAAAAAAGTGGTTGACCTTTGGCCTATGTTGACCTTTTGACCTTTGACCCCAAAAATATAAAGGACTTTGTCGGACCACGAACTCTGTCATTTTGTAAAGTTTCGTGAAGATCAGTTTAAAAATGTGACCTGTAGGTAAGTATAAGTGAGCGGACAGACAAACACACACACACACACACACACACACACACACACACACACACACACACACACACACACACACACACACACACACACACACACACACACACACACACACACACACAAACCGGAGTGATCAACATACCTTGAATTATTTATTTTTTTGCCAACTAACAAATGGACTCAAATGCAATACCCTCTCCTTTGGCGGGGTTAATAAAAGATCAAACTAGAACGGGCACTCGGTAGAGCGCATACCTTCGCCGCAGCTACTGTTCTGTACTTGGCATGGGAGTGTAGGGAACAGAACAGTGAACAGTTTGGTGCTGATTTCATGCAAATCGGATAAGAATTGACCGAGTTATGACAAAAAACGCACATTTTGCAAGGTCGTGACCCCCCTGACCTTTGACCCCCAACCGCTAACAAGGGTAATGTCTTCACTGGGTCATGTCGTATATCACAAGATCGGGCATTGAATTCTGAACATTTTGGCATTAGTTGCATGCCAATTGGATAAAAATTGACCGCGCTATGGTAAAAATACGATTTTGACCTTTTCGTGACCTTGACCTTGACCTTTGACCCGATTGCTCCCAAAATCTAATCAAATGTGTCCCGTATAATAACCAATCATCCCACCAAATTTCATGCAATTCGGTTGAATACTTTTTGAGTTATGCGAATAACATACACACACACACACACACAGACATACAAATAAATACACAGCGATCAAAACATAACCTTCCGCTTTTGCGAAGGTAATGAAATGGTATCTTCTATCTATAATTCCAGTAATCTCTGTGTGTCTGTGTGTATGCGACCGCTGTTTCTCGACAACTACCGGTCCGATATACTTGAAACTTGCCAGGTATATTGCTGGGGACCTGAGGATGTGCCTTTTCAAGGTTTCATATTAATCGGACAAGTAGTTACCGAGCTATGTCCAAAAAACGATTCAACCAATCAGAGAGCAGCGAGCTATCACGTGTGCCGAACGTGGCGAACAGACTCTGCCTCGGACGGCACATTTGAGAGCGTATTCATTTATTTCACGTTGGCAAACTATGTTGCCGCTATGTTGGCGTTAAACTATGTTTTAAAACTAATTAAAACTAATTTGCGATTCTTTCGCTTTCCTGCGCGTTTGTGCACGCTATGGCGATTTCTTTACCAAACTCCGCAAGCCGTTCGCTTTGGACCAAACCATTTCATGTAAATAGAGGGGGGGGATTGTCACCGTACTCGCAAGCCGTTCGCTTTGGACCAAACCATTTCATGTAAATAGAGGGGGGGGGATTGTCACCGTACTCGCAAGCCGTTCGCTTTGGACCAAACCATTTCATGTAAATAGAGGGGGGGGGGGGGGGGGGATATAATTTTAGATATATATATAGTACGGGCATGCCCTAGTATCTTTAATTCCATGAAGTTATCTTTGGTGAATGTAATTTAATATCTTTAGAAGAATAAGAGCTGACATACCTGTAAATGTGGGGAGACATTATTACCCTGCGCTCGCGAAGCGAAAAGCGGGGTTTAACGATCCCCTGCGTTTGTCATACGTACGTGTGTGAATGCATTCTTAAAATTAATTTTCTCAGTAACCATTGGACCGATTGACACAAAATGTTTACCATAGGAGCGCTTCCTCCAATATACATTTGATAAATTGATACACGTGGGAAAATTACCTGCCCAGGCCAGAAATCGAACCCAGGTCCTCTGGAAAACCGTACCGGTGCTCTGCCATCTGAGCGATCTGGGCAACCCTTACCAAACATGCAACCTGTGTGGAGACACCGTGACGTGATACTCATTTCAGTGAGTTCCTTTATGTAAGAAATTTGTGTTAATTATGACGTCATACATCGCGTGGTACGGGCGCTATCTTGGTAAAGATTTGCACCTCTATATCTCCGAAACGTCTCCATAGAAAAAAATGAAACATTGCTCATTGTCAAGTACTCCCCATGTGGAATAAGACATGTTCATGTGATGTCATCGGTGCCTTCATTACGACGTCAAAATTCGACAAGTATAATGCTTGATCCGATAATTATGAATGTTTTTACCTCCGTCACCAAAGATGGATGGAGGTTATGTTTTCACCCCTGTCTGTCTGTCTGTCTGTCTGTTTGTTTGTTTTTGTCTGTCTGTGAACAAAATATCTCAAAGAGTTGTTGACGGATTCGGACGAAATATGGAAGAGATGTAGTGTATGTGACAGAGACGAAATGATTAGATTTGGGTGAAGATCTGGATTCGGATCCGGCTAGTAGAAATTTTTAAAGTGATTCTTCACCACCGGGAGATAGGGCCAAAAACGATACAAAGCAGGATATCTCAAAAAGTTGTGGGTGGATTTGGACGAAACTTGGTGAACCGGTTGTGTGTGTGACAAGGAAGAATCGATTCGATCTTGGTGAAGATCTGAATATGGATTCGGATATAATAATTATTTGATTTTTTAAGTGATTCTTCACCATTGGGAGATTGGGCCAAAAATGATACAAAGCAGGATATCTCAAAAAGTTGTGGACGGATTTGGACAAAACGTTTGGGAGAGGTTGTCTGTGTGACAAGGAAGAATCGATTCAATTTTGGTGAAGATCTGGATCTGGATAGGATAATTTACGTGATTCTTCAACATTGAGTGATAGGGACAAAAACGACATATTGCAGGATGTCTCAAAAAGTTATGGACGAGTTCTGACAAAACTAGTTTTCTCTGCAACTGTTGGTCCGATAGACACAACATTTTCACCATAGTTGTGCCTCCTCCTGTAGAATTTTAAAATAATTGTGACGTCATAAGTCACATGGTACAGGTACCATCATGGAAAAACAAAACAAAAAACTTTGCACCTCTATATCTCCGAAACCACTCCATGGAACATAGTTCATTGTCAAGTACTCCCCATGGGGAATAACATATGTTAATGATGATGTCATCAGTGCCTTCATTATGACATAATAATTCGATATGTACAATGCTTAATCCAATCCGTATGAAAAATTTTGAGGGTCATCTCAGGATAATTTGGTGAACAGAACGAAATTGCTGACATCATAGGTCTTGTTGGATTGAACAAAAACTTTAAAGATCTTCTTCTCCAGAACAGATGTCCAGATCAATGCGAAACTCCATGCACATGAACTACTAGCCTTGGGGAATATACAGTAGGGTGCCCCATTAATAATTCACACTTTACATGGTCTGGCAGCCATATTGGATTTAAAACCATTTAAAAAATCTGCTCCAGAATGGCTGGACAGATCGAGGGGAACCTTCAAACACATGTTCCTCAAGCCTTGGGGATACCATGTTGTTCACGAATAAATCATAGGTCATATGGTCTGGAAACCATGTAGGAGCAAAGAATTTTTTAAAATCTGAAACAGCTGAACATATCGAAGCGAAACTTTCCAAATATCATCGAACACCATTGCTGCATATCGTGTGGAAATGGTTATGTCATAGGTCACATTGTTTGGCAGCCATCTTGGATGAAAAAATGAACCTTATCCGATCAAAACAAAACTTCACACACCTTATCCCCTACCCAATTGGAGCTAGAGTGTAAACTTATGATGTTATTGGTCACGTGATTGGGCAGCCGTATTGGATCTAAGTGAAAATCTTTGAAAAGCTTCTTCTCTGAAACAGCTTAACTCCTCAATGCAAAACTTTACGTATTCGATCAACTACCCATGAGAAGTATAGTTTGATAAAAGTGACATAATCAGTCACTGGTCTGGCAACCATATTGGATTAAAGAAAAAAAACCATTAAAAAAAAAACCAGAAGAGTTGGTTCGCACAAAGTCCTTCAAAAGAATGCATGGGGTAAGTATTCTATGAATACTATGTAGTTACTTCAAGGAAAAATAATTACACTTCACATATCGTTTTGTGTGTACCGTATCCATGAAATAATAATAAATGAAGTACTGTATCTAATTTACAATCAAAGAAGCCAATGTGAGATTATTAATCTGTTGAATGTTGAAATCTCCTCTTTTCCCAACATGACTTTCCAAAACAGCCATAAGAGTGAATATATGGGACAACATTGTGCAAATCCACTTGTACAGAGTGAAAATGAATGAATTAATGATTGTTTTTAGGCCATTTTCCCTGCGAGAGCGGGGGTTAGCCTTGCGGGCCCCATGACAATCATGGTTCCCTGTTTGAGGCAATGTTTTTATGGCCGGATGCCCTTCCTGACGCCAACCCTTGGTCACGCTCTTAGGATGCACAGAGATGCGGTGTACCTATTCTAAATCGGGGTACACACCGTGATCATTCATCCCAGCAAGCTGGTACTCAATTTGCCGACCTCGGAAGGATGACAGGCTGAGTCAACCCCCCTGGCGTTAATTCAGCGATCGATCGGGATTCGAACCCAGGATCCTAGGATCCCAAGCCAGCACCCTAACCGCTAAGCCAACACCAGGCTTCAGAGTGTGAGATGAGATGATAACAGTACAGATACAGTACAGATAGATGTACAGAGTGTGAGATGATAACGAATTCTTAACCACAACTCCAACATTTCTCTTTCGTGTTGGCTTGGAAAATCTCCCTCATTGTCTCCTGGAAAATATGAAAGGTTTCCACATGATCTGATAATGATCATCTCCTCTTTGCAGAGGTTTTGGTTCATCTCAAAAGTAAGTCATGAGTGAGGTGATCGACACGGCAGCCATATTTAGCAATGCTGCAACACGCGAAGCGTGTTTCATCGAAGTGAGTGGGCTTCCAGGTTCTTTTGTTTAGAACCAGTCGAGCGTCGTCATGCCACCGTGACGTCATACTTCAGTGTTCTATACCCCACAACCTTTTGAACGCCATTTACGCATGCGCAGAGTGAGAAACTCTGCCGTAAAACTGACTCTTTCTGTAAAAGTCACACTCTGCTGTAAAGTCTCTGTCGTGGATTGCAAGGCCTTGTGGATGTATGACAAAATTGGTAACTTACGAAGAAAAGGTGCTCGAACGGTCTGCTGATGCTTTGGTTGAGGTTCACAGGGGTCATACCAGTTATTGAGAAGAGCATTTTAAATTCACCTTTCCATATATCGTATGGGTAATATTTTTCAAGCAGATCATGCAGAACCTCCTCCTTATGTAAACAGATGTTATCATGTGACCTCTTTATACTATACATTACACGTGCACAGGCTGGGTCGGGAAGAGACGGTAGGGAAGAAGTTGGAAATGCCAACATTGAGTAAAGGAACAGAAGGGAAGAGATTAGGATTAATGGAGGTATCTCTTTATTGTGAACGTATCGGTGGGGAGTAAATTGAGGAAAATAAGGAATATACGATGGTATGAGAAGGAAAGGAGGTGAGTGGAGTTTGGGATAGAAGGGAAGGAAGATTATCAGGATATAGGAGTATGGGTGTAGAATTGAAGGGAAGGAGCAGAGAAAGGAGAGAGGGTAAAAAAAATTCTGCCATGTTGGTGCACAAAATAAATAGATGACTCAAAAAGTGAAGGACAATAGGATAGCAGAATGTCTAGGTGGAGACAACGGAAGGGAATATTGGATGGGATATTAAGGGAGGTGGGACAGGGGCTTGTATGAGATATATCATTGTGGAGATGGTGTTGGAGGGGGTCTCCATATAAACGCCCATCAAAATAATTACCTCTGCCACCAAAGGTGGACGGAGGTTATGTTTTCACCCCTGTCTGCCCGTTTGTGACCAAAATATCTCAAAAAGTTTGGACAGATTCGGACGAAATTTGGCAGAGATGTAGGGTATGTGACACCGACGAAATTATTAGATTTTGGTGTAGATCAAGATCCGGATCCGGATACTAGAATTTTTAACGTGATTCTTCACCATTGGGCGATAGGGCAAAAACGATACATAGCAGGATATCTCAAAAAGTTGTGGATGGATTTGAACGAAACATGGTGGACAGTTTGGGTGTCTGACAAGGACAAACAGATTCGATTTTGGTGAAGATCTGAATATGGATTCGGATATGAGAATTATTTAATTTTTAAAGTGATTCTGCACCATTGGGAGATGGGGCCAAAACCAACATATAGCAGGATATCTCGAAAAGTTATGGACGGATTTGGGCGAAACTTGTTAGACAGGTTGTGTCTGTGACAAGGAAGAATCCTTTCAATTTTGGTGAAGATCCGGATCCGGATAGTAGAATTTTTAAAGTGTTTCTTCACTATTGAGTGATCGGGCCAAAAACGATACATAGCAGGATATCTCAAAAAGTTATGGACGGATTTGGACGAAACTTGGTGGAGCGGTTGGGGGTCTGACAAGGACGATTCGATTCAATTTTCGTGAAGATCCGGATCCAGTTAGTAGAATTTTTAAAGTGATTCTTCACTATTGAGTGATATGTCTAACCAGGCGGAGGTATGCTCTCTACTGAGTGCCGTTCTACTTTACTATATGATGACGTCATTGGTATCCAGATCAGGAAAAAGAGAGTTAAACAAGTCAGAGAAAACGTAAAAAAAAATTTAAAACTTGAAAAAAAAAAAGGCTGTTTTTAGGGATTCCATCCATCCATATTTTTCCATTTGTAAAATGTTTTTTTCTGTCTTGTATAGTATAGCAACTGTTTGTATTTGTATAGCGACTGCCGTGCATAGTTTTTGTCGTGATATTTTTTACTTGGAAGGCAGGGAAAGATCTGATGGTAAAGTCTGGACCTGACGAGTAAGCAAGTTGCCTCATCCGAATGGTGTGGACCTGACATGGTCCACAGTGGAGAATTGTATGCAAGGTCTTGCGGATTGTGTGACATGATGTGGTCCAGTGTACGTTCAGTACTCGATAAGAGGAAACAAAAATATTTGCTTGCAGTGGTGGGATTAATTATATGGTAACCAAACTCCAAACCATTAAAATCTGAACACTTCTGATCACCTTCCGCTATGGTGCATGTTCTACGATTATTCATAATCATCGATCTTTTCTGAATGATTTCGTCAGTCTTCAGAAACGGAGATATGTAACGTCTCATGTGTGTATGGTACATGCGACGCTGTAGCCATGACGATGCCTCCACCGTGCTCTTCTGCCTCGGTAACTGGACTGACCTGCTCCAAAACGTGACCCAGGTACTCAGAAATGAACCATTGATTTGTATTATTATCGATCAGGGTATGTAACTGGACAAGATCGATATCAAAAGTTTGGCAAAACCATTGTGTTTGTCCGGTATCAAAAACAGGTGGCAGTGGTGACCCAAGGCTGCGTACGAGGCAGGTGTTGTAGGTTGGCTGTGGGTGAGGGAAGGACAGGGGGTGTACGAGGTGTTTACCATCCGCAACCCTCCTCGCCCACCCCGCCCTTCTCCGTGCCAGCGCGCGAGGCGGTGCTTTTATATAAACCGCGCACCGCACGGCCAAACCGGCAAAGAGTGCTCGCTGTGATCACGCACAGAGCGGTATTTGGAACCGGCCATAAGATCAGGGAACTACAGGCAAGACGAGATCCGCACGGAGGAAGAAGATCCAAACCATGCGACACAGCGTGATGTCACCGGCGGATTAAAAGCATAAACCCAATCAAGGATCCAACGCTTGATTTTCCCTCGTGACATTTCCCGCTGGAGGGAACCAAAGTTTAAAGACGAAAGTGGACCTCAAGTGCGTCACTCGAAACCTGGACCCGAGGTTCGGTTCTCGGGATCTGCGGAGCGCGTCATGCGGGGCTCGCGCGTGCTCGTCGCCGTGCTCCTCGTGCTCGGCGCCGCGTTTCCATCGAGCGCCTGCGGCCCAGGGAGGCTCCACGGGCGGCGGCGTTCGCCCCGCCGGCTCACCCCGCTCGCCTTCAAGCAGTACCTGCCCAACGTGGCAGAGAAGACCCTCGGGGCGAGCGGGCGCGCCGAGGGCAAGATAGCACGGGGATCGGAGCACTTTAAGGATCTGACGCCCAACTACAACCCTGACATCATCTTCAAGGACGAGGAGAACACCGGTGCGGACAGACTCATGACGCAGGTGAAACGTCTGTCGGTCGCCGGGTGGGCATCGGCGTGCGGCAATACCTGGTTGTGCACGTGGTTGTGGTTGTGCATGATACGTGGTTGTGAGTGCGCGTGTGCATCACCATTCAGCTTGCAGCAATCGAGTCGGGAGATTGTGGAAATCCTCCCACCCAAATTCGTGAACACCGAAATTACCGACATATCATTTTGGGTAGACTGACAGTTCGGGTCGGGTGCACAATCTACATAAAACGTACATTGGCGCACCTTTCAGACAATTTGATTTTAAAAAACTACATACACTGCTCGAAAATTTTTTATCAGCAAACTATATTTAAAGTATGTCCCAAGACCATGTGAGCTCGTAATGACGAGTGATTTCGAGATGGTCGAATACTGGAGTCCATCGAGACAATTATCGGTATAATTAGAAACTATTATCTATTAGTGCTCGAAACACGAAATCGCAACATAAATCGATATATTAGTTCTTGAAACACAAAGTCAATATATAACTCGATATGTTGGTGCTTGAAACACGAACTCATGATATAACTAGATATATTAGTGCTTGAAACAGAAAGTCATGATATAACTCGATATGTTGGTGCTTGAAACACGAACTCATGATACAACTAGATATATTAGTGCGTGAAACAGAAAGTCATGATATAACTCGATATGTTGGTGCTTGAAACACGAACTCATGATATAACTAGATATATTAGTGCTTGAAACAGAAAGTCATGATATAACTCGATATGTTGGTGCTTGAAACACGAACTCATGATACAACTAGATATATTAGTGCTTGAAACAGAAAGTCATGATATAACTCGATATGTTGGTGCTTGAAACACGAACTCATGATATAACTAGATATATTAGTGCTTGAAACAGAAAGTCATGATATAACTCGATATGTTGGTGCTTGAAACACGAACTCATGATACAACTAGATATATTAGTGCTTGAAACAGAAAGTCATGATATAACTCGATATGTTGGTGCTTGAAACACGAACTCATGATATAACTCGATATATTAGTGCTTGAAACAGAAAGTCATGACACAACTCGATATGCTGGTGCTTGAAACACAAACTCATGATATAACTAGATATATTAGTGCTTGAAACACGAACTCATGATATAACTCGATATGCTGGTGCTTGAAACACGAACTCATGATATAACTAGATATATTAGTGCTTGAAACAGAAAGTCATGACACAACTCGATATGCTGGTGCTTGAAACACAAACTCATGATATAACTCGATATATTAGTGCTTGAAACACGAACTCATGATATAACTAGGTATATTAGTGCTTGAAACAGAAAGTCATGATATAACTCGATATGTTGGTGCTTGAAACACAAACTTATGATATAACTAGATATATTAGTGCTTGAAACAGAAAGTCATGATATAACTCGATATGTTGGTGCTTGAAACACGAACTCACGATATAACCAGACATATTAGTACTCGAAACACGAACTCACGATATAGCTCGATATATTAGTGCTCGAAACACGAACTCACGATATAACTCGATATATTAGTGCTCGAAACACGAACTCACGATATAGCTCGATATATTAGTGCTCGAAACACGAACTCACGATATAACTCGATATATTAGTGCTCAAAACACGAACTCACGATATAACTCGATATATTAGTGCTCGAAACACGAACTCACGATCAAACTCGATATATTAGTGCTTGAAACACAAACTCACGATAATACTCGATATATTAGTACTTGAAACACAAATACACGATATCACTCGATATATTAGTGCTCAAAACACGACATCACGATATACAGTGCATTCAGAAAGTATTCAGACCCCTTCACTTTTTTCACATTTTGTTATGTTGCAGCCTGATGCTGATATCGTTTAAATTCATTTTTTCCCTCATCAATCTACACTCAATACCCCATACTGACAAAGAGAAAACAGGATTTTAGAAAGTTTTGCCAATTTATTAAAAAGAAAAAACTAAAATATCACATTGACATAGTGTATTCATACCCTTTGCTATGACACTTGAAATTTAGCTCAGGTGCCTCCCATGTCTCTTGATCATCTTTAAGATGTTTCTGCACCTTGATTGGAGTCCACCTGTGGTAAATTCAATGGATTGGACATGATTTGGAAAGGCACACACCTGTCTATATAAGGTCTCACAGCTGACAATGCATATCAGAGCAAAAACCAAGCCATGAGGTCGAAGTAACTGCCCGCAGAGCTCAGAGACAGGATTGTGCTGAGGCACAGATCTGGGGAAGCCTACAAAAAAATCTCTGCTGCATTGAAGGTTCCCAAGAGCACAGTGGCCTCCATAATTCTTAAATGGAAGAAGTTTGGAACAACCAGGACTCTTCCTAGAGCTGGCTGCCCGGCCAAACTGAGCAATCAGGGGAGAAGGGCCTTGTTAAGAGAGGTGACCAAGAACCCGGTGGTCACTCTGGCTGAGCTCCAGAGATCCTGTGTGGAGATGGGAGAAACTTCCAGAAGGACAACCATCACTGCAACACTCCACCGATCTGGGCTTTATGGCAGTGAGCCCAGATCAGTGATGGTTGTCCTTCTGGAAGTTTCTCCCATCTCCACACAGGATCTCTAGAGCTCAGCCAGAGTGACCATCGGGTTCTTGGTCACCTCTCTGAACAAGGCCCTTCTCTCCTGATTGCTCAGTTTGGCCGGGCAGCCAGCTCTAGGAAGAGTCCTGGTTGTTCCAAACTTCTTCCATTTAAGAATTATGGAGGCCACTGTGCTCTTGGGAACCTTCAAGCAGCAGAATTTTTTTTCAGGCTTCCCCAGTTCTGGGCCACGACACAATCCTGTCTCTGAGCTCACAGGGAGTTCCTTCGACCTCATGGCTTGGTTTTTGCTCTGACATGCATTGTCAGCTGTGAGACCTTATACAGGCAGGTGTGTGGCTTTCCAAATCATGTCCAATCAATTGAATTTACCACAGGTGGACTCCAATCAAGGTGTAGACACATCTCAAAGATGGTCAAGAGAAATTGGAGGCACCTGAGCTAAATTTCAAGTGTCATAGCAAAGGGTATGATTACTTATGTCAATGTGGTATTTCAGTTTTTTCTTTTTAATAAATTTGCAACACTTTCTAAAATCTTGTTTTCTCTTTGTCATTATGGGGTATTGAGTGGAGTGTAATGATGCAAAAAATGCATTTAAACGATTTCAGCAGAAGGCTGCAACATAACAAAATGTGAAAAAAGTGAAGGGGTCTGAATACTTTCTGAATGCACTGTAACTCGATGTATTAGTGCTTGAAACACAAACTCTTGATCAAACTCGATATATTACTGCTGGAAACACGAACTCACGATATAACTCGATATATTAGTGCTCGAAACAACGAACTCACGATATAACTCGATATATTAGTGCTCGAAACAACGAACTCATGATATAACTAGTAATATTAATGCTCGAAAAATGAATTCACGATATAACTCGATATATTAGTGTTCAAAATACGAACTCACGATCTAACTCGACATATTATTATTGCTCGAAAACACGAACGCACGATATACCTCGATATATTAGTGCTCGAAACACGAACTCTCGATATAACTAGATATATTAATGCTCGAAACACGATCTCACTTGATATATTGGTGCTTAAAACACGAACTCACGATATAACTAGATATATTAGTGCTCGAAACACGAACTCACGATGTAACTCGATATATTAGTGCTCGAAACAAGAACTCATGATCTAACTCGATATATGAGTGCGCGAAACACGAACTCACAATATAACTCGATATATTAGTGCTCGAAACAACGAACTCATGATATAACTAGTAATATTAATGCTCGAAACACGAACTCACGATAAAACTCGACATATTAGTGCTCAAAACACAAACTCCTGATATAATTCGATATGTTAATGCTCGAAACACGAACTCGCAATATAACTCGATATATTAATGCTCAAAACACGAACTCACGATATAACGAGATATATTGGTGCTCTAAACACAGAACTCACGATATAACTAGATATATTAATGCTCGAAACACGAACTCACGATATAACTGGATATATCACTGCTCAAAACACGTACTCACGATATAACTCAATATATTAGTGCTCGAAAAACCGAACTCACGATATTAACTAGATATATTAGTGCTCGAAACAAGAACTCACGATATAACTCGATATGTTAGTGCTCGAAACACGAACTCATGATATAACTGGATACATTTGTCGTCGAAACATGAACTCACGATATAACTCGATACATTCGTGCTCGAAACACGAACTCACGATATAACTTGGTACATTTGTGCCCGAAACACGAACTCACGATATAACTCGATATATTATTGCTCGAAACAACGAACTCATGATATAACTAGTAATATTAATGCTCGAAACACGAACTCACGATATAACTCGATATATTAGTGCTCAAAACACAAACTCCCGATATAATTCGATATATTAATGCTCGAAACACGAACTCACAATATAACTCGATATATTAATGCTCAAAACAAAAACTCACGACATAACTCGATATATTAATGCTCGAAACATGAACTCACAATATTACTCGATATATTAATGCTCAAAACACGTACTCACGATATAACTCAATATATTAGTGCTCGAAACACGAAATAACGATCTAACTCGATATATTAGTGCTCAAAACACGAACTCATTATATAACTCGATATATTAGTGCTCAAAACACGAACTCACGATCTAACTCGATATATAAGTGCTGGAAACACGAAATCATGATCTAACTCGATATATTAGTGCGTGAAACACGAACTCACAATATAACTCGATATAGTAGTGCTCAAAACACAAACTCACAATATAACCTGATATATAGTGCTCGAAACACGAACTCACGATATAATTGGATACATTAGTGCTCAAAACAGGGACTCACGATATAACTTGATACATCCATGCTCGAAACACGAACTCATGATATAACTCGATATGTTAGTGCTCGAAATAATGAACTCACGATATAACTCGATATATTAGTGCTTGAAACATCAACTCACGATCTAACTTGATATATTAGTACTCGAAACACGAACTCATGATACAACTTGATATATTAGTGCTCGAAACACGAACTCACGATATAACTCAATATATTAGTGCTCAAAACACCAACTCACGATATAACTCAACATATTGGTGCTCGAAATACGAACTCACGATACAACTAGATATATTAGTGCTCAAAACATAAAACTCACGATATAACGAGATATATTAGTGCTCGAAACAACAAACTCACGATATAACTCGATATACTAATGCTCGAAACACAAACTCATGATATAACTAGATATATTAGTGCGCGAAACACAGAACTCATGATATAACTAGATATAATAATGCTCGAAACACGAACTCACAATATAACTCGATTTATTAGTGCTCGAAACACCAACTCACGATATAATGGGATATATCACTGCTCGAAACACAAACTCAGGATATAACTCGATATATTAGTGCTCGAAACACGAACTCATGATATAACTCTATATATTCGTCCTCGAAACATGAACTCACGATGTAACCCTATAAATTCGTGCTTGAAACATGAACTCACGATATAACTCGATATATTAGTGCTCGATACACAAACTCCCGATATATTTGGATATATTAATGCTCGAAACACGAACTCGCAATATAACTCGATATATTAATGCTCAAAACACGAACTCACCATATAACTCGATATATTTGTACTCAAAACACAGAACTCACGATATAACTAGATATATTAATGCTCGAAACATGAACTCACGATATACCTAGATATATCACTGCTCCAAACACACACTCATTATATAACTCAATATATTAGTGCTCAAATCACGAACTCACAATCTAACTCAATATATTAGTGGGCAAAACAAGAACTCACAATATCACTCGATATATTCGTGCTCAAAACACGAACTCATGATATAACTGGATCCATTAGTGCTCGAAACACGAACTCACGATATAACTCGATATGTTAGTGCTCGAAACAACGAACTCACGATACAACTCGATATATTAATGCTCGAAACACGAACTCACGATATAACTCGATATATTAGTGCTCGGAACAAGAACTCACGGTATAACTCGATATATTGGTGCTCGAAACACAAACTCATGATATAACAATACATTAGTGCTCAACACACGAACTCATGATATAACTCGATAGTTTTGTGCTCGAAACACGAACTCACGATATAACTCGATATGTTAGTGCTCGAAATAATGAACTCATGATATAACTCGATATATTAGTGCTCGAAACATTAACTCATGACCTAACTCGATATATTCGTGCTCAAAACACGAACTCACGATCTAACTCGATATATGAGTGCACGAAACACGAACTCACGATATAACTCGATATATTAGTGTTCAAAACACAAACTCACGATATAACTCGATATATTATTGCTTAAAACACGAACTCACGATATAACTCGATATATTATTGCTTAAAACACGAACTCACGATATAACTCGATATATTATTGCTTAAAACACGAACTCACGATATAACTCCAAATATTATTGCTTAAAACACGAACTCACGATATAACTCGATATATTATTGCTTAAAACACGAACTCACGATGTAACGCGATATATTAGTGTTCTACATACAAACTCATGATGTATTTCGATATTTTAGTGCTTGAAACATAAACTCATGATATATCTCAAATATATTCGTGCTCGACACACAAACTCATGATATAACTCGATATATTCGTGCACGACACACAAACTCATGAAAAAACTATATATATTCGTGCTCGAAACACATACTCACGACATAACTCGATCTATTTGTGCTAAAAACACAAACTCGCGATATAAATCGATATACTCGTATATTAGTGCTTGAAAGACAAACTCACGATATAACTCGATATATTCGACCTGAACCAAAATCGAATTGGATTGTTATTGTTGCCTAAGCAACTCATCCACCATGTTTTGTCATCACTCATCCATAACTTTTCAGATATCGTGCCATATATCGTTTTTTGCCCTACCTGAACTCAACGGTGAAGAATCATTAAAAAAAAACTTGTATCTGGATCCATATTCACACCTTCACCAAAGTCGAATCAATCCTTCCTTGTCACACACCCAACCTGTCCACCAAATTTCGCCCGAATCCGTCAACAACGTTTTGAGATATCGTGTTTACAAACAGACAGACAGTCAGACAGACAGTCAGACAGACAGACAGACAGACAGACTGACTGACTGGGGTGAAAAGATAACCTCCATCCACCTTGGTGGCGAAGGTAAAAATAGAACCTACACGATATTACCTGTATTGATTTGTCTACGTATGACATTATCACCCTTGTCCCTTCTCCCCGCTAATGGAAACCAACCTAAGTAGCCGCTACGAGGAGTGATGGCCTGACATAAAAAGTCCATTAACGAAATTGACGAAACTCTTGTTATTATATCGTTGTTTTATTAATGTTGTTATCGTTATTATTTCACGTAGTCGCAACAGTTTTAACAGAATTTTTCTGTAATTATTTTAAAAATAAATGTAAACCGTTCAAATGAGTAATAACTAATTTTACTTTTCACTTCTGTGTTAGGACACGTATTTACCGATCAAAGCTCCTATCCCTCTGGTGCTGCGATTGAGCCGTGCCTGCGAAAATGCGATGATGAGCAAACTGCGATCCTGGTCTGTCTAATTTATTGGTGCGGATCTCCTTATGCTGCTGCTGCTGCTACTGCGGCTGCTGTATATCATGCTGCTGCTGCTTATCATGCGGATAATCATGCTGCTGCTGCTGCTACTGCGGCTGCTGTATATCGTGCTGCTGCTGCTACTGCGGCTGCTGTATATCATGCTGCTGCTGTTACTTATCATGCTGCTGCTACTTATCATGCTGCTAATCATGCTGCTGCTGCTGTATATCATGCTGCTGCTGCTACTTATCAGGCTGCTGCTGCTGCTTATCATGAGGCGAATCATGCTGCTGCTGCTGCTTATCCTGCGTATCCTGCTGCTGCGTATCCTGCTGCTACTGCCTATTATGTTGCTGCGGCTGCTTATCATGTGATTATGATCGAACTGTGTTCCTAGTCTGTTTAGTTATTAGTCCGAATCTCCCTAGCATGCTGCTGCAGCCTCTTATCGTGTTAGTATTGCTGCTGCTGCTGCATCGACAAGTTAAGGCAACAATGCAGCCACAGCAACAGTAGCACTGTTGCCTTTACTTGTCTATATTGCCTTGAATTACACGATCATTTGCACACCAGACGATGCACTTGGAGTATGTAATAAACATCCACAATATGTAGAACTTACACAATGATTCACGAATGTAACCTGATATCGGTATATGATGGCTTGTCTTAAATGACATCCCTCATGCATTGGTCGTTTCTCTATTAGCGGTGCTCTGTATTTAAACTTGCTGATTTCATCACAGAAATTTCTGAGAGCTGCATCACATGAGCTGGTGTTTTGTCAACCCCGAGTACAAGCAAGCCATGCAAGCTTTTACATTACCGCTTGTATTCACATTAAATATTTATATTTCTTCCATTAACTCGATCTTTGAGGACTCCGGACTCCTTGTTTGTGTATGGAGGAATTTAAATCACATGACGGAAGAGGAAGCACATTGAGGGTCTATTATATATATATATATATATATATATATATATATATATATATATATATATATATATATAACTGTGAGAAATAGTAGAAACTCCACAGTACGAGCAGGGCGTCTCATTTGCATTGAATAAATAATCGGGAGATTGAATAAGACGCGGACGTAGCTTCAGGGCTTCGATCTTTAATTCGACAAGCTTTCGACCAACAAAGGTCTTCTTCTGACCGTTGAACTTGGGGCCGACTCAGAAGAAGACCTTTGTTGGTCGAAAGCTTGTCGAATTAAAGATCGAAGCCCTGAAGCTACGTCCGCGTCTTATTCAATCTCCCGATTATATATATATATATATATATATATATATATATATATATATATATATATATATATATATATATATATATATATATATATATATATATATACACACACAAGGTGTTTCAAAAAGAGTGATACAACTTTAAACGTATATTTACAAAGAAACAGAAACCTCAGGAACGTGAGCCAAACATTTATTGAAAGCTTATGACATGGTATTTTCTATCACTGATTGTTATTGCACTAAGTCACTGTAGACTAGACGGATTTCTGAGAAATGTGAATGTTAGGTGCATTTTTGAGTAAAAGTTGTGAACCTCACTTTTTAACATAAATGGGGTATGCTGAATTCAATTAACCCGGTTCACAAGCCGAATTTTGAGTTTGTGACCTTCTAATTAGCATAAACAAAATGGCTGACAAGTTGCCATTTTGGGGCAATTTCTTTGAACAAGCATTTATATATCATGTATATACTGTACATGCAGCTCTTTTACTATAACTTTACAACTTTTACCCCAAAATGCACCGAGAAGCTTAAACATCGCCTTTTTTTCATAAATCCGTCTAGTGTATATTATATTTGGCGACATATTGAAAGAAACATTCCAACTCATATTGAAATTTGACTCTATAAAATGGGAAATGGTTTTAATAAGACAATGTTTCATACAACCATTTATTCTAAAATTAAGTATACATGGCAATGAAGCACAAACATTCAGGAATGTCACACATATTGTTTTGCCAAACTACATCAAATTCATACAAGGGGTTTGATCATCATTCTGTTGCTGCCAGGCACACATTGATGTGCACCTCAACTCTGAATAGCGACATTTGCAGCGTCGAGTCTTGCATTGCTGCTGGCATGCACAACAAATCATCTCTTGGCAACTTTCTGGGATTGGAATCAGTGACATCAGAATAGGCTCTAGTCCTGAATCACCACGTTTCCATCCCATTTCCACAGGTGCAGGAAGGTCAGGTATGGCACAATGAGCATTTCTCCATACCATGGCTTGATAGTGTACTCACATCAAATGGAAATGAAGAGCATCACTTGTCGGTGACATTGCTTCTGGTTTACCAGTCTTGGAGAACAACATATGTCGTGCTGAATCAACAGAGGTTGTGCTGTGCACATTATATATTCTGCAGACGAACGCTCCTGCAGATTTGATTGTCTCCTTTGTGAGTTCACCAATGCCCAATTTCTTCAGCAGTTTATTCAAAACTCAAACAACAACAACTCAAAATTCGGCTTGGGAACCGGGTTAATCGAATTCAGCGTACCCCATTTATGTTAAAAAGTGAGGTTCACAACTTTTACTCAAACATGCACCTAGAAGCTTATGCACGGCCTTTTTCTATAATTCCATCTAGTCTTCTGCAAGAGTTAGTGAGAGACCAAGTTCTGAAATTGGCATTTACACAAAACCCTTGTAATTGACGTTCTCGATGTGTGCCCCTCCACGGTTCAGACAGGCATTGATCCTGACTCCAAAGTTGTGTCCAACTTTCCTGTGGGTCTCATGCGGCATTGCCTGGAGGTAGTCTGACACCTCCTGCTTCAGATCATCCAGTGTCGCAGGGCGGTTGAGGTAGACAGAGTGGTACCCACGGCAATGAGGCAGTTTCTGAAGATCTGCTGCAGGAAAGTGATGGTGCCATCAGCTGCGTGCGGGGGTGTACCATCCTGCATAAACCAGGTCATGCTGAGCTGGTTTGGGGAGACCCTTTTTGCTAGATCATTATGGAACTTCTGGAGAACGGCCCGGTAGTGCTCACCGTTGATCGTCACCGTCCTGCTGTTGTCATTCTCAAACCAGTAAGGCAATAGCATTCCCCATCTGGCATTGAAGGCACAGAAGCATGTGACCTTTAGCCCTTTCAGGTACCTCTCCGTGATCTCCTCAGGTGGTTCTGCCCCCCAGAAAATGTTTTTGTGGTCATTGATTTAGTCTCATACCACAGAGCCACAACTTTTGTCTTCTGCTCCACTGTCAATGGCATAGTTGAGCTACGGAGCTAGAAATCTCAGGGAACAAATACCACGATAACACCAAAACCTGAAAAGGAAAACTGTACAGGTCAAAAAACAACGAAATGGCAGGAGGCTCAATACGCTCGCCTCACCACGTGTCGTTAAAGAGGAACGGGCTTATTTTAGATGAGGATAATGACTGTTCCTGAGTTGCTGTTTTGTCATGATTTACACCAATCATAATACAAACAATTATTTTGCACAAATTTATTTGTAATGTTTGTGATATCACATTTTTATAAGAAATTTAGGTTGAAGATTTAGATTGAAAAAATTCAAAACAATAAAAAAAAAGAACCCCTCAGCACATGCATAGGTGCCGAGGGGTAGGTACAGACTGGAAGTTTGGGACGATTACACCTCACCAACACGTAATTCAAAACACCTCACCACCATGTAATTCAAAACACCTCACCACCACGTAATTCAAAACACCTCATCACCATGTAATTGAAAACCCCTCACCACCACAAAATTCAAAACACCTCACCACCATGTAATTCAAAACACCTCACCACCACGTATTTGAAAAACCCACACCACCACATAATTCAAAACACCTCACCACCACCTAATTCAAAACACTTCACCATCATGTAATTCAAAACACCTCAGCACCACATTATTAAAAACACCTCACAGCCACGTTATTAAACACACTTCACAACCACGGAAACAAAAGTTTGAGGGAGTAGTACAGTGACAACAGTATGACTGTAGCTGAGGTGCTGTTTTGTCATGGTTTACACCAATCATAATACAATTATTTTGTACAAATGTATATATAATATATGGGATATTACATTTTATAAACAATTGAAGTTTAAGATTTAAGTTGAAAAAGAATTCGAAAAACAAATTAAACATTTTCAAAAATACCCTTCGGACATACACACGGGAGAGATAGGTGCAAACCAGAAGTTTGATACGATTTCACAAATGATTGAGGGAGTAGTTCAGTAATAAGACAAGCCAGACACTGAACACACACACACACATATATATATATATATAATTATATATATATATATATATATATATATATATATATATATATATATATATATATATATATATATATATATATATATATATACGTATATATATATTTTTAAAAATGTATATATATATATATATATATATATATATATATATATATATATATATATATACATATATATATATATATATATTAATATATTATATATATATATATACATAAATAAATTATATGTATATATATTGTTACAGACACGACTTTGATGTTATGGTGGGCCGAGCGGAATGGCCGCCGTGTCCACACAAGTTACCCGATTATACTCGAACCTTGGCCGAGTCGCGCTACGCTAGATCAATGAAGGAAAAGGACACAACGGCTGGGATTAAAATGACACGACACCAGGGATACGGTTCTCAAGACCTCCGGAGGAGGTTATAATATGGCGGAAGGTTAGATTACAGGAATGAGAGGGACAGCATAGTAAGATAGGCACTTAATTACGGTCTTATAGTAGCCCCGACAGACGACAGATAAACAGGACAAAACTGACTCACACGGGGATTGATGGCAAGGAAAGCGGGTAGTCGATGGCTCAAGGTGCACCTTGGCTCAGGGGCAAAATCGACCCGGTCCGGCCCAAAGATGCGGGGAGGTCGCTCAGCGCTCGGAGGTCGTGACTTGTCTTTCCAAGCTGGGGGCGCATCTGATCTCACATCCGGTAAGTCGCTGCGCATATCCGGCGGGGAGTGACACGCCCTCGGCTCGTTAGCTCCGCCCCAGATGGAATCGGCCTGCCGCTTCTCACTGGCTGCGGGGGGTTACCGGGCTCCGCCCCTGACGAGGAGCTGACAGCCAGCCCCATCGTGGTAACCCCGTGGAGCGCATGGGCAATGGTGGCTAACCGAGCCGGAGTGAGGACGCACACTCCCCGCGCCGCGCCGCGCCCCTCTGTTGTTGTAGTTGTTGTTGTAGTTGTTGTTGTAGTTGTTGTGGTTGTTGTTGCATGGGGAAGATGGGAGGAGGTATGGGGAGGTCCTAAACTCACTACTGGTGCCATACAATCACATTCTGGTGCAACGAAGAGTCAGAATTAATGGAAACGAGTCCTTAACTAACATAGACTAAGAATAACTAGCAAGATGTCCGAAAGTTGTCTACGTGAGATGCGGTGGACCTGGGCACGACATTTAATGGGGGAAAAAGGGGAAGGTCGGTTCTACAGAGTGTTGTTTACAGACAATGGGACTAGGGAATGGGGGATTGGGGATAGTTGGGGAGTATTGGGGAAATAGGGGAATATTTACAAGCGGATATGGAGGCCAAATGCCATATCCGCAACATTGCACCCTTCTCTACCCTCGGGGCGTCCCGACCCGATAAATTTTTACCTATTTTAGTGTGGCACTCAGATGTAGTTCCCTCTACTATTAACTCTACCCTGAGTGCGACAGTTTTACAGATGTTCACAAATGAGTAAATATGTCCCCCTGCGACGTTGCACCCTTCTCCTCACAGAAGCACACCCACAGGATAACCGAATCGCGGAAAGAATTCGCAAACTAAACATACAGCCGGTAGGGAGCATTATTTACAAGACTACGCTGCTATTTACACTACGATCCAGGACCTGTTTTTGGAGGAACACATGCAGATGTTATGCATAGAGAGAGCACGCATGCCAGCATCGATACACCAACCCACGAGTGCTCTGTGGCCTTACGGCCTTTAATAATGTGCAGAGCACCCCTTCCAAGCACCAAAAGCACCACCCCATCACACAGTCAGCACCATCCGGTGCAGTCACCAATAAAATGTTTAATGATCATGGTGTGGTGTCGCAGCCGGCCGATGTTCTGCCGCTGGTCTTGCCTTCGTGTGGTGCACTTGGCCTTCGTACTTCTTTCAAAATAAAGAAAGGCGCCAACCGCGTCCATTTCTGTATTGTGGCCGTCAGGGGGCCAACTAAAAGTGGTTCACCTGTATGGCATAGGTGCCACGTTGACCCATAGGTCCATCCACGGGTGGTGCTTGGCCGCAAAAGAACTGCGGTCCATTGTGGGTGGCCACAACATTGCGGTCCATATGGTGTATCGATCCAGGCAGCAAGCAGCGAAAGTGCAGGCCCACAACTGCGGAGCCAGCACCTCTCTCTCCTCTCTCTCTGCCCCAAAACCAGATCCTCGGAGATGGGAGACAAAAGAAGCAGACAAGTGAGTAAGGTGGTAAGGGCGCAAAAGTGCACGCAATGCAAGGTGATGCACACTGGGGGCACATGGGAACCAGGTGAGACAGGTACGTTCCTACCGTACGCCCCCCCCCCCCCACCAGGTAACCTACATGGCCCCTCCCTTACCCCTTACTGTATCCACAAAACACAACACTACCCATAAACATCTACTTTACAAATCAACAAACGTCCCTACTGTCTTCCCCGTTCCTCCCATAAACCAAATTCGTCTTCTCTCCCCCCTAACCAATCAAATTTGCCATTTTCAACTCTCATCAAAATTTGCCATCTCCAACTCAACATCATAATTTGCTATCACCAATTCATCATCAGTCCCTCCTAGGGAGGGAGAGATGGAATCACCCCAATGTCTCATCCACATCGTGATGCGTCTCACAAATCCAACAGCAGTCCTTACTTCCTGCAACAGAACAAAGAAAACACAGGTGTGGAGTCATCATCATCACCTCAGGTAAGTGGCTGCGTATGGTGCGACAGGTTCATCAATCCTAACTATTTCCTAAATGACTTTAACAACTTTACACTACCCGGGGTCTTTCTCCGGCCAAACCATTGGCCCTCTTACACTATGGGTTCTAAAAACCAATTCCCATTGACCAAACTGTGGTGCTTTTCAATTTGGGGTCTCACTCCCCCGATTCATCTCCCGGTGCCCTCGCACAATTTCTGGGCCGCGACGTGTACCTCTCCCAGCGGGTCTACCCACCTGCACACCCCCACCACTGCAGTTGCCTCCGAGCTTACCTGCTCCTTACCCTAACCTAACTACCTGGGGAAGGCCCTCTGGTGCTCTCCCCACTCGGTGCCCACTCTGGCACTGGGCTGCCCGATCCACACCCGGGATCCTCAGGCACCCACTCACAACTACCGGCTCCCAGAGCCCACCTGCGGCCTCACCTGGCCGACATCCTCACAGTGGTGGAGTGCCCAACCAACTACACACACTAACAGGCTACACGCCCAGCCATTTCCACAACACTAATGCACCCATCCACAATACCATTCTGCAACCGCACCACAAATGCCAATATCCAACCACAATTTACCTATACCCTCTACCTAACACTTACACTACCCGCCCCGGGTACTCGTGAAAGGGGTCCACTCTTCCCCCATCCACACCTTCGCACCATGCACACCACTCCGTACCACTTACTCCAACTCTCTCCACACACCTGTACTTGCACACCTGTGCTCTCACACCTGGTGCCACCTGCACCCTTCTCTCCCCAAGCGCATTCGCGCTGATCCACACACTCACTACTCATACACTGCTCCACACTGCTCCACACACCTGTCCAGTTCTCACCCACACAGCATCATCTCAGCTAACTACTCCCCTCTGAAACTTGCGCTTCCCAGTCGTCCCTTTAAACTATTGCGCTCCCACGTCATTATCATCCACACTAATCTACCTGCGTCCCCACTACAGGTATCAGTCACTAACTAATCTTAACGTCACCTAATGTCCTCTTCGCTAGATCTCTAACAATATAACCTAACCCACCCGGGCTAGTTTTCACTGCCATACACCCCATAAGCTATAGCGCATTTGCCCCACTATATGGGAAGGGTGGCAGGGATGCCAGCCTTACCCACCGGGCCCATCGCTCACTACCAATTTTGCACATCAAATTTCAACAAATTAAAAATTTGCCAATCCTACTCATCATCTGCCAATCATTACTGCCAATCCTTTGCCAATCATCAAATTTTGTTTTTCTCTAATTTTGGGGCCAAAACACTATCCTCATAACCCGTCTACTTACTAATGCCTCTCGGTGCGCCAATTTACTTCTAAAGCTCGGCTTCGTACAGCCAAGCCATGAATGCGGGTTGTTCTGTGCCAGCGGCTGGATGCGTCCGGCACTCGGTGCAGGGACGGGGGCTTACCCGGGCCGAGATCCCACGCACCATCTCGGCGTGGAGCCATCCAATGTCCCGATCTCGACCTGCCGGACTGCCTCAACAAAAAGTGGTCGCCATGACGACCCTTTCTATCGGGCTGCCCGCTCCGCCTAGTGGAGCACGGACGCGGCCGTTCAAAGCGAGGCCCAGCACGCACCGAGGGCCCGATTCGGCTAAAAGTCGACCTAACCGCTGCTCCGTTTAACGTCGATGCTTCACCTGGACGCTTACACCCCGCAGCCCGTTCCTTGCTCACACATCCAGCCGTTTCCATGCTCCTCGTATCTTTCCTTACACACCCAGGTCCCCTCATTCCACTCACAGCCTTGGTCACACACCTGACCACCGAACACTTTGGCACACATTCGTTGGTAGCACACCTCACCAACACACCTCTTCGCGCCCCCTCCTCGGTCACCTCCTCTGTGACAATCACAGGTGTGCTCTCATTCGCACACCCAACCACGTGCCTCACCACCAACTCCAGCGTGCATTCCCACTCACGCTCTACCATTCCAGGTGTGCATCCTTCCATCCCAGGTGTACATCCTCGCTCACCTGTCACAACCAACTCACTCTCCTTGTCACTCTCACTACTCTCACCTCCATTCTTGACAGCGCACTCACCCTTACTCTTGACAGCGCACTCTTTCCTCATGCACCTGTCCGTCACACACCTTTCTCGCGCACACTCTCCCGTTACACCCTCTGTAACACTCACCACAGGTGTGCATTCTTCCTTGCCGTTGACAGCGCACTCTTTCCCCATGCACCTGTCCGTCACACACCTTTCTCGCGCACACTCTTGCGCACACTCTCCCATCACACCCTCTGTAACACTTACCACACCACGCTTCCATGTGCTCCCTCGCACACGCGCTACGACCGACTCACTCTTGCCAGCACCCTCACTCCTTGGCACACACTTTTTCCTCACACACCCCAGAGTCGGACTTTCTCGCACACCTCCTCTTTCGCACACCAGACCTGTCGCACACTTCACCAACGGCCTCTCACGAACACCCGGGTCTATCTCGACCCCCAAGCTTCTTAAATCACCTGGCGCATCATACGCACGACCATATTGGTCACCACTTACACCGGGTCCTCTTTCTCTTCGCTTCTCCTCCATCACCTGCGAATCCCTCATCCGGTTAATGAGCACATCATCACGATCCAGACACAGACTTTGGACCAATTCTTTTATCTCCTCTTTTATCTCTTTCTTATCCTCTCTCCGTCGCTTCTTAATTTCGCTCACCCCTTCTTCCACTTCTTCTAATTTCTGCTTCACCTCTTTTATTCCCCGGTACGTCTCCTCAAGCTCGTCCTCCAAGGCTACCTTGACCGTTTCCATGTGCGTCCTCACCTGCCGGTCCTTCGTCTCCATTACCTCTACCACCTCGTCCAACCTCGTTGTCAGTCCCTCACGTACCATCTGACATTCCCTCTTTGTCGCTACCAAGTCATCTTTTAGTTCTTTCTGTGTCGCTTTTAAACTTCCTAATACCGCAGTGTTCCTTTGAACCTGCTCCACTAACTCCGTCTGTCCCACCGTCAGCTGCTCCACCTCCTGCGTCAGGTCCTCTATGCCCCCTTGTAACTTTACAGTCCCCTTTCTCACCTCCTTCTCCATGCGCTCCTTACAGTGCCTCACCTCCTCGCGCACTCCTCTGACCTCCTCACTCACACCTCTTCTGATCTCCTCTCCCATCACTTGCATCTCCTGCCCAGATGCCACCCTCATCTGCTCCATTTCCTCCCTGTGAGCATCCAGTTTGGTTTCTACCCCCATTCTGACCCCCTCTATCTGCTGCCCCATTTGTTTAACTTCCCTTTCCGCTTGGTCCCTCATGTCCCTCAATTTGCCTTCCATACTGTTTTCTAACCCCTCTAACCCCTTTTGCATCCCTTCCATTTGATTCTCTTGAGCGGCCATTCTGTTTTCTACCCCCATTAACCCCTCCTGTATTTCCCCTAATCTATTGTCTAATTTCCCAAATTTCTTGTCTAATCCCTTAAAATTATTGTCTAATCCCTTAAAATTATTGTCTAATCCCTTAAAATTATTGTCTAATCCCTCACCAGTACCCCTCGCTTCGTCCCTCATTACCCCCATTTGGTTTCCCATTACCCCCAATTGCTCACTCTGAGCATCCATCCGGTTCCCCAACCGCTCACTATCAGCCCTCATTCCCACAATTTGGTCTCCCATTCGTTCCATAAGGGCCCTCATTTGCAACATAAAAAGGTTCGAATCCACCAGGGGCGCTGCCACGGTCGCGGGCGCGGTCGCCGTGACCAGCGAGGCGCCATTTTGCGCGCCCGCAACGTCGGGCGCAACGACGCTATTTTGTGCGTCTGCTACCCTCACTGCTTCGCTCTCCCCTTGTCCCTCATTTTGGTCCTGGATCGACCCTGCCTCACTCTCCTCTACCGGACCCCAGCCGACTTGGTCTGCCATAGCGCGACTTTCAAAATTCGGGTTTTTATATTTTGTAAAACAAAATCAAATTTCGCCGTTATAATTTCGAGCGCGGGAAACGCGCTCCGGATCGAATTCTACTTCCCAACACCAAAATGTTACCATAATGGTACACTTGGTGTTCTAAAATTTGGGCTAAATGAATTTAGTCCCAGGTCCGAATCCGACACTCCTGACACCAATTGTTACAGACACGACTTTGATGTTATGGTGGGCCGAGCGGAATGGCCGCCGTGTCCGCACAAGTTACCCGATTATACTCGAACCTTGGCCGAGTCGCGCTACGCTAGATCAATGAAGGAAAAGGACACAACGGCTGGGATTAAAATGACACGACACCAGGGATACGGTTCTCAAGACCTCCGGAGGAGGTTATAATATGGCGGAAGGTTAGATTACAGGAATGAGAGGGACAGCATAGTAAGATAGGCACTTAATTACGGTCTTATAGTAGCCCCGACAGACGACAGATAAACAGGACAAAACTGACTCACACGGGGATTGATGGCAAGGAAAGCGGGTAGTCGATGGCTCAAGGTGCACCTTGGCTCAGGGGCAAAATCGACCCGGTCCGGCCCAAAGATGCGGGGAGGTCGCTCAGCGCTCGGAGGTCGTGACTTGTCTTTCCAAGCTGGGGGCGCATCTGATCTCACATCCGGTAAGTCGCTGCGCATATCCGGCGGGGAGTGACACGCCCTCGGCTCGTTAGCTCCGCCCCAGATGGAATCGGCCCGCCGCTTCTCACTGGCTGCGGGGGGTTACCGGGCTCCGCCCCTGACGAGGAGCTGACAGCCAGCCCCTTCGTGGTAACCCCGTGGAGCGCATGGGCAATGGCGGCTAACCGAGCCGGAGTGAGGACGCACACTCCCCGCGCCGCGCCGCGCCCCTCTGTTGTTGTAGTTGTTGTTGTAGTTGTTGTTGTAGTTGTTGTGGTTGTTGTTGCATGGGGAAGATGGGAGGAGGTATGGGGAGGTCCTAAACTCACTACTGGTGCCATACAATCACATTCTGGTGCAACGAAGAGTCAGAATTAATGGAAACGAGTCCTTAACTAACATAGACTAAGAATAACTAGCAAGATGTCCGAAAGTTGTCTACGTGAGATGCGGTGGACCTGGGCACGACATTTAATGGGGGAAAAAGGGGAAGGTCGGTTCTACAGAGTGTTGTTTACAGACAATGGGACTAGGGAATGGGGGATTGGGGATAGTTGGGGAGTATTGGGGAAATAGGGGAATATTTACAAGCGGATATGGAGGCCAAATGCCATATCCGCAACAATATATACACATAAACGAGACAGACACTGCACAGAACAAGCCAAAATCCTTCTGCGAGAATGTCCTGTGGACAGATGAGACCAAATTAGAGCTTTTTGGGAAAGCACATCATCTCTATGTTTGCAGAAAACAAAATGAAGCCTTCAAAGAAAAGAACACATTCCCTGCAGTCAAACATGCAGGAGGTTCAGTGATGATTTGGGAGATGCTATGCCGCCTCTGGCACCAGGTGCCTTGAATGTGTGTATGGCATCATGAATTCAGGATATTACCAAGCCGTTTTAGAGCAAAATGTTGAACACAGTGTCAGAAAGCTTGGTCTCCGTCGAAGGTCATGGATCTTGCAGCAGGACAATGACCCCAAACACACTTCAAAAAGCACCCAGGAATAGTTCAAGACAAAATGCTGGACTGTTTTGAAGTGGCCAGCAATGAGTCCAGATCGACATCACATTGAACACCTGAAAACTGAAATATACAGTCACGTGAAAAAGTAAGTACACCCCATGTAAACTTTTGACTTTTTCAACATATTTCAACATACAGCTATTTGATCTTCATTTCAACAATATTGATAGACAAAGGTGATATAATCTATCTATAATTCCAGTAATCTCTGTGTGTATGTATGTATGTATGTATGTCTGTGACCGCTGTTTCTCGACAACCACGGGTCCGATATACTTGAAACTTGCCAGGTATATTGCTGGGGACCCGAGGATGTGCCTTTTCAAGGTTTCATATTAATCGGACAAGTAGTTACCGAGCTATGTCCAAAAAACGATTCAACCAATCAGAGAGCAGCGAGCTATCACGTGTGCCGAACGTGGCGAACAGACTCTGCCTCGGACGGCACATTTGAGAGCGTATTCATTTATTTCACGTTGGCAAACTATGTTGCCGCTATGTTGGCGTTAAACGATGTTTTAAAACTAATTAAAACTAATTTGCGATTCTTTCGCTTTCCTGCGCGTTTGTGCATGCTATGGCGATTTCTTTACCAAACTCCGCAAGCCGTTCGCTTTGGACCAAACCATTTCATGTAAATAGAGGGGGGGGGGGGGGATTGTCACCGTACTCGCAAGCCGTTCGCTTTGGACCAAACCATTTCATGTAAATAGAGGGGGGGGATATAATTTTAGATATAGATATAGTACGGGCATGCCCTAGTATAACAAATGTCATGAAACATTTACATTTTGTAGTTCATTGCATAATTTAAATAAACATAAATGCAAATTTCGCATGTCGAAAAAGTAAGTACACCCCTACATTTATCACGACTTCAAATACATAAAATTGGAATCAGGTGCACCATCTCAGGTGCAAATGATTAGAACATCGTTAGAGAGGATCTTGGAGGAACCTGTCTTATTTAAGGCCTTCAGAAAGAAGGTTATAGATGCCTACGAGTCTGGGAAGGGATTTAAAAAGACCTCCAAACAATTTGAAATCAATCATTCGACTGTCCGGAAGATCATCTACAAGTGCAGAAGAGTCCAAACAACTGCCAACTTGTTCAGGCCAAGCCGCCCCAGCAAGTTCAGCCCGAGAGCAGACTGCAAGATGCTGAAAGATGTCTCTAAGAACCCCAGAATGTCATCATGGGACCTACAGGTAGCTCTTGCCACTGTTGATGTCAAAGTGCACGAGTCTACCATTAGAAAGAGGCTGCACAAATTTGAACTACATGGGAGGTGTGCCAGGAGGAAACATTTGCTGTCCAGAAAGAACATCAGGGCAAGACTAAATTTTGCCAATGAACACCTAGGCAAAGACCAGCACTTGTAGAATAATGTGCTCTGGACAGATGAGTCAAAGGTAGAGCTATTTGGCCACAGTACCAGAAGACATGTTTGGCGAAAACCAAAGACAGCATTTGACCACAAGAAGCTGATACCAACTGTATAGCATGGTGGTGGAAATATTATGGTTTGAGGCAGCTTTGCTGCATCAGGGCCTGGGCAGGTCACCATCATAGAATCCACTATGAATTCTTCATTGTACCAGAGGGTGCTTGAGGATAATGTGAGGCCATCTGTCGGAAGTTGAAGCTCAACCAAAGGTGGACCTTGCAACATGACAATGACCCTAAACATACCAGTAAATCCACCAAGGTATGGCTGAAAATAAAGAAATGGAGGGTTCTGGAATGGTCAAGTCAAAGCCCGGATCTAAATCCCATCGAGATGTTGTGGGGGAATTTGAAACGAGCTGTAAATGCAAGAAACCCCTCAAACATCGCACAGCTGAAATAATTCTGCATGGAGGAGTGGGCAAAAATTTCTCCCAGTCGATGTCAGAGACTGGTAGACAGTTATAACAAACGCCTACTTGAGGTTGTTTCTGCCAAAGGGGGCAATACCACCTATTCGAGCCAAGGGTGTACTTACTTTTTCCACATGCGAAATTTGCATTTATGTTTACTTAAATTATACAATGGACTACAAAATGTAAATGTGTCATGATATTTGTTGTATTATATCACCTTTATCTATCAATATTTTTGAAATGAAGATCAAATAGCTGTATGTTGAAATATGTTGAAAAAGTCAAAACTTTACATGGGGTGTACTTACTTTTTCACATGACTGTACATACATATATGTATATATATATATATATATATATATATATATATATATATATATATATATATATATATATATAGATATATATTGTTACGGATCTCTACGTCGGCCTTCTTCCCCTTAAGAAGGGGGGATTAGTCCCCTTGTTCGTGACTGACCGACGTGAGTCCTGACGCTGCACAGCTCCCTCCGAAGAGGCAGGGGCGCAACCCCGTTCGTGACCGCAGACAGATGTTAATTGCCGAGCGGTTTAGCAACCGCGGCACGAACTATTAACAAGTAACTAGACCCGATTCTTGTACGTTGGCCAAATCGTGCCACAGGTTTTCAATGGGGAAATCACTAAAGCGACCAGACGAGCATGAAGAAGAAGGACAAAGGTAGGAAATACAAATATAATTTATTACCAATATTTACAAGTCAAAAGAAACCAAGGAAGGAGGAAGAATACGAAAATATAGACAGAAAGGAGTAAGGAGACACAGTGCAAATATTAACGTATACAGACTTACTTAATAAACCCCAAGACAACATGAAGGACGGACAAACGGGCAGACTCACACGATGGATGAAGGCAGGAACGAATGGCAGGAACGAATGGCAGGAGGTGGATGGCTGGACGGATGAGGTGGGATCTCCGGGCGGGAAGGATGCGGGTCCGGTCGGTGTGTGCGCGATGTGAGCAGCCGCCGTTAAAGCTCAACGCTGCGGCTTTCAAACTGCTGTGCTCCAAGCTCCGATCGTTCAAGCTGCTGTGCTCCAAGCTCCGATCGTTCAAGCTGCTGTATCCGACGCATCCCTCTCACCACCTCCCGTCGGGGCGTTGCGGGACGGATTATATAGGCCACACCCTCGAGCCTACGCGATCGTTCTCTCCACACCCTCTCAAAGCCAAACCCCTCGTTCTTGGTTGGTCGGCAAGGGCTCTCCAGGCTCCATCCTTCGATGACGAGGTGGAGACACGCCTTTCTTCCTCGACTCGACCGCGTGCTCAATGGAGGCAAATGCAGCAAACCTGCCACTTTGAAGGTGCCATGGGGGCGTCGGAGGGACCTATCTTATTTAATTGATGCAAAGCAATGAATTTAGTGGACCACAGAGCCTTATACTGACATATATTAAGGACATAACTACCGAGGGGAAATCTATGATTGGCTACGTGTGTGCGATGGATTAACTAAGGGCGACCTCTGATCTTTACAATTGGAGGGTGATATTTACAGGGAATATTTACAACACACAAAAGGGTATATTTTACAACAAATTACACACAGGATTCTCAAATCCTCAACAATATATATATATGTATATGTATATATATACATATATATATATATATATATATATATATATATATATATATATATATATGTATATATGTATATATGTATATGTATATATGTATATGTATATATGTATATATGTATATGTATATATGTATATATGTATATATATATATATATGTATATATATATATGTATGTATATATATATATATATATATATATATATATATATATATATATATATATAATACGTCCATTTTCCCTTTGGCTTCGGCGGCAGATCTGAAAACAGCAGTTGGGAGAAGGCTCCCTTCCTATCTGGGAGAACTGGAGCAGTTTTGCACAAGAAGAGTGGGTCAAACTGCCAGTCAGTCGAGAGGTGTAGGAAGCTGATTCATGGTTATAGGAAGCGCTGGATTGCAGTTATTTTGTCCAAAGATTGTGCTACCATATATTAAGTCTCAGGTGTTTATATTTTCAAAAATGCCATTTTTTTTATTTTCTGATTTAAAAGGATATATTAAGTTTTGAATCAAAAACAAATGTTCTGTAATATGAACAGTGAAATAAAGAATTGTGGAGACCAAATACTTTTGTCAAGTTCAACTTATTTTTCGAGAAAATTGTGAGGTATTTGAATAAAGCGCAAGGGTCCCAATATTTTTGGCCACGACTGTATGTATATATAAACTGAACATCAAAATAAACATCAGTTTCATTTTTTGAAATGTGCAGCTTTACAAACACATTTCTTCAACTGTAATGGCTGATTATGTAACGTGAACTTCACTGCAATCACCTGGTTGATCAACAATGGCATGCTTGAGTGGTTCTGTATAGGGATCTTTCCCTTTAAATAATGACCCTCATCATGAAATCCTTCAGTTCTCATGGTGAGACATTCATTTACTGCTGTCTATAGTGACTCTAGAGGCTTCTGACGGGGAAAACAACAAGAAAATTCAGATGCCACGCCTGACATCTGAACAAAGTTTAAGGGCAATTGGGATGCTTGAGGCCAGCGAACAATTGCCCAGTCTTGGTTGCTCACAGCCTGAAATTTCCAACCTGGCCAGGCGTTATGGTGAAACTGGAACTGTGAATGATGGTCCACGAAGAGGAAGACCATGGGTAACCACCCCAAACCAAGACCGCTGGATTGTGCTGCAGCATCTTCGTGATCAATTCCGCCCTGCGACCCAAACAGCTGCAGTAGTACAGCGGATAAGCTCTCATATTTTAACAAATTGTGCATTTTTTGAGAAAAGCATGAAATTTCTAGCATAGTTAGTATATACCATCAGGTTTATTTTCAGATGTGGAGGGAAGTCAGATTTGACCTCTGAGGACCGTGAGAGGTCAAATCCAAAATGGCCGCCAGTCCACCGGGTCTAATGTTCAAACGCGCTTATAGGTGTCATTTCCAACTAAATTGGGGATGCCCATTCATTTGGTGATACTTTTGAGATCGCCAGAACTCAATGACATTCATTTAGGTCACGGTCAAGGTCAAATTACGTTAAATATCTATTTTTATGATACTGCAGTTGGAACTGCTATTGGAAAAAGTTCATTTGAACTTTTAAAACTTAATTTTTTCAGGTACAGGGATAGGTACAGAACACCCAAAGACCAGAAATGATGAAAAAAAAGTGTTTACACTGCAAGGAATGATGCAATAATCTCTGAAAAAATAACTGTAGTTAACCAAGTATGTCCACCAAAGCTTACAATAAATCAAGTGCAATGATGAAAATTGGTAATGATCTAAATCTAACAGTCTCCAGAACAGAAGCACAGTGCAGTGCACTTGAATGCAGCTTTGGCACACTTGCAGCGTCCAGTGCACCCTTTCTTGCAGCCACAGTCGATCAATTCATGGCATGATTTTGATGCTTCAGGAAGAGTGGTCCAAAGAGGCTGCCACCCACTTGTCTCCTTTGTCCAGCCCCAGTCAGGTGGGTCTGGCATCTCTGGATCCATGACCAATGCCTGGTTACAACAGTTGGCCTGGTAGCAAGTGCGCTTGCTGTGCTGCTTGAGTGTTGCCTGGGTTAGAGGAATGTTCTCTAGAGTTCTACACTTCTGTGTGAAGAGCTGTTTCCTGGCATCATTCACTTCCATGCTCTCACTGCTTCTATCGTACATCAGCACCACAAATCGCTCTAGCAGTAACATTGAGCCTTCACTGACCTCACTTGGCATGCCTAGGAGTTCATTGAAAGCATCATTCACCTCTGGGCATCCCCAATTTAGTTGGAAATGACACCTATCATGTTTTTCTACACTATTTGGTTCCAAAATTAAGCGCGTTTGAACATTAGACTCGGTGGACTGGCGGCCATTTTGGATTTGACCTCTCACGGTTCTCAGAGGTCAAATCTGACTTCCCTCCGCATCTGAAAATAAACCTCATGGTATGCACCAACTTTGTAAAAAAATTCATGCTTTTCTCATAAAATGCACAATTTTTGTGTTTATCTGCTGCACTACAGTGACAAAAGGTCGCCACAACAACCGCATCAGTGCCTCTACTGTGCGATGGCGCTTGAGAAGTCGGGGCCAGGTGGCAATACGTCCTTGCAGAGGTCCAGGGTTGAACGCAGTGCATCGGCGGAACAGACCAAGATGGTTTCTGCAGCAGTGGACTGCAGTCTTGTTCAGCGATGAGTCCAGATTTTTCCTACATGCTGCTGATGGGTGTCAACGGATATGGCGCAGAGGTGGGGAAAGATATGCATCATGCTGTATTCGCCAGATCAATCGTTGGGGAGGACCCAGTGTGATGGTATGGGCTGGCATTTCCACAAATTTCAGGAGGCCTCTGGTCGTCATCAAAGGCAATCTCACGAGTCAGCGTTATGTCAATGAAGTTTTGAGACCTCATCTGCTGCCATTTCTCCAGGCTCATCCTGACATCGCAGTTTTCCAGCAGGACAACGCCCGACCCCATGCTGCTCGCTTGACCACCAACTTCCTCCAGGAACAGGGTGTTGAAGTGATGCCTTGGATGCCTTATTCCCCTGACCTCAATGCCATTGAGTATTTATGGGATGAGCATGGTCGACGTCTTGCATCGAGGAGATTAACGGCTGTCAATCAGCAAATGTTCATTCAAGACTTGCAGGAGGAGTGGGACAGACTTCCCCAGGACCGCATCAGACGCATGGTACAGAGAATGCCTCGGAGGGTGTACAGCCTGCATCACAGCTCAGGGAGGACACACACGATATTGCGGACTGCTGTCATTCTGTCCTTGACTGTTCGGAGTGTTGTGTCCATTCCTGTGTCATTTTGTTTTGACTGTATTCAGGTGCGTGCCTTTGTGTTGCAGTGCTGTGACTTTTGTTGCACCACTCCTTGTGATGTTCATGCTTTTTGCTTTTTTGTGATTGAGGCAACCTCTTGTTTATTGACATATGTTTAGTAAAGATAGCTGAACTTTACCTGTGTTCAAATATTTTTCATTTTTGCGTGGAGGATTTGAATGTGTCCTTCTAAAGATTTGATAAGTTTATTTTGATGTTGAATATATATATATATATATATATATATATATATGTATGTATATGTATATATATATATATATATATATATATATATATATATATACATATATATATATCCACGGCATCGAAGTTTGAGTGTTTTCCCATTCTTGTCTTTGTCAAATTTCCACTGGTTATTTTGCTGTGTACGTGTTATTGTGTGTTTCTAGTTGGTGTTGGTTTGTGGTTCGTGCAAACTTGTGTGTAGTTAATCGTTTTCTGAGTCGTACCTCGTGCGCGGCCTGGTAACTTGGGGCTTCCCTCCCCCCGTCGGTGTTTTGTCGGTTTGGGTTATTTCCTTCGCTGTATTGCTTGTTTCTTTTATTTTGTTTTCTCCCCCTCACCTCACCTCCCGAGACAAAGAATTATATATTGATTCTTTCTCTCCTCCCGGACACGTGCTTGTTCGCTCTCCTCCTCATCTCGGCTTGTGCCCCGCCCCCTGTATCTCGTTTTCTTCCGCCTCTGCTCCTTCCTTCTCAAATCCACGTTCTTGCTTGGAGACTTTTCCCGGATTGTTTTTTTTTTTCATGGTTCTGTTTGGATATTGTTGGAATATGTTTAAACCGCAGCCGTGATGCTGACGCCCCCCCCCCCCCCCGAATTTACATGTTTTAAACGTTTCCCAGTGTGTACCCTGGTCAGAATAGGTACACCGTATCCCTGCGTGTCGTAAGAGACGACTAAGAGGGTTGGCGTCAGGAAGGGCATCCGGCCATAAAAACATTGCCTCAAAAAAGAGAACCATGACAATCACAAGTACATATGGGCAGGGTACAGCCCGAAGTGGAGATCGGTTTCTGAGGTTTGGGACATGGAATGTAGGGACAATGACAGGGAGATCAGGAGAAGTGGTGGAAGTATTGGTCAGAAGAAGAGTGGACATATGTTGTGTGCAAGAGACGAGATGGAAGGAAAGTGGTGTGAGAATGGTGAAGGGTAGGCAGGGACAGAAATACAAGTTTGTGTGGCAAGGGTGCCCGGAGGGCGTGAATGGTGTTGGTGCCCTGTTTTCTGAGGAGTTTGTAGACAGTGTGGTGAGTGTGACTAGAGTGAGTGATAGGTTGATGATGGTGAAAATGATGATTGGAAAGCTCTTGGTGAACGTCATCTCGGGATATGCTCCTCAGGTTGGTCGAAGCGATGAAGAGAAGGACAAGTTCTGGTGTGCGATAGAGAAGCTGATGGAAAACGTGAAAGATGAGGAAGTTGTTGTGGTGGGAGGAGACCTAAATGGACATGTGGGAAGGAGTATGGACGGTTTTGAGGGAGTTCATGGGGGTTACGGATATGGTGTGAGAAATGGAGAAGGTGAAAGGATTTTGGAGTTTGCTGATGGAGCTGATTTGTTGATTTGTAATACTCAGTTCCAGAAAGAGGACAATAAGCTTGTTACATACACGTCAGGTGGGTCGACGACAACCGTTGACTACCTGATGGTGCGTAGGCGAGATAGGGGGCACCTCCGGGACACAAAGGTGATCCCGGGGGAGGAGGCTGTTTCACAGCACCACTTGGTTGTCTGCGACATAAGGGTGAAAGGTGCGAGGAGAGCTCGGCGGTGAAGTACCAACCGAGAATGAAGGTGTGGAGGTTGAAAGAGGTGACAGTAAGGGAGGCATTAAAAGAGAGGCTGAGTAGGGTAGAGGATGATGTGGTTGAGCTTGAAAGTGGTTGGATGTCAATGAAAGCTAGTCTGTTGGGAGCCGTTGGTGAGGTATGTGGATGGACAAAAGGACCACCGAGGCACTCGGAAACATGGTGGTGGGATGTTGAAGTTGGAAAGAGGATTGACGAGAAGAGGAAGAAGTTCAAAGAGTGGCAGAAGGCGAAGGGTACGGGAGCAGAAACAGCAGAGCATGAAAGTTATAAGGCAGCCAGGAAGGCTGCAAAGAAAGAGGTAGCAAAGGCGCAGGAGGCATGTAGGAAAATGTTCGGAGAACGCTTGGATTCGGAAGAGGGTCAGAAAGCAGTATTCAGGATTGCAAAGCACATAGCGAAAGAGAGGTGTGATGTGATGGGGGTGAGTTGCTTGAAGGATGAAGTGGGACAAATCGTTGTCGACCCAGATGGAATTAAAGGAAGATGGAAAAGATATATGGAAATGCTGTTGAATACAGCGAATGAATGGGATGGCAACATAGAGTGTAACCCAGTTTTAGGACCGGCAGAGAAGATAACTGAGAAGGAAGTTGAGGAAGCGATAAAAGCAATGAAGAGTGGAAAAGCGGGAGGGCCGACGGGAGTTGTGGGAGATATGTTGAAGGCAGCAGGAAGTTGGGGTGTGAAGAGAATGACAGAGATCTGTAATCTGGTGGTGAAAGAAGGCCGCATTCCAGTGGATTGGGAACTGAGTACCCTCGTCCCTCTATACAAGGGGAAAGGTGACCCTCTGGAGTGTGGCTCGTACCGAGCGATAAAGTTATTGGAGCATGGAATGAAGGTATTGGAAAGGGTGTTGGAAAGGAGGATAAGGAAGAAAGTGAAGATCGACGAAATGCAGTTTGGATTTATGCCAGGAAGAGGAACGACAGAAGCGCTTTTCATTGTGAGGCAGTTGCAGGAGAAGTACATGGATAAGAGGAAGAATTTGTTTTTTGGGTTTGTTGATCTGGAGAAAGCATTCGATAGGGTTCAACGCAAAGTATTGACATGAGCATTGAGGAAGTTAGGAGTGGAGGAATGGTTGATCAGAGTAGTGATGGCAATGTACAAAAGAGCACACACAGCTGTAAGGACGAAGGACGGGAACAGTGGTGAGTTTGAGGTGAAGGTGGGAGTGCATCAGGGGTCGGTACTAAGTCCACTACTATTTGTAGCTGTGATGGAGGTGCTGGCTCAGAACGTAAAGGAGGGTTTACCGTGGGAGTTGTTGTATGCAGATGATCTGGTGTTGATTGCGGAAAGTATGGATGGACTGAAGGAAAAGATGAACAAGTGGAAGGAATGTATGGAGACAAAAGGTCTGAAGGTGAATATCAGAAAGACAAAGGTGATGGCAAGTGGTAAAGCATGTGGTGAGGTGGAAAGAACTGGGAAGTGGCCGTGTGCTGTGTGCAGGAAGGGTGTCGGAGTGAACTCCATTCAGTGTACAATGTGCGCTGAGTGGGTTCATCAAAAATGTAGTGGTCTGAGAGGGTCATTAACCAGTGTGGCAGCTACATTCAAATGTAAGGTGTGCGCAGAGGGAGCTGCAGATGGAGGAAATGTTGAGTTGGATCTTGGAGATGGCGTGAAGCTGGAAGGTGTGAAAACATTTTGCTACCTCGGAGACATGCTGAATGGAGAAGGTGGATCAGACTCGGCAACGGTTGCTCGAGTGAGATGTGCATGGAAGAAGTTTCGGGAACTGAGTGGCGTGCTGATGAGGAGGAGAGTGTCGCTGAAGCTGAAGGGAAAGGTGTATGCTGCATGTGTGAGAAGTGTTATGATTTATGGGAGCGAGACATGGGTAATGAACGTAGAGCAGCAACGAAGGCTGGAAAGGGTGGAAATGCGAATGGTTCGATGGATGTGCGGAGTATCGTTGAGAGAGAGGAGGACAAATGATGAATTGCGAAAGATGATGGGAATATTGCCTGTGATTGATGCTGTGAAGCGGAACAGGTTGAGATGGTTTGGTCATGTATTGAGGAAGGATGAAAGTGACTGGTTGAGAAGAGTGATGGAAGTTAATGTAGAAGGAAGTAGAGGACGGGGAAGACCGAGAAAGACTTGGCTAAAGATGGTGGAAGAAGAAATGCGGGCAAGGGGGTTAACAAGGAGAGATGCAGAAAATAGGGCAAAATGGAGAAGATTGTCATGGGGACCGCAAGGCTAACCCCCGCTCTAGCAGGGAAAATTGCCTTAAAATGCATGTTGTTGTTGTTGTTGTATATATATATATATATATATATATATATATATATATATATATATATATATATATATATATATATTGTTGCGGATCTGCCGCCGGCCTTCTCCCCTTATCAAGGGGGGATTAGTCCACTTGTCTTTGACTGACCTGGCGTGACCCGGGACCTATTACGTCCCTTCCGGACAGCGCTAAATACGGTATCAGGACCAAATTCGCTGTTACCTAAGTACTAGCATTGCCCTGGAAGCGGGGAAATAAGCCCCGCACGAACCATGTGTATTGGTGATACGCCGAGCGGTTGCGTACACGTGATCCGCGCCGTTATTGATGGTGGAACCCGATTGGAGCGATCTTATTCATACCACACTTAGCCAATGGAGAAATCACATGTACAATCGAATCAGGAAAGAAAGAACACAGCTTTATTTACACTATACAATGGCAGAAGAAGCAGAGACACAGAGCAATCCTTAAAAACAGTCTTACACTTAATATCCCAGGACTACGGGCCGGTCTCACACACACACTTACACGGGGATCGCAGATGACAGGATGATGTTCAGCGCGTCCAGGGATGGCTCTCATGCAGCTTTCTCCGGTCCCCGGCACGTCCCGTGTAGATGGATGCAGGAGAAGGCAGGAGCGCGTAGCGCGTCGCCTGAACGGAACGGTTAACCTGGGCGAGCGATAGGGAGCGGACTTTGGGGTGGCTGGCTGCTATTCACTCGCCGCTATGGCAGCGCTTACTCGCGTGGCTGAAAAGCGCTATATGCGTTACCGGCGCGTCTGGCTGCGCCCGCGTACTTGTATGGTTCAACGCCTCTTCTTCTATCTCCTGGTGCGCACGTTCTAATGCGAGGTCAAATTTCAACAACGGCAAGTGATGCACGTTCTCTTCTCTCTCTCTCTCTCTCTCTCTCTCTCTCTCTCTCTCTCTCTCTCGATCTCTCTCGATCTCTCTCGATCTCTCTCGATCTCTCTCGATCTCTCTCGATCTCTCTCGATCTCTCTCGATCTCTCTCGATCTCTCTCTCTCTCTTACATTCGATCTCTCTCTCTCTTACATTCGATCTCTCTCTCTCTCTCTTACATTCGATCTCTCTCTCTCTCTTACATTCGATCTCTCTCTCTCTCTCTTACATTCGATCTCTCTCTCTCTCTCTTACATTCGATCTCTCTCTCTCTCTCTCTTACATTCGATCTCTCTCTCTCTCTCTCTCTTACATTCGATCTCTCTCTCTCTCTCTTACATTCGATCTCTCTCTCTCTCTCTCTCTTACATTCGATCTCTCTCTCTCTCTTACATTCGATCTCTCTCTCTCTCTCTTACATTCGATCTCTCTCTCTCTCTCTTACATTCGATCTCTCTCTCTCTCTTACATTCGATCTCTCTCTCTCTCTCTTACATTCGATCTCTCTCTCTCTCTCTCTCTTACATTCGATCTCTCTCTCTCTCTCTTACATTCGATCTCTCTCTCTCTCTTACATTCGATCTCTCTCTCTCTCTCTCTTACATTCGATCTCTCTCTCTCTCTCTCTCTTACATTCGATCTCTCTCTCTCTCTCTCTCTCTTACATTCGATCTCTCTCTCTCTCTCTCTCTTACATTCGATATCTCTCTCTCTCTCTCTCTTACATTTGATCTCTCTCTCTCTCTCTTAAATTCGATCTCTCTCTCTCTCTCTCTTACATTCGATCTCTCTCTCTCTCTCTCTCTTACATTCGATCTCACTCTCTCTCTCTCTTACATTCGATCTCTCTCTCTCTCTCTCTCTCTTACATTCAATCTCTCTCTCTCTCTCTTACATTCGATCTCTCTCTCTCTCTTACATTCGATCTCTCTCTCTCTCTCTCTCTCTTACATTCGATCTCTCTCTCTCTCTTACATTCGATCTCTCTCTCTCTCTTACATTCGATCTCTCTCTCTCTCTCTTACATTCGATCTCTCTCTCTCTCTCTTACATTCGATCTCTCTCTCTCTCTCTTACATTCGATCTCTCTCTCTCTCTCTTACATTCGATATCTCTCTCTCTCTCTCTCTCTCTCTCTCTCTCTCTCCAAGTTCTCAAACAAGTCCTTTTTACGAGCAGGTCCTTTGCCACTGCCGTATGCACGCGAGTCCTTTTATCAAGCTCCCTCTCTGGAAGTCCCTTTTTGTAAGTCCTTTTATCAAGCTCCCTCTCTGCAAGTCCTGCTTGTAAATCCTTTTATCAAGCTCCCTCTCTGCAAGTCCTTCAAGTCCTTTTCCACTGATGCAAGTCAATCCTTTCGAGGGCTTTTCATATGGGCTTATGTAGACCCACCCCGCGAACCTTCTGGAACTCACCAGACGCGCTTCACCACGCCCTCTCACGCCATTCCGCTCGAGCTCTGATTGGCTGGTGGCTCTTACCGTCATCGCGTCTGCCGCTCCCGACCTCAACGCCGCCCCCACCTTTTTAGGCCTTCCTCGTGTTACTCGACTTGTGGGCAGCCAAATGGGGCGTGGGATGGATTACGCCCATAGAGGTAGAATTGGAGGGTGGATGCAAAATGAATGGGATGGCCTACTCTCCGGTCTTTACGCAACGCAGGTTCTAAGAGGGGAAATGGCCTATTCTTACACATACTAAGACATAACGATACTACAAATGGGCCTATATGTTGCTCGTGTGACTAACTATGGGGCGCAACCGTTAACCTTTAATGCCTTCAATGTGCCAATCTCAAAACCGCAGCACTGCCCCACTCCCTTGCCAGACTCGTCCCCGAGTCGCACCCACACAAGTGAGAACGACCGGTTTTGAGAAAGGTTTGGGACTAGTTTTTAAATTACTTGTGACACTTCGATGTGGTTCCCCTCTAACATTTAATCTAACTCCCTGTATGTGACAGTTTTACAACACTAGATATGTCCCACCTACTGCGTTGTGTAACTAACTCTAACCGACTCACACCCACAGCTAACCAAATTGCGGAATTGTTTTGAAACTAAATATAAAGCCGGTGGGTGGCATCTTATTTACAACACTAAACCTAATTATTTACATTTCTATAACCCAGGACCTGTTCTTTTTGTGGAAAGAAGTTTGGAGGAGAGAAAACACAGCAATGCACCAATGCACCGATACACATTTCACAAAAAGTTCACATTTCAAATGTCATATTTGCTGCTTGGCTGCATCTTCTTGCTTCCTGCTTCATCTTCGGTGTGCAATAATAAAAAAAAACTTAAAAGGTCTTCTTTCCTGGCACACCAGAATACAATGTACAAACCGTGTCCGTTTTTATTGCCAGCAGGGCCGATCTCATGTGGTCCGACTGCGTGACATCGACGCCACTTAAAACCAGTGGTCCGCAGGTGCAAGGTAAGTTTGCAGCAAATAACTGCTCAGCAAAAAGGCAAGGCCACAGAACGTGTGGTCCATAAGGTGTATTGTGGTGCAGCAAAATGCAGCAGGGGTGCTGCACAGGTGTAGCCAGGTGCAGCTGCACAGTTCAGTGTTCCTGCACACTTCCCCTCCAAAATGGGTCCATGGGTGGGGAAGAGAGACACAGCACAGTTAGCAAAGGAAAGGACGCAAAGGTACACACAATACAAGGTAATGCAACGCGAGGGGCACGGAGGAGCGAGCAGAGCAGACTCGTCCCTACTGTCCGAACCCCCCCCAACGTCGGCTACACTACAGTACCTTTACCCCTCCCTGTATTTACACTTTACAAATTCGTCTCTATGTCTTGTCTCCCATATCCCCCTCTAATCCAAATTCGTCTTCCAATCTCTCCCAGGAAGGAAGAGATGGAATTACACACAATGTCACACTTCCACGTCATGATGCGTCTCACTTACTCAACAGTTTACAAAATCCGGTGTGGAGTTCCGTCTCCTTGGTGAGTGGATGTGGATGGTGCGAAGAGATTTCTCATCCTACCTATCCTCTAATAACATTAACTCGGTTACACTACCCGAGGTCATGCCCTGCCAATTGGTATCTTTAAACTATGTGGTTCTAAAAACCAATTCCCATTGACCATCCTGTGATGCCATCCAATTTGGGTCTCACTCCCCAATTTTTCACTACTGTGCCTTTGCACAATTTCGGGGCTGGGTCGTGTGGCTCCACTAGCAGGTCCAACTACCTGCGCACCTCCGCCACTGAAGTCGCCACCCGAGCTTACCTTGCTCCTTGCGACTACCCTAAATTGGGGAAGGCCGCTCCTGGCTCTCTCACCCCTCTGATGCCCTCTCTGGCATTGGGCAACCCAGGTCCTTTCCTACAATCATCGGGCCCCACTGAACACTACCCTGACTGGCTCCCAGAGCCTACCTGCGGCCTCACCTGGCCGACAGACTACCAGTGGCGGAGTGCTCCAATAACCATATGCACCAACAAAGCCCACATGCCCAGCCATTCCACGGACTCATGCACGCATCCAAGCACTTCTTTGCCACTACCTGCACCACAGGTGTCAATATCCAGCAATTTACCTAAGCCCTCTACCTAACTTTAAACTACCCTCCCTGGGTATCCGTGAAGGGGTCCATCTCCCCCCCCCCATTCACTCCTTCGCACCATGCATTCCACACCTTCTATCCCGCACCAACCATTCCACACCACTTATTCCACACACCAAGCTCTCTTGCACACCTCTTGTGCTCTCATTCCTTTTTCCCTACACTCCAATACAACTCCATCTGTCCTCAATACACCACTCATACACCACCTCTGGTTATCCCCATTCAATTCCTCATTTGCTCAAGCTCATCCACACAGTGATTCCCATTCAATTCCTCATTTGCTCAAGCTCATCCACACACACAATTTCTCCACACTACTACACACACACAGCATCATCTAACTAACTACTTCTCCCCCTAATACTCGTGCTTCCCCGTTTTCCCTTACACTAAGCACACGTCATTATCAACCATCTAATCTAACTACGTCCCCTCTACCTGTACCAATGTCCCTACTTAAATCCTGTCCCTAATGTCATTTCTAAATCCCTATCAATATCCTAGCCCACCCTCGGTTAGTTTACACCACCACCCCATAATCTAGTGCTCATGTGCCCTAATGATACGTGAGGAATGGTGAAACTTCCATTCCTACACGCAGGGTACCATTCGCCAACACTATTACTATTCCAGTCCTCTTAACTATGAGCCTCTCCGTGCGGCAATACATTTTCGTCACAGCTCGACTTCGAAAAGCCGAGCAATGCATGCGGGTGGTTGGTCTCCTGTTGGTTGAGTCCGTCCAGAATTTTCGATTCAGGGGAGGAGGCATGCTTGGGCCAAGGCTCCAGGCGCCATCTCTGTGTGGAGCCTTTCGGTCCCTGGCAAGATGGCCCCAACCACCCATGGTCGGAGCACCGCTCCCGCCAGGGGGCGAAGCTCTGACCTCTCCTACCTTTCCTCGAACCATGCCGATCACCTTTCCCGCCAAGGCGCGGCACCGATCATACAGGGCGGGGCCCAGCACGAATCGTGCATGCCGCCGCGGCAACGATCCCCGCCGATTCCCGCTGCACACCAAGCACACCACACACCGAGGGCTCGCGTCGGCTATCCGTCGCACTACGCGCTAACCCCCAGGTCTGGGTCGATGCCCGTGTCGCATTCTCACACCCACACATGACCCACTCCTTTCTCGCACACCGAGGCGCCCCCATACACTCCATTACTGCACTCTCCTGTGCACACTTTTCTCTTGCACACTCAGGTGCACACCACTCAGGCGCACTCACGCCGTTCGCACACTCCATCATCACACACCCTCGCGCACATCCTGGCGCACTCATACTACTCACGCACTCCGTTACACACTTGGCCATCCCACACCCTCATGCACACTCTCTTGTTACACCCTCAGTAACAACCATGGGTGTGCACTCTCCCGGTACACACCCCATCACGTGTTCTGGTGTGCATTCTCGCACACTCTCTTCGGCCATCGCACACTCGATTTCACACTCTTCCCACATACACTCCACTATACACTCGCGCTTCGGTGCCGTTCACACACGCGCGTGCCATTCACCCTCACACATCGCACCACAGACCTTCCACGAGCGCCCGGGTTACGTCGCGATCCCAAGCCCGCCAAAAATGTTTTCGCGCCAAACATTTTCGTGCCATACACGCTCCTACTCACCTTAAGGACCCTCTTCTCCGCCAGCACCTGCAAACCTTTATTGGGATTAGCAAGCACGGCATCACAATGCGAACACGGACTTTGCACATATTCCATCACCTCCCTTGATTTAATCTCTAACTCTGCCATCTCTTCGGCCCCAATTTCAATTATAATCATTTCATTGTCCTCGACGACCGCCGGCACCAATAACATTTCGTCTTCCAATTCGACCTTCCCCGGCGCTCACGACATTCCTTTAATCAATTCGATGGCCGTCGGCTCTTCTACACCCCGAGTCGCGATCTCTACCCCCTCGGTCAATGTAGCCACGCTCTGCTCTACCCGGCTCTCCCCGCGTTCCTCGCACCATGTTGCCTCATTGCGTCCCCTTGCGACCTCTTCGCTCAACATGCGCCTTATGTCCTTCCCCATCTCTTTCGTTTCCTTTTTCGACGCCACCCTCATTTTTTTCAATTCGTTCTTTCGGGTGTCCATTTTGCTTTCCAATCCGTTTTTCACCTCTTCCAATTGTTCACCCATTTTTTTTATGTCCCTGGTTGATTTGTCCCCCATTTCCTTCAATTGGCCCCCCATTTCTTTCAATTGGCCACCCGCTTTGCTTCCCAATTCATTTTTCGCCTCCTCCAATTCCCGGGTGGATTTGTCGCTCTGAGCATCCATCTTTTTCTCCTGGACATCCATTCTCCCATTTATTCGATCCCCCTCCATTTTTATGGATGCCTGTATCTGCGCCATGAATTGCGCCATGGAGGCTTGTTTGTCTATCACCCCCACTTGCGCAGCGGGCGCGGCCCTCGTCATCATGTGCGAGGCGCCGCCATTTTCTTCCCCGACGGCCGGCCCCTCTTCAATGTTCTCCCCTTCTTCACATTCTTCCTTGGGGTCTTGGGTTATCGATTCTAACTCCTCATCATATACCTCCTCTTCTACCCCCACCGGCATCTGATCGCTTTGGCTAGCCATGGCACAAATAAAATTTAAACCTTAAAAACTAAATTTTGGTCGCTCGTAATTTGGAGTGCGTTAAGTGCACTTCAGGTCCTGTCCAAACTCCTGACACCAATTGTTGCGGCCAATATGCAAATTTGGTGTCCAAAATTTTGTCTAACAAATATTGTCCCAGGTTCCAAATCCCACTCCTGACACCAATTGTTGTGGATCCGTCGCCGGCCTTCTCCACTTATCAAGGGGGGATTAGTCCCCTTGTCTTTGACTGACCTGGCATGACCCGGGACCTATTACGTCCCTCCCAGACAGTGCTAAATAGGGTTTCAGGACCAAATTTGCTGTTACCTAAGTACTAGCACTGCCCTGGAAGTGAGTAAATAGGCCCGCACGAACCACGTGTGTTGGTGATACGCCGAGCGGTTGCGTACACGCGATCCACGCCGTTATTGATGGTGGAACCCGATTGGAGCGATCTTATTCGTACCACGCTTAGCCAATGGAGAAATCACAGGTACGATTGAATCAGGAAAAAAGAACACAGATTTATTTACACTATACAATGGCAGAAGAAGCAGAGACACAGAGCAATCCTTAAAAACAGTCTTACACTTAATACCCCAGGACTACGGGCCCGTCTCACACACACACTCACACGGGGATTGCAGATGACAGGATGATGTTCAGCGCATCCAGGGATGGCTCTCGTGCAGCTTCCTCCGGTCCCCGGCACGTCCCTTGTAGATGGATGCAGGAGAAGGCAGGAGTGCGTAGCGTGTCGCCTGAACGGAACGGTTACCCTGGGCGAGCGGTAGGGAGCGGACTTTGGCGCGGCTGGCTGCTATTCACTCGCGGCTATGGCCGCGCTTACTCGCGTGGCTGAAAAGCGCTATATGCGTTACCGGCGCGTCTGGCTGCGCCCGCGTACTTGTATGGTTCAATGCCTCTTCTTCTATCTCCTGGCGCGCACGTTCTAATGCGAGGTCAAAGTTCAACAACGGCGAGTGATGCACGTTCTCTTCTCTTCTCTCTCTCTCTCTCTCTCTCTCTCTCCCTCTCTCCCTCTCTCCCTCTCTCCCTCTCTCCCTCTCTCCCTCTCTCCCTCTCTCCCTCTCTCCCTCTCCGCAAGTTCTCAAACAAGTCCTTTACAAGCAGGTCCTTTGCCACTGCCGTATGCACGCGAGTCCTTTTATCAAGCTCCCTCTCTGCAAGTCCTGCTTGTAAGTCCTTTTATCAAGCTCCCTCTCTGCAAGTCCTGCTTGTAAGTCCTTTTATCAAGCTCCCTCTCTGCAAGTCCTTCAAGTCCTTTGCCACTGATGCAAGTAAGTCCTTTCGAGGGCTTTTTGTATGGGCTTATATAGACCCGCCCTACGAACCTTCTGGAACTCACCAGATGCGCTTCACCACGCCCTCTCACGCCATGCTGCTCGAGCTGTGATTGGCTGGTGGCTCTTACCGTCATCGCCTCCTCCGCTTCTGACCTCAACGCCGCCCCCACCTTTTTAGGCCTACCTCGTGTTACTCGACTAGTGGGCAGCCAAATGGGGCGTGGGATGGATTACGCCCATAGAGGTAGAATTGGAGGGTGGACGCAAAATGAATGGGATGGCCTACTCTCCGGTCTTTACACAACCCAGGTACTAAGAGGGGAAATGGCCTATTCTTACACATACTAAGACATAACTATACTACAAATGGGCCTATGTGTTACTCGTGTGACTAACTATGGGGTGCAAACCTTTAACATTTAATGCCTTCAATGTGCCTATCTCAAAACCGCAGCAATATATATATATATATATATATATATATATATATATATATATATATATATAGATATATATATATAGATATATATATATATATATATATATATATATATATATATATATATATATATATATATATATATATTTATCTATATCTGTGCAGTGTCTGTCTTGTCTTGTCCTGTGTTGTCACTGAACTACTTCCTCAAACTTTTGTGAAATCGTACCAATCTTCTGGTATGCACATATCTCTCCCGTCGGTATGTCCTAATGGTAATTTTTTTGAAAATCTTTTGCGAATATTTTATTTTAATTTTTTTGGAATTGTTTTGGGGAATTTTTTTTTTTTAACTTAACTTTTCAACTTCAACTGTTTTCAAAAAACTTCAATTGCACGTATATTACAAATCGATTTGTGCGAAATAATTGTTTGAATTATGATTAGTGTAAACCATGACAAAACGGCAACTCGGGTACAGTCATTTATCTATATATCTACACATCTTGGCAGTGTGTGTCTGTATTGTCACTTAAAGACTCCCTCAAACTTTTGTTTCCGTGGTTGTGAAGTGTTTTTAATAACGTGGTGGTGGTTTTGAATCACGTGGTGGTGAGGTGTTTTTAAATGACGTGGTGGTGAGGTGTTTTTAAATGACGTGGTGGTGAGGTGTTTTGAATTACGTGATGGTGAGGTGGTTTGAATTAGTTGGTGATGAGGTGTTTTGAATTACTTGGTGGTGAGGTTTTTTAAATTATGTGGTTGTGAGGTGTTTTAAATTACGTGGGGGTGAGGTGTTTTGAATGACGTGGTGGTGAGGTGTACCGTAATCGTCCTAAACTTCCAGTCTGCACCTACCCCTCCCGTATATATGTGCTGAGGGGTTCTTTTTTTAATTGTTATTTTTTCAACCTAAATCTTCAACCTAAATTGCTTATAAAAATGTAATATCACAAATACTACAAATAAATTTGTGCAAAATAATTGTTTGTATTATGATTGGTGTAAATCATGACAACACAGCAACTCAGGTACAGTCATCCTCAGCTAAAATAAGCCCGTTCCTCAGTAAGGACGCTTGGTGAGGTGAGCGCAGCGAGCCGAGCCAAGCTAGTATGTATATATTTATATGTGTATATATATATAAATACGTCCATTTTACTGTTCTCCAACCTGTAGTTTTGTCTTAAAAACTCAACGTTTCGGCCAGCAACCCGGCGTGCACTGGGCCGCCATTAGCCTTTATCAAGGGTAATTCCCTTGTTTACCTCCTCTCCTCCCAGATATACCTGGGGGAAGGGGATGGGCCTATTCTGTCAACCAATCACAAAGCTGTGTTGCGAGACCTCGTGACCATTGACCTGTGACAAGCTTATGTTGCAAGCGTTTTGTGCGTGTTTGAGCGGTGTAATGTGTTTGTGTTATCCTTGTCGCCTGTGTCGGTTATATCCCACTTTGTCCTTGTCCTCCTCCCATCAACGGTGTCTCTCTAGTGTGTTTATGAATGAGAGGTCCGTACGCCTGTGATAATGCCACAGTCTCCTTTGTCAACGATGCCCTCGTTTCGCTAGTGTGCCATGCTTCCAGTATTCCCCTTCTGGCCCGGTTTGGGGATGCTGTGTGTGTGTACAGAGGAACACGGTCCGCTATTATTCCATGCTTGGCGATAGCAGATCTTTCCGGGTGATGACACCGGGTAGTAACCAGGTAGTAACCTGGGACACATACAAACACACACACACACACACACACACACACACACACACACACGGCGACACACAGACACACACACAGACACACACACACACACACACACACACACACCGTTCAGACTTATAGAAATCTACGAGTTGTTAGTGCACGCACACTCACACTCACAGAGGGGTCACCCAGTTTAACATCCACTTGAGCAATGGCACACACAATGATGTTTTACCCTGTCTGCGAAACACCAGGTTTATGGGGATTCCCCCCCGGGGGGGGGGGGGGGGTTGACTCTGCGTGTATGTGCTTTTTTAAAGTCCTTTTTATGTTTTTATTAATGTATTTTATTTTTTATGTACCCTGCTTTTTATGATTTCGAATGTGCCCGTAATTGCATTTTTTGGTATTTCACATTTTGACCCTGCCCCAGTGCCCCATGGAGTAAAGTCAAAAATCATACTGAACTCGCACCTTCGTGCCATGTGTCGATCATAATCATAACTACCAAGTTCGGTGAATTTAGGCACAACCGTTTAGGAGGAGATAACGTGACGGACAGGCAGATGGAGCCGATTACCGCATCCGCCCTTAAAAAAAAGTGTGGACATAATGAAAACCATTATCTGTGTATAATTTTTCTTGTATGTAAATGTTCATTGAGAAAAGCACTTTAATGTCATGTGACGTTGTTAATGCTGTGTGTATACAGAGCGTGTACGAAGCATTATCATGATTATTTTTCTGCCCATGTTTTTATTTAATTTCCTTATTCATTTTCTGTACACCTTCTGCCCTCCCCCTTCTCGTTCACATTTACCAACCTGTCCAGCGTTGCAAGGATCGCGTGAATGCGCTCGCCATCTCGGTCATGAACCAATGGTCTGGGATCAAATTGCGGGTCACAGAGGGTTGGGACGAGGACGGACACCACTCGGATGAGTCCTTACACTATGAGGGACGCGCTGTTGATGTGACGACGTCGGACCGGGACCATGCCAAGTATGGAATGTTGGCGCGCCTTGCTGTCGAGGCTGGATTCGATTGGGTCTTCTACGAGTCTCGAGCGCATGTGCACTGTTCAGTGCGCGCGGGTAAGCCAAACATCCACATGATTTAGCCTCAGGGCCTCTTATAGTTTTTCGCATTGTGTTGTGTTCCAGCCTGAATTTAAAATGGATTTATTTGAGATTTATTTGTCACTGATCTACACATAATACCCCATAATATCGAAGTGGAATTTTGTTATTTTTTAGAAATTTTTACAAAATAATTAAAATGAAATATAGAAATATCTAATTTACACAAGTAGTATTCAACCCCCTGAGTCAATACTCCTTTGGCAGTGATTGCAGCTTGGAGTCTTATTGGATATGTCTGTATCAGCTTTGCACATCTGGATTTGGGGGAGTTTCTCCCATTCGTCCTTGCAGATTTGCTCAAGCTCTGTCTGTTTTGCTCAAGGGTATAGAGAGGTATTGCATCAGCGGCAGATGTGCCCACAGAAAAATGATGCAATCAGCAGCCGGGTGTTCCCCACATTCTTGTTCTGAAGTTATTGCAGTGTTGTTTTGGCTGTGTGCTTGGGGTCATTGTCCTGTGGGAATGTAAATCTTTGCCACAGTCGAAGGTCTTTTGCATTCTGAAGCAGGTTCTCCTCAAGGATCTGCCTGGATTTGGCTCCATTCATTGTTCCCTCTATCCATGCAAGTCTACCAGTCCCTACCACTGAAAAGCATCCCCATAGCATGATGCTTTCACCACCATGTTTCACCATAGGAATGGTGTTAGATGGTGATGAGCTGTGCTCAGTTTCCATCAGAAGTAGCACTTTGCATTCAGGCCAAAGACTTAAAATTTGGTCTCATCAGACAAAATGTGAAAAAGTCAAGGGTGTGAATACTTTCTGAAGGCACTGTACAAGTCCGTGTTATATATACTGTATATATATATACAGCTATTTGATCTTCATTTCAACAATATTGATAGATAACGGTGATATAATATAACAAATATCATGAAACATTTACATTTTGTAGTCCATTGTATAATTTAAATAAACATAAATGCAAATTTCGCATGTGGAAAAAGTAAGTACACCCCTACATTTATCACCACTTCAAATACCTAAAATTAGAATCAGGTGCACCAGCTCAGGTACAAATGATTAGAACATCGTTAGAGAGGATCTTGGAGGAACCTGTCTAATTTAAACCTCAGACATTTAGTTTGGTTTGCTCATTGATGTTGAAGTGTGTGGCATCACCATGCCTAGTTCAAAAGAGCTCTCTGAGGCCTTCAGAAAGAAGGTTATAGATCCCTACGAGTCTGGGAAGGGATTTAAAAAGATCTCCAAACAATTTGAAATCAATTATAAAACTGTCCGGAAGATCATCTACAAGTAGAGAGGATTCCAAACAACTGCCAACTTGTTCAGGCCAGGCCGCCCCAGCAAGTTCAGCCCAAGAGCAGACCCCAAGGTGCTGAAAGAAGTCTCGAAGAACCCCCAGAATGTCATCACGGGACCTACAGGTATCTCTTGCCACTGTTGATGTCAAAGTGTACGAGTCTACCATTAGAAAGAGGCTGCACAAATTTGATCTCCATGGGAGGTGTGCCAGGAAGAAACCTTTGCTGTCCAGAAAGAACATCAGGGCAAGACTAAAGTTTGCCAATGAACTCCTAGGCAAAGACCAGCACTTCTGGAACAATGTGCTCTGGACAGATGAGTCAAAGGTAGAGCTATTTGGCCACAGTACCAGAAGAAATGTTTGGTGAAAATCAAAGACAGAATTTGACCACAAGAACCTGATACCAACTGTAAAGCATGGTGGTGGAAATATTATGGTTTAGGGCAGCTTTGCTGCATCAGGGCCTGGGCAGCTCACCATCATAGAATCCACTATGAATTCTTCATTGTACCAGAGGGTGCTTGCGGATAATGTGAGGCCATCTGTCGGTAAGTTGAAGCTCAACCGAATGTGGACCTTGCAACATGACAATGACCCTAAACATACCAGTAAATCCACCAAGGAATGGCTGAAAAGAAAGAAATGGAGGGTTCTGGAATGGCCAAGTCAAAGCCTGGATCTAAATCCCATGGAGATGTTGTGGGGGGATTTGAAACGAGCTATGCATGCAAGAAACCCCTCAAACATCGCACAGCTGAAAGAATTCTGCATGGAGGAGTGGGCAAAAATTTCTCCCAGTCAATGTCAAAGACTGGTAGACAGTTATAAGAAACGCCTACTTGAGGTTGTTTCTACCAAAGGGGGCAAAACCACCTATTAGAGCCAAGGGTGTACTTACTTTTTCCACATGCGAAATTTGCATTTATGTTTATTTAAATTATACAATGGACTACAAAATGTAAATGTTTCATGATATTTGTTATATTATATCACCTTTACCTGTCAATATTGTTGAAATGAAGATCAAATAGCTGTATGTTGAAATATGTTGAAAAAGTCAAAACTTTACATGGGGTGTACTTACTTTTTCACGTGATTGTATATAGGTAAGTGTGTGTATATATATATATATATATATATATATATATATATATACTAGCTTGCTTGGCTCTAGTTTGGTTATATACTAGCTTGGCTCGGCTCGCTGCGCTCGCCTCACCACGCGTCATTACTGAGGAACGGGCTTATTTTAGCTGAGGATAATGACTGTACCTGAGTTGCTGTGTTGTCATGATTTACACCAATCATAATACAAACAATTATTTTGCACAAATTTATTTGTAGTGTTTGTGATATTACATTATACTAGCAACGGTACATGCCCTACGGGCGGGGCTTCAATTGGGAAGCCCAAATTAAAAGGCAAAATATCAGAAATTGAAGGGTTTTTTTTATTTTTATAAATGTTTCATATAAACATCCATTGAATCATATCACACGCAAATCATCAAAATCTAAACAGTATCTTTAGAATTTCAATAAAAGCCATATCACTGTTCATATCGGTAAATATTATTCCATTGTGTTTCAAATCGTGATCGATACACTATGATCGTGATGATCGTGATCGTGAATCGTGATCGATAATCGTGTTCACAATCGCTATGTCGTATGTACTCCCGATACGTGTGCCAAATTCCCGATACGTGTAACTGTACCAATTCAACAGTTAAAAGGATTTTGAGCCGATAGCTGTTACGGCCTTGGCAAGATCAATGGAGACAGCGATCTGTTAGCGTATTCACCGCCCAAATAGCTATGTGGAATTCTCTCATGTAGGGATTAAACGGCGTTTGAACTTTACGATTATCACGATTCACGATTATCGATTATCGATTTATCGATTTATCGATTCACGATTATCGATCACGATTCATGATCATGATCAGGATCATGGTGTGTCGATCACGATTTTCTGGGAGAGCAGCCAAAACAGTACACACACTGAGAGCAGTATACACACTCACCTGTTTCTTCATACTGCAAATCGTGATCGATACACTATGATCGTGATGATCGTGATCGTGAATCGTGATCGATAATTGTGTTCACAATCGCCATATCGTATGTACTCCCGATACGTGTTCTAAATTCCCGATACGTGTAACTGTACCAAATCAACAGGTAAAAGGATTTTGAGCCGATAGCTGTTATGGCCTTGGTAAGATCGATGGAGACAGCGATCTGTTAGCGTATTCACCGCCCAAATAGCTATGTGGAATTCTTTCATGTGGAGATTAAACGGCGTTTAAACTTTGGCCGAGGTCATTATTTACTTTTAATGATGTTTATATATGAATGATGTTTCATGATGTTTATATTGGTTTTGGGTCGTCCTTTCTGCATATCTCGTGGGATTGTAAGTTGGAGAGACGGCCGTGATGGCGGGGAGCGAGGGGGTGGAATTCTCTCAAGCAGGGATTCAACCCATGTCCTTATAAAAGGTCTTTGTCCGAGGTCACCGAGTTCGATCGGTGCAGCTGTGCAGCGATTGGTGCAGCCGTTTGTGTGGCACCTGGAAAAACAACATCGTCACAATGAAAACATCATCACAATGAACGTTATGCGAACGTGAATGTTATGCGGGAGTCCAAACCTGAGAATGCTGGAGACCAAAGCTGAAATTGGAAAAACTAAATAGCCTATTTTACTCCTAGAGATCCCAGGATTACCCACCCAAAATATCGTTGCGATCGGTTCAGCAGTTTTTACGGTACCTTCGAACGGACAGACAGACAGACAGACAGACAGACAGATGGACGGACATTTGGTGAATTATAGTAAGATATGTATTGGGACATTTTTATATTACAGCAATTTAGGTTGAAGAGATGGGTTGAAAAAATATATAAAATTCAAAAAAGAACCCCTCGGCACATACATAGGGGAGGGGTAGGTGCAGACTGGAAGTTTGGGACGATTACACCTCACCACCACATAATTTAAAACACCTCACCACCACGTAATTCAAAACACCTCACCACCACGTAATTCAGAACACCTCACCCCCACGTAATTTAAAACACCTCACCCCACCTAATGTAAAACACCTCACCACCAAGTAATTTAAAACACCTCACCCCGCGTAATTTAAAACACCTCACCCTCACCAAATTTAAAAACACCTCACCACCAAATAATTCAAAATACCTCACCACCACCTGATTCAAAACCACCACCACGTTATTAAAAACACTTCACAACCACGAAAACCAAAGTTTGAGGAAGTAGTTCAGTGATAACAGACACTGCCCAGATATGTAGATATACAGTATGGATAAATGACTGTACCTGAGTTGCTGTTTTGTCATGGTTTACAGTTTACACCAATCATAATTCAAACAACCATAATGTACAAATGTATTTGTAATATACATGATATTACATTTTATAAACAATTGAAGTTGAAAACTTAAGTTGGAAAAAAAAAGTGGCCAGACGGAAGCCTCTCCTCGGTGAAAGACACATGAAAGCCTGCTTGGAGTTTGCAAAAAAGCACCTAAAGGACTCTCAGACTGTGAGAAACAAGATTCTGTGGTCTGATAAAACCAAGATTGAACTGGTTGGCCTCAATTCTAAGCATAATGTCTGGAGGAAACCAGGCACCGCTGATCACCTGCCCAATACCATCCCAACGGTGAAGCATGGTGGTCGCAGCGTCATGCTGTGGGGGTGTTTTTCAGCAGCAGGGACTGTTCAGGGTTGAGGGAACAATGAACGGAGCAAAGTACAGAGATATCCTTAATGAAAACCTGAAACAGAGCGCTCAGGACCTCAGACTGCGCCGAAGTCTGAGGACAATGCAACAGGACAATGACCCCAAGCACAGAGCCAAGAAAATGCAGGAGAGGCTTCGGGACAACTCTGTGAAGGTTCTTGAGTGGCCCGGCCTGAGCCCTGACTTGAACCCAATCAAACATCTCTGGAGGGACCTGAAAATGGCTGTCCACCGACTGTACCCATCCAACGTGACAGAGCTTGAGAGGATCTGCAGAGAAGAATGGCAGAAAATCCCCAAATCCAGGTGTGCAAAGCTTGTCACATCATACCCAAGAAGACTCGAGGCTGTAATCGCTGCCAAAGGTGCTTCAACTAAGTACTTCAACTAAGTCTGGCCATTCTGCCATAAAGCCCAGATTGGTGGAGTGTTGCAGTGATGGTTGTCCTTCTGGAAGTTTCTCCCATCTCCACACAGGATCTCTGGAGCTCAGCCAGAGTGACCATCGGGTTCTTGGTCACCTCTCTTACCAAGGCCCTTCTCCCCCGATTGCTCAGTTTGGCCGGGCGGCCAGCTCTTGGAAGAAGCCTGGTTGTTCCAAACTTCTTTCATTTAAGAATTATGGAGGCCACTGTGCTCTTGGGAACCTTCAATGCAGCAGAGATTTTTTTTTGTAGACTTCCCCAGATCTGTGCCTCGACACAATCCTGTCTCTGAGCTCTGCAAGCAGTTCCTTCGACCCCATGGCTTGGTTTTTGCTCTGATATGCTTTGTCAGCTGTGAGACCTTATATAGACAGGTGTGTGCCTTTCCAAATCATGTCCAATCAATTGAATTTACCACAGGTGGACTCCAATCAAGGTGTAGAAACATCTTAAAGATGATCAAGAGAAATGGGAGGCACCTGAGCTAAATTTCAAGTGTCATAGCAAAGGGTCTGAATACTTACTGTATGTAAATGTGATATTTCAGGTTAAAAAAAAAAAAAAATTTGCAAAACTTTCTAAAATCCTGTTTTCTCTTTATCATTATGGGGTATTGAGTGTAGATTGATGAGGTAAAAAATGAATATAAACGATTTCAGCATAAGGCTGCAACATAACAAAATGTGAAAAAGTTAAGGGGTCTGAATACTTTCTGAATGCACTGTATGCTTCATCCACCCCAAACCATGCTTCCCGTGCTGTACCATCCCCACGACCTCCTCCTGTTGCATCCGCTCCTCCATCTCATCCACCTCTGCTCTTGCATTCCACTTCCGACTTCCCTTCTTCTCTGGGAGAGCATTCTTTACCACTGAATCACTCGAATCCCGCAATATCATGAACTCCCGCACCCTCACCACCTTAAACTCATCGGTTAATGATGTCAAGGGAAACCGGAGTTTTCCATCCTGACCATGAAAGGCAATGTTCGTCAAACAGCGTGGCACTCCCAACCACCTCCTCACAAACCCACTCACCACAACCTCCATCCTCTCTCCATGCCCAATCACAATATCATACATCATCAATGGCCACAATACTTGTGGCATCAATCCAAACTTCAAACACCATACCTTCAACTTACCTGGCAAACCACATCCATCACACCTCTCAAAAGCTTGTTCCTCACTTCCTCCACCCTTTCCCCATCATTCAGCTCCACTGTATACCATCTTCCCAAACTCTTCACAGGGGCCTCTGTCAATAATGGAACCACCTCGCTTCCCAGCTCAAACCTGTGCATGTTATCCACCACTCCTCGCCTCACTACCACACTCCTCGACTTTCTTGCTTTAAAGCCCATTCTTACCCACCGCATCGACCTTTCCAGTCGTCCCAATACCTCTACTGCTGCATCAGCCGACTGTTGGACAACTGTCAGGTCATCCATGAATGCAAAATTTGGCTTGCAAACTCTGACCAGGGGCTAAGCCCCACTTCATTCCCATGTCCACTCACCGCACGTATCAACAAATCCATAACCAGCACAAACACAATAGGGGAGATGGTACATCTCATCGGGATCCCCACTTCCAACTTCTGCCACTCAGTATAGAGTCGTAGCTTCCACTAAGTACAGAAGGGAAGTCATGTCATCACCACAGCAATATGTATATATACAGTCACGTGAAAAAGTAAGTACACCCCATGTAAAGTTTTGACTTTTTCAACATTTTTCAACATACAGCTATTTGATCTTCATTTCAACAATATTGATAGATAAAGGTGATATAATATAACAAATATCATGAAACATTTACATGTTGTAGTCCATTGTATAATTTAAATAAACATAAATGAAAATTTCGCATGTGGATAAAGTAAGTACACCCCTACATTTATCACTACTTCAAATACGTAAAATTAGAATCAGGTGCACCAGCTCAGGTGCAAATAATTAGAACATCGTTGGAGAGGATCTTGGAGGAACCTGTCTTATTTAAACCTCAGACATTTAGTTTGGTTTGCTCTTTGTTGTTGAAGTGTGCGGCATCACCATGCCTAGATCAAAAGAGCTCTCTAAGACCTTCATGAAGAAGGTTATAGAAGCCTACGAGTCTGGGAAGGGATTTAAAAAGATCTCCAAACAATTTGAACTCAATCATTCGACTTTCCGGAAAATCATCTACAAGTGGAGAAGATTCCAAACAACTGCCAACTTGTTCAGGCCAGGCCGCCCCAGCAAGTTCAGCCTGAGAACAGACCGCAAGATGCTGAAAGAAGTCTCTAAGAACCCCCAGAATGTCATCAGGGGACCTGCAGGTAGCTCTTGCCACTGTTGATGTCAAAGTGCACGAGTCTACCATTAGAAAGAGGCTGCACAAATTTGATCTACAATCACGTGAAAAAGTAAGTACACCCCATGTAAAGTTTTGACTTTTTCAACATATTTCAACATACAGGTATTTGATCTTCATTTCAACAATATTGATAGATAAAGGTGGTATAATATAACAAATATCATGAAACATTTACATTTTGTAGTCCATTGTATAATTTAAATAAACATAAATGCAAATTTCGCATGTGGAAAAAGTAAGTGCACCCTTGGCTCTAAAAGGTGGTATTGCCCCCTTTGGCAGAAACAACCTCAAGTAGGCGTTTCTTATAACTGTCTACCAGTCGCTGACATCGACTGGGAGATTTTTTTCCCACTCCTCCATGCAGAATTCTTTCAGCTGTGTGATGTTTGAGGGGTTTCTTGCATGCACAGCTCATTTCAAATCAGCCCACAACATCTCAATGGGATTTAGATCCGGGCTTTGACTTTGCCATTCCAGAACCCTCCATTTTTTCTTTTCAGCCATTCCTTGGTGGATTTACTGGTATGTTTAGGGTCATTGTCATGTTGCAAGGTCCACCTTCGGTTGAGCTTCAACTTTCCGACAGATGGCGTCACATTATCCTCAAGCACCCTCTGGTACAATGAAGAATTCATAGTGGATTCTATGATGGTGAGCTGCCCAGGCCCTGATGCAGCAAAGCTGCCCCAAACCATAATATTTCCACCACCATGCTTTACAGTTGGTATCAGGTTCTTGTGGTCAAATGCTGTCTTTTGTTTTTGCCAAACATGTCTTCTGGTACTGTGGCCAAATATCTCCACCTTGGACTCATCTGTCCAGAACACATTGTTCCAGAAGTGTTGGTCTTTGCCTAGGTGTTCATTGGCAAACTTTAGTCTTTCCCTGATGTTCTTTCTGGACAGCAAAGGTTTCCTCCTGGCACACCTCCCATGTAGATCAAATTTGTGCAGCCTCTTTCTAATGGTAGACTCGTGCACTTTGACATCAACAGTGGCAAGAGCTACCTGTAGGTCCCGTGATGACATTTTGGGGTTCTTAGAGACTTCTTTCAGCATCTTGCGGTTTGCTCTCGGGCTGAACTTGCTGGGGCGGCCTGGCCTGAACAAGTTGGCAGTTGTTTGGAATCTTCTCCACTTGTAGATGATCTTCCGGACAGTCGAATGATTGATTTCAAATTGTTTGGAGATCTTTTTAAATCCCTTCCCAGACTCGTAGGCTTCTATAACCTTCTTTATGAAGGTCTTAGAGAGCTCTTTTGATCTAGGCATGGTGATGCCGCACACTTCAACAACAAAGAGCAAACCAAACTAAATGAGTGAGGTTTAAATCAGACAGGTTCCTCCAAGATCCTCTCTAACGATGTTCTAATTATTTGCACCTGAGCTGGTGCACCTGATTCTAATTTTAGGTATTTGAAGTAGTGATAAATGTAGGGGTGTACTTACTTTTTCCACATGCGAAATTTTCATTTATGTTTATTTAGATTATACAATGGACTACAACATGTAAATGTTTCATGATATTTGTTATATTATATCACCTTTATCTATCAATATTGTTGAAATGAAGATCAAATAGCTGTATGTTGAAAAATGTTAAAAAAGTCAAAACTTTACATGGGGTGTACTTACTTTTTCACATGACTGTACATGGGAGGTGTGCCAGGAGGAAACCTTTGCTGTCCAGAAAGAACATCAGGGCAAGACTAAAGTTTGCCAATGAACACCTAGGCAAAGACCAACACTTCTGGAACAATGTGCTCTGGACAGATGAGTCCAAGGTGGAGATATTTGGCCACAGTACCAGAAGACATGTTTGGCGAAAACCAAAGACAGCATTTGACCACAAGAACGTGATACCAACTGCAAAGCATGGTGGTGGAAATATTATGGTTTGGGGCAGCTTTGCTGCATCAGGGCCTGGGCAGCTCACCATCATGGAAACCACTATGAATTCTTCATTGTACCAAAGGGTGCTTGAGGATAATGTGAGGCCATCTGTCGGAGAGTTGAAGCTCAACCGAATGTGGACCTTGCAACCTGACAATGACCCGAAACATCTATCTATAATTCCAGTAATCTCTGTGTGTGTGTGTGTGTTTGTCTGTGTGTCTGTGACCGCTGTTTCTCGACAACCACGGGTCCGATATACTTTAAACTTGCCAGGTATATTGCTGGGGACCCGAGGATGTGCCTTTTCAAGGTTTCATATTAATCGGACAAGTAGTTACCGAGCTATGGCGATTTCTTTACCAAACTCCGCAAGCCGTTCGCTTTGGACCAAACCATTTCATGTAAATAGAGGGGGGGGATTGTCACCGTACTCGCAAGCCGTTCGCTTTGGACCAAACCATTTCATGTAAATAGAGGGGGGGGATTGTCACCGTACTCGCAAGCCGTTCGCTTTGGACCAAACCATTTCATGTAAATAGAGGGGGGGGGGATATAATTTTAGATATATATATAGTACGGGCATGCCCTAGTACCAGTAAATCCACTAAGGAATGGCTGAAAAGAAAGGAATGGAGGGTTCCGGAATGGCCAAGTCAAAGCCCGGATCTAAATCCCATCGAGATGTTGTGGGGGGATTTGAAACGAGCTGTGCATGCAAGAAACCCCTCAAACATCGCGCAGCTGAAAGATTTCTGCATGGAGGAGTGGGCAAAAATTTCTCCCAGTCCACGTCAGAGACTGGTAGACAGTTATAAGAAACGCCTCCTTGAGGTTGTTTCTGTCAAAGGGGGGAAATACCACCTATTAGAGCCAAGCGTGTACTTACTTTTTCCACATACGTAATTTGCATTTATGTTTATTTAAATTATACAATGGACTACAAAATGTAAATGTTTCATGATATTTGTTATATTATATCACCTTTATCTATATATATATATATCTGTGCAGCGTCTGTCCTGTGTTGTCCTCTGTTGTGTTGTCTTGTCTTGTCACTGAACTACTTTCTCAAACTTTTGTGAAATCGTACCAAACTTCTGGTATGCTCATATCTCTCCCATCGGTATGTCCTAAGGGTATTTTCTTTGAAAATGTTTACAATTATTATTATTATTATTTTTGGAATTTGTTTGGGAATTATTTTTTTTCAACTTCAATTGTTTATAAAATGTGATATCACGTATATCACAAATACATTTGTGCAAAATAATTGTTTGAATTATGATTGGTTTAAACCATGACAAAACGGCAACTCAAGTACAGTCATTTATCTATATATCTACACATCTGGGCAGTGTCTGTGTTGACACTTAACGACTCCCTCAAACTTTTGTTTCCGTGGTTGTGAAGTGTTTTTAATAACGTTGTGGTGGTTTTGAATCACGTGGTGGTGAGGTATTTTGAATTATGTGGTGGTGAGGTGTTTTTAAATGACGTGGTGGTGAGGTGTTTTGAAATCACATGGTGGTGAGGTGTTTTGATTTACCTGGTTGTGAGGTATTTATAATTACGTGGTGGTGAGGTGTTTTTAAATGACGTGGTGGTGAGGTGTTTTGAATTATGTGGTGGTGAGGTGTTTTAAAATCACATGGTGGTGAGGTGTTTTTAAATCACATGGTGGTGAGGTGTTTTGATTTACCTGGTTGTGAGGTATTTATAATTACGTGGTGGTGAGGTGTTTTTAAATGACGTGGTGGTGAGGTGTTTTGAATTATGTGGTGGTGAGGTGTTTTAAAATCACATGGTGGTGAGGTGTTTTTAAATCACATGGTGGTGAGGTGTTTTGATTTACGTGGTGGTGAGGTATTTTTAATTACGTGGTGGTGAGATGTTTTTAATTACGTGGTGGTGAGGTGTTTTGAATTACGTGGTGGTGAGGTGTTTTTAAATGACGTGGTGGTGAGGTGTTTTTAATTTTGTGGTGGTGAGGTGTTTTTATTACGTGTTTTATGGCTGTGAGGTGTTTCTATTACGTGTTTTATGGCTGTGAGGTGTTTTTAATTTCGTGGTGGTGAGGTGTTTTCAATTTCGTGGTGGTGAGGTGTTTTAATTACGTGTTTTATGGCTGTGAGGTGTTTTTAATTTCGTGGTGGTGAGGTGTTTTTATTACGTGTTTTATGGCTGTGAGGTGTTTTTAATTTTGTGGTGGTGTGTTTTTATTACGTGTTTTATGGCTGTGAGGTGTTTTTAATTTCGTGGTGGTGAGGTGTTTTCAATTTCGTGGTGGTGAGGTGTTTTTATTACGTGTTTTATTGCTGTGAGGTGTTTTTATTACGTGTTTTATGGCTGTGAGGTGTTTTTAATTTCGTGGTGGTGAGGTGTTTTCAATTTCGTGGTGGTGAGGTGTTTTTATTACATGTTTTATGGCTGTGAGGTGTTTTTATTACGTGTTTTATGGCTGTGAGGTGTTTTAAATTACTTGGTGGTGAGGTGTTTTGAATTACTTGGTGGTGAGGTGTTTTGAATTAGGTGGTGGTGAGGTGTAATCGTCCCAAACTTCCAGTCTGCACCTACCCCTCCCCTATGTATGTGCTGAGGGGTTCTTTCTTGACAAAAAAAACATTCAACCGAAATCTTCAACCTAAATTGCCTATAAAAATGTAATATCACAAACACAACAAATACATTTGTGCAAAGTAATTGTTTGTATTATGATTGGTGTAAATCATGACAACACAGCAACTCAGGTACACTAATTAGCCTCAGCTAAAATAAGCCCGTTCCTCAATAACGACGCTTGGTGAGGTGAGCTGAGCTCGCCTCACCAAGCTAGTCTATCAATATTGTTGAAATGAGGATCAAATAGCTGTATGTTGAAATATATTGAAAAAGTCAAAACTTTACATGAGGTGTACTTACTTTTTCACGTGACTGTACATATATATATATATATATATATATATATATATATATATATATATATATATCTATATATATAAAACACAGTTTGTGTGTGTGTGTGTGTAATGTTACCGATAGACTCCGAAACGGAGAGGCTTACGTGCTTGATATTTGACATAGACATGGCCATTGAGCGTGGGACGAACATGGCCGAACTCAAAATATTTGACGATCCATATTTTTTATTCATATTTACCTCAGTGCATTTCAGCGAAGTACCCACTAATCTCAGCCGGTT
>NC_136261.1:261353485-261445039 GCF_964187855.1 Myxine glutinosa | reverse complement strand
CTACTCTTTGTCTAACGTTGTAACCCCCCACCCCCCCACAACCCCCCCCCCAAAAACAAACAAACCAAAACTTTTATTTCCTTTTCTCCTCGTGTGCTGTTGTCCCATCGTGTACTTTTGCCTCTGCCCACGTGCGCTGTCTCGCCCCACCCCCATTATCCCCTTGCCTTGCACCTTTTGCCTGTTCAAGTGACTCGTGGTTGTCCCTCTAGGCTCCCTCTCCCCATTGGTATTTTTGTGAATATAAGATTGTTCTTCACGGTTCTGTTTAAATGATCTCGCGAGATCTTGGAGACGGCGGCAGCGATTCTCGAAGCTCCACACGGTCTCCACGTTTTCAAAGTTGTCTGTTCACAATTGTATTTTGTCGAAACTGTATTTATCTTTCGGTGTGTGAAGTTATAGTGTGCACCTTGAAAGTTTCTCGGTGTTTATCTTTCATAAATTAATCGTCTGTTTGCCGCATCGCGAGCAAGGCCGTCGTGAGCGATTTGAAATCGAAGTGAAGTAATTGTTCCCATTTGTATTTTCGTTATAACTGTATTTATTTTATGGTGTGTGTACGTATATTGTGTCCCGAGGAAGATTTTCGGTGCAAATCTTTCATACCTGTATTGAAAATCGTGTTAATTCGTGTCGTGTCTTGAGGGCTTGTACAGTGTACAACCTTGAGGCTTTGTTTTTCTCTCAGCGGTCCGTCGTTTGTGATCCAATAACTTTCGTTCTCTGTTTTCCCAGTCTTTTCACCCCATAGCCTACTTCCTTGTGTAAATCTCAACTAAAAAAAAAACAAAAAAAAAACATTTCCTTCTCTGTTCTCATTCGTTTATTCATTCTTATTCGTTCGTTCGTTCTTCGACCACGTGTTTCTCCCCCATTTCCCCAGATAGTTTTCACTCATTAACCTTCAATGTTTACACTTTCCCCTCAAGTTATGTATTCCGTCATATTTTATAACACCTTTTTCTTCTTCTTCTTTAAAAGGCTGCTTTCGACTTGCTCACCAAATCAATTCATCCCAAAAAAAATATCCATCTCCTATAGTGCCTTTTTTCTACATTCCTTAAACTCTCCTGCACTCCATCCTCCATCCAGCGTCCTTAAACGTATTTTTAACTCACAGGTCACAAGAAACTCATTTTGCAATAAATGTTCGTTTCCCATTAATCGTACACTTTCTAAAATCAAATCTCACCCCTCCCCTCCAAATCTTCCCCATAACCCCTCCCCTCCAAATCTTCCCCATCACCCCTCCCCTCCAAATCTTCCCCATCACCCATCCCTTTCAAACATTCCCCCTTTCCCCTCCCCTCATAATCCTCCCCATCACCCATCCCTTTCAAATCTCCCCCCTTGCCCCCTCCCTCCTAAACTACCCCCTCACCCCTCGCCTCCAAGACTCCCCCTCGATCTCCCCCCTTGCCCCCTCCCTCCTAAACTACCCCCTCACCCCTCGCCTCCAAGACTCCCCCTTGCCCCTCCCCTCTTAGACTCCTCCCTCACCCCTCCCCTCCAAATCTCCCCCATATCCCATCCCTTTCAAATCCCTCCCCATGTCCCTTCCCTCCCAAACTCCCCCCTCGCCCCTCCCCTTCAAATCTCCCCACCCTCATTTCTTCTCAATTTCCCCCCTCTCACTCCCCCTCCTCAAAGCGTCCTCCCCGCTTCTTCCCCCTTCCAACTCTCACCTCCATCTCCCCCAACCTTCTGCCTCGCTCTTCCCCCTCCTCAAATAACACCTCATTGTGCCTCACCCAATCACCATCAAACCTTTTGTCCGCTCCATCCTTCCCTTTCTCCGAGCTATTCTGAAATCTCTGACACACCTTCAACAGCTCTCCCTACCTCTTCCACCTCTTCCACATCTTACCCTACCCCTCCTCCCCCCTGTTCTGTATCCGATGCTCCCCCTTCCTCTTCATTAACGGTATGGACCTCAAACATCCAGGGCCTTCGTTCAAACTTAACTGATCTCTCCATACAGGTTGCTTCTGTCAAACCAGACGTGATCTGTTTAACAGAAACTTTCCTCCTTCATGATGTCTCCGATTCCTTAGTATCTCTCCCGGGTTACTCCCTCCTCCGGTATGATAGACCTGAGCCTCGTCCTGGAGGTGGGGTTGCTATCTTTATCAAAAACTCTCTTCCTCACTCGCCCTGCACTGCACTCTCTCCACCTCACCCCCAGGAATACCTCTGGCTACGGCTTCCCCTTCGCTCCCACCTCTTGTTCATATGTGTGTTGTACCGTCCACCAAACAGTGATGACTCCATCTACATCTCGCTGTCTGATAATATGAACCAACTTCTATCTACTCATCCCAACTCTCTCTTCCTCATATGTGGTGATTTCAACTGTCATCATGCCAGTTGGCTGGGTGTGGGTACCTCTCTCACCAGCCATGGCTCCTCAGCAAAGGACTTCTGCGACTCACTGGGACTGACACAATCTGTTAATTTCCCAACCCGGATCTCAGTCAACGGAGCATCTTCTCTTCTGGACTTGGTTATGACTAACTTCCCTGAAAATGTCTGCTGCTCTTCTTCTGCTCCAATCGGATCATCTTCTGCTCTGCTCTGCTTCTGCTCCAATGGAATACTGTTCTCCCCTATGGGCCGGTGCTCCTGCGTCGCACCTAGCTCGGCTTCACGCTGTTGAAACCAAAGCTTTTAGAATTATTGGAATCTCCCGCGATGAAGCTATCTCTGAGGGCCTTTCACTTACTCACCACAGGCAGGTAGGTGGTCTTTCTGTCTTCTCCCGACTCCTCTCCGGCCTTGCACCCCCAGCTCTCTCTGTGCTCTGTCCCCCAAATATTCCTACAGGTCGCACAAGATCTGCCAGCAACCCTCTGATGGTTAAACTGCCGAAATCTCGGCTCTCTGCTCACCTTCACTCTTTCATTCCTCTTTTCTCCCGCCTCTGGAACAAACTCCCTCACTCCCTTCAATCCCACTCCTCCCTCCAGGTCTTTAAAACAGCTGTTCACCACCATCTCTTATCTTCCCCCATCCAAAACCTTGATCTTTTCTACCCCCGCTAATTCACCCCAGATCCACCTTGTTTTAAATTCCAACTTCTTTCCTGAAAGTCCTGGCAGTGTCCATATGTGTTATACCTCTCCCACCCCCCCCCCTTCCCATGCACCGCCCCCCCAAAGCCTTCGCCCTCTCTCAGATCTCTCGATGTCTCCATGTCTCTCGGTCCCTGCTCTCAAACGTTGTGCTTGTGTCCTTCCCCCTCTCTCCCCATCTTGTCTACCGCTCCCGATGTTATATGTTTTATGTGTCGGTTTGTCTTTCTGTGTGATTAATGTTCGCTCTTTCACGAGCCTCGATCTTGTATACAAAAAAAAAAAAAAAAAAAAGGTTTAAACTTTCCCCTGGAATGTTTTATTCAGTCGTATATTACAACACGCTGTTTTTCTTCCTATTTAAAAGGCTCCTTTTAATTTCCTCTTCAACTCATTCCATTTCAAAAAAATATTCAATCTCTTAAAATTCTTTCTCACTACATGCTCTAAATTCTCATTCATTCCACCTCTCCTCCATCGTTCTGAAACGGATCGCTAACTTGAAAATCACAACAAACCCAATTTGTTATAAATGTTCATCTTTCATTAATCATCCACTTTCTAAACTCCCCCCTTGCCCCTCCCCTCATAAACTCCCCCCTTGCCCCTCCCATCCTAAACTCCCCCCTTGCCCCTCCCCTCCAAATCTCCCCCTTTGCCCCTCCCCTCCAAATCTCCCACCTTGCCCCTCCCCTCCTAAACTCCCCCTCTTGCCCTTCCCCTCCTAAACTCCCCCCTTACCGCTCCCCTCCAAATCTCCCCCCTTGCCCCTCCCCTCCAAATCTCCCCCCTTGCCCCTCCCCTTCTAAACTCCCCCCTTGCCCTTCCCCTCCTAAACTCCCCCCTTGCTCCTCCCATTCAAAACTCCCCTCCAACCCCTCCCCTTCAAATCTCCCCCCCCAACCATCCCTCCCAAATTCTCCCTCCTCCCACCTCCTTCTCCAAGCTGCCTCCTCCCCACTTCGTCTTCCTTCGATCTCATACCTCCACCTCCCACAACCTTCTACTTTCCTCTGCCTCCCCTCAAACAACCCCTCACTGTGCCTCATCCCATCACCATCAAACCTTTCATCCTCCTCATCCTTCCCTTTCTTGTAACTCTTCTGTAATCTCTGACACACTATCAACTGCTCTTCCTACCTCCCCCTCTCACACTTCATCTGACCCTACCCATCCCCTCCCCTGTCCTGCACCCGATGCTCCCCCTCTCTCCTCATTAACGGTATGGACCTCAAACATCCGGGCCTTCGATCAAACCTGATTGATCTCTCCATTCAGGTTGCTTCTGACAATCCAGACTTGATCTGCATAACAGAAACTTTCCTCCTTCAAGATGTCTCTGATTCCTTAATATCTCTTCCTGGTTACTCCCTCCTCCGGTACGACAGACCTGAGCCTCGTCCTGGTGGTGGGGTGGCTATCTTTATCAAAAACTCTCTTCCTCACTCTCCCTGCACTGCCCTCTCTCCACCCCACCCCCAGGAGTACCTCTGGCTACGGCTTCCTCTCCGTTCCCACCTTTTGTTCATATTGTTGCGAATATGGAATTTGGCCTCCATATCCGCTTGTAAATATTCCCCTATTTTCTCCAATACTCCCCAACTTTCCCCAATCCCCCATTCCCTAGTCCCATTGCATGTAAATAACAATCAGTAGAGCCGACCTTCCCCTTATTCCCCCATTAAATGTCGTGCCCAGGTCCACCGCACCACACGTAGACAACTTTCGGACATCTTCCTAGTTATTCTTAATCTATGTCAGTTAAGGCCTCGTTTCCATTAATTATGACTCTTCGTTGCACCAGAATGTGATTATATGGCATCAGTAGTGAGTTTAGGACCTTTCCCATACCTCCTTCCATCTTCTTCCCCAACAATTACAACAACAACAGAGGAGATGGCGGCGGAGCGGGGGAGGATGCGTCCTCCCACCGGCTCGATTAGCTCCAGACCATGCGCTCCACGGGGTTACCACGAAGGGGCTCCTTGTCAGCTCCTCGTCAAGGGCGGAGCCTGGTAAACCCCCCGCACGCACCCAATGAGAAGCAACGTGCCGATTCCACGAGGCGGAGCTAACGAGCCGAGGGCGTGTCACTCCCCGCCGGATATACGCGGCCCCGCGCCGGATGTGACGTCAGATGCGCACCCAGCTTGGAGAAGGAAAGCCACCTGCGAGCGCTGAGTCAGATGCGCCCCCAGCTTGAGCAGACAAGACGCCATCCGAGCGCTGCGACCTCCCCGCATCTCTGGACCGGACCGAGTCGATTCTGACCTTTGAGCCCAGGTGCACCTGGAGCCATCGCTACCCGCCTGTCCTTTCCATCAATCCCCGTGTGAGTCAGCCTTGTCTCGTTTGTCTGTCGTCTGTCCGGGGTTAATATAAGAGTGTGTCTAAGTGCCTGTCTTTCTGTAATATACCTCTAGCCCCTGTAATCTAACCTTCCGCCTTAATATAACCTCCTCCGGAGGTCTTGAGAACTGAACCCCTGGTGTCGTATTGTGTTATTGTGATCCAGCCGGGTGTCTTCTTTTTCTTATTGAGCCAGCATCGCGCGACTTCGTCAACGTCGAGTATAGTCGGGTAATTTGTGCGGACACGACGGCCATTCCGCTCGGCCCACTTTAACATCAAAGTCGTGTCTGTAACAATTGGTGTCGGGAGTGAGATTCGAGGCCCGACCAAATTTTGAAAAAAAAAAACGAATAGAGGAAAAAAAAAAATTTGGTCAAAATTTGGAGCGGCCGAAATTTGTTTTGTTTTACGAAACTCGAATTTTGCAAGTCGCGCTATGGCGGATCAAGACGGCTGGGGTCCGGTAAAGGAGAGTGAGGTAGGGTCGATCCAGGACCAAATTGAGGGACAAGAGGAGAGCGAAGCAGTGAGGGCGGCAGGTTCGCAAAATAGCGCCGTCACGCACGAAGTAGCGGGCGCGCAAAAAGGCGCCTCGCACGAGCGTGCGGTAGCCGAGCCGGCTGTATCAGCGGGCTTTAACATGCAGCCGATTGACATGCAGGCCCTCATTGCGCAGTTACAGGCAGCTGTACAGATGAGTATGGGGAGCCAAATTGAGCGATTGGGTGAGCGGTTGGGGAACCGGATGGATGCTCAGGGTGAGCGATTGGAGGGCCAAATGGGGGTAATGGGAAACCAAATGGGGGTAATGAGGGACGAAGCGAGGGGTACCGGTGAGAAGTTAGACAATAATTTTGAGGAGTTAGACAAGAAAATTGGGAAGTTAGACAATAATTTTGAGGAGTTAGACAAGAAAATTGGGAAGTTAGACAATAATTTTGAGGGGTTAGACAACGGGATAAAAGAAGTGAAAAATGGGTTAATGGGGGTAGAAAATAGAATGGCTGCCCAGGAGAATCAGATAGAGGGAGTGAAAACTGGGTTAACGGGGGTAGAAAACAGAATGGCCGCTCAAGAGAATCAAATAGAGGGAGTGAAAAATGGGTTAGAGGGGTTAGAAAACAGTATGGAAGGCAAATTGAGGGACATGAGGGACCAAGCGGAAAGGGAAGTTAAACAAATGGAGCAGCAGATAGAGGGGGTCAGAATGGGGGTAGAAACCAAACTGGATGCTCACAGGGAGGAAATGGAGCAGATGAGGGTGGCATCTGGGCAGGAGATGCAAGTGATGGGAGAGGAGATCAGAAGAGGAGTGAGTGAGGAGGTCGGAGGAGTGCGCGAGGAGGTGAGGCACTGTAAGGAGCGCATGGAGAAGGAGGTGAGAAAGGGGACTGTAAAGTTACAAGGGGGCATAGAGGACCTGACGCAGGAGGTGGAGCAGCTGACGGTGGGACAGACGGAGTTAGTGGAGCAGGTTCAAAGGAACACTGCGGTATTAGGAGGGTTGAAAGCGACACGGAAAGAAGTGGAAGAGGGGGTGAGCGAAATTAAGAAGCGACGGAGAGGGGATAACAAAGAGATAAAAGAGGAGATAAAAGAATTGGTCCAAAGTCTGTGTTTGGATCGTGATGATGTGCTCATTAACCGGATGAGGGATTCGCAGGTGATGGAGGAGAAGCGAAGAGGAAGAGGACCCGGTGTAAGTGGTGACCAATATGGTCGTGCGTATGATGCGCCAGGGGATTTAAGGAGCTTGGGGGTCGAGATGGACCCGGGTGTTCGTGAGAGGCCGTGGGTGAAGTGTGCGACAGGTCTGGTGTGCGAAAATGGAGGTGTGCAAGAAAGTCCGACTCTGGGGTGTGTGAGGAAAAAGTGTGTACCAAGGAGTGAGTGTGCTGGCGAGAGTGAGTCGGTCGTAGCGCGTGTGCGAGGGAGCACGTGGAAGCGCGGGGTGGTGAGTGTTACAGAGGGTGTGACGGGAGAGTGTGCGCGAGAGTGTGCGCGAGAAAGGTGTGTGACGGACAGGTGCATGAGGAAAGAGTGCGCTGTCAGAAGTAAGGAAGAGTGTCCACCTGTGGTGAGTGTTACAGAGGGTGTAACGGGAGAGTGTGCGCGAGAAAGGTGTGTGACGGACAGGTGCATGGGGAAAGAGTGTGCTGTCAAGAGTAAGGGTGAGTGCGCTGTCAGGAATGGAGGTGAAAGTAGTGAGAGTGACATGGAGCGTGAGTTAGTTGTGACAGGTGAGCGAGGATGTACACCTGGGATGGAAGGATGCACACCTGGAATGGTAGAGCGTGAGTGGGAATGCACGCTGGAGTTGGTGGTGAGGCACGTGGTTGGGTGTGCGAATGAGGGCACACCTGTGATTGTCACAGAGGAGGTGACAGAGGAGGGGGCGCGAAGCGGTGTATTGGTGAGGTGTGCGACCAACGAATGTGTGCCAAAGTGTTCGGTGGTCAGGTGTGTGACCAAGGCTGTGAGTGGAATGGGTGTACCGAGGTGTGTAAGGAAAGGTACGAGGGGCATGGAAACGGCTGGATGTGTGAGCAAGGAACGGGCTGCGGGGTGTAAGCGTCCAGGTGAAGCATCGACGTTAGATGGGGTAGAGTTGAGAACGACTTATAGCCGAATCGGGCCGTCGGTGCGTGCTGGGCCTCGTTTTGAACGGCCGCGTCCGTGCTCCACTAGGCGGAGCTGGCAGCCCGATAGAAAGGGTCGTCATGGCGACCACTTTTTGGTGAGACGTGCCGGCAGGTCTAGATCGGGGCATTGGATGGCTCCACGCCGAGGTGGTGTGTGGGATCGCGGCACGGGTAAGCCCCCGTCCCTGCACCGAGTGCCGGACGCATCCAGCCGCTGGCACAAAACAACCAGCATCCATTGCTTGGCTTTACGAAGCCGGGCTTTGGACAGGGATTGGCGCACCGAGAGGTATTAGTGAGTCGACTGGGTGATGAGGTTAGTGTTTTGGACCCAAAATTAGAGAAAAACAAAATTTGATGATTGGCAAGGGATTGGCAGTAGTGATTGGCAGATGATGGGCAGTGATTGGCAAATTTTTAATTTGTTGAAATTTGATGTGCAAAATTGGTAGAGAGGGACCCCCGATGTGGTGGGATGGCAAATCCACCATCCCTCACAGGGGGGCAAAGGAGCAATAGCTTATGGGGTGTATGGCAGTGAAAACTAGCCCGGGTGGGTTAGGATATTGTGTGTAGGGATCTAGCGAAGATGACATTAGGTGACGTTAAGTTTAGTTAGTGACTGATACCTGTAGTAGGGACGCAGGTAGATTAGTGTGGATGATAATGACGAGGGAGCGCAATAGTTTAAAGGGACGACTGGGAAGCGCAAGTTTCAGAAGGGAGTAGTTAGCTGAGATGATGCCGTGTTTGTGAGAATTGAACAGGTGTGATTGCACAGGTGTGCAACTGGACAGGTGTGTGGAGCAGTGTATGAGTAGTGAGTGTGTGGATCAGCGCGAATGCGCTTGGGGAGAGAAGGGTGCAGGTGGCACCAAGTGTGAGAGCACAGGTGTGCAAGTACAGGTGTGTGGAGAGAGTTGGAGTAAGTGGTACGGAGTGGTGTGCATGGTGCGAAGGTGTGGATGGGGGAAGAGTGGACCCCTTTCACGAATACCCGGGGCGGGTAGTGTAAGTGTTAGGTAGAGGGTATAGGTAAGTTGTGGTTGGATATTGGCATTTGTGGTGCGGTTGCAGAATGGTGTTGTGAATGGGTGCATTAGTGTTGTGGAAATGGCTGGGCGTGTAGCCTGTTAGTGTGTGTAGTTGGTTGGGCACTCCACCACTGTGAGGATGTCGGCCAGGTGAGGCCGCAGGTGGGCTCTGGGAGCCGGTAGTTGTGAGTGGGTGCCTGAGGATCCCGGGTGTGGATCGGGCAGCCCAGTGCCAGAGAGGGCACGGAGTGGGGAGAGAGCCAGAGGGCCTTCCCCAGGTAGTTAGGTTAGGGTGAGGAGCAGGTAAGCTCGGAGGCAACTGCAGTGGTGGAGGTGTGCAGGTGGGTAGACCCACTGGGAGAGGTACACGCCACAGCCCAGAAATTGTGCGAGGGCACCGGGAGATGAATCGGGGGAGTGAGACCCCAAATTGAAAAGCACCACAGGTTGGCCAATGGGAATTGGTTTTTAGAACCCATAGTGTAAGAGGGCCAATGGTTTGGCCGGAGAAAGACCCCGGGTAGTGTAAAGTTGTTAAAGTCATTTAGGAGATAGTTAGGATTGATGAACCTGTCGCACCATACGCAGCCACTTACCTGTGGTGATGATGATGACTCCACACCTGTGTTTTCTTGGTTTTGTTGCAGAAATGAGAATTGCTGTGGATTTGTGAGACGCATCACGACGTGGATGAGACATTGGGGTGATTCCATCTCTCCCTCCCTAGGAGGGACTGATGTTGAATTGGTAATGGCAAATTTTGATGTTGAGTTGAAAATGGCAAATTTTGATGAGAGTTGAAAATGGCAAATTTGATTGGTTAGGAGGGAGAGAAGACGAATTTGGTATATGGGAGGAACGGGGAAGACAGTAGGGATGTTTGTTGATTTGTAAAGTAGATGTTTATGGGTAGTGTTGTGTTTTGTGGATGCAGTAAGGGGTAAGGGAGGGGCCATGTAGGTTACCTGGTGGGGGGGGGCGTACGATAGGAACGTACCTGTCTCACCTGGTTCCCATGTGCCCCCAGTGTGCATCACCTTACATTGCGTGCACTTTTGCGCCCTTACCACCTTACTCACTTGTTTCTTCTTTTGTCTCCCACCTCCGAGGATCTGGCTTTGGGGTAGAGAGAGAGGAGAGAGAGGTGCTGGCTGCGCAGTTGTGGGCCTGCACTTTCGCTGTTTGCTGCCGGGATCGATACACCATATGGACCGCAATGTTTGTGGCCACCCACAATGGACCGCAGTTCGTTTGCGGCCAAGCACCACCCGGGGATGGACCTATGGGTCAACGTGGCACCTATGCCATACAGGTGAACCACTTTTAGTTGACACCAAGTGCACCACAAGAAGAGCAAGAGACACCTGCAGGGTTAGGGGTTGTCGCATTTATTTTTAATCATTGAACAATGGTGACTGCACCGATTGGTGGTGGGGTGGTGCTGTTGATGCTCGGAAAGGGTGCTCTGCACGTTATTAAAGGCCGTCGGCCACAGAGCACTCGTGGGTTGGTGTATCGATGCTGGCAAGCGCGCTCTCTCTATGCATAACATCTGCATGTGTTCCTCCAAAGACAGGTCCTGGATCGTAGTGTAGATATCAGCGTAATCTTGTAAATAATGCTCCCTACCGGCTGTATGTTTAGTTTGAGGATTCTTTCCGGATTCGGTTATCCTGTGGGTGTGTTTCTGTGAGGAGAAGGGTGCAACGTCGCAGGGGGACATATTTACTCATTTGTGAATATCTGTAAAACTGTCGCACTCAGGGTAGAGTTAATAGTAGAGGGAACTACATTGCGTGCCACACTAAAGTAGGTAAAAATTTATCGGGTCGGGACGCCCCGAGGGTAGAGAAGGGTGCAATGTTGCGAATATGGAATTTGGCCTCCATATCCGCTTGTAAATATTCCCCTATTTTCTCCAATACTCCCCAACTTTCCCCAATCCCCCATTCCCTAGTCCCATTGCATGTAAATAACAATCAGTAGAGCCGACCTTCCCCTTATTCCCCCATTAAATGTCGTGCCCAGGTCCACCGCACCACACGTAGACAACTTTCGGACATCTTCCTAGTTATTCTTAATCTATGTCAGTTAAGGCCTCGTTTCCATTAATTATGACTCTTCGTTGCACCAGAATGTGATTATATGGCATCAGTAGTGAGTTTAGGACCTTTCCCATACCTCCTTCCATCTTCTTCCCCAACAATTACAACAACAACAGAGGAGATGGCGGCGGAGCGGGGGAGGATGCGTCCTCCCACCGGCTCGATTAGCTCCAGACCATGCGCTCCACGGGGTTACCACGAAGGGGCTCCTTGTCAGCTCCTCGTCAAGGGCGGAGCCTGGTAAACCCCCCGCACGCACCCAATGAGAAGCAACGTGCCGATTCCACGAGGCGGAGCTAACGAGCCGAGGGCGTGTCACTCCCCGCCGGATATACGCGGCCCCGCGCCGGATGTGACGTCAGATGCGCACCCAGCTTGGAGAAGGAAAGCCACCTGCGAGCGCTGAGTCAGATGCACCCCCAGCTTGAGCAGACAAGACGCCATCCGAGCGCTGCGACCTCCCCGCATCTCTGGACCGGACCGAGTCGATTCTGACCTTTGAGCCCAGGTGCACCTGGAGCCATCGCTACCCGCCTGTCCTTTCCATCAATCCCCGTGTGAGTCAGCCTTGTCTCGTTTGTCTGTCGTCTGTCCGGGGTTAATATAAGAGTGTGTCTAAGTGCCTGTCTTTCTGTAATATACCTCTAGCCCCTGTAATCTAACCTTCCGCCTTAATATAACCTCCTCCGGAGGTCTTGAGAACTGAACCCCTGGTGTCGTATTGTGTTATTGTGATCCAGCCGGGTGTCTTCTTTTTCTTATTGAGCCAGCATCGCGCGACTTCGTCAACGTCGAGTATAGTCGGGTAATTTGTGCGGACACGACGGCCATTCCGCTCGGCCCACTTTAACATCAAAGTCGTGTCTGTAACAATATGTTTTCTGTACCGTCCTCCAAACAGTGATGACTCCATTTACATTTTGCTGTCGGACAACATGGACCAACGTCTATCAACTCATCCAAACTCTCTCTGCCTCATATGTGGCGACTTCAAATGTCATCATGCCAGCTGGCTGGGTGTGGGTTCATCTCTCACCAGCCATGGCACCTCAGCAAAGGACTTCTGCGACTCATTGGTACTGACACAATCTGTCAATTTCCCGACCCGGATCTCAGTCAATGGAGTATCTTCTCTTCTGGACTTGGTTATAACTAACTTCCCTGCAAATGTCTGCTGCTCTTCCTCTGCTCCAATCGGTTCTTCTGATCATGTGCTTGTTAAAGTGGACATCTCTCTGGCCATTCTCAGAGAGCCTCCTCAGCGCAGATGAGTCTGGCCTTTCACTCAGGCCGACTGGCACGGGCTGCAAGCAGCCATCAATCACCTGGACTGGTCTTCCATTTCTACTGCCTCTGACATCAATTCTTCCTGGGAATTCTTCCAAAGCAAACTACTCTCTCTCATGCACAGATTTATCCCAGCTCATCTTCAGTTGTCTTACCCTTCCTCCCGTCCATGGTACACTGAATCTTGTGGTGAGGCAGTTGCCCTGAAACAACTTGCCTTTTCCTCGTGGATGGCAAATCCAACTGAAGGCAATCTCAGTTGCTTCCACCAAGCTCGAAACAAGTGTGTGTCTACCCTCAGGAGTGTCAGGAAGCACTATTTCTCCACACTCAAGATTGAACTCTAAAACCTGTCTCCTTCCTCCAAATCCTGGTGGCGTCTGGTCAAATCCGTTTCTGGTGTTTGTTCCCCCTCCATCCCCTCCCTTACCTCAAATGGCTACACAGTTGACAACGCACATGACAAAGCCGAATGCCTCAACTCTGTGTTTGCCTCAAAATCTTGTGTCCCAAACCCATCTCTCTCTGTTCCCGCCTTTCCCAGTCGAACCCAACTGCTCCTGGACTCTGTGTCCTTCTCTCCTGACAAGGTGGAGAAGTTTTTATCAAACCTCGACTCTGATTCTGCAACTGGACCAGATGGCATCAGCCCACGGGTCCTAAAATCCTGCTCTGACACTCTATCTCACCCTCTCTCTGTTCTTTTCACCCTCTCTTTTGCTCCAGATCATCTGCCAGCATCTTGGAAATCAGCAAACATTACTGCTTTACACAAAAAAATGTGCAAAAACAGATCCTTGCATCTACAGACCAATCAGCCTGCTTCCAATTTATCAGCAAATTCATGGAATCCATCATTGCTTTGGATATCAAATCCTTCCTCTTCTCCAATGGCTTGATCTCTGATCATCAATTTGGATTCAGACCAGGTCATTCCACTCTGGACATGTTGCTTCTGCTGTCTCAACAATGGATGGAGGTCCTCAATGCCAAACAGGAATATCGGAGCTGTCTCACTTGACATATCACGTGCCTTCGATACGGTCTGGCACCCAGCTCTGCTCACCAAACTCTCCTCCTATGGTATCCATGGAAATCTCCACTCATGGCTTGCGGACTTCCTCTCTGGTCGTAGGCAACGTGTGGCCCTGAATGGATTTCTCTCATCTCCCCTACCTGTTCTGGCTGGAGTTCCCCAAGTAGTGTTCTGGGCCCTGTGCTATTTCTGGTCTTCATCAATGATCTCTCCGACTCTCTGGAAAATCCTCTCTATCTCTTTGCTGATGACTCCACTATCTGCCGCTCCATTCCTTATCCCTCAGATCGGCAGTCTGCAGCCTCCTCACTCTCTGCAGACATAGACAAAATCACAGACTGGTCAAACAAGTGGAACATGTCTTTCAATCCTGACAAATCTCACATACAATCTAACACTCTTACAATGTCTCTCCGAAAGGACCGACTGGAAAACCCTCCCATCTACTTTCTCAACAATCCTCTCCAAGAAGTTCTGTCGCTCAAGCTTTTGGGGCTCACTATCTGTCTGATCTTTCTTGGGAAAACCACATTTCCAAGCTGGCCTCCAAAGCCAGTCGCCGACTGGCCATCCTCCATCGTGCGAAGTCCTTCCTTGGCACAGCTGAGCTCCTCACCACATACAAGGCTTTCATCCGCAGCTAAATGGAATACTGTTCCCCCCTCTGGGCTGGTGCTCCTGCCTCACACCGAGCTCGGCTTCACGCTGTTGAGGCCAAAGCTTTCAGAATCATTGGAATCTCCTGCGATGAAGATAACTCCGAGGGCCTTTCACTCACTCACCGCAGGCAGGTTGGTGGTCTTTCTGTCTTCTACCGACTCCTCTCCGGCCTTGCTCCCCCAGCTCTCTCTGTGCTCTTTCCCCCCAATATTCCTTCAGGTCACACAAGATCTGCCTGCAACCCTCTTTTGGTTAAACTGCCGAAATCTAGGCTCTCTGCTCACCTTCACTCTTTCATTCCCCTTTTCTCCCGCCTCTGGAACAAACTCCCCCACTGCCTTCAATCCCACTCCTCCCTCCAGGTCTTTAAAACAGCTGTTCACCACCATCTCTTATCTTCCCCTATCCAAAATCTTGATCTTTTCTACCCCTGCTAATTCACCACAGAGCCCTTGCAGTGTTCATATGTTTTATACCTCTCCCACCTCCCCCTCCCACATTTCTCCCGATGTCCCTGCTCTCAAATGTTGTGTTTGTGTCCTTCCCCCTCTCTCCCCATCTTGTCTGCCGCTCCCCCTTTTTTTGTGTTTTTTGTGTCGGTTTGACTTTTTGTGTGATTAATATTAGCTCTTTCACGAGCCTCGATGTTGTATACAAAAAAAAAAAAAAAAAGTTCGTCAAGTTCATCACAACACGAGTCCTTTATCTCTCTCTCTCTCTCTCTCTCTCTCTCTCTCTCTCTCTCTCTCTCTCTCTCTCTCTCTCTCTCTCTCTCTCTCGCAGCAAAGTCCTCTGATGTAAGTCCTCTTACCTCTCTCTCTCTCTCCTCTGCGAGTCCTCTTATCTTTCTCTCCCGCAGCAAGTCCTCTTATCTTTCTCTCCCGCAGCAAGTCCCTCTTATCTTTCTCTCCCGCAGCAAGTCCTCTCTCGCTTATCCGGCGTTCCTCTGCGAGTCCTCTCTTTGCAGCAGTCCCCTCAGGCAGCAGTCCTCTTGTCTCTCTCTCTCCTCTGCGATTCCTTTCGCGCTTATCCGGCGTTCCTCTGCGAGTCCTGTCGAGGGCTTTTGCGCAGCGGTTTTATAGCTACGCCCCCGAACCTTCTGGAACTCACCGACTCTTCTCACCACGCCCTCTGACGCCATGCCGCCGCCACCACCTCTGAGCTCTGATTGGCGGCTCAGGCTTACCGTCATTGCTTCTGCCGCTCCACCTCGACTCCGCCCCGATCCTTCCCTGCCTGCCTCGTGTTAACTCGCCCAATATGAACCAACGTTAATGCAAAAGGGATTGAGGCTGCGGGCGTAGGATGATCGGTGGCAGTAGGGCCTATTTTCCTGGCTCCTACTCAATGCAGAATTAACACTGGAAGGGAACTAAGCTCACAAATACTAAGACATAACTATACTATTACGAGGCTACATGTTGCTTGTGTGACTAATTATGGGGGACAGACTTTAACCTTTTTTAAACTCACTTGACAGACTCAAAACCGCAACACTGCCCCCCTCCCTTGTCAGACTCGTCCCTGAGTCGAACCTACAAAAACTGGAACGACCGGTTTTGAGAAAGAGTTGGGACTAACTTTTAATTATGTGTGACACTTAGATGTGGTTCCCCCTAACATTTATTGTAACCCGTGTGTGCGACAGTTTTAAAACACTAAATATGTCCCACCTACTGCGTTTAGTAGCTAACTACAGAATCACGCCCACAATTAATCGAATTGCGGAATTATTTTCAAACTAAACATAAAGCCGGTGGGCAGCATTTTATATACAAGCACAAATCTAACTTATTTACAGTTCTATGACCCAGGACCTGTCCTTTTTGGAAAGAAGTTGGAGGGGAAGAAAAACACAGCAATGCACCAAAAACACATTTCAAAAATTCACAGTTCACAATTCACATTTGCTGCTGGTCTGGCATCTTCTGTCTTCCTGCATCTTCTGTGTGCAATAAAACTTACAGTTCTTCTTTCCGAGCACACCAATAATAAAAATGTACAAAAAGTGTGTTCGTTTTTATTTTGCCAGCAGGGCCAACCCTATGTGGTCCAACTGCATGACTGATGCCACTCAAAACAAGTGGTCCGAAGATGCAAGGTGAGTTTGCAGCAAAGTGCAAGGCCACAAAACCTGTGGTCCATAATGTGTAATGTGGTAATGTGCAGCAAAGTGTCTGTGGCAGAAAGTGCTGCACATGTGCAGCAAAGTTATAAGAAATGAGAAGGAGACGGCAGCAAAGTGCCGCGCCGTTCATCTGCACAGGTGTAGCAATGTGCAGCAGGGGTGCTGCCAGTTGTCATGAAGTGCAGCAAGGGTGCTGCACAGTTCGATGTTGCTGCACAACTCCTCCTCCAAGGTGGGTCCAGGGTTGGGGGGAGAGACAAAGCACGGTCAGCAAAGCAGAAAGGGCGCAAAGGTACACATCAACAAAAGGTAATGGAACGCGAGGGGCGCGGAGGAGCGAGCAGAGCAGACTCGTCCCTAACCATCCATACCCCCCAACGTCGGCTTGCACTACAGTACCCGAGGACTTCCTTATATTTACAAATTCGTCACTACGTTCTGTCTCCCATATCCCCCTCTACTCCAAATTCGTCTCCCAATCCCTCCCAGGAAGGAAGGAATGGAACAAACACATTGTCTCATCACGTCGAGATGAGTCTCACTTACTCAAATCAGTCACTTGGTGCTGGTGCAGAGCTTTGTCATCCTCGGTAAATGGATGTGGATGGCGCGAAGGGACTTCTCTTCCTAACTACTCTAATGACATTAACTCACTTACACTACCCGGGGTCATGCCCTGCCAATCGACCTCTTTAAACTATGTGGTTCTAAAAACCAAATTCCCATTGACCACTCTGCGGTGCCCCTGAATTTGGGTCTCACTCCCCAATTTTTCCTACTGTGCCCTTGCACAATTTTGGGGCTGGGTCATGTGGCTCCACTAGCAGGTCTACCTACCTGCGCACCTCCGCCAAAGAAGTCGCCACCCGAGCTTACCTGCTCCTGTGACTACCTAACTGGGGAAGGCCCCTCCTGGCTCTTTACCCCTCTGATGCCCTCTCTGACATTGGGCTACCCGGGTAGGCCCCATTGAACAACTACTCACAACCCTAACTGGCTCCCAGAGCCTACCTGCGGCCTCAATTTGCCGACAAACTACCAGTGGCGGAGTGCTCCAATAACTATATGCACCAACAAAGCCACACGCCCAGCCATTCACTGACTCATGAACCGAACCAAAGCACTTCATGCCACTTCCCGCACCACAGGTGTCAATATCCAAACAATTTACCTAAGCCCTCTACCTGACTTTACACTACCCACCCCGGGTATTAGTAAATGGGTCCATCTCCCCCCATTCACTCCTTCGCACCATGCATTCCACCCCATTTATTCCACACCAAATTTTCTCACACACCATTTATCTCGCACACCACTTTTCTCGCACACCAAATTCGCACACCTTTTGTGCTCTTACGCCTTTTCCCATACACTCCAACACAACTCCATCTGTCTCAATACACAAATCCTCACACACACAGCATCATCTAGCTGACTACTTTTTTTTTTTTCTTTTCTTTTTTTTTGTATACTGAATCGAGGCTCGTGAAAGAGCTGACATTTACTTCACAAACAAATCAACCAGACAAACAAAATATATAAAAAGAGGGAGCGGAAGACAAGAGAATGGGAAGCACACAAACACTTGAGAGCACACAACATTTGAGAGCAGGGAGATGTGTGGGAGGGAGAGGGCTCGGGGGGAGGAGGCGTGGGAAGGGGTGGGGAGGGGGTGGGGGGTGGGAGAAGTATAAAACACAAGGACACCAAGGACTTCCAGGTCAGAAGTTGGTATTTCAAAAAGTGGAATTGGGGTGAAATTATCGGGGATAGAAAAGATCAAGGTTTTGGATGGGGGAAGATAAGAGATGGTGGTGAACAGCTGTTTTAAAGACCTGGAGGGTGGAGTGGGATTGAAGAGAGTGAGGGAGTTTGTTCCAGAGGCGGGAGAAAAGAGGAATGAAGGAGCGAAGGTGAGCAGAGAGTCTTGATTTTGGCAGTTTAACCATAAGAGGGTTGCAGGCAGATCTTGTGCGACCTGTAGGAATATTTGCGGGACAGAGCCCAGAGAGAGCTGGGGGGGGGGGGGGGCAAGGCCAGAGAGGAGTCGGTAGAAGACGGAAAGACCACCAACCTGCCTGCGGTGAGTGAGTGAAAGGCCCTTGGAGTTAGCTTCATCGCGGGAGATTCCAATGATTCTGAATGCTTTGCTTTCAACAGCGTGAAGACGAGCTAGGTGTGAGGCAGGAGCACCAGCCCAGAGGGGAGAGCAGTATTCCATTGAGCTGCGGATGAAAGCCTTGTACATGGTGAGGAGCTCAGGTGTGCCAAGGAAGGACTTCGCACGACGGAGGATGCCCAGTCGGCGACTGGCTTTGGAGGCCAGATTTGAAATGGGGTTTTCCCAGGAAAGATCATGGCAGATAGTGAGACCCAAAAGTTTGAGTGACAGAACTTCTTGGAGAGGATTATTCAGAAAGTAGATGGGAGGGTTGTCCAGTCGGTCTTTTCGGAGAGACATTGCAAGAGTGTGAGATTTGTCAGGATTGAAAGACATGTTCCACTTGTTTGCCCAGTCTGTGATTTTGTCCAGGTCTGCAGAGAGTGAGGAGGCTGCAGACTGTCGATCTGAGGGATGAAGAATGGAGCGACAGAGAGTAGAGTCATCAGCAAAGAGATAGAGAGGATTTTCAAGAGAGTCGGGGAGATCATTGATGAAGACCAGAAAAAGCACAGGGCCCAGAACACTGCCTTGGGGAACTCCAGCCTGAACAGGAAGAGGAGATGAGAGAAACCCATTCAGCGCCACACGTTGACTACGACTAGAGAGGAAGTCCGCCAGCCATGCGTGGAGATTTCCATGGATACCAACAGAGGAGAGTTTGGTGAGCAGGGCGGGGTGCCAGACCGTATCGAAGGCACGTGATATGTCAAGGGAGACAGCTCGAATTTCCTGTTTGGCATTGAGGACCTCCATCCATTGCTGAGAAAGCAGAAGCAGCATGTCCAGAGTAGAGTGACCAGGTCTGAAACCAAATTGATGATCAGAGATCAAGCCATTGGAGAAGAGGAAAGATTTCATATCTGAAGCAATGATGGATTCCATGACTTTACTGATAATTGAGAGAAGGCTGATTGGTCTGTAGTTGCTAGGATCTGTTTTTGCACCTTTTTTAACTTCCCCTAAAACTCATGCTTCCCCGTCTTCCCTTTACACTAAGCACTCGCTCATCATTATCAACCACCTAATCTAACTACGTCCCCTCTACCTGTACAAATGTCACTACTTAAATCTTGTCCCTATTGTCTGCTGATTCCCTAACAATTATCCTAGCCCGCCCTCGGCGAGCTTCGGTGCCCCATGGAGGTAACCATCGCTGGTCCCTCCATGTGCATTTCACTGCCATCCCCCTAATCTAATGCTCATGAGCCCGAATGTGAGGAATGGTAAAACTACCATCCCCCCACACTGGGTACCATTCGCCAACACTATTGCTAACCGTCCACTATACTTGAGCCTCTCCATGTGGAAATACATCGTCGGCACAGCTCGGCTTCGAAAAGCCGAGCGATGCATGCGGCTGGTTGGTCTACTATTGGTTGGGTCCGTCCGGCATTTTTAATCCAGGGGAGGAGGCTTGGTTGGGCCAAGGTTCAAGGCGGCATCCCTGCACGGAGCCTTGCGGTCCCCCGCACGATGGCCGAACCGCCCACGGTCGGAGCACCGCAGCCGCCAGGGGGCACGGCTCCGAAATCTCCTACCTCCCCTTGAACCGCGCCGATCGCCTTTCCCGCCAAAGCGCGGCACCGACCATACAGGGCAGGGCCCGGTGCGAACCGTGCACGCCGGTCCTTGTGAGACCGCCAAGGCAACGATCCCCGCTGGTCCCCGCAGCACACAAAGCACACCACGCACCGAGGGCTCGCGTCGGCTATACGTCGCGCTAAACGCTACCCCGGTCTGCGTCGATGCTCGAGCCGCATTCTCTCCACACGCGACCCGTTCCACTCTCGTACACCGCGGCGCCACCATACACTCCATGCATTCCGTTACTGCACTCTCCTGTGCACACTCTTCTCTTGCACACTCAGGTGCACACCACCCAGGCGCCCTCACGCCATTCGCACACTCCATTATCACACATCCTCGCGCACACACTGGCGCACTCATACCCCTCACACACTCCGTTACACACTCTGTAACACAATCGGCCATTGCACACCCTCACACACACTCTTTCGTTAAGTACTCCATAACGTCCATGGGTGTGCACTCTCCCGGTACACACCCAATCACGCGCTCTGGTGTGCACTCCTGCACACTCTCTACAACACGCTCTGGTGTGCATCCTCTCTCAATCTCCTCGGCCATCGCACACTCTGTTCCACACTCTTCTTCGACGCACACTCCTTCACAATCCTTTAAATTCCCTTCCCTGACAAGACTTTGGTAGAAAACGGACAGGAAGCCAGTTCAGGGCACCGCCACATGGGCTGCAGCCAGCTACATCTCCGGCAGGCCTCGAGTAACATGCGCTATGACCACGCTACAGGCCTGTGATTCAGTGGAGCGCACTGATTGGGTGGCGCGCCAAGGCTGACGTCACCGCGCCAAGGTTATTTAGGGTCGGGCCGAACGACATTTTCCCTCTTGCTCGACCCCTGGTTCTCTTGCGCTTGCACGTCCCTTTGTCTCTCTGGCACGTCCAACTCTTGAGAGAGCTCACTTGGACTTGGCTGATAGCGTGCAGTCGCACTTGCGTTCTCTCCTCCTGCAATTTCTTCGTTCTAAGTTTGTGCCTCGTGTTGGAGATCGACCGTGTGTGGAGCTCGCCAGCCTGCGTTGGACGCGTGGTGCTTGGAGCGAGGCCTGGTGGTGCTGGGAGGCGGACGGAGTGGGCCGCGTGGGACGTCGATGGACGCAAGACTACAGACGAGTTAAGACACACCACACTCACGAATACACTACGTGTTCTTTTCATTAATTCATCCCTTGTTCGTTTCTGAAGTCTGGTGTGTGGGATCCCAAATTAGGACTTTTATTTGATTACGGTCGCGTTCATTGTTTCGGGTTCCGTTTAATGAATCTTTATTTTTGTACATTAGAAATCTTGTGTTTGTCGAGTTTGGTTCATTAATTCCCCGCAGGATCGAAGCCGCGGTCGGCGCGCTCCAGGTAAGTGCTTTTGCCGCAGCCTTCCATTTCCCTTCTTCCTCCCACGTTTTCTAGCCGAATCCGAGTTGGTCGTCGCCTCAGTTAAAGCCGTTCTGGTCCAACCGTGAGCCCTGGTGTTAACCAAAAGGGTCCGTGCGACAATATACATATATATATATATATACACAGTATATACAGTCATGGCCAAAAATATCGGCACCCTTGCAATTTTTTCAAATAATGCACCATTTCTTCCAGAAAATTGTTAAAGTTCAAAAATATTTTGGTATCCACATATGTATTGCTTTGGTTTGCAGTGGAACAAAACAAAAAAAGCTGAAAATTTTACGAAATCTTAGCTTATTTCACACAGAAATCCTAAAATGGCCCGGACAATATTATTGGCACCTTTTAGAAGTTGTTAGAAATAATTAGATTTCAAGCAGGTGATTCTCCTTCACTTTGGAATTGAACTCACCTGTTGTGAGTTGCAGGTGCCTGCAATATAAAAATCACTCATTCAACCAGTTTTAATAGAGAAAAGAGTCATTATGCTGTTCTGTGTCAATGTGTGTACCGCAATGAGCATGGAGAAAAGAAAGAAAACCAGAATTGTCTGAGGAGGTCAGGCATGATTGTAGCCAAGCATGGACAATTTCAAGGCTACAAGTCCATCTCCAGAGACCTTGATGTTGCTGTGTCCACCGTACTCAATGGTATCAGGAAGTTTAAGGCCCATGGCACTGCAGCCAACCCTCTGTGGACATGGCCGCAAGAGAAAACTTGATCGAAGATTGCAGCAAAGGATTGTTCGAATGGTGGAGAAAGCACCTCAATCAACTGCCAAACAGATTCAAACTGACCTTCAGACACAAGGTGCGACAGTTTCAAATCACACCATCAGTCGCCAACTCAATGAAAGGGGGTTCTATGATAGGAGACCCAGGAGGACCCCACTGATAAGAAAGCCTGATTGGAGTTTACCAAAACACATCTGAACAAGCCAAAATCGTCCAGGAAGAATTTCCTGCAGACAGATGAGACCAAATTAGAGCTTTTATGTAAAGCATATCATCTCTATGTTTACAGAAAACAAAATGAAGTCTTCAACGAAAATAACACCTTCCCTGCAGTCAAACATGGAGGAGGTGCAGTAATGTTTTGGGGTTCCTGTGCTGTCTCTGGTACTGGGTGCCTTGAATGTGTGCATGGCATCATGAAATCTCAAGATTACCAAGGCATTTGGAGCGCAATGTTGAACCCAGTGTCAAAAAGCTGAGTCTCCTTCGAAGGTCATGGGTCTTGCAGCAGGACAATGACCCCAAACACACTTCAAAAGGCACCCAGGAATGGTTCAAGACAAAATGCTGGGCTGTTGTGAAGTGGCCAGCAATGAGTACAGATCTAAATCCCATTGAATAACTGTGGAGAGATCTGAAAACAGCAGTTGGGAGAAGGCACCCTTCAAATCTGGGAGAACTGGAGCAGTTTGCACAAGAAGAGTGGGCCAAACTGCCAGTAGAGAAATGTAGGAAGCTCATTCATGGCTCTAGGAAGCGCTTGACTGCAGTTATTTTGTCCAAAGGCTACCAAATATTAAGTCTTGGGTGTCAATAAATTTGACAATGCAATGTATTTTCATTTTCTGATTTTTTTTTTTTTTTTACAAGATCTAAAGCTCGTAATGGAGTGCACGCACACACACACACACACACACACACACACACACACACAAACACACACACACACACACACACACACACACACACCAAGGATATATTAAGGATATATTTTATTAAGGATACATAGATTATTATTAAGGATTAAGGATATATAGATTTAAGGATATATATTTAAAAGGATATATTAAGTTCTGAATAAAAAAAAAGGTTCTGTAATATTAACAGTGAAACAAAGAATTGTGGAGACCAAATACTTTTGTCAATTTCAACTTACTTTTACAGGAAATTGTGAATTATTTGAAAAAAGTGCAAGGAGCCAATATTCCAATATTTTTGCCCACAACCTAAAGATATATATAGCTTCGCTGCAATCTTCGATATATATATATATATATATATATATATATATATATATATATATATATATATATATATATATATATATATATTATATATATATATATATATATATATCTATATATATATATATATATATATATATATATATATATATATTGTTACGGACCGCAGATAAGATGTTGGTTTTGCCGAGCGGAGGCCCCACGGCCCTAACAGTTACCCCGACTAACCCGATTCCCGAACGTTGGCCGGATCGCGCCACAGATATTCAATATGGAAAAGACAAAAGCGACTCGGATGTGAAGAAGAAGACGAAGACGAAAAAAAGGTTGGAAATACTACTAAATTTATTCCTACTATATACACGCTCAAAGTAACCAAGGAAGAAGGAAAGATAAGAAAATAATATACAGAAGAATTAGAGACACAGTGCAATTATTACCTTATACAAGCTTAATTAAATACCCATGGACAAGACACACAGAACAAACTCACGTACACAAAAGGATGGAAAGGCAGGAGGTGGATGGCTGGAGGGAGAGGAAGGTCCAATGGTACTGCAGCACGATCGGCGCGTTTAACAGCCGCCGTTCCTTCGCGGCCCTGCTCCGGAACTGCCGTCAAGGCCACAAGCTGCTATCGTTGCTGCTGTGGTTGCGGCTGCTCTGTGGACGTCGCGTGCTTTGCCAGGACTCGTCTGGTCCAACCACACAACTGAACAACGTGCTTGCTTCTTGCCCAACTCTCTTGCTTGGTCCAACTTTGGCGAGCAAGGCGACGAATAGCAGGCTTTGTGCTTCCCTGGATGATCTTTGGCAGTACCTTGCGCGCGCGCTTTTATAGCACCTCCGGCGATCAAGCCGCCGGCCTTTAGGATACGGCCATCGGTCAGCTCGCCTCGGCCCTGATTGGTGGGCACAGGCCTTCTGACGCCACCCTTGATGACGATGGGCGGGCACGCCCTTCTTCCCCGAGCTGAGCACATGTTCAATGGTGGTGTTGGAGGGGATGTAATTGGCAATTGAGGCTTGGCAATGATGAAAGGGGAAAGTGAAAGGAATCTACTCTATTTCACTTGGTGCAATGGAGTGTCATATTAATGGAAGACAAGGCCTGACCTTAATACACATAATAAAGATATAACTATCAACCAGGGGGAAATCTATGATTGGCTAACGTGTATGCTTTATGGAATTAACTACGGGAATGCCCTTTGACCTTTATACAACACTGGAGGCAGGAGGGTCCAGAATAAAGCAATATTGCACAACAATTTACGATACAATACAACACAATAAAAAAAACATAATCCTCATATCCGCAACACTGCACCCTCCTCCTCTTAGGCACTACCCGGGCCTATAACTTTAACTTAGTGTGACACGTAGGTGTAGTTCCCTCTACATTTAACCTGACCCTGAGTGCGACAGTTTTAAAACATAAATAAATATGTCCCGCTGCTCCATTGCACCCTACCTAACAGACTCACGCCCACAGCTAACCGAATTGCGGATTGGTCTTCAAACTACACACTGATGGTGGGGAGCATTATTTACAGTTGATGCTACTTTATTTACAAAACTAACCCAGGACCTGTGATTGTTCTTTTGGGGGGGGGGGGGGGGGGGGAGACAGTCTGCTCTGCATCGACGCACTGTGAAAGCACCCAAAACACACCAAAACACCCTCAAGCACCAATCGGTGCACAGTCATCATTGTTCATGAAAATAAAAACAACAACCCCTAACCCTGCAGGTGGTCTCTTGCTCTTCGGCTCCCTCTGCTGGCTATTTGCTTTCTTCCAGATGTTGTCATTTTCTTTCATTTTCTTACTGGCGGCCTATTTGAATTTAAAATGAAATGCACCCAACGTGTCCATTGTTATTTATTTATGGCCCACAGGGCCGACTAGTGTGGTTCACCTGTGGGGCATCGGTGCCCTGTGATCAAGGTCCGCCAGCAAGATTTCGGGCCTTCATGGCCGGTTCCAGCAGAGGGGCCATGCCCCAACCCATGGGGTCCATAAGTGGTGCTCAGCCACAGACATGTGGTCCATAATGTGCATCGATGCAGACAGCTGGTTCTGGGAGTTCCGGGCGCACAATGGCCGACTCACACACGCTCCCCTCGGCGCCCAGTGGCGCACAGGTCCTCATGTGGGAGACAAAGGGGGGAAAGACAGATGAGCGAGGGGCAAGATCACAAGGGTACACATCAAACAAGGCAATGCAAGGCGAAATGCGTACAGAGAGCGAAGTGAGAAAAGCTCGTCCCTTCCGTACGTCACCCCCCCTGTCACCTACTCTACCCTTGCCCTTACCCCATATTTACAAAAATCTACACATTTACAAATTCGTCACTACTGTCACGTCTTCCCCATATTTCTTCTATTCCAAATTCGTCACCACAATCCCTCTAACCAAAATTTGCTATCACCCAATTCATCATCAATCCTCATAAGGAGGAAGAGATGGAACATCAAGCACAATGTCACACCCACGTCATGATGCGTCTCACAATCCAAACATTTGCATCATAAAAATAATAAAAACAAGCTGGCATGGTGTGGAGGTACGTCATCCCTGGTGAGTGGATGCAGATGGTGCGAGGAGACTTCAATCCTAACTATCCTCTAAATGACTTTAACACACTTTACACTACCCGGGGTCTTTCCCTGCCAAACCATTGGCAATCTTACTCTATGTGGTTTTAAAAACCAATTCCCATTGACCAAACTGTGGTGCTTCTCAATTTGGGGTCTCACTCCCCCGATTCATCTCCCTGTGCCCTTGCACAATTTCTGGGCTGGGTCATGCAGCTCTCCCAGCAGGTCTACCCACCTGCACACCTCCACCACTGTAGTTGCCTCCGAGCTTACCTGCTCCTTACCTAACCTATCTAATTGGGGAAGGCCCCTCCTGGCTCTGTCACCCCACTCGGTGCCCTCTGGCACTGGGCTACCCGGGTCCGTCCTCCGGATCCTCGGGCCCCATCCACAACAACTCTACTGGCTCCCAGAGCCCACCTGCGGCCTCACCTGGCCGACATCCTCACAGTGGTGGAGTGCCCAAACCAACTACACACACTAACAGGCTACACGCCCAGCCATTTCCACAACACTAATGCACCCATCCAAATACCATTCTTTCACCCGCACCACAGATGCCAATATCCAACCACAATTTACCTGTACCCTCTACCTAACACTTACACTACCCGCCCCGGGTATTCGTGATGGGGTTCCACTCTTCCCCCATTCACACCTTCGCACCATCCACTCCACTCCACAATTCCCACCATATTCACTCCACGACCATCCATTCCAATACTCCATATATTCCACACTCCAGGTATTCCACACTGCACGTATTTCACACAACCATTCTCCATACACCTGTTGTTGCACACCTGTGCAATCTTACCTGGTGCCACCTGCACCCTCCTTCCTTCCTGGACCATTTGGTCAACACAACTCATCACTATCACTCACTCAAACACTGCTCCATACACCTGTCCCGTTGCACACCTGTGCAATCACACCTGTTCACCATACACACGGCATCATCTAAGCTACCTGGTGCCCTGCTAACTTAGTGCTCCCCGTCTTCCCTTTAAACTAAGCACATACCACGTCATTATCATCCACTCTAATCTACCTACGTCCCCACTACAGGTAGCATTGTCACAACCGAATCTTAACGTTACCTAAGGTAATCTTCTAGGTCCCTATCATTATATCCTAACCCTCCCGGGCTAGTTTTCACTGCCAAACCCCATAAGTCTAGTGCTCCTTTGCCCTCGTTGTGAGGGATGACAGAGTTGCCATCCCACCACATCGGGGACGTCCCACTACCATCCCCCCAGTCCTCTGATGCTACGAGCCCCCGTCGCAAGAGGTACTGGGTCCTGCCTCGGCATCGAGAGCCGAGGCGAGCCATGAGGGTGCTTGCTCGCAGGCATAAGGTCTTATCCGGTCGGCATGGACGATCCGAGGGAGGGCCCGTGGCCCCATTTTGATCTTAACGACCACGTCACAGATTTGCGACAGGACGACTCCCGGGCCTTGCAAGGGGGAGGTGAGTTTTGGGCACCTTCCCTTCCGCCTCCGGGGATTAAAGAACCAAATCTTCATCCCCGGAGCGTACTGACTCCCCTGGCTCCGGTCGTCGTACCTGCGCTTCATCTTGGCCCCCGCCAGATGGAGCTGGCGGCGGGCGAAGGCATGGACCCGTTCCATGCCTTCCTCCAGGTGACGTGCGTAACCCTCCCTCGGCGGTGTATCCGTGGTGTCTGGCACGGGACCACATAGCAAGTCGGCGGGAGCCCGTAACTCCCGCCCATACATAAGCAACGCTGGACTGCATGCGGTGGCCCCGTGCTGGCTAGTTCGGTAGGCCATTAACAGGTACGGGAGATGTTCATCCCAGTCATCCTGACGGGTGGTGGTGGTGAACAATGCCAGTTGTTGTACCAATGTTCTGTTGAACCGCTCCACCATCCCGTCAGATTGTAGCCGCAAGGGCGTGGTTCTGGTTTTCCCAATTGACAGGAGTCTGCACACATCTTTTAATAATTGGCTCTCAAAATTTCGTCCCTGATCGGTGTGCAGCTCCTGTGGAATCCCGTGCCGACATACAAATCCTTCCACGAAGGCCTGTGCTACCACCCCGGCTTCTTGGTTGGGGAGGGCGTAGGCCTCCGGCCACTTGGTGAAATAGTCCATTACAACGAGGATATACTTATTACCTTGGCGGGTGCGGGGCAGCGGTCCTAGAATATCCATAGCCACCCGCTCAAGGGGGGCCCCCACCTGGTGTAATTGAAGGGGGGCCCTCATCCTTCGTGCTGGTCCCTTTTTGGCAGAACAGGCGTCGCATCTCCGACACCAGTCCTGTATGTCGCGCCCCATATTCACCCAATAGAACCTCCGGCGGACCCGAGATGTTGTCTTTGTCCTGCCCAAATGGCCGCCGGAGCGGGTACCATGCACCTGTTGCAATATGACGTTCTTAAATTTGTCAGGGACTATCACCAGCCAGGAAGTTCTATCAGAGGGAACCTCCACCCACTTGCGATACAAGATGTTGCCTTTCAATTCCAGGGTCTGCCACTGAGCCCAATACGCCTTTGTCTGCGCCCCGAGGGGGGTGACCTCTTCCCCTTTTGGTCTTTGCCCCAATTTGACCCATTTGAACACCGGCCCCAGAACGGGATCCTCCTGCTGGGCCGTGCTCCACGCCAAAGTTCCAAATTCCTCGTCCGCGGTTAGTGGCAAAATTGGCCCTCTCACCCGGGTTGCCGGGACGACGAGAATCGGGGCAGAATCGCCCAATTGCTCCCTCTCCTCGTGTCTCGCACAAAATTTGCAGTTTTCCCCCAGACAAGGATGCCCAGAGAGTGCGTCCGCATTACCATGGGCCTTCCCGGCCCTATGGGTCACATTGAAATCGTACTGCTGCAACTTTTCCAACCACCTTGCAATTTGGCCCTCCGGTTCCTTGAACCGAAGGAGCCATTGCAAGGAGGAATGGTCAGTTCGAACCGAAAATTTCTGCCCGTACAGGTATGGGTGGAAATGGTTCATGGCAGCCAGCAAAGCCAATAACTCTTTGCGAGTGACACAATAATTTCGCTCGGGCCTACTTAAGGCCCGACTATAGTAACCAATCACTCTCTCCACGCCCTCCTGTGTCTGAGACAAAACTGCGCCCAATCCTTCCTGGCTCGCATCCGTGTCCAGGGTAAACGTCCCGTCACTAGTGGGGTAAGCTAGAAGGGGTGCGGATGTTAGACACCCCTTCAATTTTTGGAAGGCCTCGTGGCACTCCCGTGTCCAATTAAATCGTGTCCCCTTCTCCATAAGCCGGTGGAGGGGATGGGCCAACTCCGCAAATTTCACCACAAAACGCCGGTAGTAGGAGCAGAGTCCCAAAAATCCCCGCACCTCTTTGATGGTACGTGGTGCGGGCCACTCCTCCACCGCTTTAATTTTGTCTGGGTCCGTTTTTACCCCCTCGCGGCCGATCACGTGACCTAGATAGGCCACCTCTCTTGCAAACAAGGTGCACTTACTCGGGTTCAGCTTCAACCCTGCCTGTCTGAGGCACCCGAACACCTGGTCCAAATTAGCTAACGCCTGGGGGAAGGTCTTGGCATGTACTAGGACGTCATCCAGGTATACCAGGCATGATTGCCATGGCATGCCGCCTAGTACATGTTCCATTAACCGCTCAAAGGTGGCGGGGGCGTTACACAAACCAAACGGCATCACAGTGAACTGATACAGCCCCTTACCTGTGGAAAATGCCGTTTTCTCCTTCCCTGTCCGATCCATCTCCACCTGCCAATACCCACTCTTGAGGTCCAAAGTTGTGAACCAATTTGAGCCCGCAACGGCATCGAGGGTGTCATCAATCCTTGGCAGGGGATATGAGTCCTTGAGTGTCACGTTGTTTAGCTGGCGATAGTCCACGCAGAACCGCGTGGTCCCATCTTTCTTTTTGACCAGCACAACAGGTGACATCCAAGGACTTCCCGAGGGCTCGATCATGCCTGCTTCGAGCATTTTTTCAACCTGCTCGTCAGCTTCCGCCCTCTTGCTCCAAGGGAGCCGTCGGGCGGCCTGACGAATAGGCCGGACCTCACCGGTGTGGATCTGATGTTTCACCAGGCCCGTACGTCCAATATCCTCGGTGGACAAGGAGAAGAGGTCCAAATGGGACCCAACCAGTTTGTGTAAGGCCTCCCTCTGGGTACCTCCCAACTCTATGCTACTCCGATTTACCATCTCGCAAATGGGATCGGGCCAATTCCTAGAACTTATTGAAGGCTCCCCCTGGGGCCGGCTCGGCTGGACGTTTTCGCCCCTCACTGACGCGACTTCGCTAACTGGGGTGCAGCCAGCTACCTTTGTGCCCCTTACTATAGTGCGTGGTTCTGTGCTAATATTAATTACTCGGACGGCTACCACCGGCCCGTCCGTTTTTACAAGGGTGCGGCCCACGATTAAACCAGGTATGGATCGCGCTGCCACCGGTTCGACCAGGCCGCAGGACTCCTGCCATGTCGGGCGAGCTGACCATCGGGCCGGCACTATGGCCTCGGCCCCCGGAGGGATGGTCACGGCCTCAGGAGCCTCCAGCTCCACCCTCTCGGCCGTGCTCACCCCCTCCAATGGTAGCTCTTCCACTCCCCATCACAGGATCCCCCGGCTCAAGTCGATTTTACAACCGTTGGCAGTCAACAAATCCAACCCTATTAAGCATGGGTCGCACACCTCCGCCACCCAAACCTCTATCTCTTGCTTTACCGATCCCAACTTGAGGGTCACAAAACCACGCCCTATGATCGGGGCCGTTGCCCCGGTAGCCAACTGCAAACTATGATTTTCCAGACGCTGGATTTTACCCCAGCCGTCTACACTCGAATTAAGGATCACGGGGCTGATGATCGTGGCGCTGGCTCCCGTGTCCACAACGGCATCTACCCCCACGCCGGCAATTTTGCACCGAATTGTTAAGCTACCTGTTCCAATTTGGCCACAATGAATGACCTGTCGCGTCAACGAGGGCTTCTCTCCATCCCCTACTGCCGAACACCGCCCTGCATGCCCGGCACATTCTAGTTTCCCGGGCCCTGGCGGGGGGGTGTCTGAGGTCGGCTAGGCCGATTGATACTGGGCGGAGTTGAGGGCATCGGCTGACGGGGAACGTCCCGGCGCGGAGCTCGACACTCCCACGCACGGTGACCCATCCGAGCACAATTATAGCACCTCACCTGGTAAGGTGCTTGCCTCCGGTATTCGAAATTTCCCCCCCTATATGTCCAAATTGGGGTACTCTGTCGGGGACTACCGGGTGCCACCAGTGGAGCCGCCTGCCATGGTCCAGGTCCCGCTAGACGCCGATCCACCAGCCTCCGAACCATGCTCTCCAGGTCAGGGCCCCCGTCGGGGGCCAGCCCCCTGGGGGGGGGCGACCCCCATCACGGGCCCTACCTGACGCACCGCCACTGCGTGGCGCTCGCCTCCCCGGGCCAGGGGCCTCGCTGCTTCCCAACGGGCCGCAGCGTCGGCCGCCTGACTCATGGTCTGCGGGCGCCACATGGCGAGCTCTTGTCGGAGCTCCAGACCCGGGAGGTCCTGGATAAAGTGATCCAGCGCCAGGCTTTCCTGGGAACTCGCTGCCATGTCCGCGTGTGCAATCCATACCGCGCGGCGAATATCGTGAGCAAGTTCCCCGATGGTCTCCTGGGGCTTGCGTTTATGCTGCGCAAGTTGAGCTTTAACAAGCTCGCTTTGCTGCTCGATACCGAAACGATTAATTAAAGCCGCACGGAGAGCTGACAGGGTGAGAGCACCCGGTGGTAAAGCTGTCAGCACCTCCGCCGCCGCACCGCGCAGCGCCCCTACCAGGTGTAAACCACCTTCGTCCGGACTCCAACCATTGCCTCGGCACACGTACTCAAACTGCGCCAGGTACGCCCTCAGATCACTCTTGCCGTCATACGGCGCGAGTGGTACCTTGTGGGCGCCCGAAGGCCAGACCCCGTGCGTCACTCCTGGCGGGATCAACGCGGGACCAAACCGTTCGGGCTCCCACAGTGCGCTATTCCCGGGGGGCTCCCGCGCGTCCCCCGTCCCTCCAAACACTACCCCTCTTGGTGTCGATGCCTGGGTCGCCCTTGCGCAACCCGCTATCCACTCCATACCCGCACATCCTTGCTCACCAGCACCCCCCTCAATCCCCATAGCCAGACCTCCTTGCACACCTCCTCTTTCCACACATTCCGGACCAGTCATACACCTCACTATTGGTCCCTCACGAACACCCGGGTCTACACCACCCCCCAAGCCGACTAAATCTCCCCTCACACCATATACATTTCCGCGTATATCGTCACTCACCTCGGTACCTCGTCGTCGCACCTCCTCTGCCACCTGCAAACTCTTAATTTGGTTAGTGAGCACATCATCATGATTTGAACACAGACCTTGCACATACTCCATCACTTCCTCCCTTATCTCCTTTTTAGTTTCCCTCCGTCTCTTCTTAATTTCACTCACCCCTTCTTCCACCTCCTCTAATTTTTCCTTTACCTCCTTCATCTCCTGGTGCGCCCCCTCTATCTCTTCCTCTAACGCCACTTTAACCGTTTCTATGTGCGTCCTCACCTCTCGGTCCTTCGTCTCCATTACTTCTGTCACCTCTTCCAACTTCTTCGTCAACCCCTCATGTACCATCTGACATTCCTTCTGTGTCGCTATTAATTCATTTTTAATGTATTTTTGTGTCGCTTTTAACCCCCAGATTATTGCAGTGTTCTTTTCCACTTGGTCCGCGAGTTCCTTTTGTCCCACTGTCAGCTGTTCTACTCCCCTCGTCAGACCCTCTATTCCCCCCTGTAACCTAGCCATATTATTCCTCACCTCTTTCTCCATACGCTTCTCCCCTCGCTTTACCTCCTCGCGTACCCCCGAGACCTCCTCGCTTACACCTCGTCGTATCTCCTCCTTCATCTCCTCCATCTCTTTTGTAGATGCCACCCTCATCTGTCCCAATTCATCCCTCTGAGCATCCAATTTACCTTCTAACCCGATTTTCACCTCCTCTATCTGGTTCCCCATCCGTTTGATTTCCCGGGCGGATTGCTCCCCTACTTCCCGCAATTTGCCTTCCATCCTATCTTCTAGCCCCCTTAACCCATTTTTCACCCCCTCTATCTGATTCTCCTGGGCAGCCATTCTATTTTCCACCCCCGTTAAACCATGTTTCACCCCTTCTATCCCATTGTCTAACCCCTCAAATTTCTTGTCTAACCCCTTAAAATTATTGTCTAACCCCTCAAATTTCTTGTCTAACCCCTCAAATTTGCTGTCCATTTGGCCCCCCATCCTATCCATTTTTGCATTCAGTTGGGTCAAGAATAATCTGAGGTCAAACCCGGTTTGCCCAGCGTCCCCAGCCGCCACCGCGGGCTCGCCCTCCGCGGCGCCGCTATTTTGGGACCCTTCAACCACGTGCGCGAGAGCGCCATTTTGCGCGCCTGAAACCTCCTCAACCACCTCCTCATTGCTCCCCTCCATTTGATCCTGGGTTACTCCTAACCCCTCTCCTAGTTCACCCACCTGCATCCGATCGCCTTGACTAGCCATGGCGCGATTTCAAAGTTCGGGTTTTTTCGAAAACAAAACAAATTTCGGCCGCTCCAAATTTTGACCAAATTTTTTCTTGATGTTTTAAAAATTTGGTTCGGGCCTCGTATCTCACTCTCAGACACCAATTGTTACGGACCGCGGATAAGATGTTGGTTTTGCCGAGCGGAGGCCCCGGGGCCCTAACAGTTACCCCGACTAACCCGATTCCCGAACGTTGGCCGGATCGCGCCACAGATATTCAATATGGAAAAGACAAAAGCGACACGCATGTGAAGAAGAAGAAGAAGACGAAAAAAAGGTTGGAAATACTACTAAATTTATTCCTACTATATACACGCTCAAAGTAACCAAGGAAGAAGGAAAGATAAGAAAATAATATACAGAAGAATTAGAGACACAGTGCAATTATTACCTTATACAAGCTTAATTAAATACCCATGGACAAGACACACAGAACAAACTCACGTACACAAAAGGATGGAAAGGCAGGAGGTGGATGGCTGGAGGGAGAGGAAGGTCCAATGGTACTGCAGCACGATCGGCGCGTTTAACAGCCGCCGTTCCTTCGCGGCCCTGCTCCGGAACTGCCGTCAAGGCCACAAGCTGCTATCGTTGCTGCTGTGGCTGCGGCTGCTCTGTGGATGTCGCGTGCTTTGCCAGGACTCGTCTGGTCCAACCACACAACTGAACAACGTGCTTGCTTCTTGCCCAACTCTCTTGCTTGGTCCAACTTTGGCGAGCAAGGCGACGAATAGCAGGCTTTGTGCTTCCCTGGATGATCTTTGGCAGTACCTTGCGCGCGCGCTTTTATAGCGCCTCCGGCGATCAAGCCGCCGGCCTTTAGGACACGCCCATCGGTCAGCTTGCCTCGGCCCTGATTGGTGGGCACAGGCCCTCTGACGCCACCCTTGATGACGATGGGCGGGCACGCCCTTCTTCCCCGAGCTGAGCACATGTTCAATGGTGGTGTTGGAGGGGATGTAATTGGCAATTGAGGCTTGGCAATGATGAAAGGGGAAAGTGAAAGGAATGTACTCTATTTCACATGGTGCAATGGAGTGTCATCTTAATGGAAGACAAGGCCTTACCCTAATACACATAATAAAGATATAACTATCAACCAGGGGGAAATCTATGATTGGCTAACGTGTATGCTTTATGGAATTAACTACGGGAACGCCCTTTGACCTTTATACAACACTGGAGGCAGGAGGGTCCAGAATAAAGCAATATTGCACAACAATTTACTATACAATACAACACAATAAAAAAAACATAATCCTCATATCCGCAACAATATATATATATATATATATATATATATATATATATATATATATATATATATATATATATATATATATATATACAGTATATATTGTTACGTTCGGGGGGTGGGGGGGGGGGGGTAGAGCAATATGTAGAGCAGCTAGATCTGAATAGGTAACATGCTTCGAGATGTCGCGATAGCTAGAACCCACTATGTACCTTTAAGTTAGTATGTGTAGGCATTTGTCGGGTTAAGATGTATACTTGTGAATCTACCATGAGGTTCGAGTGATAAGTAGTGTAGGGATTAAGAATAAACCCCTGTGTGTCCAAACCTGGTCAGCCAAACCTTTGTCTCTTTTGGCACTGCACACCACTTAGACACGTAGGTAGGACCTTTAGTACAACACTAAATAACGTCCTCCCCTGACATGACTTCGGAAGGAAACCAGGCCAGGACACCGCCGCATGGCCGCTGCCATTTGCACCTCCGACAGGCCTAACCAGATCGAGTGCCACGTGCTATGACTACACCACAGGCCTGTGATTCGGTGGAGGCCACTGATTGGGTGGCGCGCCAAGGCTGACGTCACCACCGCGGAGTGATACGAGGGGCGGCAGGACTTTCGTGAGTGAGTGCGTTGCGCGGCAGTTGGTTTAGGGCAGTTGCGTGGCAGTTGGTTCAAGAGAGTTGGTTCAAGAGAGTTGATTCGAGAGGGAGAGCACGGGAGTTGCTTCAGGCAGTGGGTCTTGCGCCGAGTGAGTCTTGAGAGAGTTGCTTCTGGCAGATTCGAGAGTGAGTGAGTTGGCAAGCAGAGGAGTTGGCCAGCAGTGGAGTTCGGACAGGGAGAGAATTGTGAGAGTTGCTTCGTTGGCTTGAACTTGGCTCGAAGCGGCACTTGGCGTGCAGTGGACTCACGTTATCTTCCCCTTTATGCAGTTCTTCATCGTTCTGTGTTCGTGCTCAAGTTGAGGGTCGATCTTGTGTGGAGCTAGCTGGCCTGCGTTGGACGCGTGGTGCCTGGTGCACGGACCTCGTGGGCGGCGAGAGGATCGGAGCTGGGACCTGGGCCTACCTCGTGTGCAAATGATCGGAGCGTGGAGCGGGGCCTGGTGGCGCGCGAGCGGGGCCGTGTTACACACAAGACTACAGACAGATAAGACTGCACACTACATTACCTTTCCCAATTACACGACGAACGTGTTCTTTTATTAATTCCATTCCTCGTCTTGTTTCTGAAGTCGGTGTATGGGATCCCAATTTAGTTACCTTATTTTATTATCAGCGAGTATTTTCCTGTCCTTACTTTTATTTGTTATAAACCCTTGTATTATTTTCTATTCCCCATTACACCTGTGCCTGATTGAGTTAATCCCCTTACAGGACCGGAACTACGTCGGTGCCCTGAAGGTCAGCTTTTGCCGCAGCCTCCATTTTCCTTCATCCTCCCGCATGACATATAGCCGAATCCGTGTTTGGTAGTTGCCTCCGAATATATATATATATATATATATATATATATATATATATATATATATATATATATATATATATATATATATATATATATATATATATATATATTGTTGCGGATCTCACCGTCGGCCCCTTTTCCCCTTACCAAGGGGGGATTAATCCCCTTGTCTGCGACTGACCGACGTGAGTCCTGAAGCTGCCCAGCTCCCTCCACGAAGCAGGTGAGCAACCTCGTTTGAGACCGCGGACAAGATGTTATTTGCCGAGCGGATTAGCAGCCCGCGGCTCGAACCATTAACAAAAACTAGACCCGATCCTATTCGTTGGCCAAATCGTGCCACAGGTATTCAATGGGGAAATCACAAAGACGAACGGACGAGGAAGAAGAAGAAGACAAAAGTAGGAAATAACAGGGATTTATTACTAATTATGTACAAGTCCAAAGAAACCAAGGAAGAAGGAAAAATACGAAAATAATGACAGAAGCAGAGGAAGACACAGTGCAATACTAGCTTATCTATACAGTCTTACTTATTCCCAGGGACAACACGGACAAACAGACGACAGTCAGACTTACACGGGGATGATGACAGGAATGGCAGGAGGTGGATGGCTGGACGGATGAGGAGGTGGGACCACAGGGCTGGAAGGTTCAGCTGGACGCAGGAGAATGGCTGGCCGGGAGTGAGCAGCCGCCGACTCTCCACACTTTCATTCGCACGGCGGCGTTGCTTCGCGGCCGTGGGTCGAACCGCCGTTAAAGCTCAAAGCTGCGGTGGTCAAAGCTGCGGTTGGTTCAGCTGCGGTTGGTTCAGCTGCGGTGGATTCAGCTGCGGTGGATTCCTTACTCATCTGCTGTGGGGGCTTCCTCGGTTATCTGCTCCAACTGGACTCACAGCTCCTCCTTAACTGGACTGGACTCAACTGGGCTTCGGTGGACTGCATGCGGTGGGAGGCTCCGGGCGACGGGTTATATAACCACGCCCATGGAACTTTCGCGAACCTCCTCGAATGCTCTCTCTCCACCCTCTCAGGCCAAACTCCTCATCCTTGGTTGGTTGATCGGGGGCTGGCTCACTCCTCCTTCTCATGACGAGGTGGAGACACGCCTTTCTTCTCCGAGCTGACCGGGTGCGTAATGGAGGTTGTGGTGAAGAAAACCGCCCAATGCACTGGCACTTCGAAGAGATGATTGGGGGATTTGAAAAGGGAACTATCTTATGTGATTCGGTGCAATGCAGTGTCAATTAATGGGAAACAGAGCCTTAAGCTAATACACATAATAAGGAAATAACTATTTAGAAGGGCTTATGATTTTCTATGTGCATGCGATGGATTAACTAAGGGGACGACCTTTGATCTTTACACAAAAAACGGAGGTATTAACAAGAATCATGACTATTTACAGAGGGTGATATTCACAACAATTACAGGATTCTCAAATCCGCAACATTGCACCCTCATCCTCCAGGCACATCCCGGGCCTATAAAACTTTACTTAGTGTGACACGTAGGTGTAGTTCCCTCTACAATTAACCTGACCCTGAGTGCGACAGTTTTAAAACACAAATAAGTATGTCCCTCTGCTGCATTGCACCCTACCTAACAGATTCACGCCCACAGGATAACCGAATTACGGAATTAATTCTCAAACTAAACATGAACGGTGGGGAGCATTATTTACAAGTGACGCTGATTGTATTTACACTGCAACCCAGGACATGCGATTTTTCTTTTTGGGGGGGGGGGGGGGGGGGGGAGACAGCATGCACTGCATCGACGCACCAGCACCAATAAAGAGCACCAAAGTACCATAAAGCACCAGTCAGTGCACAGTCACCAGAGTTCAAATAAAAAAACAAAACCCTGGTGGTGGTCTTCCTCTTTGGCTCCCTCTGCTGGCCGATGTTCTTCCAGATGTTGTCATTCTTCATGTTCTTCTTGTTTTGCTGCCTATTTGGTGGAAATAAAAATGAAAGATGCACAAAACGTGTCCATTTTTATTTATGGCCCACAGGGGGCCAACTATGAGTGGTTCACCTGTGGGCTTGGTGCCACCTCACTGGGTCCGCAAGCAAGATCTTGGGCCATCGTGGCCGGTCCCAGCAGAGGGGCCCTGCCCCAACCCGTGGGGTCCATGAGTGGTGCTCAGCCACAGACATGTGGTCCATAAGTGGTGCGTGGATGCAGGCAGCTGGTTGCGAGGATTCGGGCACACCGACGCGCCTCCCCCCCCCCCCCCCCCCCGCACGCTCCCCTCCGTGCCCAGAGAGCACGATCCTCGGGTTGGGGAAGGAAGACAGAGAAGACAGGTGAGTGAGGGGTAAGGTCACAAGGGTACACATCAACGAAGGCAATGCAGAGTGAGGTGCGTCTGGAGACTGAGCGGAGAAACGCTTGTCCCTACCGTACGTCACCCCCCCCTGTTACCTACTCTACCCTTGCCCTTACCCTATATTTACAAAAATCTACACCCTTACCAATTCGTCACGAATGTCTCGTCCTCCCCATATTTCCCCTATACCAAATTCGTCACAATCCCATTAATCCAAAATTTGCCATCACCAATTCATCATCAATCCTCATAAGGAGAGAGAGATGGAACATCAGCACAATGTCACACCCACGTCATGATACATCTCACAATCCAAAACATTTGCACAGAAAATAATAAAATAACAAACCATGGCACGGTGTGGTGTCCTGTCACCCCAGGTGAGTGGATGTAGATGGTGTGAGGAGATTCTCAATCCTAACTATCCTCTAAATGACTTTAATACACTTTACACTACCCGGGGTCTTTCCCTGCAATCCATTGGCCATCTTACTCTATGCGGTTTTAAGAACCAAATTCCCATTGACCAAACTGTGGTGCTTCCTCAATTTCGGGTCTCACTCCCCCGATTCAACTCCCTGTGCCTTTGCACAATTTCAGGACTGGGTAGTGTGGCTCTCCCAGCAGGTCCACCCACCTGCACACCTCCACCACTGCAGTTTCCTCCGAGTTTACCTGCTCCTTACCCTAACCTATCTACCTGGGGAAGGCCCTCTGGCGCTTACCCCACTCGGTGCCCTCTCTGGCACTGGGCTACCCAGGTCCGTCCTCCGGATCCTCGGGCCCCATCCACAACTCTAACGGCTCCCAGAGCCCACCTGCGGCCTCACCTGGCCGACATCCTAACAGTGGCGGAGTGCCCATTTAACTACACACACTAACAAGCCACAAGCCCAGCCATTTCCACGACACTAATGCACCCATCCAAACACCATTCTTCCACACGCACCACAGATGCCAATATCCAACCACAATTTACCTACTCCCTCTACCTAACTCTTAAACTACCCTCCCTGGGTATTCGTGATAGGGGTCCACTTTTCCCCCATTCACACCTTCGCACCAGCCACTCCACTCCACAGTTTCCACCATACTCCCTCCACACCATCCATTCCATACTCCATGTATTCCATACTCGATGTATTCCACACACCTGTTCATTACCTGTGCAATCACACCTGGTGCCACCTGCACCCTCCTTCCTCCCAGGCTTCTTCAATCATTCAATACAATGCACAACCACAATTGTTCCTCATGCACTGCTCCATACACTTCCACGCTCAATACAACTCACAATCACCTCACTCACTCATCCACTGCTCCATACACTTTCGATTCTCAAACACACGGCATCATCTGGTCTACCTGGTTTCCTTCTAACTTGGTGCTCCCCGTCTTCCCTTTAAACTAAGCACATACCAAGTCGTTATCATCCATTCTAACCTCTCTTTGTCCCCGACTACCTGTCCAATGTCGCTACTTACCTCTACCGTTACCTATGGTCATCTCTAGGTCCCTATACATTATCCTAACCCTCCCTCGGCGAGCTTACACTGCCATAAACCCCATAAAACTACAGCTCATGTGCCCCATATGCGAGGGATGGCAGAGTTGCCATTCCTCCACATCGGGCATCTCCCATTATCAATTTTGCCATCAAATTCCAATTCCCTGCAAGTCAAAATTTGCCAATCATTCTACCAATCATTTGCCAATCATAAAATTTTGCCAATCACTTCTGCCAATCCTATTCACTATTCTAAATTTCGGATCAAAACACTATTATCATCACAGTCCGCTATATCTGAGCCTCGGTGCGTCGTTGCATCATTAAAACTCGGCTTCGTTAAGCCGAGCAATGAATTCAGGTGGTTTGGTCGCCTGCAGGTTGAGTCCGTCTGGCATTCGGTTCAAGGGAGGTGGTTTGCTCGGCCCGAGATTCCACGGCCCATTGCGGCGCAGAGCCTTCCGGTCTCCCGCCCGAAGGCCCGATCTCGCCTGGCCGGAACGCCACCCCCACAAGGGGGCACCGTCCCGCTTCCTCCTACCTGCCCTTGAACCGGACCGGTCGCCTTGCCCGGCTAGGCCCAGACCTGACCATGCGGGCCGGGGCCAGGCCCAAATCGGCAACGACTCTTCGAAGAGAAGGGATGCAGCACCGATCCGCGCCAAGCCTCACATCCAACAAAGCGCACCGCGCCCCGAGTGCTCGCCTCGGCTATCCGTCGCCCTAAACGCTGCTCCAGTCCACGTCGATGCCTTACTCACCTGCTCACACGCACACGCGACCCTTTTCACACTCACCAAACCCAGCGTTCCAACGCTGCCCGTACATTCCAAACACTCCGTCCATTCCACTACCGTACTCCCTGTTACACACCACACCTCCCGCGCACCCTCTTGCGCACACTCGTCATTCGCACACTTCGTTCCACACCTCTCCTCCGTTACGCCCTCCCTAACACTCACCATGGGCATGCACTCTCGCATCCACCCACTCACGCGCTTCAATGGGCTCTCCCACACCCGCGCCACAACCAACTCAGGTGTGCTTCCTCGCACACTCTCACTGTCCATTCCAAATGTGCATCCTCGCACCCACTCCTCCACCAACTCACTCTCCGGGTCACTCTCACCCTTGCACGTACACTCCGTATCGCTCTCACTCTCTGTGTCACACTCCGTACACTCCGACGTGCATTCCCGCTCGCACTCAGTTTTACTCCCACACTTTATAACACACTCACTCGCCGACGCACACTTTTTCCTCACACGAGTGCCATTTCCACTCACACAGTGCCCAACGGACCTTCCACAAACGCCAGGGTGCCATATCGACCCCAATCGTGCGAAAATTCTTTCTGCGCCAAACATCCTCCTGCAAAATCTCCCCGCACAATATACAGCACGACTCACCTGGGGGATTCTTCTCCTTCGCTCCAACACCACCTGCAAACTTTCATTGGTGTTATTAAGCACAGCATCGTGATGTGAGCAGGGACTTTGCACATTTTCCAACTTTCCCTGCCGCGAGTGCTTTTCTAAGTCCCCGGTCTCTCCAATTTCAATTCCCACTACTTATTTTTCTTTATTCACCTCGACGACCGCTGGCTTCATTAAAATTCCCTCTTCTACCTCAGCGGTCGCCGGCTTTTCCATAACCCAGGTTGCGATCTCTATACCCATCATTTTACCCGCGCTTTGCTCTACCTCGACCGTCAGCGCCAATAAATTTTCGTCTTCCAATTCAACCTTCCCCGGTGCTCCCGACATTTTTTTATCCAATTTGACGGTCGTTGGCTTTTCCACATCTCGCGTCTTGTCCCTTATAGCCCTGGTCAACTTGGCTACCCTTTGCTCCGCCTCGCTCAATCTGCGCTCCTCGACTCGCATTACCTCGTCGCGTAACTTTGGGACCTGCTCGCCCGACTTGCGCCTCATGTCCTCCATAATTTTTTTATTATCCCTTCTTGCCTCTGCTATCTGTTTTTCCACTTCAAACCTGGATTCCTCCCTCAGTTTTTCCAGATCACACCCGGATTCGTCTGACATGGAGTCCCTCTTCCAATTATACATTGACTCTTCCATAGAGGCCATCATTTGTGCCAGAAAATGGACCCAGCCAATTGAGGCAGCGGGCGTGGCCGCCGCAGCCATGTGCGAGGCGCCATTTTGTGTGCCTGAAACCTCGTGTGTGAGGGCGCCATCTTGTGCACCTGATACCCCCGCAACCACATCCTCATTGCTCTCCTCCTATCTCTCCTACATATACATTTCCCTGGGGTCCTGGGTCGCTTCTACCCCTTCTATCTCCCCCACCGGCATCCGATCGCCTTGATCATCCATGGCACGATTTTTAATTTGGAATGTTAAAATAAAATTTTGGCCACTCGTAATTTCGAGTGCGTTAAGCGCACTTCGGGTCCGAATCCCACTCCTGACACCAATTGTTGCGGATCTCACCATCGGCCCCTTTTCCCCTTACCAAGGGGGGATTAATCCCCTTGTCTGCGACTGACCGACGTGAGTGCTGAAGCTGCCCAGCTCCCTCCACGAGGCAGGTGAGCAACCTCGTTTGAGACCGCGGACAAGATGTTATTTGCCGAGCAGATTAGCAGCCCGCGGCTCGAACCATTAACAAAAACTAGACCCGATCCTATTCGTTGGCCAAATCGTGCCACAGGTATTCAATGGGGAAATCACAAAGACGATCAGACGAGGAAGAAGAAGAAGAAGACAAAAGTAGGAAATAACAGGGATTTATTACTAATTATGTACAAGTCCAAAGAAACCAAGGAAGAAGGAAAAATACGAAAATAATGACAGAAGCAGAGGAAGACACAGTGCAATACTAGCTTATCTATACAGTCTTACTTATTCCCAGGGACAACACGGACAAACAGATGACAGTCAGACTTACACGGGGATGATGACAGGAATGGCAGGAGGTGGATGGCTGGATGGATGAGGAGGTGGGACCACAGGGCTGGAAGGTTCAGCTGGACGCAGGAGAACGGCCGGGCCGGGAGTGAGCAACCGCCGACTCCACACTTTCGTTCGCATGGCGGCGTTGCTTCGCGGCCACGGGTCGAACCGGTGTTAAAGCTCAAAGCTGCGGTTGTCAAAGCTGCGGTTGGTTCAGCTGCGGTGGATTCAGCTGCGGTGGATTCCTTACTCATCTGCTGTGGGGGCTTCCTCGGTTATCTGCTCCAACTGGACTCACAGCTCCTCCTTAACTGGACTGGACTCAACTGGGCTCCGGTGGACTGCATGCGGTGGGAGGCTCCGGGCGACGGGTTATATAACCACGCCCATGGAACTTTCGCGAACCTCCTCGAACGCTCTCTCTCCGCCCTCTCAGGCCAAACCCCTCATCCTTGGTTGGTTGATCAGGGGCTGGCTCACTCCTCCTTCTCATGACGAGGTGGAGACACGCCTTTCTTCTCCGAGCTGACCGCGTGCGTAATGGAGGTTGGGGTGAAGAAAACCGCCCAATGCACTGGCACTTCGAAGAGATGATTGGGGGATTTGAAAAGGGAACTATCTTATGTGATTCGGTGCAATGCAGTGTCAATTAATGGGAAACAGAGCCTTAAGCTAATACACATAATAAGGAAATAACTATTTAGAAGGGCTTATGATTTTCTACGTGCATGCGATGGATTAACTAAGGGGATGACCTTTGATCTTTACACAATAAACGGAGGTATTTACAAGAATCATGACACTATTTACAGAGGGTGATATTCACAACAATTACAGGATTCTCAAATCCTGCAACAATATATATATATATATATATATATATATATATATATATATATATATATATATATATGAGGTTAAGCTCGTTTGGGTCATTCGTCCTCATGGGGTCTTAACCCTGGGGACAAGACAATATATATATATATATATATATATATATATATATATATATATATATATAGATATACTCAGTATAAGTGTTACTCAGCTAAAATAAGTCCGTTCCTCAGTAACGACGCTCGGTGAGGCGAGCGTAGCGAGCCGAGCCAAGCTAGGATATATATATATGTACATATATATATATATATATATATATATATATATATATATATATATATATATATATATATATATATATATGTATATATATATATATGTATATATATATTTATATATTATATATATATATATATATATATATATATATATATATATATTGTTACGGATCTCTACGTCAGCCTTTTTTCCCTTAAGAAGGGGGGATTAATCCCCTTGCGTATGACTGACCGACGTGAGTCCTGAAGTTTCCCAAGCTCCCTCCTGAGAGGCAGGTGCGCAACCCCGTTCGCGACCGCGGACAGATGTTAATTGCCGAGCGGATTAGCAACCACGGCACGAACCATTAGCAGAGACTAAACCCGATCCTGAAACGTTGGCCAAAATCGCGCCACAGGTTTTCAATGGGGAAATCACAAAGACGACCGGACGAGCATGAAGAAGAAGAACGAAGGTAGGAAATACAAATATAATTTATTACTAACTATTATGTACACAATCAAAAGAACCAAGGAGAAGGAAAGAAAAGAAAATAATTTACAGAAGGAGGGAAGGACCAGAAGGCACAGTGCAATTCTAACTTACCTATACAAGCTTACTTAAACCCCAGGACAACATAGAAGACGGAGTAGTCAGACTTACACGGGGGGGGGGGGGGGGGGGGATGCAGGTAGGATTGGCTGGAGGAGATGGTTCAAGTATGGCATCCAGGTAGCTCGTTCGCCAGTCCCCAACTCGCCTACCGCGAAGCAGATGAACCAAATGGCAGGAGCTCTCCGCGCATCGTTGGGCGTGTGCGGAACTATCACAGGGCAACAGTAGGCCGGCTTTGGCGGTTACCCTCGTGGCTCAGCTGAGTACGTAACAAGCGAACAGTTCTAATAATCATGAACAACGCGCTCTTCAGTGGCTCAATGCGTTCTCTCAATAGCATTCGCTCGTGATGCGTGACCCTCTTCTAAACTCAAGTGAACTTGCAGAATGCCTCTCCCTTCTTATTTGATCGCCTCTCCTCACTCATCTGCGGTGGGGGTGTCGCGCTGCGGGTTATATCACACGCCCTACCAAGCCATACCCACTGAGTTCTGGTTGGGCACGAGGGCTTCCTGGCTCCACCTCCTGGTGATGAGGGGGCGGGCCACGCCCATGATTTGGCGGCTCCTCCCCCCTTCTTCTCCGAGACAGAGCACATGGCCAATGGCGTCTTGCGGGATAGAAAACCACTCGCACTGCTGGGATAGAAAACCACTCGCACCGCTGGGATAGAAAACCACTCGCACCGCTGGGATGAGAAACGAAAAGGGACCTATCTTATTTGAATTCGGTGCAATGCAGTGTCAATTAATGGAAGACACAGCCTTAAACTAATACACATAATAAGGAAATAACGATTTAGAAGGATATATGATTTGCTACATGCATGTATATGGATTAACTAGGAGGACGACCTTTGACCTTTACACTACGGAGGGTGATATTTACAACAAGATTCATTACACTACACAGGGTGATATTTACAACAATTCTCAAATCCACAACAATATATATACACAAAGAATTAAGTTAAGCACCCCCCCCGTGTTTTTACAACCTCGCACATTACAAGTTTGTTGTCGTCAAAACAGTGTAATATACCCATGATATTGCTATATTTTCTGGAGAAGTGATATTATGGTCACATAAAAACATAACAATCATGCCGTTTTCAATATTTTATTCTGAATAATTTAAGGTGAAATTTTTTGGGAATTTTAGGCATATTTTCACCTCAATTTAAGTATGGAGCTATAGGTCCATCACGGACAGTGTGGATGACGTTTATGTTTTCTAACGTACAGTCATTGTTCTGAGAAGACCTCTAGCGATCTTTGCGTCAATAACGTGTGTAGGACCCACGTGATCGGATCACTGACTCAACCCTACGTCTCATAGACCCTGTAAGCCGTCGTATGCGTTGCTGTGGCAGGTTGTTCCATTCCCGATGTAATGCACGTTCCAATTCATCCAGATTGGCTATTGGAGGGACCATCTTCGCAATTTGTCGTCCCAACATGTCCCAAACGTGCTCGAGGGGGTTCAACCTGCCACAGCAACGCATACGACGGCTTACAGGGTCTATGAGACGTAGGGTTGAGTCAGTGATCCGATCACGTGGGTCCTACACACGTTATTGACGCAAAGATCGCTAGAGGTCTTCTCAGAACAATGACTGTACGTTAGAAAACATAAACGTCATCCACACTGTCCGTGATGGACCTATAGCTCCATACTTAAATTGAGGTGAAAATATGCCTAAAATTCCCAAAAAATTTCACCTTAAATTATTCAGAATAAAATATTGAAAACGGCATGATTGTTATGTTTTTATGTGACCATAATATCACTTCTCCAGAAAATATAGCAATATCATGGGTATATTACACTGTTTTGACGACAACAAACTTGTAATGTGCGAGGTTGTAAAAACACGGGGGGGGTGCTTAACTTAATTCTTTGTGTATATATATATATATATATATATATATATATATATATATATATATATATATATATATACATATATATATATATATATATATATATATATATATATATATATATATATATATATATATATATATATATGTTGTTGTGGATATGAGAATGTTTTTTTTTTTTATTGTTGTGTAATGAATTGTGGTAAAATGTCACCCTCCTTCCTGCATTTGTTGTTGTATAAAAGTCAAAGGGCGTTCCCGTAGTTAATTCCATAAAGCCTACATGCAGGACACCATATCTCCCTGTTCAGTAGTTATATCCAAATTATGTGTATTAGGCTAAGGATTTGTCTTCCATTAATTTGACACTCCATTGCACTGCATTAAATAAAGTAGATCCGTCTGACATGGCATCTTCCAAGTGCCAGGTTTAGCCACTTTGCTGCATTTCATCTGCCGTCCACTTTGCTGCATTTCATTTGCCGTCCACTTTGCTGCATTTCATCTGCCGTCCACTTTGCTGCATTTCATCTGCCGTCCACTTTGCTGCAATTGCCAACTGTTCCCTCCGCGACTCCATTCGCCACGAGGTCGGCGCGGAGAAGAAGGGGGAGGAGCTGCCGACTCCTGGGCGTGCCCGCCCATCGTCATCAAGGGCGGAGCCAGAGGGCCGTGCCGTCCAATCAGGGCCGAGGCGAGCTGACCGATGGGCGTGTCCTGGACACCAGCGGCTTGATCGCCTGAGGCGCTATATAGAGTGCGCGCAAAAGCAAGAGAGAAGTTGTTGTTGGACTAAGCAAGAGAGGAAGAGTTGGACTGAGTTGGACTAAGAGTTGGACTAAGCAAGAGAGGACGTTGTTGGACTGGGTTGGACTAAGAAAGAGAGAGGAGAGAAGGGGCGAAGCGAAGCAAAGAGAGAAAGAGTCCTGGGGTTTGTGAAAGAGGGAGAGAGAACCCGTCATGCCAGACCCCCCACCAGCAGCTTGGCTCCACCAAGCAGCTCCGACCCGTTACCCCGCGCACACGACAGGATCGGTGGCATCGGCGGCCGTCGAGGTCCAGCCCTATGTCCCGTGCGGTATCAAGCTCCAGCCAGCTCCGTGCCTTCCTCCCCCTCCAGCCACCCACCTCCTGTCATTCCTGCCTGCAATTTCCCCATTCGTGTACGTGAGTTTGTTCTGTGTGTCTTGTCCCTGGGTTAATTAAGCCTGTTTAGATAAGCTAGCGATTTTCACTGTGTCACCTTTCCTCTTCTGTATTTTATTTTATTATCCTTCCTTCTCCTTGGTTTTTTTGATTGTGTAAATAGTAGGAATAAATTTAGTAGCATTTCAAACCTTTGTGTCTTCTTCTTCTTCTTCACATCCGTGTCGCCTTTGTCTTTTCCCTATTGAATATCTGTGGCACGATTTTGGCCAACGTTCAGGAATCGGGTTAGTCGGGGTAACTATTAGGGCGTGGTGCCCATCCGCTCGGCAAACAACATCCTAGCCGTGTCCGTAACAATATATATATATATATATATATATATATATATATATATATATATATATATTGTTACGGGACCACGGATAAGATGTTGTTTGCCGAGCAGAGGCCCCGCGGCCCTAACAGTTACCCCGACTAACCCGATTCCTGGACGTTGGCCGAAATCGCGCCACAGATATTCAATTTGGAAACCTCTAAAGCGACCGAATGTAAAGTGGAAGAAGAAGACGTACGGAGGAATAACAGGATTTATTAATTATTTTCACAAGCCAAAGCAAAGAGAGCAGTTGGTTATATACAGAAAATGGAATGAGCAGAAACACAGTGAAATCATTAGCTTACCTATAAAAGCTTAATTAATAAACCCCAGGACAATGTGAAAGACAGACGGACGATCACACTTCCACGGGGAAATGCAGGCCGGAAGGAATGGCTTGGAGATGGGTGCCTTTTAGAGGCAAGGAAGGTTCAGCGGGTACTGGGCACGGTTGGGCCAGAAGGCACCGCCGTCAAGAAGCCGAGCTTTGGTCCCAAACTGCGCGGGCAAAGTTCCTTTCTCCGTACTGCTGCCTCGTGTGCTCCTTGCGTTGCCCCGGTCCGCTTTTCCTGCTGCGCGGCACGTCTCACGGCGGCTCGGTCACACCTGCTCGTCTCCAGCGCATCTCCTGGACCCATCTCTGTAAAAGCTCATCTGCTCAGGGAGCGTCCCGCGGCGGGTTATATAGGCCCCGCCCTTCACCCTTTGCGAACCTCCCCCAAGCGTTCTCTCTCCGCCCTCTCAAGCCAAACCCCTCGTTCTGGGTTGGATGAGCGGGGCCGACTTACTCCTTCCCTCTATGACGAGGTGGAGACCCGCCTTTCTTCTTCGGCGTTACCTCATGCGTAATGGAGTCAAATGCAGCAAAGTGGACGGCAGATGAAAATGCAGCAAAGTGCCTAAAGAGCCAATTGCAGCAAAGTGGCAAACCTGGCACTTGGAAGCTGCCATGGGGCGTCGGAGGGCCTACTCTTATTTAATTCGGTGCAATGAAGAGTCAAACTAGTGGGAAACACATCCTTAGCCTACAGAGAATAAGGGACTAACTATTTAAAAGGATATATCGTGTCCTGTGTGTAGGTTTATGGAATTAACTAAGAGGACGAGCTGCGACCATTCTTTACATTACAAGGGTCAGTTACACACAACAAAACCATACTTTTCACATTCGTTACACTTTCTCAAAATTGTTACACTTCTCAAATTCGTTACACTTCTCAAATCCGTTACACTGCACCCTTCTTCCTTCAGGCCCGTACTCGGGCCTATAAAACTTTAACTTAGTGTGACACGTAGGTGTAATTCCCTCTACGAGTGTGACAATTTTTAAAACACAAATAAATATGTCCCCCTGCTGCATTGCACCCTGCCTAACAGATTTGCACCCACAGGATAACCGAATTACGGAATTGTTTTCAAGCTATACATTTACGGTGGGGAGCATTATTTACAGTGACGTTATTTCTTATTTACAACGGAACCCAGGACCTGTGTTTTTTTTTTTGTTTTTTTTTAGGGAAACAAAGAGAATAACATTCCTGTTGGGAGGGAGGAGACAGCACGCATTGCATCGATGCACCAGTACCAATAACACCAAAGCACCCAAAAGCACCAACCAGTGCACAGTCATTACTGTTTGTAATAAACACACAAAAAAAAACAACTGGTGGTGGTCTTCTTCTTCTCTGCTGGGCCGATGTTCTTCCCGATGTCTTCTTGCTTCATGCGGCCTACTTGGAAATATAAAAAGCACAAACCGTGTCCATTTTTATTTAGGGCCACAGGGGCCAACTAAGGGTGGTCCACCTGTTTGGCATAGGTGCCACCTTACCGAGGTCCGCAAGCAAGATTCCCTGGCCACTATGGCCGGTCTCCAACAGAGGTGCCCTGCCCCAGAACCTGGGGTCCATCAAGTGGTACTCGGCCGCAGAACAGCGGTCCATAAAGTGGTACATCAATGCAATGCATGCTGGTTGAGAGGGTCCTGGCACACAAGATGACCTCCGCACGCTCCCCTCAACACCCAGTGGCGCACAGTCCTCAGGTGGGAGACAAAAGGGGGGAAAGACAGATGAGCGAGGGGTAAGGTCACAAGGGTACACATCAAACAAGGCAATGCAAGGCGAAGTGCGTACGGAGAGCGAAGTGAGAAAGCTCGTCCCTACCGTACGTCACCCCCCCCCCTGTCACCTACTCTACCCTTGCCCTTACCCCATATTTACAAAATCTACACCTTTACAAATCCATCGCTACCATCACATCTTCCCCATATTTCCCCTACACCAAATTCGTCTCCACAATCCCTCTATCCAAAATTTGCCATCACCCAATTCATCATCAACCCTCATAAGGAGGAAGAGATGGAACATCAAGGCACAATGTCACACCCACATCATGATGCGTCTCACATTCCAAACATTTGCATTAATAAAAATAATAAAAAACCACCTGGCATGGTGTGGAGTACCTGTCACCTCAGGTGAGTGGATGCAGATGGTGCAAGGAGATTTTCATCCTAACTACTTTCTAAATGACATTAACACACTTTACACTACCCGGGGTCTTTCCCTGCCAATCCATTAGCCAACTTACACTATGGGTTCTAAAAACCAATTCCCATTGACCAAACTGTGGTGCTTCTCAATTTGGGGTCTCACTCCCCCGATTCATCTCCCGGTGCCCTTGCACAATTTCTGGGCTGAGACGTGTAGCTCTCCCAGCAGGTCTACCCACCTGCACACCTCCACCACTGTAGTTGCCACCCCAGCTTACCTAGCTCCTCACCCTAACCCAACTAACTGGGGAAGGCCCCTCCTGGCTCTGTCACCCCTTGGTGCCCTCTGGCACTGGGCTACCCGGGTCCGTCCTCCGGATCCTCGGGCCCCATCCACAACTACCGGCTCCCAGAGCCCACCTGCGGCCTCACCTGGCCGACATCCTCACAGTGGTGGAGTGCCCAAACCAACTACACACACTAACAGGCTACACGCCCAGCCATTTCCACAACACTAATGCACCCATCCAAATACCATTCTTTCACCCGCACCACAGATGCCAATATCCAACCACAATTTACCTGTTCCCTCTACCTAACACTTACACTACCCGCCCCGGGTATTCGTGATGGGGGTCCATCCTTCCCCCATTCACACCTTCGCACCATCCACTCCACTCCATAGTTTCCACCATACTCACTCCACGACCATCCATTCCAATACTCCATATACTCCAGACCATTTATTCCATACACCTGTTCTCCATTCACCTGTAGTTGAACACCTGTGCAATCTCACCTGGTTGCACCTGCACCCTCCTTCCTTCCTGGACCATTCGGTCAAAACAACACTCATCACCATCACTCACTCATACACTGCTCCATACACCTGTTCAGTTGCACACCTGTGCAATCACAATACAACTCACACTCACAATCATTTACTCATACCCTGCTCAATACACTTTCGATCCTCACACACACGGCATCATCTCATCTAACTACTCCCCTCTGGAACTTGCGCTTCCCAGTCGTCCCTTTAAACTATTGCGCTCCCTCATCATTATCATCCACACTAATCTACCTGCGTCCCCACTACAGGTATCATTGTCACTAACTAATCTTAACGTTACCTATTGTCATCTTCTAGGTCCCTACACATTATATCCTAACCCTCCCGGGCTAGTTTTCACTGCCAAAAACCCCATAAACCTAGTGCTCCTTTGCCCCCGCATGTGAGAGATGGCAGGGTTGCCATCCCATCACATCGGGTATCTTCCACTACCAATTTTGCACACCAAATTTCAGCCAATCAAAAAGTTTCCAATTACTGCCAATCCCCTGCCAATCATCACTCTGCCAATCGTCTGCCAATCATTAAATTTTGTTTTTCTAATTTCGGGGCCAAAACACTATCCTCCTCATCACGTCTACTCACTAGAGCCTCTCGGTGCGCCAATTCACTTCTAAAGCTCGGCTTCGTACAGCCGAGCAATGAATGCGGGTTCTTTGGTGCCGGCGGTTGGATGCGTCCGGCATTCGGTGCAGGGAAGGACGCTTACCCGGGCCGAGATCCCACGCACCACCTCGGCACGGGGCCATCCAATGGCCCGATCTCGACCTGCCGGAACGCCTTAACAAAAAGGGGTCGCCATGACGACCCTTCCTATCGGGCTGCCCGCTCCGCCTAGTGGAGCACGGACGTGACCGTTCAAAGCGAGGCCCAGCGTGGATCGCGTACGGCGGTTCTTTCGAAACCGCCGTGGTTCGGATCCCCGCTGGTCCTCGCGGCACGCGAAGCTGCCCGACGCGCACCAAGGGCCTGATTCGGCTATACGTCGCTCTAACCGCTAACCCGGTTACCGTCGATGCCTCACCTGCATGCTTACACCCCGCAGCCCGTTCCTTGCTCATACATCCAGCTGTTCCCATGCTCCTCGTCATTGCACCTTCTCTTACACACCCAGGTACACTCATTCTGCTCACCGACTTGGTCACACACCTGACCACCGAACACCTTTGCACACACTCGTCGTTCGCACACCTCACCAACACACCTCTTCGCGCCCCCTCCTCGGTCACCTCCTCTGTGACAACCACAGGTGTGCCCTCACTCGCACACCCAACCACATGCCTCACTACCAATTCCAGCGTGCATTCCCACACATGCTCTACCATTCTAGGTGCACATCCTTCCATTCCAGGTGTACATCCTCTCTCACCTGCCACAACCAACTCACGCTCCGTGTCACTCTCACTACTTTCACCTCCACACTCAGTCGCGCACTCACCCTTACTCTTGACAGCGTACTCTGTACTCATGCACCCGTCCGTTACACACCTTTCTCGCGCATCCTCTTGCGCACACTCTCTCGTTACTCCCTCCGTAACACTCACCACAGGTGTACACTCTCTCGTTACATCCTCTGTAACACTCACCACAGGTGTACACTCTCTCGTTACATCCTCTGTAACACTCACCACACCGCGCTTCCATGTGCCCCCTCACACACGCGCTACGACCAACTCACTCTCGACAGCACACTCACTCCTCGGCGCGCACTTTTTCCTCACACACCCCAGAGTCGGACATTCTCACACACCTCCTCCTTCGCACACCGTACCTGTCGCACACTTCACCAACGGCCTCTCACGAACACCCGGATCCAAATCAACCCCCAAGCTGACTGAAGCTCCCCTCACATCATCTACATTTCCGAATATATCGCCACTCACCTTGGCTCCTCGTCTCCGCACCTCCTTCGCCACCTGCAAACTCTTTATTTGGTTAGCGAGCACATCATCACGATTTGAGCACCGACCTTGCACATATTCCATCACCTCCTCCTGTATTTCTCTCTTAGTTTCCGTCCGTCTCTTCTTAATTTCACTCACCCCCTCTTCCACCTCCTTTAACTTTTGCTCACCTCTTTTATTTCCCGGTGCGTCTCCTCTATCTCGTCCTCTAAGGCTACCTTGACCGTTTCTATGTGCGTCCTCACCTCCCGGTCCTTCGTCTCCATTACTTCTGTCACCTCGTCCAACCTCATCAGTCCCTCACGTACCATCTGACATTCCTTCTGTGTCGCTATTAATTCATTTTTTATGTCCTTTTGTGTCGCTTTTAACCCTCCTAGTACTGCAGTGTTCTTTTGTACCTGCTCCGCTAACTCTGTCTGTCCCACCGTAAGCTGATCCACTCCCTGCGTCAGGTCTTCTATGCCCCCTTGTAACCTAGCCATCCCATTTCTCACCTCTTTCTCCATACGCTTTTCACCTCGCTTTACCTCCTCGCGTACCCCCGAGATCTCCTCACTTACACCTCGTCGTATCTCCTCCTTCATCTCCTCCCTCTCTTTTGTAGATGCCACCCTCATCTGTCCCAATTCATCCCTCTGAGCATCCAATTTGGTTTCTACCCCGATTTTTACCTCCTCTATCTGCTCTCCCATTTGTTTAATTTCTCGGGCGGATTGCTCCCCTATTTCCCGCAATTTGCCTTCCATTCTATCTTCTAGCCCCCTTAACCCATTTTTCACCCCCTCTATCTGATTCTCCTGGGCAGCCATTCTATTTTCCACCCCCGTTAACCCATGTTTTACCCCTTTTATCCCATTGTCTAACCCCTCAAATTTCTTGTCTAACCCCTCAAATTTCTTGTCTAACCCCTCACCGGTACCCCTCGCTTCGTCCCTCATTGCCCCCATTTGGCCCTCTAATCGCTCACTATCAGCCCTCGCTTCGTCCGATATTGCTTCCATTTTATCACTCAATTTTTTAAGACCGTCATTCTCCCGTTTCATTTCCGCCATGATTTGGGCCATGAAGGCTTGCATTTGGACCACCGTTGGTAGTACAAAGGGTGCGGCCGCAGCTGCCCCAACCTCGCGCACGGCGCAATTTGGTGCTGCTGCAACATCGTGCGCAAAGGCGCCATTTTGTGCGCCTGACACTCCCTCCCCCACCTCCTCATTGCCCTCCTCCACATACATTTCCCCGAGGTCCTGGGTCGATTCTACCCCGTCTATCTCTCCCACCGACATCCCGTCGCCTTGACCAGCCATGGCGCGATTTCAAAATTCGGTTTTTCTTTAAAACAACACAAATTTCGGCCGCTCCAAATTTTGACCAAATTTTGTCTAGATGTTTTTAAAATTTGGTTCGGGCCTCGTATCTCACTCCGACACCAATTGTTACTGCCAATAACACAATTGGTGTCCCAATATTTGGGCTAAATAAATTTAGTCCCAGGTTCGAATCCCAACACCTGACTACCAATTGTACTGCCAATTGTACAATTGTGTCCAAAATTTGGGCTAAATAAATTTAGTCCCAGGTCCGAACCCGACATTCCTGACACCAATTGTGACGAGACCGCGGATAAGATGTTGTTTGCCGAGCGGAGGCCCCACGGCCCTAACAGTTACCCCGACTAACCCGATTCCTGGACGTTGGCCGAAATCGTGCCACAGATATTCAATTTGGAAACCTCTAAAGTGACCGAATGTAAAGAGGAAGAAGAAGAAGACGTACAGAGGAATAACAGGATTTATTAATTATTTTCACAAGCCAAAGCAAAGAGAGCAGTTGGTTATATACAGAAAATGGAATGAGCAGAAACACAGTGAAATCATTAGCTTACCTATACAAGCTTAATTAATAAACCCCAGGACAACGTGAAAGACAGACGGACGATCACACTTACACGGGGAAATGCAGGCCGGAAGGAATGGCTTGGCGATGGGTGGCTTTTAGAGGCAAGGAAGGTTCAGCGGGTACTGGGCACGGTTGGGCCAGAAGGCACCGCCGTCAAGAAGCCGAGCTTTGGTCCCAAACTGCGCGGGCGAAGTTCCTTTCTCCGTACTGCTGCCTCGTGCGCTCCTTGCGTTGCCCCGGTCCGCTTTTCCTGCTGCGCGGCACATCTCACGGCGGCTCGGTCACACTTGCTCGTCTCCAGTGCATCTCCTGGACCCATCTCTGTAAAAGCTCATCTGCTCAGGGAGCATCCCGCGGCGGGTAATATAGGCCCCGCCCTTCACCATTTGCGAACCTCCCCCAAGCGTTCTCTCTCTGCCCTCTCAAGCCAAACCCCTCGTTCTGGGTTGGATGAGCGGGGCCGACTTACTCCTCCCCTCTATGACGAGGTGGAGACCCGCCTTTCTTCTTCGGCGTTACCTCGTGCGTAATGGAGTCAAATGCAGCAAAGTGGACGGCAGATGAAAATGCAGCAAAGTGCCTAAAGAGCCAATTGCAGCAAAGTGGCAAACCTGGCACTTGGAAGCTGCCATGGGGCGTCGGAGGGCCTACTCTTATTTAATTCGGTGCAATGAAGAGTCAAACTAGTGGGAAACACATCCTTAGCCTGCAGAGAATAAGGGACTAACTATTTAAAAGGATATATCGTGTCCTGTGTGTAGGTTTATGGAATTAACTAAGAGGACGAGCTGCGACCATTCTTTACATTACGAGGGTCAGTTAAACACAACAAAACCATACTTTTCACATTCGTTACACTTTCTCAAAATTGTTACACTTCTCAAATTCGTTACACTTCTCAAATCCGTTACAATATATATATATATATATATATATATATATATATATATATATATATATATATATATATATATATATATATGGATATATGTACTGGGTGTTTCAAAAAGAGTGATACAAATTTAAACGTTTATTTACAAAGTAACAGAAACCTCAGGAATGTGAACCAAACATTTATTGAAAGCTTATGACATGGTATTTTCTATCACTGATTGTTATTGCAGTGTCACTGCTAGAGTTAGTGAGAGCCCACGGTCTGAAATTGGCATTTATGCAAAATCCTTTTAATTGACGTTCTCCATATGTGCCCCTCCACGGTTCAGACAGGCATTGACCCTGACTCCAAAGTTCTGTCCAACTTTCCTGTAGGTCTCATGTGGCACTGCCTGGAGGTAGTCTGACACCTCCTGCTTCAGATCATCCAGTGTGGCAGGGCGGTTGACGTAGACACAGTGGTACCCAGGGCAACGAGGCAGTTTCCGAAGTGCTGCTGCAGAAAAGTGATTGTGTCACCAGCTGTATGCAGGGGTGCACCATCCTGCATAAATCAGGTCATGCTGAGCTGGTTTGGGGTGACCTTTTGGGCTAGATCATTTTGGAACTTCTGAAGCACTGCCCAGTAGCACTCACCATTGATGGTCACCGTCTTGCTGTTGTCATTCTCAAACCATTGAGGCAATAGCATTCCCCATCTTGCATTGAAGGCACAGAAGCATGTGACCTTCGGCCCTTTCAGGTACCTCTCAGTGATCTCCTCAGGTGGTTCTGCCCCCCAGAAAATGTTTTTGTGGTTATTGATTTAGTATCATGCCACAGAGCCACCACTTTTGTCTTCTGCTCCACTGTCAATGGCATAGTTGATCTACGGAGCTAGAAATTTCAGGGAACAAACACAACGATAACACCACCAAACCCTGAAACGGAAAATGGTATAGGTTAAAAAACAAAGAAATGGCAGGAGGTCAAAGTTATATTAATCTTTTTGAAACACCCTGTATATGCATCTATAATAATAAAAGGCAGTATCTGTCTGTCCGTCCGTCAGTCTTCTCCTCCATAACTCCAAAACCATGAAATCTAGCGGCCCCAAACTTTTCATGCATGCACCTGGACTCCCTACAGATTACAATGATGAAAACTGGGTGTTTGGGGGTGTTACAACACCCTTTTTGAAGATTATTAATGATGTGCTCATAAGAACAAAACCCGATGTGGTGGCCCGCCATCTTGGTCAGCCCACTGCACTTCAATGGGTTCTTAAGCCGCCATTTTGTTTCGGCCTATTCCAACGTGCCTTGCCTTGGAATCACGATCGATTATCATTGCATACTTTAAGCATACTAGTACCCGACTGCAAAGCCGCAATGAGCCGGCGAAGCCAAAGCCTCTTGCCACTATTTTACCCATCACTATGGCATCAGTAGGTTAGGTAGTTGGTAGTAGGTAGGTGTAGTAGGTACCGTACCTGGTAAGACTAGGTAAAAGAGAAGAGCAGACAGTCCTCCCCAATACCTACATACAATAAATGTCACAAGAAGCTTAAGGAAGTAACTATACGATGTGCTAGCTTAGGGCCTATTTTAAGAAATTTTAACTGGGCTTAATATACGTTTTCACGGTATGTGTGTAGTCTTCTAACTTCAGTCGCTGTCAGGACTGGTTCTCTCCGGACACTGCGGCTTCCTCCACCAGAAGAAGTTAGCTTGCAGTAAGATCAGTGCCGACAGATCAGACGATAGCGCCATTTCAACGGCAATGTGTGACTGTCGTTAATCAAACCGTGTCAATGGCGCTATTTGGCTGACCTAAGCTGATCGCTGATTGGTCAGCTCACAAAATTTCGCAAATTCAGACCTAAAATGACACCATTTGCATTCTGGATGAGATTAAAATTGATAAATTTACTTCTTGATGAATTCGGTGAATTCCGTCTCAACTTCGGATATTTCCGGCCGTGAAAAACTATCCCCTACGGCCACGAGATTTCTAAAAAATAATTCTTCGTCAATTCTGGAATATTTGACGCTGTTTTCAGCCTCCGAAACGCGTAATAAGCTTTTTTGAAATATTTTTTCAAATGCTCGAATCTCATTGGTTCCGGTGTTTGGTGACGATTTTCGTTGAAGACAACGAGGTTGGTCTTAAAGTATTTTAATTACAAATTAGAGGTGCATAAGATTGTGAATCAAACAAAGACGGGTGAAACAAACTCCTATTGAACTTTTTCGCAATTTTTTTATGCATACTTCCGCATCTAGAAGATGGCGGCCTCCATTGAGTGATTTGGTTTTTGAAATATTTTTTCAAATGCTCGAATCTCATTGGTTCCGGTGTTTGGTGACGATTTTCGTTGAAGATAACGAGGTTGGTCTTAAAGTATTTTAATTACAAATTAGAGGTGCACAAGATGGTGAATCAAACAAAGACGGGTGAAACAAACTCCTATTGAACTTTTTCGCAATTTTTTTATGCATTCTTCTGCATCCGGAAGATGGCGGCCTCCATTGAGTGATTTGGTTTTTGAAATATTTTTTCAAATGCTCGAATCTCATTGTAGTGTAGCAGCATCGCAAACCTGTTGTGCATTTTGTGATACAAGCACCAAATTTGGCACAAATGTACATTAATATGTTGCGAACATTTTCAGATATTGGGCCACTTGAAATTCTCTCTTTATGTCCGCCATATTGGATTTCAAAATGGCCGCCACTTGAAATCTACATTTGCTATTATCTCTGGACGTAATGCAGCTATTGACTTGATTCTGGTATCTAAATGTATGTTTTTGGGGGCAAGGAATCCAATGGTACCAATTTCAACTTAATATTATCTATCACAGTCTGTTATATAATTTTATTTGGAAATTATCTAGGCAAATATTGGATTCAACACAATACTTTGAAAAGAATGTCTTAGTTCTGTAAATGTCTTAGGTATAATACTGACATGCTACATGGTCTAGTATTTGAGGCTAGGTGTACTGGTATCTGAGGCTAGGTATATACCGGTACTGAAGATACGTGTACATAAACAGTGTCATGTTAACAAGTTCAGCATTGCCACAAGTACATGTATGTTGTTGACTCATCGTCATGTGCAGTCCCCTTCACACACACAGAGGGCTGTGCACTGAAGGGCAGCCTTTTTGCACTTGCAGCGCCTCACACACCCTTTCTTGCACTTGCAAGAAACCAGCTCAATGCAGCTGTGAGCTGCCTCAGTTAGCCTGGTCCAGTAAGGTGTGTACTGTCCTTCTCCAGTCCTTGACCAACCCCAGTTGGTTGGTGGAGGGAGCTCTGGTGCTGGCAGCAGTATCTGACCCCACACATGTCCACCTTGATACACTGCCCTCTTGACATGTTCCTCCAGAGCTGCCTTCGTTGGAGGGATGAGCTGCACATTGTTCTTCCTTGCGAAGAGTTTCCTCCTGGCCTTGTCAATGTCTGTGCATTTGCTGGTTCGATCATACAACAGGATCACGAACCTCCCGATGATGCGCATTGCATTGTCTGGTATGTCACGAGGTGCAGAGGACAGCAGCAGCAGCGCCTCAGTGAGTTCTGGCAGTACCGTCCAGACTGCCCACGCAGTGTTCTTGCCATGTCTATGAAAACTAGACACAGTGTCGCATCCAGTTAGAGCATGGAACATTGGCAGTGCACGAGCCTTCTCTCGTCCCAATCCAGCTGCTATTTCGTGTGCTGCTAGGTATCGGAAACTCTGGCCTGTTCCGAATGCCAGCCACAGTTTGTCTTCTGGTTGCAACTCCTGTGCCAGGGACACTGCCAGCACCACAACATCGGTGTCTACAGTCCAGATGAGTATTGCATGGTGTCCATGCTGGACTGCGTGAGATGCATGCAGCAACATCCGACTGTCAGCCTCTTCATGGTTACATGGGGCGAGTGAGGTCAGATCTGGCAGTAGTGGCTTGCTGAGCACTGCCTCTCCATCAGTAATGACGAGTTGCTTGTCCTCCTGGTCAAACCATTCCATGAGAGCTGCTGAGAGGAACCTGAACAGCTCGGTCTTGTTGCTGTCCACTCGTAGGAAGTACTGCCAGTTTCCTGGTATGGCTGCGGCAGCCACCACACGTCTCCGCACACCTTGTCCCCGCTTTGCACGTGTACTACCTTTCAGTGAATCAGCAAGGTAAGTATCCCAGACCAGATCCAGGCGTGACACTGTTTGCAGCTTCGTGGACATATATGGGATGAAGATCTGTTGTGCATACTCTTCAAAGGTCTTTGATGCAGCCGGCTTCAGCATCTGGACGATGGCTGCTCCATCAAGCACAATACAGGTCGTGACAGGAGTCTCTGTCTTTGCGTCAGAGACTTCTTCCAAGCATGTGAGGAGATCACTCTTGGTACCAGTGCAGAGGCTTCCACCATCAGACAATGCAGGAGGACATGCCTGATTCTCGTGACAAAAGAACTCCTCAAGGTTTCCATCCCTCGTCTGGCAGCCAATGTACAGGCGTGCGAAGAGTTCACGGTCATTCTTGATGGAGGCGAGCTGTTGCTGACCTTTGCTCTGGCTTCTTGGAGTGGAAGTGCTGAACACCTTCAGCTTGTTACGAGGAATGGGTGCGTCCACTGCCTTTGTTCTGTCCAACAGACACTCTCTGGTGAAAGCCTCGAACTGCTCTTGGCCAATCCTCTTGGCATTCATCACGGTCTCCACAGCAGCAGGATCTGCGATCTCCTTTGTGTCCAGTTTGACTACATCCTGACTCTCCTCCTCGAATGGGTTGCCCATCTCCTCTATGACACCGACGAGACAGCGAACATCTTTCACAAATGAGGCCTGTACACTTGGCGTCTGATCATGATGACGTGTGTCTGCTGTTTGCCGTCTCCAGTGTTGGTTCCCATCCTGGAATTCTTCGATCACCCTGGCAACTTCTGGTCCCGCAACCATCCAGCGACGTAGGGCACTAGGGTTGTCAGTGAGCCCAACTGCTCCACCGTCTCCTTTGATGCAGGCATTATTCTGCTCATGTGCCTGGTCAATCGGGATTGAAGAGAACACCCTCTGTGTTTTCTGAACGGTGAAGTGGCTTTCCCTGAATTTCCTGGCTACATCTGGGTGTTTGATGGTGAGTTCGGCCATGTCCTTCAGGTGCACTGGTATCCACCTAGCATAGTGGGTGTGATCCAGTGCATGGAACCAGGGGACCAGCTCTGTCAGAGCATCGAGGTACATCATTAACGATCGCTGCCTGAGAGAACGCACATACACTAGAACCAACAGTTCTAGTTCCAGCACGGTTGCCCAGTAGTGAAACTGGGGGATGTCTTCTCCTCTCTGGCAACACCAGTCTTCAAACTCCGGAAGGTCCTCTGCATCCCTGGTTTCTCCCAGACAGTAGTGGTTGTAGGCACGGTGTTGCAGGATGTACAGTGCTGCTGCAGTCACTTGATGTGCTCTTCTTGTGCGCAAGACATGGGATGCTCGCAGGAATGAGTCTGCTGTCCCTGCTGTCGCAATCTCGGCTTGCACAAGTGCTTGCACCCAACCACTCCCTTTCAGCCAGTCCCCCACTGTCCTCAGTGCCGCCATCTCTATGTGGAGGCCACCAAACATCACCACTATCTGGTCTTCACCATAGCTCTCTGGCCACTTCCACTGTATCTGCTTGGCCAAAGCAAACAGTGGCTGATCAACGGTGACCACTGGTGTCTGTCCAGGATTCAGGTGTTCCACAGCATTCTTCATGACGTCCATTGCCTAGATAATTTCCAAATAAAATTATATAACAGACTGTGATAGATAATATTAAGTTGAAATTGGTACCATTGGATTCCTTGCCCCCAAAAACATACATTTAGATACCAGAATCAAGTCAATAGCTGCATTACGTCCAGAGATAATAGCAAATGTAGATTTCAAGTGGCGGCCATTTTGAAATCCAATATGGCGGACATAAAGAGAGAATTTCAAGTGGCCCAATATCTGAAAATGTTCGCAACATATTAATGTACATTTGTGCCAAATTTGGTGCTTGTATCACAAAATGCACAATTCTTTTGAATATTTGGGCTAAGCCGCCCCACTATTGGTTCCGGTGTTTTGTGACGATTTTCGTTGAAGCTAACCAGGCCGGTGCGGACCGAGGTTGGTCTTAAAGTATTATAATTACAAATTAGAGGTGCATAAGATTGTGAATCAAACAAAGACGGGTGAAACAAACTCCTATTGAACTTTTTTCAATTTGTTATGCATACTTCCGCATCCGCAAGATGGCGGCCTCCATTGAGCGATTTGGTGCGTCAAAGCTTCGAAATTCTCAAGCCAAGGGATCCAGCATAATCTGGTTTTTCAACAAAATACGTACGCGTTCAATGACAACACCGGCTTTGCCGGCTATCACCAAAATCTTTATTCGGATATGAGGATTGGATGCTGTAGAATAAATAATGTCCGAATCTGGAGTGAAATCTGACAAAATTTACCATATCTTGTGATTTTATAACTAAGTGTATATATGCATTCATTTAAGCGAGGCTGGGATTCTCGTTCTGGTGTTAGTTTTTTTTAAATTTTAACTTTGTCAGGTTAAATGCATCTCGCTATACGTGCCGGTGATAGTTATACAGTGGTATATATATATATATATATATATATATATATATATATATATATATATATATATATATATATATATATATATACAGACTTGGCATTTAATATGGAATATTTTATTTTTCTTGACTTGGGTTTACTTTCTGAACTCGGTATCAAATATCAATCTGGTGAGTTTCTTTTATGCTTCGGTGATTTCTTTGTTAAAAGAACCATGTCACTGATTGTCTGTCACAGCAAGAAGTCAATAACAGGATTATATCACATGTGGTGTGACAAAATGTACGGACATGTACATTTGACGATTGGCTTCACAATCGGGTATATAAGGGTTGTTGCATTCTGTATTAGTGGAAAACAACTGCTGCACGTCTACAAAAGTTATTGCCGCTTCCCCTGGAGATGGTCCGTCAACTCGACAATGCTGTTTGTCATGGAGTGGTGGCTTTACGAAATTCCGGCATGAAACAGCGTGCTATTGCTCGGCAGTATGGCATCACTCAAGGTCAGGTGTCAAAGATCCTGAAACGAAATGCTCAGAGGGGTGTCCCTACTCCAATACCGAAGTCAGGACGTCCCCGCAGAACCACAAGGAGGGATGATCGCCAGCTGCACCGGTTAGTCCGCAATGGCCGTACCAAGTCAGCTAATCGGCTTAGGGCTGAGTGGCAGCAACTGACAAATGTGCCTGTATCCAGAAGGCTAGTCAACCAACGACTGGTTCAAGCAGGCTATCATGCCAGGCGTCCCCTGAGAAAGCCACGTCTGACCAGACAACACCGCCAGCGCCAATTGCAGTGGGCCAGAGAGCACCATCAATGGCAGCCAGGACACTGGAATCACGTGATCTTCAGTGACCAGTCTAGATTTCTGGTCTATCGTCAATATGGCCACGTCCGAGTGCGCAGACAAGTGCATGAAGCCCACAACGAAGATTGTATAGTGCCAAGAGTCCAAGCTGGAGGTGGTGGGGTGACCGTTTGGGCTGCTTTTCATGCAGGGGGCAAAACTGACCTGGTTGTTCTGAATGGAAACCTGAACCAGTTCAAGCACAGGGCCATTCTGGAAGAAACATTGCTTCCATTTGTTCGTGCAGCTTTTCGAGGAAACTTTGTCTTCCAAGATGACAATGCACGGCCTCATCGTGCTCGCATGATCCAACACTTTCTTGCTGACCGTGGTGTAGAGCATATGGAGTGGCCTGCCATGTCCCCGGATATGAATCCGATAGAGAACTTGTGGGCAGAATTAACGCGTCAAATCGACAACTTGGACCAGCAGCCTGCCTCTGTGCGTGAATTGCAGCAGACTATTGTCACTGCATGGCAAGCGATTCCTGTCCAAACCTTGGCAAATCTCGTGAACAGCATGCCTCAACATGTACGTGCTCTCCTGAATGCTCGTGGGGGTTACACGAAGTACTGAACTGTCATTTTACTGTCCGTAATCCCAGTCGTAATTTAACTTTTGTTTTTGTTAACAATTTTTTTTCGCTAATGTGCAAAATAAAGAGATACTTCTGGAAAACGAACAGAAGTTTAACACAGTACTGTCCGTGAATTGAGTTCGATATCAGTTTTCATCACTTTCAAGGATCAATTTATTTGCTTTGGAATGTCAAATGTGTTTTTTGTTTCTTTTAAAGGTCACATTAACAAAATCTAGAATAATTTCAACATAATTCCAATGAACTTTTGGTTCTAAGTCATCTTGGAAAGTCAGTTCACCCCCACAAAAAAAATATTCCATATTAAATGCCAAGTCTGTATAATTATAGAGTCGGCATGTGAGAAAACGCTCCTGTAAAATGTGTCGATCACCGAAATGGACATGTTGATGGATGGTTGGTTGATGTCATGGTTGACGAAATGGTTGGTTGATGTAATTGTTGACAAAATGGATGGTTGCCTAGGCGGCATTGTTGGTTTGGTTAAGTTTTTTTTATGCCTCCGTCCCTGAAGGTGGCCGGAGGCATTATGTTTTAGTGTTGTCCCGCCGTCCATCCGTACGTACATAAGTCCGTCCGTCCATCCGTACGGACTAAACCTCAGTTTTCTCAGCAACCACATGTCCAATTGAGACAAAACTTTCAAGGTAGGAGTGACACCCATGCAGAATGTTTTTATGATAATTGTGATATCATAGGTAGGTCTCGTGGTATGGCAGCGATCTTGGAATAAACGTAAATAATTAAAAAAATTATTTCTCTGAAACCACTGAATGGAAAAATTTGAAACTTGGCACATTGTCAAGTATTCCCAATGGGGAACAAAAGTATGATACTGCTGACATCATAGGTGAAGTGATATACCAGTCAAAATGGTTTCATCAAATTCCTTACCCCAAAAATCTGAAATTGCATGCACATGATCTATGACCCATTTGTATTGAAATATTCAATTTATGATATCATAGGTCACATGGTTTGGCAGACATATTGGATTTAACTGAAAACCTTAAAAAAGCATCTTCTCCCAAACCACCAAATTGATTGACTCGAAACTTTACATGTGTCATTGACTAGGCATGGCGATTAAAAGATTATCAAAAAAACATCATTTATTACATGGTGTGGAGGCCATGTTGGATTGAAGCAAAATATTAAATAATTATATCTCTGAAACTGCTTACCATATGGATGTGAATTTTTACAAATATCATCTGGCACCATTGCTGCATATAGTTTGAAAATGATGATGTCGTAGGTCACGTGGTTTGGTAGCCATCTTGGATAGAAAAACTAACCTTATCCGATCAACACTAAACTTCACAAACGTGGTCCCCTACCCATGCATATGCAGAGTGTACATTTTAAAGGTCATATATCATGTGGTATGGCAACCATATTAGCTTGAAAGCCGATATTTAAAAAAAATCCCTTCTCTGAAACCGTTTCACTGATCGATGTGAAACCTGTCATGGCTGGTGAAAATGTGATACTTGAAAACAGTTGAAGGGATTTAAATCAAACTTGTTTATTTTTAGGACAGTGAACGAGGGCATCTACCCGTTATGGGACTATGCGGAGGCATATTGTTAACACAGTCACATTGTTCTCGTCTTATTAGTCCCCTACCGGAGTGAGAGGGGACTATAGGTTTGCACTCCGTCTGTCAGTCCGTCAGTCTGTCAGTCTGTCAGTCCGTCATGCAAAGAACAGTTTTCCGGACTTTTTTTTCTAAACTATTAATGCTAATGATTTCAAACTTGGTACATGGTTTCCTCATGATAAGTTACAGATCCAGTTCGAACTTCACGACGTTTCGATCATTTTTGGCAAAGTTATGGTACTTTGAACTTTGGTCATTTCCTCAACAGTTTTCCGGACGACAGACTGCCGGTAGGGGACATGTATTGCAGCGCAATACTCAGAATGCTTGTTTTTATTTAACTTTTTCAGGTAAAACGCATCTCACTGTATGAGATCGGTGCCGGTGATAGATATACGTATCTTGCTATTCCGTATACTAAATCAGTGCTGGTGTGTGTGTTACTATGGTCAATGTGTGTGTGTGTGTGTGTGTGTGTGTGTGTGTGTGTGCTACTGTGTGTGTGTTACTATGTTTGTGTGTGTTACTGTGTGTGTGTTACTATGTATGTGTGTATATGTGTGTGTTACTGTGTGTGTGTTACTGTGTGTGTGTGTTACTGTGTGTGTGTTACTGTGTGTGTGTTACTGTGTGTGTGTGTGTGTGTGTGTGTGTTACTACGTGTGTGTGTTACTGTGTGTGTTACTGTGTGTGTGTGTGTGTGTGTGTTACTGTGTGTGTGTGTGCTACTGTGTGTGTGTGTGTGTTACTGTGTGTGTGTGTGTGTGTGTGTGTGTTACTGTGTGTGTTAGTGTGTGTGTGTGTGTGTGTGTTTCTGTGTGTGTGTGTGTGTGTGTGTTTCTGTGTGTGTGTGTGTGTGTGTGTGTTTCTGTGTGTGTGTTTCTGTGTGTGTGTGTGTGTTACTGTGTGTGTGTTACTGTGTGTGTGTTACTGTGTGTGTGTGTTATTGTGTGTGTGTGTGTGTGTGTGTTTCTGTGTGTGTGTGTGTGTTACTGTGTGTGTGTTACTGTGTGTGTGTTACTGTGTGTGTGTGTTATTGTGTGTGTGTGTGTGTTACTGTGTGTGTGTGTTTGTGTGTGTGTGTGTGTGTGTGTGTGTGTGTGTGTGTGCGTGTTTCTGTGCGTGTGTTACTATATGTGTGTGTGTGTGTTACTATGTGTGTGTGTGTGTTACTATGTGTGTGTGTTACTATGTGTGTGTGTGTGTGTTACTATTTGTTTGTGTTAGTGTGTGTGTGTGTGTGTGTGTGTGTTACTGAAACTGAACGAAACTGAACGAAACTGTCAGCTGAAGGAGCAAAAGAATGTCATTGTCTCACACGAATGCTTTATTAAATTGCAGAAGCATAGCCTGGTTCTTCCTAAGCAGTTTGTGAGTGCAACTTCCATGGGATAGGGTGTCACTCCACTGCATCAGAGTCCACTGTACCTGCGATCTATTTTTATAATTCCCTCTGGAGTCCAGATGATGGACACAGATTGCGTGTCATATTCCCTTCAGGAAGCTATTCATTGTTACCCGTCGACGCCGGGTACTTTTGCTGGTATATATATATGGTATATACATACCGTACTCAACCTGTTCGAACAGGTCAAAGGGGAACGTGATACCTCTGAGCTATCCCCAACCCAATCGTTTCCTTCCAATAGGCAATGCTCGGCGCTCAAATCGATGCAGTTGATAGTCTGCAAAGTATTCCATGTTCGAGCAATATTTTTATGTAATCTTTTATGCAAACGTTGGCACGTCATGTGTGATCACTGATCAAGGTTGTTTGCCAAGTTTCATCAAAATCGTGTTTGGTTCAAGCAATAATAACTGAAGTGTTTACGGACTCGCTCACCCACTCACTCTCACTCATTCACTTACCTACGGACACTCCTCGATCGCATGTAAACGAAAAATGATCAACTTTCCCTGCACGTCTGTGTGCCCCTGAAAGTAACGGCAGCATGGATCGCAGGCGCCCCCGTGTGGTACATATAGGAATTGCTATTAGCCGTAAATGTCAAAAATTCACAGGAATTCTGCTCAAATCCAATGAATTAAATTTTGATGTATCTTAAAATTCCCAGAGAACGTATAAACGTTTCAAACACTAGTATATAATTAGATTTAATAGTGAGATATAAACGTGCCACACAAAACCACATCGTCGTCTCTGAGCTTATCTATATCGGCTATAGGTAATGAACGGACTAATACCACAGGCAAGGGAACGGCAAATCACCCAGTGTATTTCTTTGCCGAGGAAGCTGTTGCGCAATTCACAGACGTCTCGGAAAGGGTCTGTAATTAATCCATAAATTTCTAATTTTGCCAGGGAATTATAATCCATCAATCGAGCCATGAATTTGGCCAATAATCAGTACATCAATTTGTAACTTGGTTCGGGAATTATAATCCATCAATCTGGCCATGAATTTGGCCAATAACACTGGTCAACCAAATTTTAAATGTTCTATGGTTCTAGTACATTTTGAGGTGATTCTAACCAGCATGAACCTGCAGATTTCGATTATGATATCCAATTTTTACGAGCACATCCAGTTTTTGAGAACCAGTATACCATAGGAATATCAGCCGCAGCTGAAATTCGTCTTGTACTCACTAATCAGGACTTTGTAACGAGACTATCTGAGCTGGAAAGCGTTGCTTGGGATAGATTTGTGGCTCTTGCTAACAATTACCTTGGAAATTTTCGAGCACCAAATTATGAAGAGCTTGTGGACAAGATGTTGAAGAGTTACCGGGCGCTCGGTGCTCGGATGTCACTCAAGATACATTTCTTCCATTCTCATCTGGACTTCTTTCCACAAAATCTTGGCGATGTCAGTGATGAACATGGAGAAGGTTTCACCAGGAAATTGCCATCATGGAGACTCGATATCAAGGCCGATTCAATCCAAACATGATGGGCGACTACTGTTGGATTTTACAGCGTGAAAGTGGTTGCTCCTACAAACGCAAAAGTAAAGTTCAGAAGCACTTTTAATGTGATGTAAATAAAAACTTAAAGTTCATATTATTTTTGGAGATTTACATTTTTTAATGTGATGTAAATAAAAACTTAAAGTTCATATTATTTTTGGAGATTTACATTTTTTTAATGTGATGTAAATAAAAACTTAAAGTTCATATTATTTTTGGAGATTTACATTTTTTTATGTGATGTAAATAAAAATTTAAAGTTCATATTATTTTTGGAGATTTACATTTTTTTATGTGATGTAAATAAAAACATAAAGTTCATATTATTTTTCGTGATATTTTATAAAGTTCATATTATTTTGGGAGATTTACATTTTTTTATGTGATGTAAATAAAAACTTTAAGTTCATATTATTTTTTGTGACAATAAATAGACTTGTTGAGACTTAATCAAGAAATTCGCATGCTCTAAAGATTTTTTCCACACTTATGATGTACTACGTCAAGGTTATGTGATAGCGAAATTTTAAGGTCAGATTCGGATTCGTGGGCACCAAATTAGTTAGAAACAATTGAAAATAAGTCAGAACCAATTTGGCTGTTGACCAGTGTAATCAATCCATCAATTTATAATTTTGCTCGGGAATCATAATTCATGAATCTGGCCATGAATTTGGCCTATAATCAAACCATAAATATATAATTTTGCCAGAGAATTAAAACCCATCAATCTGGCCATTAATTTGGCCAATGATCAATCCATCAATTTATCATTTTGCCAGGGAATCATAATCCATCAATCTGGCCAAGAATTTTGCCAATAATTAATCCATTAATTTATAATTTTTCCAGAGAATCATAATCGATCAATCTGGCCATGAATTTGGCCAATATCAATTCATCAATTTATAATTTGTCCAGTGAATTATAATCCATCAATCTGGCCAGGAATTTGGCCAATAATTAATCCATCAATTTATAATTTGGCTGGGGAATTGTAATCCATCAATCTGGCCAGGAATTTGATCAATAATTAAGCCATCAATTTATGATTTGTCCAGTGAATTATAATCCATCAATCTGGCCAAGAATTTGGTCAAGAATTAATCCATCAATTTATAATTTGGCTGGGGAATTGTAATCCATAAATCTGGCCAGGAATTTGGTCAATAATTAATCCATCAATTTATGATTTGTCCAGTGAATTATAATCCATCAATCTGGCCAGGAATTTGGCCAATAATTAATCCATCAATTTACAATTTGGCCAAGGAATCATAATCCATCAATCTGGACAGGAATTTGGCTAATAATGAATCCATCAATCTGGCCAGGAATTTGGCCAATTAATTAATCCATTAATTTACAATTTGGCCAATAATTAATCCATCAATTTACAATTTGGCCAAGGAATCATAATCCATCAATCTGGACAGGAATTTGGCTAATAATGAATCCATCAATCTGGCCAGGAATTTGGCCAATAATTAATCCATTAATTTACAATTTGGCCAGGGAATCATAATCCATCAATCTGGACAGGAATTTGGCCAATAATTAATCCATCAATTTATAATTTGGTGAAGGAATTGTAATCCATCAATCTGGCCAGGAATTTGGCCAATAATTAATCCATCAATTAAATTTTTTTATGATTTGGCCAATTTATAATCTCAATTTATAATCTGGCTAAGTCTATCTATTTAACGAGCAAGAGTCAACATTCCTCTTAGATAAAATACAAAATATAATAAAATGTACTTTTGGACTGTCTGTTGATGTTTAAGATATTAAATGAAGGTTTAAGATTTTGGTAATAGAAAAAAAAGAAAAAAAAAGTGCAGAGTTCATTTTTCAACAAAATGGAGATTGAGTGACAGGGCAGGAGCCAGGCTAAGAGTAAAGAGGAGAGTGAGGGTGGTAGGAAGACAGGGTCTTTTATTCAAAGAGTAGTTAATGCATGGAATGATCTCCTTGGAAAGGTAGTGGTAGACTGGTAGGTTAAATTGACTTAAATTTCAATGACAGACATAGACCGTGAGCCGAGCCCCTGTTTTGTTTACTTTCGTGACAAACCTCGCATATCTACCTGATTTTATAATATGTTGTGTAAAAGTATTACAGAATTCATATCTGAAACTCGTCAAGCACAAAACTTGCACACATTTTCAATATGTGGAAAAAACACCCAAAATGTTGATGATCTTCATAAATATTATCCAATCACAGCATGTGTAACATAGGCCACGAACGGCCGTGAACACTAATTAACAAATCGCGCGCTTCGTTTCAGACTGTACATACAGTACTGGTGCAGCTGTCATGGTGACTTACATGGTTACATGGCCACACGCACACACATACACACATATGCACACACATCCACCCCCCCCCCCCCCACACACACGCTCACACGCATATACACACATACACATCCCCCTCCCCCCCCCCCACACACACATATACACACACACATACACAAACATACACATATGCACACACACACACACACACACACACACACACATTGTAAGTAGATGTCAATGTAATTCAAAGGCAGAAACTTTGGCATGAAAAGTTTTTATTGTCATTTAAAATCGCCTTCCGTGGCTGCATCTGACAACATGTAAGTCGCCATGACAGCTGCGCCAGTACTGTATGTAGAGTCTGAAACAAAGTGCGCGATTGGCTGATTAGCGCTCACTGCCGCTCGTGGCCTATGTTACATCTGCTGTAATTGGACAATATTTATTAAAAAGATCATCAACATTTCGGATGTTTTTTCCACATATTTAAAATATGTGCAGGTTTTGTGCTTGACGAGTTTCAGTTGTGCATTCTGCAATATTTTTACACAACATATTGTTATGTTTGTGGGGGTAGGCATGAAATACCTCATAGGGAAGTTCAGAATGTGTAGGTTTTAGAATGGACCATGTGACGCGAAGAAGAAGAAACCCATCTCGATGTACATAAGCAGGGTAAATGTTCAGGTTGGAGTGTTTGCATGTTGCCATAAGGAGGGTGGCTTTGTGCTAATTAATTATAGGGCTTATGGTTAATAATCCCCAGCATGTATTGCCTCCCTGTGATTTTTCCATACTGTTCTTATAAAACTCAGCTGGCCAGGCAATGGTCTCATTCACTCACAACGCCACCAGGGCCGACAGAAACAGCATTTGATCCACCACGCGGTAACCCGGGTTGCCCCGTGATTTTAAATCATTTTACATAATTAATTAATCTATTTTAGGGGGAGTGTAACCCGGGTTCGCGTGATAGAAAAATCCTTTGTGGCACATTTCCTATCACGCGAACCCGGGTTACACTCCCCCTAAAATAGATTAATTAATTATGTAAAATGATTAGAAATCACGGGGCAACCCAGGTTACTGCATGGTGGATCATTTGCCGATCGACAGGTAAACCCCGACGTCATCCAAACATTCCCGAACAGAGATTAGTCTCCGCCCCTCCCCCCCCCCCATCCTCACCCCCCGCCCCCCCCCCCCCGACGCCTCGTGACTGGGAGGCCATGGCCGGAGCTTCGTGACTGGTTAAGAAGCCATGGAGTGATGAACAGAGCTCGGTGATTGGACAGAGTGTGATGTCGGTGGTGGAACATTCAAGAGCAAGAAGAAGCTGTCTCGCCATCTTGGTCTCTCTTTGATCTGGCGTTCGGTGCAGATGGTCACATTCTCTCTTGTATGCTGGCTTTCAAGAAAATGGCTGCGTTTGCATTTTGCTCTTGTCCTGGGCCGGGCTTCGCGTGAGGGAACGGCTGGGGTTTCGTGCCCGTGTGCGCTTGTGGGGTGATTTTGTAGCCTTGGTAAACTGTTGGCACTATCCAGGAGGGGATTGGCGCAGCCGTCAAAGAGGAGTAATAAAGCGATGGTTTGGGTAGCACATGGCGTCTCGGATGGAGTGGAGAGCGAAAGGAGACCGTCTGCATGGATTTCCCCACGTTCGTGGCGCAGCGAAGGAGTGACTCGGTGCCATATTGATCCCGTCAACATTCGGGACATTTGCAGACCTACGGAACCCGCTCAATGACCACCAGGCGCTCAAACGGCCTCGTATTAACTCAAAGCTGAGTGCTGGCCGATTATAAGCGCATTTTGTTTTTATTCATCTTTTCCCCTTGTCTGTATATGAGTCTGAGTGGAGACGTTTCAAGTTAGGAAATAGTTTTTACCTCACATTCATTTTATTTGGTTTACAATTATTTTAAATAAAATCATCATATGTTGCATTTTCAACGGTGTCGTGTTTCCGTTTCTGTGGGGCTCAGATTAATCCCGTGTCGGCCGTCCGATCAGGTAAGGCTTCCGGCTTTCCCACGTGCACAAAAAGATAACCCGCCAAGGTTTAAAGTACACCTCGGAGTTAAAGCTCGTTTTGGTCATCTGTTATCTTGGGGTGTTAACCCAGGAGACGTGACAATATTATAAATGCAGGTAGATATGCGAGGTGGGTCAAGAAAGTAAACAAAACAGGGGCTTGGACCATGGTCTACTACTTTTATCAAAGGGTTTGGGCCAGTTTGAGAGCCTACTTTCTTGATCTATCATCTTGGCTGGAAAAGTTATACTATAGTTAGGGAACTAACCGTTTGTTCTATCGTGAACTTAGAGGTCACGTGACAGTTTCCGTAACTAGTTAAATTCAGCCAAACAGGCTGCTCAGTTTTTCTTAGGGGGCAACTACCCAGCATGCTTGTGGTCCAACCAGACATGATACAGTATTTTGAACAGGGATGAGGATTGCCACAGTGCATTGGTGGAATAATCAGTTCACATATCTATCTATAATGGAGCAGTGATACCCGAATTGTGCCATGACACTGATACCATGCACATACAATCATGCTGACAAATCATCTCAACGAGGATGGCATCCGTGTGGCACTCAGGTCTTTGCAGACTGAGATTTATGCCTTTATTTATTTAAAAATGTTTTTTTTTAAATCTGTGTTAAATATTTATTAAAGTTGAAACGACCAGCCATTTCATTCATGCCGCGAGGCACATAGGGATGCCCAGATAGTTTCATTGGCTAAGGAGAACAATCCTGGATGGGTCAAAACTCCAATGGAGTATATTCAAATGACTTATTGCCCCAATACGCTGGTATCCATTTTGCCTTGGAGGATGACAATTTGACCTTGGAGGATGACAGGCTGAGCCAACCCACCTGTTACTTCAACTGCATGTCAGGGGATCAAACTCAAGATTCTAAAAATTTATGCCAGTCACCTTAACCCAGTATTTCTTAAACGGTGGGTCGTGACTGCCAAAGGGGTTGTTAGCTGTATGCACTAACGAGTTACATATATATATATATATATATATATATATATATATATATATATATATATATATATATATGCAGGAATTGCCTTCAAACTATACATTTACGGTGGGGGCGCATTATTTACAATGACTACTTTATTTACAAAACGCAACCCAGGACCTGTGATCGTTCTTTTGGGGGGGGGGAGACAGTCTGCCCTGCATCGATGCACCATGAAAGCACCCAAAAATGCACCAAAGCACCCTCAAGCACAGTCATCACTGTTCATGAATAAAAATAACCAAACAACCCCTAAGCCTGCTGGTGGTCTCTTGTTCTTCGGCTCCCTCTGCTGGCTATTGCTATCTTCCAGGTGTTGTCATCTTCTTTGCTGGTGGCCTATTTGGACATAAAATTTGCACAAAACATGTCCATTTCTTTTATTTATGGCCCACAGGGGGCCGACTATGTATGGTTCACCTGTGGGGCATCGGTGCCCTGTGGCCAAGGTCCGCCAGCAAGATCTCGGGCCTTCATGGCCGGTTCCAGCAGAGGGGCCATGCCCCAACCCACGGGGTCCATAAGTGGTGCTCAGCCACTGACATGTGGTCCATAAGGTGGTGCATCGATGCAGACAGCTGTGGTTGCGAGAGGTTCGGGCGCACAATGGCGGACTCACGCATGCTCCCCTCGGCGCCCAGTGGCGCACAGGTCCTCATGTGGGAGACAAGGGGGGAAAAGACAGATGAGCGAGGGGTAAGGTCACAAGGGTACACATCAATACAGGCAATGCAAGGTGAAGTGCGTACGGAGAGCGAAGTGAGAAAGCTCGTCCCTACCGTACGTCACCCCCCCTGTCACCTACTCTACCCTTGCCCTTACCCCATATTTACAACAATCTACACCTTTACAAATTCGTCACTACTGTCACGTCTTCCCCATATTTCCCCTATACCAAATTCGTCTCCACAATCCCTCTAACCAAAATTTGCCATCACCAATTCATCATCAATCCTCATAAGGAGGGAGAGATGGAACATCAAAGCACAATGTCACACCCACGTCATGATGCATCTCACATTTCAAACATTTGCATCAAAAATAATAAAAACAACCTGGCATGGTGTGGAGGTACGTCATCCCAGGTGAGTGGATGTAGATGGTGCGAGGATATTCTTAATCCTAACTATCTTCTAAATGACATCAACACACTTTACACTACCCGGGGTCTTTCCCTGCCAATCCATTGGCCAACTTACACTATGGGTTCTAAAAACCAATTCCCATTGACCAAACTGTGGTGCTTCTCAATTTGGGGTCTCACTCCCCCGATTCATCTCCCGGTGCCCTTGCACAATTTCCGGGCTGAGTCGTGTAGCTCTCCCAGCAGGTCTACCCACCTGCACACCTCCACCACTGTAGTTGCCACCCGAGCTTACCTGCTCCTCACCTAACCTATCTAACTGGGGAAGGCCCCTCCTGGCTCTGTCACCCCTCGGTGCCCTCTGGCACTGGGCTACCCGGGTCCGTCCTCCGGATCCTCGGGCCCCATCCACAACAACTCTACCGGCTCCCAGAGCCCACCTGCGGCCTCACCTGGCCGACATCCTAACAGTGGCGGAGTGTCAACCAACTACACACACTAACAGGCTACACGCCCAGCCATTTCCACAACACTAATGCACCCATCCAAATACCATTCTTCCACCACACACCACAGATGCCAATATCCAACCACAATTTACCTGTACCCTCTACCTAACACTTACACTGCCCTCCCCGGGTATTCGTGATGGGGTCCATTCTTCCCCCATTCACACCTTCGCACCATCCACTCCACTCCACAGTTTCCACCATACTCACTCCACGACCATCCATTCCAATACTCCATATACTCCAGACCATTTATTCCATACACCTGTTCTCCATTCACCTGTCGTTGCACACCTGTGCAATCTCTCCTGGTGCCACCTGCACCCTCCTTCTCCCTGGACCATTTGGTCAACACAACTCACTTCACCATCATTCACTCATACACTGCTCCATACACCTGTTCAGTTGCACACCTGTGCAATCACACTACAACTCACAATCACAATCATTTACTCATACCCTGCTCAATACACTTCCGATCCTCAATATATATATATATATATTGTTACGGACCGCGGATAAGATGTTAATTTGCCGAGCGGATGGCGCCGCGGCCCTAACAGTTACCCCGACTAACCCGATTCCTGAACGTTGGCCAAAATCGCGCCACAGATATTCAATATGGAAAAGACAAAAGCGACACGGATGTGAAGGAGAAGAAGAAGACAAAAAGGTTTTGCAATACGAATATAATTTATTACTATGTACAGGACCAAAGAAACCAAGGAAGAAGGAAAGATAATAACATAAAGACAGAAGGAATCAAGGAGACACAGTGCAATGCTAGCTTACCTACAGTCTTAATTAACCCAGGGACAAGACAAACAGAACAAACTCACGTACACGAATGAGGAAATTGCAGGCAGGAATGACAGGAGGTGGGTGGCTGGAGGGGGAGGAAGGCACGGAGCTGGCTGGAGCTTGATCCCGCACGGGACGTCGGGCTGGACCTCGACCGCCGCCGATGCCACCGATCCTGTCGTGTGCGCGGGGTAACGGGTCGGAGCTGCTTGGTGGAGCCAACGCTGCTGGTGGGGGGTCTGGCGTGACGGGTTCTCTCTCCCTCTCTCACAAACTCCAGGACTTTCTTCAGGCTTGTCTGTGTTCTGATCTCCTCCCTCCTCCACTCTTTGTGGGGGCGTCTTCCTCGCGTTATATAAGCCCCACCCTTGACCCTTTTGCGAACCTCCCCCAAATGTTCTTTCTCCGCTCTCTAAAGCCAACCCCTCATTCTGGGTTGGTCGGCAAGGGCTGGTTCACTCCTCCCCTCTATGATGAGGTGGAGACACGCCTTTCTTCCCCGACCTTACCTCGTGGCCAATGGTGGTTTTGGGGCGATTCGAGCTAGCCCCAGCCAAAGGGCAGCAATGGCGAATGAAGAAAACCGCCCAAATGCAGTTGGCAATTGCAGCAAAGTGGACGGCAGATGAAATGCAGCAAATTGGACGGCAGATGAAATGCAGCAAAGTGGCTAAACCTGGCACTTGGAAGATGCCATGTCGGAGGGATCTACTTTATTTAATGCAGTGCAATGGAGTGTCAATTAATGGAAGACACAGCCTTACACTAATACACATAATAAGGATATAACTACTGAACAGGGATATATGGTGTCCTTCGTGTATGTTTTATGGAATTTACTACGGGAACGCCATTTGACCTTTATACACAGACTGGAGGCAGGAGGGTCCAGAATAAACCAATAATAAAAAAACACAATAAAAAAACACAATCCTCATATCCACAACACTGCACCCTCCTCCTCTTAGGCACGTCCCGGGCCTCTTACCTTAACTTTTAGTGTGGCACGTAGGTGTAGTTCCCTCTACATTTAACCTGACCCTGAGTGTGACAGTTTTAATACATAAATAAATATGTCCCGCTGCTCCATTGCACCCTACCTAACAGACTCACGCCCACAGCTAACCGAATTGCGGAATTGCCTTCAAACTATACATTTACGGTGGGGGCGCATTATTTACAATGACTACTTTATTTACAAAACGCAACCCAGGACCTGTGATCGTTCTTTTGGGGGGGGAGACAGTCTGCCCTGCATCGATGCACCATGAAAGCACCCAAAAATGCACCAAAGCACCCTCAAGCACAGTCATCACTGTTCATGAATAAAAATAACCAAACAACCCCTAAGCCTGCTGGTGGTCTCTTGTTCTTCGGCTCCCTCTGCTGGCTATTGCTATCTTCCAGGTGTTGTCATCTTCTTTGCTGGTGGCCTATTTGGACATAAAATTTGCACAAAACATGTCCATTACTTTTATTTATGGCCCACAGGGGGCCGACTATGTATGGTTCACCTGTGGGGCATCGGTGCCCTGTGGCCAAGGTCCGCCAGCAAGATCTCGGGCCTTCATGGCCGGTTCCAACAGAGGGGCCATGCCCCAACCCACGGGGTCCATAAGTGGTGCTCAGCCACAGACATGTGGTCCATAAGGTGGTGCATCGATGCAGACAGCTGTGGTTGCGAGAGGTTCGGGCGCACAATGGCGGACTCACGCACGCTCCCCTCGGCGCCCAGTGGCGCACAGGTCCTCATGTGGGAGACAAGGGGGGAAAAGACAGATGAGCGAGGGGTAAGGTCACAAGGGTACACATCAATACAGGCAATGCAAGGTGAAGTGCGTACGGAGAGCGAAGTGAGAAAGCTCGTCCCTACCGTACGTCACCCCCCCTGTCACCTACTCTACCCTTGCCCTTACCCCATATTTACAACAATCTACACCTTTACAAATTCGTCACTACTGTCACGTCTTCCCCATATTTCCCCTATACCAAATTCGTCTCCACAATCCCTCTAACCAAAATTTGCCATCACCAATTCATCATCAATCCTCATAAGGAGGGAGAGATGGAACATCAAAGCACAATGTCACACCCACGTCATGATGCATCTCACATTTCAAACATTTGCATCAAAAATAATAAAAACAACCTGGCATGGTGTGGAGGTACGTCATCCCAGGTGAGTGGATGTAGATGGTGCGAGGAGATTCTTAATCCTAACTATCTTCTAAATGACATTAACACACTTTACACTACCCGGGGTCTTTCCCTGACAATCCATTGGCCAACTTACACTATGGGTTCTAAAAACCAATTCCCATTGACCAAACTGTGGTGCTTCTCAATTTGGGGTCTCACTCCCCCGATTCATCTCCCGGTGCCCTTGCACAATTTCCGGGCTGAGTCGTGTAGCTCTCCCAGCAGGTCTACCCACCTGCACACCTCCACCACTGTAGTTGCCACCCGAGCTTACCTGCTCCTCACCTAACCTATCTAACTGGGGAAGGCCCCTCCTGGCTCTGTCACCCCTCGGTGCCCTCTGGCACTGGGCTACCCGGGTCCGTCCTCCGGATCCTCGGGCCCCATCCACAACAACTCTACCAGCTCCCAGAGCCCACCTGTGGCCTCACCTGGCCGACATCCTAACAGTGGCGGAGTGTCAACCAACTACACACACTAACAGGCTACACGCCCAGCCATTTCCACAACACTAATGCACCCATCCAAATACCATTCTTCCACCACACACCACAGATGCCAATATCCAACCACAATTTACCTGTACCCTCTACCTAACATTTACACTGCCCTCCCCGGGTATTCGTGATGGGGTCCATTCTTCCCCCATTCACACCTTCGCACCATCCACTCCACTCCACAGTTTCCACCATACTCACTCCACGACCATCCATTCCAATACTCCATATACTCCAGACCATTTATTCCATACACCTGTTCTCCATTCACCTGTCGTTGCACACCTGTGCAATCTCTCCTGGTGCCACCTGCACCCTCCTTCTCCCTGGACCATTTGGTCAACACAACTCACTTCACCATCATTCACTCATACACTGCTCCATACACCTGTTCAGTTGCACACCTGTGCAATCACACTACAACTCACAATCACAATCATTTACTCATACCCTGCTCAATACACTTCCGATCCTCAAACACACGGCATCATCTGAACTACCTGTTGCCCTGCTAACTTAGTGCTCCCCGTCTTCCCTTTAAACTAAGCACATACCACGTCATTATCATCCAAACTAATCTACCTGCGTCCCCACTACAGGTATAATTGTCACTACCTAACCTTAACGTTACCTAAGAACGCCTCTGGATCCCTATCATTAAAGCCTAACCCTCCCGGGCTAGTTTTCACTGCCATAAACCCCATAACCTAGTGCTCCTTTGCCCCCGCTGTGAGAGATGGCAGAGTTGCCATCCCACCATATCGGGTATCTCCCACTACCAATTTTGCTCACCAAATTCCAGCCAATTAAAAATTTGCCAATCATCTGCCAATCACTCTACCAATCATCACTCTGCCAATCCTTTGCCAATCATCAAATTTTATTTTTCTAATTTCGGGTCCAAAACACTATCCTCGTCACACTACTGTCACGAGATCTCGCGATCTCGCGAGATCTTGGAGACGGCGGCAGGGATTTTCGAAGCTCCACACGGTCTCCACGTTTTTTGAAGTTAAGTCTGTTCACAATTGTATTTTGTCGAAACTGTATTTATCTTTCGGTGTGTGAAGTTATTGTGTGCAACTTTGGTTGTTTCTCGGTGTTTATCTTTCATAAATTGATCGTCTGTTTGCCGTGTCGCGAGCAAGGCCTTGTACAGTGTGCACTGTACAACCTTGAGGCTTTGTTTTTCTCTCAGTGGTCCGTCGTTTGTGATCCAATAACTTTCGTTCTCTGTATTCCCAGTCTTTTCACCCATAGCCTACTTCCTTGTGTAAATCTCAACTCAAAAAAAAAAACAAAAAAAAAAAACATTTCCTTCTCTGTTCTCATTCGTTTATTCATTCTTATTCGTTCGTTCGTTCTTCGACCACGTGTTTCTCCCCCATTTCCCCAGATAGTTTTCACTCATTAACCTTCAATGTTTACACTTTCCCCTCAAGTTATGTATTCCGTCATATTTTATAACACCTTTTTCTTCTTCTTCTTTAAAAGGCTGCTTTCGACTTGCTCACCAAATCAATTCATCCCAAAAAAAATATCCATCTCCTATAGTGCCTTTTTTCTACATTCCCTAAACTCTCCTGCACTCCATCCTCCATCCAGCGTCCTTAAACGTATTTTTAACTCAAAGGTCACAAGAAACTCATTTTGCAATAAATGTTCGTTTCCCATAAATCGTACACTTTCAAAAATCCAATCTCACCCCTCCCCTCCAAATCTTCCCCATAACCCCTCCCCTCCAAATCTTCCCCATCACCCCTCCCCTCCAAATCTTCCCCATCACCCATCCCTTTCAAATCTCCCCCCTTGCCCCCTCCCTCCTAAACTACCCCCTCACCCCTCCCCGCCAAGACGCCCCCTCGCCCCTCTCCTCCTAGACTCCTGCCTCACCCCTCCCCTCCAAATCTCCCCCATATCCCATCCCTTTCAAATCCCTCCCCTTGTCCCTTCCCTCCCAAACTCCCCCCTCACCCCTCCCCTTCAAATCTCCCCACCCTCATTGCTTCTCAATTTCCCCCCTCTCACTCCCCCTCCTCAAAGCGTCCTCCCCGCTTCTTCCCCCTTCAAACTCTCACCTCCATCTCCCCCAACCTTCTGCCTCGCTCTTCCCCCTCCTCAAATAACACCTCATTGTGGCTCACCCAATCACCATCAAACCTTTTGTCCGCCCCATCCTTCCCTTTCTCCGAGCTATTCTGAAATCTCTGACACACCTTCAACAGCTCTCCCTACCTCTTCCACCTCTTCCACATCTTACCCTACCCCTCCTCCCCCCTGTTCTGTATCTGATGCTCCCCCTTCCTCTTCATTAACGGTATGGACCTCAAACATCCGGGGCCTTCGTTCAAACTTAACTGATCTCTCCATACAGGTTGCTTCTGTCAAACCAGACGTGATCTGCTTAACAGAAACTTTCCTCCTTTATGATGTCTCTGATTCCATAGTATCTCTCCCGGGCTACTCCCTCCTCCGGTATGATAGACCTGAGCCTCGTCCTGGAGGCGGGGTTGCTATCTTTATCAAAAACTCTCTTCCTCACTCGCCCTGCACTGCACTCTCTCCACCTCACCCCCAGGAATACCTCTGGCTACGGCTTCCCCTTCGCTCCCACCTCTTGTTCATATGTGTGTTGTACCGTCCACCAAACAGTGATGACTCCATCTACATCTCGCTGTCTGATGATATGGACCAACTTCTATCTACTCATCCCAACTCTCTCTTCCTCATATGTGGTGATTTCAACTGTCATCATGCCAGTTGGCTGGGTGTGGGTACCTCTCTCACCAGCCATGGCTCCTCAGCAAAGGACTTCTGCGACTCACTGGGACTGACACAATCTGTCAATTTCCCGACCCGGATCTCAGTCAACGGAACATCTTCTCTTCTGGACTTGGTTATGACTAACTTCCCTGAAAATGTCTGCTGCTCTTCTTCTGCTCCGATCGGATCATCTGATCATGTCCTTGTTAAAGTGGACATCTCTCTGACCATCCTCAGGGAGCCTGCTCAGCGTCGACGAGTCTGGCATTTCACTCAGGCCAACTGGCACGGTCTTCAAGCAGCCATCAATCATCTGGACTGGTCTCCCATCTCTACCACCTCTGACATCAACTCATCCTGGGAATTCTTCCAAAGTAAATTGCTCTCTCTCATGCACAGATTTATCCCATCTCGTCTTCAGTTGTCATACCCTTCCTCCCGTCCATGGTACACGGAATCTTGTGGTGAGGCTGTTGCCCAGAAACAACTTGCCTTCGTCTCCTGGAAAGCAAATCCAACGGAAGGAAATCTCATTTCCTTTCACAAAGCCCGAAACAAGTGTGTGTCCACCCTCAGGAGAGCCAGGAAACAATATCTCACCATTCTCAAGACCGAACTCTCTTATCTGTCTCCCTCTTCCAAATCCTGGTGGCGTCTGGTCAAATCCGTTTCTGGTGTTTGTTCCCCCTCCATCCCCTCCCTTACCTCAAACGGCTACACAGTTGACTCCGCACGTTAAAAAGCTGAATGCCTCAACTCTGTGTTTGCCTCTAAATCCTGTGTCCCAAACCCATCCCTCTCTGTACCCACCATACCCAGTCGTACCCTGCTGCTCCTGGACTCCGTGTCCTTTCCTCCTGACAAGGTGGAAAAGTTTCTGTCAACCCTCGACTCTGATTCTGCAACTGGACCCGACGGCATCAGCCCACGGGTCCTAAAATCCTGCTCTGCTGCTCTATCTCACCCTCTCTCTGTTCTCTTCACCCTCTCTTTTGCTCAAGGTCAACTGCCATCTGCTTGGAAATCAGCCAACATCACCGCTTTGCACAAAAAAGGTGCAAAAACAGATCCTAGCAACTACAGACCAATCAGCCTTCTCCCAATTATCAGCAAAGTCATGGAATCCATCATTGCTTCTGATATGAAATCTTTCCTCTTCTCCAATGGCTTGATCTCTGATCATCAATTTGGTTTCAGACCAGGTCACTCTACTCTGGACATGCTGCTTCTGCTGTCTCAACAATGGATGGAGGTCCTCAATGCCAAACAGGAAATTAGAGCTGTCTCCCTCGACATATCACGTGCCTTCGACACGGTCTGGCACCCCGCTCTGCTCACCAAACTCTCCTCCTTTGGTATCCATGGAAATCTCCACGCATGGCTGGCGGACTTCCTCTCTAGTCGTCGTCAACGTGTGGCCCTGAATGGGTTTCTCTCATCTCCTCTTCCTGTTCAGGCTGGAGTTCCCCAAGGCAGTGTTCTGGGCCCCGTGCTTTTTCTGGTCTTCATCAATGATCTCTCTGACTCTCTCGAAAATCCTCTCTATCTCTTTGCTGATGACTCCACTCTCTGCCGCTCCATTCCTCTTCCCTCAGATCGGCAGTCTGCTGCCTCCTCACTCTCTGAAGACCTGGACAAAATCACAGACTGGTCAAACAAGTGGAACATGTCTTTCAATCCTGACAAATCTCACACTCTTACTATGTCTCTCCGAAAAGATCGACTGGACAACCCTCCCATCTACTTTCTCAACAATCCTCTCCAAGAAGTTCTGTCGCTCAAGATTTTGGGTCTCACTATCTGCCATGATCTTTCTTGGGAAAACCACATTTCCAAGCTGGCCTCCAAAGCCAGTCGCCGACTGGGCATCCTCCGTCGTGCGAAGTCCTTCCTCGGCACACCTGAGCTCCTCACCACATACAAGGCTTTCATCCGCAGCTCAATGGAATACTGTTCTCCCCTATGGGCCGGTGCTCCTGCCTCACACCTAGCTCGGCTTCACGCTGTTGAAACCAAAGCTTTCAGAATTATTGGAATCTCCCGCGATGAAGCTATCTCTGAGGGCCTTTCACTCACTCACCGCAGGCAGGTAGGTGGTCTTTCTGTCTTCTACCGACTCCTCTCCGGCCTTGCACCCCCAGCTCTCTCTGTGCTCTGTCCCCCAAATATTCCTACAGGTCGCACAAGATCTGCCAGCAACCCTCTGTTGGTTAAACTGCCGAAATCTCGGCTCTCCGCTCACCTTCACTCTTTCATTCCTCTTTTCTCCCGCCTCTGGAACAAACTCCCTCACTCCCTTCAATCCCACTCCTCCCTCCAGGTCTTTAAAACAGCTGTTCACCACCATCTCTTATCTTCCCCCATCCAAAACCTTGATCTTTTCTACCCCCGCTAATTCACCCCAGATCCACCTTGTTTGAAATTCCAACTTCTTTCCTGGAAGTCCTGGCAGTGTCCATATGTTTTATACCTCTCCCACTGCCCCCTTCCCACGCCCCCCCCCCCCCCCAAAGCCCTCGCCCTCTCTCAGATCTCTCGATGTCTCCATGTCTCTCGGTCCCTGCTCTCAAATGTTGTGTTTGTGTCCTTCCCCCTCTCTCCCCATCTTGTCTACCGCTCCCTATGTTATATGTTTTATGTGTCGGTTTGTCTTTCTGTGTGATTAATGTTCGCTCTTTCACGAGCCTCGATCTTGTATACAAAAAAAAAAAAAAAAAAAAAAAAAAAACTCACTAGTGCCTCTCGGTGCGCCAATTCATCTCCAAAGCTCGGCTTCGCAAAGCCGAGCAATTAATGCGGGTTGCTTGGTGCCGGCAGCTGGATGCGTCCGGCATTCGGTGCAGGGACGGGGGCTTACCCGGGCCGAGATCCCACGTACCATCTCGGCACGGAGCTGTCCAAAGGCCCGATTTCGACCTGCCGGAACGCCTCGACCACAAAGGGTTGTCGTGACGACCCTTCCTACAGGGCCGCCCGCTCCGCTTAGTGGAGCACGGACGTGGCCGTTCAAAGCGCGGCCCGGCGTGGATCTCGCACGGCGGTTCTTTCGAAACCGCCGCGGATCCCCGCGGCACGCAAAGCTGCCCGGTTCGCACCGAAGGCCCGATTCGGCTAAACGTCGCTCTAACCGCTAACCTGGTTAGCATCGATGCTCCATTCGCATGCTTACACCCCGCAGCCCGTTCCTTGCTCATACATCCAGCCGTCTCCATGCTCTTTGTCATTGCACCTTCCCTGGCACACCCAGGTACACTCATTCCGCTTACAGACTTGGTCACACACCTGACCACCGCACACCTTTGCACACACTCGTCGTTCGCACACCTCACCAACACACCTCTTCGCGCCCCCTCCTCGGTCACCTACTCTGTGACAACCACAGGTGTGCTCTCACTTGCACACCCAACCACGTGCCTCACTACCAATTCCAGTGTGCATTCCCACACACGCTCTCCCATTCCAGGTGTGCATCCTTCCATTCCAGGTGAACATCCTCTCTCACCTGCCACAACCAACTCACGCTCCGTGTCACTCTCACTACTCTCACCTCCACACTCGGTCGCGCACTCACCCTTACTTTTGAAAGCGCACTCTTTCCTCATGCACCTGTCCGTTACACACCTTTCTCGCGCATCCTCTTGCGCACACTCTCCCATTACACCCTCCGTAACACTCACCACAGGTGTGCATTCTCCCTTACTCTTGACAGCGCACTCTTTCCTCATGCACCCGTCCGTTACACACCTTTCTTGCGCATTCTCTTGCGCACACTCTCTCGTTACTCCCTCCGTAACACTCACCACAGGTGTACACTCTCTCGTTACATCCTCTGTAACACTCCCCACTCCGCGCTTCCATGTGCCCCCTCGCACACGCGCTACGACCAACTCACTCTCGACAGCACACTCACTCCTCGGCACGCACTTTTTCCTCACACACCCCAGAGTCGGACATTCTCGCACACCTCCTCTTTCACACACCGTACCTGTCACACACTTCACCAGCGGCCTCTCACGAACACCTGGGTCTTCACCAACCCCCAAGCCGACTGAAGCTCCCCTCACATCATATACATTTCCACGTATATCGCCACTCACCTTCGCACCTCGTCTCCGCACCTCCTTTGCCACCTGCAAACTCTTTATTTGGTTAGTAAGCACACCATCACGATTTGAGCACCGACCTTGTACATATTCCATCACCTCCTCCTTTATCTCCCTCTTAGTTTCCCTCCGTCTCTTCTTAATTTCACTCACCCCCTCTTCCACTTCCTCTAACTTTTGCTTCACCTCTTTTATTTGCCGGTGCATCTCCTCAATCTCTTCCTCTAACGCCACCTTAACCGTTTCTATGTGCGTCCTCACTTCCCTGTCCTTCGTCTCCATTACTTCTGTCACCTCGTCCAACCTCGTTGTCAGTCCCTCACGTACCATCTGACATTCCCTCTTCGTCGCTATCAAGTCATTTTTTATGTCGTTTTGTGTCGCCTTTAACCCTCCTAGTACCGCAGTGTTCTTTTCTACTTGGTCCACTAGTTCTTTTTGTCCCACTGTCAGCTGTTCCACCTCCTGCGTCAGGTCCTCTATGCCCCCTTGTAACCTTGCCGTATTAATCCTCACCTCTTTCTCCATACGCTTCTCACCTCGCTTTACCTCCTCACGTACCCCCGAGACCTCCTCGCTTACACCTCGTCGTATTTCCTCCTTCATCTCCTCCATCTCCTCCATCTCTTTTGTGGATGCCGCCCTCATCTGTCCTAATTCATCCCTTTGGGCATCCAATTTGGTTTCTACCCCGATTTTCACCTCCTCTATCTGCTCTCCCATTTGTTTAATTTCCCGGGGCGATTGCTCCCCTATTTCCCGCAATTTGTTTTCCATCTTGTTTTCTAACCCCTCTAACCCATTTTTCACCCCCTCTATCTGATTCTCCTGGGCGGCCATTCTATTTTCCACCCCCGTTAACCCATTTTTCACCTCTTTTATCCCGTTGTCTAACCCCTCAAATTTATTGTCTAAACCCTCAAATTTATTGTCTAAACCCTCAAATTTATTTCCCAACATTTGTTCCATTTCCCTGCTGGATTTTTCAGCCATTTTTTTCATATACCCCATCATCTGCGCCGCGAAGAGGTCCAATTTCCCCAGCGCTGCGGACTCGGCTGCCGCAGCGCCGCCATTTTGTGCCTCTGCACCCACGTGCGCGAGGGCACCATTTTGCGCACTTGATACCTCCTCAACCACCTCCTCATTGCTCTCCTCCATTTCCTCCCTCTCATCCTGGGTTACCCCTAACCCCTCTTCGAAGTTCACCCACCTGCATCCGATCGCCTTGACTATCCATGGCACGATGTTCAATTTAAGATTTTACAAAACAAATTTCGGCCCACTTGTAATTTGAGCGCACGAAGCGCTTCAGGGCCGTTCTCGCTCCTGGCACCAATTGTTACGGACCGCGGCTAAGATGTTAATTTGCCGAGCGGATGGCGCCGCGGCCCTAACAGTTACCCCGACTAACCCGATTCCTGAACGTTGGCCAAAATCGCGCCACAGATATTCAATATGGAAAAGACAAAAGCGACACGGATGTGAAGGAGAAGAAGAAGACAAAAAGGTTTTGCAATACGAATATAATTTATTACTCTGTACAGGACCAAAGAAACCAAGGAAGAAGGAAAGATAATAAAATAAAGACAGAAGGAATCAAGGAGACACAGTGCAATGCTAGCTTACCTACAGTCTTAATTAACCCAGGGACAAGACAAACAGAACAAAGTCACGTACACGAATGAGGAAATTGCAGGCAGGAATGACAGGAGGTGGGTGGCTGGAGGGGGAGGAAGGCACGGAGCTGGCTGGAGCTTGATCCCGCACGGGACGTCGGGCTGGACCTCGACGGCCGCCGATGCCACCGATCCTGTCGTGTGCGCGGGGTAACGGGTCGGAGCTGCTTGGTGGAGCCAACGCTGCTGGTGGGGGGTCTGGCGTGACGGGTTCTCTCTCCCTCTCTCACAAACTCCAGGACTCTCTTCAGGCTTGTCTGTCTTCTGATCTCCTCCCTCCTCCAATCTTTCTGGGGGCGTCTTCCTCGGGTTATATAAGCCCCACCCTTGACCCTTTTGCGAACCTCCCCCAAACGTTCTTTCTCCGCCCTCTAAAGCCAACCCCTCGTTCTGGGTTGGTCGGCAAGGGCTGGTTCACTCCTCCCCTCTATGACGAGGTGGAGACACGCCTTTCTTCCCCGACCTTACCTCGTGGCCAATGGTGGTTTTGGGGCGATTCGAGTTAGCCCCAGCCAAAGGGCAGCAATGGCGAACGAAGAAAACCGCCCAAATGCAGTTGGCAATTGCAGCAAAGTGGACGGCAGATGAAATGCAGCAAAGTGGACGGCAGATGAAATGCAGCAAAGTGGCTAAACCTGGCACTTGGAAGATGCCATGTCGGAGGGATCTACTTTATTTAATGCAGTGCAATGGAGTGTCAATTAATGGAAGACACAGCCTTACACTAATACACATAATAAGGATATAACTACTGAACAGGGATATATGGTGTCCTTCGTGTATGTTTTATGGAATTAACTACGGGAACGCCCTTTGACCTTTATACACAGACTGGAGGCAGGAGGGTCCAGAATAAAGCAATAATAAAAAAACACAATAAAAAAACACAATCCTCATATCCACAACAATATATTATATATATATACATATATATACATACATATATATATATATATATATATATATATATATATATATATACTAGCTTGGCTCGGCTCGCTACGCTCGCCTCACCAAGCGTCGATACTGAGGAACAGGCTTATTTTAACTAAGGCTAATGACTGTACCTGAGTTGCTGTGTTGTCATGATTTTCACCAATCATAATACAAACAATTACTTTGCACAAATGTATTTGTTGTGTTTGTGATATTACATTTTTATAGGCAATTTAGGTTGAAGATTTAGGTTGAATGTTTTTTTTTCAAGAACGAACCCCTCAGCACACATAGGGGAGGGGTAGGTGCAGACTGGATGTTTGGGATGATTACACCTAACCACCACATAATTTAAAACACCTCACCACCAAGTAATTCAAAACACCGCACCACCACATAATTCAAAACACCTCACCACCACGTAATTCAAAATACCTCACCACCAAGTAATTCAAAACACCTCACAACCAAGTAATTTAAAACACCTCACAGCCATAAAACACGTAATAAAAACACCTCACAGCCATAAAACACGTAATAAAAACACCTCACCACCACGAAATTAAAAACACCTCACAGCCATAAAACACGTAATAAAAACACCTCACAGCCATAAAACATAATAAAAACACGTCACAGCCATAAAACACGTAATAAAAACACCTCACCACCACAAAATTAAAAACACCTCACAGCCTTAAAACACGTAATAAAAACACCTCACAGCCATAAAACACGTAATAAAAACACCTCACAGCCATAAAACACGTAATAAAAACACCTCACAGCCATAAAACACGTAATAAAAACACCTCACAGCCATAAAACACGTAATAAAAACACCTCACAGCCATAAAACACGTAATAAAAACACCTCACAGCCATAAAACACATATTAAAAACACCTCACAGCCACGAAATTAAAAACACCTCACCACCACGTCATTTAAAAACACCTCACCACCACGTAATTATAAATACCTCACCACCAATTAATTCAAAACACCTCACCACCATGTGATTTAAAAACACCTCACCACCATGTGATTTAAAAACACCTCACCACCACGTCATTTAAAAACACCTCACCAACACATAATTCAAAATACCTCACCACCACGTGATTCAAAACCACCACAACGTTATTAAAAACACTTCACAACCACGGAAACAAAAGTTTGAGGGAGTCGTTAAGTGAGAACACAGACACTGCCCAGATGTGTAGATATATAGATAAATGACTGTACCCGAGTTGCCGTTTTGTCATGGTTTAAACCAATCATAATTCAAACAATTATTTTGCACAAATGTATTTGTAATATACTTGATATCACATTTTATAAACAATTGAAGTTGCAAAAAAAAAATTCCCAAAAAGATTCCACAAAAAAAAGAAAAAAAATTGAAAATTTTTCAAAAACAATACCCTTAGGACATACCGACGGGAGAGATATGTGCATTCCAGAAGTTTGGTACGATTTCACAAAAGTTTGAGAAAGTAGTTCAGTGACAACACAGGACAACACAACACAACACAACACACACAACACAACACAACACAGGACAGACGCTGCACAGATATATATATATATATATATATATATATATATATATATATATATATATATATATATATATATATATATACATATATATATATATATATATATATTATATATATATATATATATATATATATATATATATATATATATATATATATATATATATATATATATATATATATATATATATATATATATATATATACAGTGAAACCTTGACTTACGAGTTTAATTCGTTCTGTGACCGAGCTCGTAACTCAATTTGCTCGTTTCTCAAATTAAATTTCCCCATTAAAAGTCATTGAAATGCTATTAATCCGTTCCAGCCCCCAAAAAACCACACCAATTTTTTTTGTTACGTGTTTTTAAATAAGAAAAATGTACTTTATAAATAACAAATAATGTATAAACAAGCACGACCTCGTATATACTGTACATAATAAGCGGCGTTACGCGTGCTGCTTGTAAACAAGGAGGAAGCGGACAACGCGGTAATTTGTAAGAGTCTTTATTCAAGAGCTCACTGTAACACTGGCGCTGGCGCGCTCCGGGCTGCGCGCCCGGTGTATATCCTGAGGCCACGCCTACCCCTCGGCGTGGCCACCGCCCACTTGGTGCGCGGAATGATGTCACCACGCCAGTGAGCTTCCGTGTCCGCCACAATGCAAAGAAATAAACTGGTTTTATTAAGTGTATTTACCTTGAAGATCAGACGAAGATGCTGGCGGAGGTGGAGGAGATGACTTTTGCCTTTTTCGCCACACTTTCCTCGCTTTCACTTGCAGGGCGTTTCAATAAAAACCTGTCCAACGAGGTTTGTTTCTTCCTCCCTTTCAAAATGTTTCGATCGTACTGCTACGATCGTACTGCCTCGCCAAGTCGACAACACGCACACCTCGCTCATGTTTTTCGACGATTGCGTGTTTTATATCCAAGCACATCATCCTCTTCTTCTTCTCAGTACTGCCCTTGGCACTCAATTTCTTAGGACCCATGGTTAAAACTAAGAAATTTTCCAAAATAACCAACATGCGAAAACAAAGCAGCAGCGATATATGGCAGAGATGCTTGCACGGCAAGATAACCACGTGACCGGAACGCTCGTTGGGCCACCTAGTGGCGGGTGGCGTAAACTCGTAACTCAGATCTCGGCTCGCATCTCAAAGCAAAAAACCACCCGAGCGACGGCTCGTATCTCGGAAAACTCGTAAG
>NC_136261.1:261293485-261348485 GCF_964187855.1 Myxine glutinosa | reverse complement strand
GGGACTATAGGTTTGCACTCCGTCCCTCCGTCTGTCGGTCTGTCAGTCTGTCCATTCGTCACGCAAATAATAATTTTCCGGACTTTTTTTCTAAACTCTTAAAGCTAATGATTTCAAACTTGGTACATGGTTTCCTCATGATAAGTTACAGATCAAGTTCGAACTTCATGACGTTTCGATCATTTTTGACAAAGTTATGGCACTTTGAACTTTTGTAATTTCCCCTACAGTTTTCCAGACGACAGACTGCTGGTAGGGGACATGTATTGCAGCGCAACACTCAGAATGCTTGTTTTATTTTATCTTTCTCCTTGTCTGTATTTGATTCCATGTGTGGAGGTAACTCAGTTGGAATTTTAGTTTTTACGACAAATCTATTTCATTTTCACCTGTTTGAATTATTTTCATGAAATCAATATTGTTCAATTTTCTTGGTCGCGTTTGCATATTTTGTGGTTTTGGTATAATCCCATGTGCCTTCGTCCATGTAAGCACCTCACTGCCTTCCGTCCCGCGTGCGCCAAGAATAACGGCCAAGATTTTGGGAGTTCGCCTCGGGAGTAAAAACAGATGGAGGGATGGACGGACATTGCCTTATATTTGTCCCCTACCGGTGTACATCGGAGGGGATTATAGGTTTGCACGCCGTTCCTCCGTCTGTCAGTCCGTCAGTCGGTCAGTCCGTCAGTCTGTCCGTCTGTCAGTCTGTCAGTCCGTCACGCAAAGAACAGTTTTCCGGTCTTTTTTTTCGAAACGCTTAAGGCTAATGATTTCAATCTTGGCACATGGTTTCATCATGATAAGTTACAGATCAAGTTCGAACTTCACGACGTTTCGATCATTTTTGACAAAGTTATGGCACTTTGAACTTTTGGAATTCTGATAATTCTGATGATCCTTAACTCAGTGCCATTTTAAGTTTTAATTTCCTTTAAAAAAGATTTTCTCTGCAATAATAGGACCGATTGAGATCAAATTTTCACCGTAAGGGGGACTCGGTCTGTTGAATATTTTAGTGGTAATTATGACGTCACAGGTCACGTGGTTCGGCCGCCATATTGTTTTTCGTGAAAACACGAAAACCCCTTTTTCTCTGCAACGGCTGAACAGATCGAGGCCAGACTTTGCAGGCAGAATCGCATACCCATGACGAACAAAAAAGTCAGCGAGCATGACGTCATGCATCACATGGTTTCAGAATTATGACGTTTTTAAGCATGAACCTTTAAAACCGAGCTCCTCCGTCATTTTTGATCCAATCGAGGGGAAACTACACAGATCTGTTCAGCATGTCAGTCTACTAAAATGTCCTTTTGAAATTTGCGATAGGTCACGTGGTTTGGCAGATATCGTTAATTAAACGAAAATATTTATATAAAAAATGGATATCTCTTGTTAGTACCCTACCGGTGTACACCAGAGGGAACTATAGGTTTGCACGCCGTCCCTCCGTCTGTCAGTCTGTCAGTCTGTCAGTCCGTCAGTCCGTCAGACCGTCAGTCTGTCAGTCTGTCAGTCTGTCAGTCTGTCAGTCTGTCAGTCTGTCAGTCTGTCCGTCTGTCAGTTTGTCAGTCCGTCACGCAAATAACAGTTTTCCGGACTTTTTTTTCTAAACGCTCAATGCTAATGATTTCAAACTTGGCACATGGTTTCCTCATGATAAGTTACAGATCAAGTACGAACTTCACGACGTTTCGATCACTTTTGACAATGTTATGGCACTTTGAGATTTGGGAATTCTGATAATTCTGATGATCCTTAACTCAGTGCCATTTTAAGTTTTAATTTCCTTTAAAAAAGATTTTCTCTGCAATAATAGGACCGATTGAGATCAAATTTTGAGGGTAGGGGGTATTCCGTCTGTAGAATATTCTAATGGTAATTATGACGTCACAGGTCACGTGGTTCGGCCGCCATATTGTTTTTCGTGAAAACACGAAAACCCCTTTTTCTCTGCAACGGCTGAACAGATCGAGGCCAGACTTTGCAGTCAGAATCACATACCCATGACGAACACAAAAGTCAGCGAGCATGACGTCATGTGTCACATGGTTTTAGAGTTATGACGTTTTAAAGCATGAACCTTTAAAACCGAGCTCCTCCGTCATTTTTGATCCAATCGAGGGGAAACTTCACAGATCTGTTCAGCATGTCAGTCTACTAAAATGTCCTTTTTGAATTTGCGATAGGTCACGTGGTTTGGCAGATATCGTTAATTGAACGAAAATCTTTAAAAATGGATATCTCTTGTTTATTCTGGAGTTCTCCTCGAGCCGCACCGCGCACCCTCAGCCTCGTCTCGCGGACGTCAAAAGCGCGACACAGTGCGCGCTTTTGGGAGGGGCGGAGCCAGGCCGAGCAACATATATATATACACATCGATCATTGATCGTGAACCGGAAAATATAATAAATTACTGATATTTAGCGACTCGAAAGGTTCTTTTTCAACAACTTATTTTGTCGTGCTTCTGCTGACCTGTCTGCAAGGTGTATAAATCGAAGTCCCGAGTGTGAATCACAGGTGAGCCCATCCTGAGGTAATTAGCGATTGGGAACGATTCAGAACCTGTGGGTAAATATCCCTTGGTAATTTCCCCAACAGTTTTCCGGATGACAGACTGCCGGTAGGGGACATGTATTGCAGCGCAATACTCAAAATGCTTGTTAGTCCCCTACCGGTGTACACCGGAGGGGACTATAGGTTTGCACGCCGTCCCTCCGTCTGTCAGTTCGTCAGTCCGTCACGCAAAGAACAGTTTTCCCGACTTTTTTTCTAAACTCTTAATGCTAATGATTTCAAACTTGGTGCATGGTTTCGTCATGAAAAGCTACAGATCAAGTTCGAACTTCACGACGTTTCGATCATTTTTGACAAAGTTATGGCACTTTGAACTTTGGTAATTTCCCCAACTGTTTTCCGGAAGACAGACTGCCGGTTGGGGACATGTATTGCAGCGCAATACTCAGAATGCTTGTTTTATTTTATCTTTCCCCTTGTCTGTATTTGAGTCAATGTGTGGAGGTACCTCAGTTGGAATTTTAGTTTTTACCACAAATCTATTTCATTTTCACCTGTTTGATATATTTTCATGAAATCCATATTGTTGAATTTTCTTTGTCGTGTTTGCATATTTTGTGGTTTTGGTATAAACCCATGTGCCTTCGTCCATGTAAGCACCTCACTGCCTTCCATCCCACGTGCGCCAAAAATAACGGCGAGGGATTTTGGGAGTTCGCCTCGGGAGTAAAAACAGATGGACGGATGGACGGACATTGCCTTTTATTAGTCCCCTACCTGTGTACACCGGAGGGGATTATAGGTTTGCACGACGCCCCTCCTTCTGTCCGTCAATCCGTCAATCCGTCTGTCTGTCAGTCTGTCCGTCTGTCAGTCTGTCAGTCCCTCACGCAAAGAACAGTTTTCCGGACTTGTTTTTCTAAACACTTAACGCTAATGATTTCAAGCTTGGCACATGGTTTCCTCATGATAAGTTACAGATCAAGTTCGAACTTCACGACGTTTCGATCATTTTTGTCAAAGTTATGGCACTTTGAACTTTGGTAATTCTGATAATTCTGATGCTCCTTAACTCAGTGCCATTTTAAGTTTTAATTTCCTTTAAAAAAGATTTTCTCCACAATAATAGGACCGATTGAGATCAAATTTTCACCGTAGGAGGGACTCGGACTGAAGAATATTTTAATGGTAATTATGACGTCACACGTCACGTGGTTCGGCCGCCATATTGTTTTTCGTGAAAACACGAAAACCCCTTTTTCTCTGCAACGGCTGAACAGATCGAGGCCAAACCTTGCAGGCAGAATCGCATACCCCTGACGAACAAAAACGTCGGCGAGCATGACGTCATGGGTCACATGGTTTCAGAGTTATGACATTTTAAAGCATGAACCTTTAAAACCAAGCTCCTCCGTCATTTTTGATCCAATCGAGGGGAAGCTTCACAGATCTGTTCAGCATGTCAGTCTACTAAAATGTCCTTTTGGAATTTGCGATAGGTCACGTGGTTTGGCAGATATCGTTAATTAAACGAAAATATATTTTTTTTAAATGGATATCTCTTGAATCGCTAGTATAGTCAGGTTCACTATGTTTTTTCGTTCAAAATCATGGTAGATTAGCAAACCTATACATTTTTGGAAACGTTATTACATGGAAAATCTGAAAATCAATGTTTACATTTGCCAATTCCGACCAATTCGATTCGGCCAATTCGACCAATTCGACCAATCGACCAATTCCATTCGACCAATTCGACCATTCGACCATTCGACCAATCGCTTCGATCGACCATTCGACCATTCGACCAATTCGATTGATTCAATTCGATTCGATTCATCGAATTCGATTCGATCGACCATTCGACCAATTCGATTTGCCAATCAATTTAACCGACCTTTGCTTGTGTGGAACGGACTGTGAAAACGATGCGGACTGTATTGTCGGATACGACACACAGGACAGTGATGACGAACTCTAAATGGCATATTCTGTAATCGTGTATGTTTGATGCCATTGACTGCCTGTGTAGATGTTAAGTTATACTGACTGCATGTGTATATATGATTTTGCTGACTGCCTGTGTATGTTTGGTGATATGAATTATTGTGACACATTTTGATGTTATTAACTGCCTGTACAAAATGATAACATGTATTTGATTATGCAACTTATCGCGAATATAAAGACAGTATTTTGCAATTCAAAACCTTTGATTCGTGTCTTACCATTCCCCATAGCACTAATTTGATACTTTCATTGGATTCCTTGTCCCTGAAAATATAGGTTTAGTATATTTTAAAAAGTTTTTAGGGTAATTAGAGGCAGAAATAGAACAAAATATGTATTTTACAGTGGCCATTTTGAAAATCCAAAATGGCCGCCATACAGGTATCTCTCCAAATGTAAACATTGATTTTTAGTTTCCTTATGCTATAACCTTTCCAAAAATGTATAGGTTTGCTAATCTACCATGATTTTGAACGAAATATAATTTATTGACAAAGTGAACCTGACTCGTACCTCAGACCATGAGTTGGTCACTATATAATTCACACAGTGCAATACGTGTAGGCTGCTCCACGGAGCGACCTTGCGGGCTTATCGACAAGGCGAGGCATGACACACATGTGTCTCAGCATACCTCAGATCAAGTTTGAAAACCAGCATCAACCGTGCATAAATTTGCATATTAGATCATTTTTGACAAAGTTATGGCACGTTGAACTTTGGTTGGGGACATGTATTGCAGCGCAATACTCAGAATGCTTGTTATTATAGATATATGCAATATGTATACGTGTGTATGTGTGTATCTTACTATAATTCACCATATGTCCGTAAGTCCGTTCGAAGGTACCGCAAAAACGGTTCAACCGATCGCAACGATATTTTGGGTGGGTATTCCTGGGACCCCTGGGAGTAAAATAGGCTATATTGTTTTTCCAATTTTTCCAAGTTTTCCAATTTTCCAGTTTTCCCAAACACGATATTTACTGATATGAACAGTAATGTGGCTTTTGTTGAAATTCTACAAATACTGTTTATTCTACTTACCAGGAGAGAGTAGATCGACTCCTGACATACTCTTCCTATATAAAAGTGCGGCTCCGAAGTAACATGGCAGCATTGGCAAAGCGACTGAGAAACAGGTGCAGCGGCCGCTTCCATGGTACAGATTCGGCACACACTCTTCACACATAAACGTGCGATTGAGAAAGACGTGCAGCGGCCACTTCCGTTTTGCAGAATTCAATATTTTTTCAAAATGGGCGCCATGTCCTGTTTAGATTTTGATGATTTGCGTGTGATATGATTCAACGGATGTTTATATGAATCGTTTAAAATAAAAAAGGCTTCAATTTCTGATATTTTTCCTTTTCATTTGGGCTTCCCAATTAAAGCCCCGCCCATGGGGCGGGTACCATTGCTAGTATATGTAATATGCATATGTGTGTATACAAATATATACACATATCTATAATACTAAAAGGCAGTGTCCGTCTGTCCATCCGTCTGTCCATCTGTCGCCTCCATAACTCCAAAACCATGAAACTTAGCAGCCCCATACTTTGCATCATGCATACACCTGGACTTCCAACAGATTGCAAGGATGAAAACTGGGTGTTTGGGTGTGTTATAACATCCTTTTTGAAGATGATTAATGACGTGCTCATAAGAAAAAAATCCCGATGTGGAGCCCCCTCCATATTCGTCAGCCCACTGCACCTTGATGGGTTATTAAGCCGCCATTTTGTTTTGGCCTACTCAAACATGCCTTGCCTTGGAAACACGACCGATTATCATTACATAACTAGTGGGGTCACCCGTGGGAATCCCACGGGCATGGACGTGTGTGACATTTGGACATCTTGATTTAGATGCTGCACATTAAATTTTACAAAATGGTGACTGGCAATTCATCAGATCCAGAAATGGTGTAATGAACACAATTTATTTATTTCACATAACATGTGACACCTCACTCCTCTCCACCTGACACTCTCCTCTCTCCACCCTCATGCCTCTCCAATCCCACTCCTCCTCACTCTCCCCTCCAATACCTCCTCACACTCCTCTCCAATACTTCCTCACACTCCTCTCCAATCCCTCACACTCCTCTCCAATCCCTCACACTCCTCTCCAATTCCTCACACTCCCCTCCAATCGCTCCTCACTATCCTCTCCAATCGCTCCTCACTCCCCTCTCCAATCACTCCTCACTCTCCGCTCCAATCGGCCCTCACTCTCCAACTCTTTGCTCCTCACTCTCCAACCCCTTGCTCCTCACTCTCCAACCCCTAGCTCCTCGCTCTCTGACCCCTCACTCCTCGCTCTCCAATCCCTAGCTCCTCGCTCTCCAACCCCATAGCTCCTCGTTCTCCAACCCCTAGCTCCCAGCTCTCCAACCCCTAGCTCCTCGCTCTCCAACTCCTCGCTCCTCGCTCCCCAACCCCTAGCTCCTCGCTCTCCAACCTCTAGCTCCTCACTCTCCAACACCCAGCTCCTCGCTCTCCAACCCTGAGCTCCTCTCTCTCCAACCCCTTCGTCCTCGCTCTCCAACCCCTCGCTCCTCGCTCTCCAACCCATAGCACCTCGCTCTCCAACACCCAGCACCTCGCTCTCCAACCCTGAGGTCCTCGCTCTCCAACCCCTTCATCCTCGCTCTCCAAACCCTCGCCCCTCACTCTCCAACTCCCCGCTCCTCACTCTCCAACCCCTCGCTCCCCAACCCCTCGCTCCTCTCCAATTTCTCGCTCCTCTCCAACCCATAGCACCTCACTCTCCAACCCCTATCTCATCACTCTCCAACCCCTAGCTCCTCACTCTCCAACCCCTAACTCCTCACTCTCCAACTCCTCACTCTCCAACCCCTCGCTCCTCACTCTCCAACCCCTCACTCCTCTCCAATTTCTTGCACCTCTCCAACCCCTAGCCCTTCGCTCTCCAACCCCTAGCTCCTCACTCCCCAACCCCTAGCTCCTCACTCTCCAAGCCCCAGCTCCTCACTCTCCAAGCCCTATCTCCTCTCCAACCCCTCACTCCTCTCCAACCTGCCTCATCGTTGTTGCAGCAGCATCCTGTGCGAGTCTGTGATCACGTTCGTCGAGGGTCTCGTTCTCCCGTCTCGTTCTTTTTCTTGCTGCAGTCTAGTGGGGTCACCCGTGGGAATCCCACGGGCATGGACGTGTGTGACATTTGGACATCTTGATTTAGATGCTGCACATTAAATTTTACAAAATGTTTGCTGGCAATTCATCAAATCCAGAAATGGTGCAATGAACACAATGTATTTATTTCACATAATATGTGACACCTCACTCCTCTCCACCTGACACTCTCCTCTCTCCACCCTCATGCCTCTCCAATCCCACTCCTCCTCACACTCTCCTCCAATACCTCCTCACACTCCTCTCCAACACTTCCTCACACTCCTGTCCAATCCCTCACACTCCTCTCCAATCTCTTACACTCCTCTCCAATTCTTCACACTCCCCTCCAAACACTCCTCACTCTCCTCTCCAATCACTCCTCACTCTCCTCTCCAATCGCTCCTCACTCTCCGCTCCAATCGGCCCTCACTCTCCAACTCCTTGCTCCTCACTCTCCAACCCCTCGCTCCTCACTCTCCAACACCTAGCTCCTCGCTCTCAAACCCCGAGCTCCTCGCTCTCCAACTCCTCGCTCCTCGCTCTCCAACCCCTCGCTCCCTGCTCTCCAACCCCTCGCTCCCCAACCCCTCACTCCTCTCCAACCCCTAGCTCCTCACTCTCCAACCCCTATCTCCTCACTTTCCAACCCCTAGCTCCTCACTCTCCAACCCCTAAATCCTCACTCTCCAACTCCTTGCTTTCCAACCCCTCGCTCCTCACTCTACAACCCCTCACTCCTCTCCAATTTCTCACTCCTCTCTAACCCCGAGCCCTTCACTCTCCAACCCCTAGCTCCTCACTCCCCAACCCCTAGCTCCTCACTCTCCAACCCCAAGCTCCTCACTCTCCAACCCCTAACTCCTCTCCAACCCCTCACTCCTCTCCAACCTGCGTCATCGTTGTTGCAGCAGCATCCTGTGCGAGTCCGTGATCACGTTCGTCGAGGGTCTCGTTCTCCCGTCTCGTTCTTTTTCTTGCTGCAGTCTAGTGGGGTCACCCGTGGGAATCCCACGGGCATGGACGTGTGTGACATTTGGACATCTTGATTTAGATGCTGCACATTAAATTTTACAAAATGGTTACTGGCAATTCATCAAATCCAGAAATGGTGCAATGAACACAATGTATTTATTTCACATAATATGTGACACCTCACTCCTCTCCACCTGACACTCTCCTCTCTCCACCCTCATGCCTCTCCAATCCCACTCCTCCTCACACTCCCCTCCAATACGTCCTCACACTCCTCTCCAACACTTCCTCACACTCCTGTCCAAGCCCTCACACTCCTCTCCAATCTCTTACACTCCTCTCCAATTCCTCACACTCCCCTCCAATCACTCCTCACTCTCCTCTCCAATCACTCCTCACTCTCCTCTCCAATCGCTCCTCACTCTCCACTCCAATCGGCCCTCACTCTCCAACTCCTTGCTCCTCACTCTCCAACCCCTCCCTCCTCACTCTCCAACACCTAGCTCCTCGCTCTCAAACCCCGAGCCCCTCGCTCTCCAACTCCTAGCTCCTCACTCTCCAACCCCTAGCTCCTCGCTCTCCAACCCCTCGCTCCTCACTCTCCAACCCCTCGCCCCTCACTCTCCAACCCCTCGCTCCTCACTCTCCAAACCCTCACTCCTCACTCTCCAAACCCTCACTCCTCACTCTCCAACTCCTTGCGCCTCACTCTCCAACCCCTCGCTCCTCACTCTCCAACCACTCGCTCCTCTCCAATTTCTCACTCCTCAACAAACCCCTAGCTCCTCACTATCCAACCCCTAGCTCCTCACTCTCCAACCCCTAGCTCCTCACTCTCCAACCGCTAGCTCGTCACTCTCCAACTCCTCGCTCTCCAACCCCTCGCTCTCCAACCCATCGCGCCTCACTCTTCAACCCCTCATTCCTCTCTAATTTCTCGCTCCTCTCCAACCCCTTGGCTCCTCACTCTCCAATCCCTAGCTCCTCACTGGCCAACCCCTAGCTCCTCACTCTCCAACCCCTAACTCCTCACTCTCCAAGCCCTAGCTCCTCACTCTCCAACCCCTAACTCCTCTCCAACCCCTCGCTCCTCTCCAACCCTCCTCATCGGTGTTACAGCAGCATCCTGTGCGAGTCTGTGATCACGTTCATCGAGGGTCTCGTTCTCCCATCTCGTTCTTTTTCTTGCTGCATCCTGTTCAAGTCTGCAGTGACGTTCGTCGACGAACTCGTTCGCCGGTCTCATTCATTTTCTTGCTGCATCCTGTTCAAGTCTGTGTTCTTCATCGACCGTCTCATTCATTTTGGAAATGGAAGTTTCCATGCAATGCATGAATTGTCACGATCCTCAAGAGGAAGTGTCTCGTAATCATCAAATGACAAATGGCAAGTAAATTACATTGTGAAAATTAAAGATTTCAAATAAACCTATTTAAAGTGTATGCGCACACAACTAATAAAAAAAAAACGAAGAAATATCTCTCCGTAATTTCCTGAAACATATTTTACTTCCGAATAATAATGTTGAATGAAATAAGAACGAAGAAATATATGTCGTTTTTGTGACGACTGTCATCAAAAGTAAAAGTAATATATTGTTGCGGTTTTGGAATAAAGGTTAATTTCCCCTCTTAGTTAGTTACACTACAACTTTTTGTTGTACTTACTTTTTCCACATGCAAAATTTGCAATTATGTTTATTTAAATTATACAATGGATTACAAAATGTAAATGTTTCATGATATTTGTTATATTATATCACCTTTATCTCTCAATATTGTTGAAATGAAGATCAAATAGCTGTATGTTGAAATATGTTGAAAACGTCAAAACTTTACATGGGGTGTACTTACTTTTTCACGTGACTGTATGTGTCACATTTAAAAGTAAAGTTAATTTTGCATGTCACTCTCTACCTGTCGTTCCATTGGTGGTTCCGACTCGGGGACGAGTCTGACGAGGGAGGGGTGTCGTGTTGCGGTTTTGGAATAAAGGTTAATATTCCCCTCTTAGTTACACTACAACATGTAGCCTCGCTTAAGTTCAGTTATTTCTTAGTAAATGTAAGCATAGTCCTTTCCTGTGTCAGTTTTGCGTTGAGTAGGCCAGTGAAAATGAGGTGTACTTATGGCGCTTTGGTTTGGTATTGGCACTGAAATACCACACAGCAGGCCTGAACAAGTCGACCGAGGCCGAAGGAAGGCGGGGCAAGAGGAGGAGGAGCCATCGGTAAGCACGAGCCGCCAATCAGGGCTCGAGGGGAGTGGCGTACCACTGCGGCAAGAGGCGGGGTTTGGAACATTCGAGTCGGGCTGGGGCGGGGCCATATAACCTTGCCCAGAGACCCCCACCTCGGAAGGTGAGAGATGAGTGGAGGAGACGCCGATGAGTACAGACGAGTTGGGAATGCGCGCCAGTATTGAGTCATATCGTATGAACTGAATTACCCCGTTGTATACGAACTTTGCCCTGCTCTCTGCGCTCTGCGCAGTATTAATCGCGCGCTGTAACGACAACCCGCACCGGGCCACAAGCGCGGAGATTTCATCCTGCCTGCCTTCGCCGGGGTACGTGCCGTGACCGCCAGAGGGCCACGCCGGTGAGCTGTTCCTGGAGCGACCGAAGCAGGCGCGTTTGGCGTGCGAACATCCTTCCTCCATCTCCCCGTGTGTGTAAGTGGGCCCATTGTCTGGGACTAAGTATAAGATTGACTAATTTCTGCCCTGTGTCCCTTTCCTTCTACCAATTCCTGTCAATAGTGTAAATAAACCCTGTTCTTTCTTCTGATTCGACCGTTTTGTCGTTTCCATCAATGGCTTCACATAGTACGAATAGAATCGCTCTAATCAGGTTCCAATAGAAAAGTAACAGCACGAGTCATGTGGTACGCATTCCGCTCGGGCGTACTCAATTAAGCGTGGCTCGTGCGAGGCTCGATCCCCGCTTCCGCTGCGGCGTGTGTACCAAAGGTGCGTGTGAATTTGTCCCGAAACCCTTTTCCATGTTTGCCGGAAGTGGCGACTCGGTCTCGCGGTTTCGGAGACTCAGGGGGAAAAAGGGGTTTAATCTCCCCTTTGTAACGGGAACAGGCTTCGAAGATCCGCAACAATATCTTAACGGAAAAGAAAAAGCGAATTTTGAATATACAGTCATGTGAAAAAGTAAGAACACCCCATGTAAAGTTTTGACTTTTTCAACATATTTCAACATACAGCTATTTGATCTTCATTTCAACAATATTCATAGATAAAGGTGATATAATATAACAAATATCATGAAACATTTACATTTTGTCGTCCATTGTATAATTTAAATAAACATAAATGCAAATTTCGCATGTAGAAAAAGTAAGTACACCCTTGGCTCTAATAGGTGGTATTTCCCCCCTTTGGCAGAAACAACCTCAAGTAGGCGTTTCTTATAACTGTCTACCAGTCTCTGACATCGCCTGGGAGAAATTTTTGCACTCATCCTTGCAGAATTCTTTCAGCTGTTCGATGTTTGAGGGGTTTCTTGCATGCACAGCTCGTTTCAAATCCCCACACAACATCTCGATGGGATTTAGATCTGGGCTTTGACTTGGCCATTCCAGAACCCTCCATTTCTTTCTTTTCAGCCATTCCTTGGTGGATTTACTGGTATGTTTCGGGTCATTGTCATGTTGCAAGGTCCACCTTCGGTTGAGCTTCAATTTTCCAACATATGGCCTCACATTATCCTCAAGCACCCTCTGGTACAATGAAGAATTCATAGTGGATTCTATGATGGCGAGCTGCCCAGGCCCTGATGCAGCAAAGCTGCCCCAATCCATAATATTTCCAACACCATGCTTTACAGTTGGGATCAGGTTCTTGTGGTCAAATGCTGCCTTTGGTTTTCGCCAAACATGTCTTCTGGTACTGTGGCCAAATAGCTCCACCTTTGACTCATCTGTCCAGAGCACATTGTTCCAGAAGTGCTGGTCTTTGCCTAGGTGTTCATTGGCAAACTTTAGTCTTCCCCTGATGTTCTTTCTGGACAGCAAAGGTTTCCTCCTGGCACACCTCCCATGTAGATCAAATTTGTGCAGCCTGTTTCTAATGGTAGACTCCTGCACTTTGACATCAACAGTGGCAAGAGCTACCTGTAGGTCCCGTGATGACATTCTGGGGGTTCTTAGAGACTTCTTTCAGCATCTTGCGGTCTGCTCTCGGGCTGAACTTGCTGGGGCGGCCTGGCCTGAACAAGTTGGCAGTTGTTTGGAATCTTCTCCACTTGTAGATAATCTTCTGAACAGTCGAATGATTGATTTCAAATTGTTTGGAGATCTTTTTAAATCCCTTCCCAGACTCGTAGGCATCTATAACCTGCTTTCTGAAGGCCTCAGAGAGCTCTTTTGATCTAGTCATGGTGACGCCGCACACTTCAACAACAAAGAGCAAACCAAACGAAATGTCTGAGGTTTAAATAACACAGGTTCCTCCACGATCCTCTCTAACGATGTTCTAATCATTTGCACCTGAGATGGTGCACCTGATTCTAATTTTAGGTATTTGAAGTAGTGATAAATGTAGGGGTGTACTTACTTTTTCCACATGCGAAATTTGCATTTATGTTTATTGAAATTATACAATGGACTACAAAATGTAAATGTTTCATGATATTTGTTATATTATATCACCTTTATCTATCAATATTGTTGAAATGAAGATCAAATATCTGTATGTTGAAATATGTTGAAAAAGTCAAAACTTTACATGGGGTATACTTACTTTTTCACATGACTGTATGTCGACATTTTCCCCGACTGTTATTTTAGGCGGTGTATTTTCGTGTATCATCGTGGCGCGATTTAAAAAAATATATCTCGGCAATTTCCCGTGTGTGCGTGAATGTTCTCAATTATCTCTGCACCGAGTCTAAAACCATCGATAAAAATTAAATCAGATGGTGAATTCGAGATAAAATCGTGAGGGTGACTCTCAATGAATGGGCTTTATTTTACAGGCCTTTGAGAAATCATTTCGTTCTATAAATGGAAACTTTCGTGGGATTCTCTTCCCGTTTTTTTTTCAACCAGAGTCTAAAACGGTGTTAGCGACTGTTAAAAATGAAATGATATATCGAATTAGAGTTGAAATAAACCTGTGTGAGAGAGAAAGATAGCAAGGGCCTAACTAAACAGGCCTCAAAGCTATTCGAGTGAATAAAATGGTGGATATTTGTTTACATGAAGCCTCTCCAAGAATGGGTGGAGCTACTCTGTAAACGGGGTAAGCCACACCCCCGGACAAGCAGACAGACAGACAGACAGAATCACCATAGCCCATTATAATATAGATTGAAGCCTATCATCAAAATCTGGATTCGGATATGAGGATTTGATGCTGTAGACTAAATAATGTCCAAATCTGGAGTGAAATCTGACAAAATTTACCATATCTTGCGATTTTATAACTAAGTATATACGTATATGCATTTATTTATGCGAGGCTGGGATTCTCGTTCTGGTTAGGTTTTTTTAACTTAACTTTGTCAGGTAAAACGCATCTCGCTATACAAGAGTGGTGCCGGTAATAGATATATGGTTATATGGTGGTATATAATTATATAGAGGTTGTGTGTGAGAAAACGATCCCATAAACTGTGTCGATCGCCGAAATGGACATGTTGATGGATCGTTAGTTGATGTATTGGGTGACGAAATAGATCGTAGCCTATGTGGCGTTGTTGGTTCGGTTAAGATTTTTAATTTTTTTATTTAACTTTGTCAGGTAAAGTAAAAGTAAAACGCATCTCGCCATACGAGATTGGTGCTGGTGATAGATATACGCATCTCGCTCTACCACATACGATGAGAATGATGCCGATGATAGATGTACGCATCTCGTGATACCATATACAAGATCGGTGCCGGTGTGTGTTACTGTGTGTGCGTGTGTGTGTGTTTGTGTGTTACAGTGTTACTGTGTTTCTTGTGTGTGTGTGTGTGTGTGTGTGTGTGTGTGTGTGTGTGTGTGTGTGTGTGTGTGTGTTACTGTACTTTAAGGCAAAATGCCGTCGTGTGCTGCCGAAGGGTGCCCAAATCGTGACGAACGAGGATGAACAGGAGTGACATTCCATCGGTAAGGCTTCAAACACTGTTACTGTGTGTGCTACTGTGTGTGTGTTACTATGTTTGTGTGTTACTGTGTGTGTGTGTGTGTGTGCTACTGTGTGTGTGTTACTATGTGTGTGTGTGTGTGTGTGTTACTGTGTGTGTGTGTGTGTGTTAATGTGTGTGTGTGTGTTACTATGTGTGTGTGTTACTGTGTGTGTGTGTGTGTGTGTTACTGTGTGTGTTACTATATGTGTGTGTTACTGTGTGTGTGTGTGTGTGTGTGTGTGTGTGTGTGTGTGTGTGTGTGTGTGTGTGTGTGTGAGTGTGATACAGTGTGTGTGTGTTACTATGTGTCTGTATGTGTGTGTGTTTCTGTGTGTTACTATGTGTGTGTGTTTCTGTGTGTTACTATGTGTGTGTGTGTGTGTGTGTGTGTCACTGTGTGTGTGTTACTATGTGTGTTAATGTGCGTGTGTGTGTGTGTGTGTGTGTGTGTTACTGAAACTGAACGAAACTGTCAGCTGAAGGAGCAAAAGAATGTCATTGTCTTCCACGAATGCTTTATTAAATTGCAGAAGCATAGCCTGGTACTACCTAAGCAGTTTGTGAGTGCAACCTCCATGAGATAGGGTGTCACTCCACTGCATCAGAGTCCACTGTACCTGCGATCTATTTTTATAATTCCCTCTAGAGTCCAGATGATGGACACAGATTGCGTGTCATATTCCCTTCAGGAAGCGATCCATTGTTACCCGGCAAACCGGGTAGCTTTGCTCGTGTATATATATATATATATATATATATATATATATATATATATATATATATATATATATATATATATATATATATATATATATATACGGTGCTTCAAAAAATGTTAACAACTTATCTGGGAATATCGTCTTATATGCACATTATTTAACTTTTCACATTTTTGAAGCACCTTGTATGTATAAATATATTATATAGATATATATATATATATATATATATATATATATATATATAATTATATATATATGTATATATATATATATATATATATATATATATATATATATATATATATATATATGTATATATTGTTACGGTTCTCTCGACGGCCTTCTCCCCCTTATCAAGGGGGGATTAATCCCCTTGTCTTTACTGGGCTTGGCGGAACCGAGACTTATTACGTCCCTCCCGGACACACGCGGCGTAGGGTTTCGGGACTACTTTTTGCTCGTACCTAAGTATCCGCGCTGCCCTGGGAGTGAGGAAACAAGCCTCGCACGAACCACGTGTGATGTTAGTACGCCGAGCGGATTGCAAACACGTGGCCCGCGCTGTCTTGATTAGTGGAACCCGATTGGAGCGATCCTATTCGTGCCACGCTTAGTCAATGGGGGAAATCAAAGGAACGATCGAATCAGAAAGAAAGAACTGGGGTTTAATTATTCCCACACGTATATACAGTTTGAGGACGAAGAGACACAGAGCAATCCTTAAACAGTCTTAACTTATACCTGGGACAACGGGCCAGTCTCACTCACACTCACACAGGGGATTGCAGATGGGCAGGTGTTCCCCAACGCGTCCAGGGATGGTCCTCGTCCAGCTCTCCACAGTCCCCGGCATGTCCCGCCAAGATGGTGGCAGGCGAAGGCAGGGACTCGTAGCGTGTCTCTCAAACAAAGGGATGATGATCGGGGCGAAACGGTAGAGGGCGGACTTTAGCGCGGCTGGCGGTTACTCAGCCTCGTTCACTCGCACGGCTGAAAATGCGCTATTTCGATATAAACGCGCCTGGCTGCGCCCGCGTATATGTAGCAGCCAACTCTTCTCCTTCAATACACTTGGTGTTGGTCAGCGCGCGCGTTCTCGTGCAATGATCAAGTTCAACAGGCAGCAGTCCTCTTAACCGTCCGATGCAAGTCCTGTTACCGCAAGCTCCCTCTGTAAGTCCTGTCAAGGGCTTTTGCGCAGCGGTTCTTATAGCTACGCCCCTCGAACCTTCTGGAACTCACCAGACTCTTCTCACCACACCCTCTGACGCCACCTCCTCTGAGCTCTGATTGGCGGCTCATGCTTACCGTCATCGCTTCTGCCACTCCGCCTTGACTCCGCCCCGATCCTCCTCTGCCTGCCTCGTGTTAACTCGCCCAATATGAACCAACATTAATGCAAAAGGGGTTGAGGCTACAGACGTAGTATGATCGGTGGCAGTAGGGCCTATTTCCTGGCTCCTAGTCAACGCAGAATTAATAAAGGAGAGGAACTAAGCTCACAAATACTAAGACATAACTATACTATTGCGAGGCTACATGTTGCTTGTGTGACTAACTATGGGGGGGAAACTTTAACCTTTATTAAACTCACTTGACAGACTCAAAACCGCAACAATATATATATACATGTATATTGTTGCGGTTTTGAGAACCCACACTTGTAAATATGACATCAATAAAGGGTTAAAGGTTGCACCCCATAGGTAGGCCACAAGCAACACGTAGGTCACCATAGGACTTCATTTATTTCATTAGTATGTGTTTCGATAAGGCCGTGTTTCCAATAGTTGAATCTGTGTTGTGTCAATCAAATAAGGAGTAGGCCCCATCCATTCATTTTGCCAGCCTCCCTCTCCAAGCGACGCCATTAGGCGCGCCCTCCTTTCTGTGCCCCACTGCCCCATGGCCCTCCCAATTTGGTACGCTCCTCGGCCAGCAGCAGCAGCGTTCGCAGCCTCGCTGGGCTTCCGCCCAAACGCCGCCATAAGCCACGAGGTGAGGCCCGGAAAAAGGGGGTGGAGCGCCAGGAAGAAGGTGTGGCCACGTCAACCCACCATCAGGGCGTGGCCGGTAAGCGATGACCAGCCAACCAGGGCTGAGGTAAGATCGCCTGATAGGCGTGGCTTTTGGGCTCGCGGAGCGATCGCTGCTTGAGTTATAAAAGCGTGAACGCAAAGCCCTTTCACAGGACTTATTGGGAGAGAGCGCATTGAAAGGACTGACCCGAAGAACTCGTGAGTATAAGCACTGGTTGGAAATGCGCATTGAGAAGGACTTATGAGAAGCATTGGTGTTGAAAGAGCTTGTTGGAAGCGCGCTTGTGAAAGGACTCTTATTGGAACCTTGTGCTAAAGCAGGACATTGGAGAGAGGGGGCGTTTGGCACGGGTGTGCACTTATTACATACACCGCTAGGACACCAGCCTTCCCCCCGTTATATAATTGTCCGTTCGCGTTCCACTACACGCGGAGCTGCCTGCCGGGTTTCATCCATTGGACCGGAGCCTGGACCGGAGCCGGGCTGGAGCCTGGACGCGCTGGTGACCATCAACCATCTACAATCCCCGTGTGAGTGTGTATGTGAGACGGGCCCGTTTGTCCTGGGGTATTAAGAATAAGACTGTTTAAGGCTGCCCTGTGTGCTTCTTCCTCTTCCTATCCTGTACATTTCTTTCATTTCCTCTTCTCCTTCTTGTAAATTGTTAATAAATTGCCCTGTTCTTTCTGGTTTCCTCTTATCCGATCGCATCCGTCTTTTCTCTCATTGGGTAAATGTGGCACGATCGGAACCGCCATAATTGGGTCTAGTCATTGTTAACGGCCCGAATCGCGGCTCGCTTCGCTCGGCGTGTCCACTAACGCCGTGGTTCTGGCGGGAGTTATTTCCCTGCTTCGCGGTCGGTGTTCGTAATTAGGTATTTGGACTAAGTGGACCAATAACCCTACCTAATACCGACCAAAAGGAGCGTATAACTTCCAGGACTCGCGTCGGCCAGATTAAAGGACAAGGGGATTAACCCCCCCCCTTGATAAGGGGAGAGCCGACGTCCGAGATCCGCAACAATAAATATATATACACATATATATATATATATATATATATATATATATATATATATATATATATATATATATATATATATATATATATATATACTGTATATATATATATATATATATATATATATATATATATATATATATATATATATATATATATATATATATATATGTTTATATATATATATATGTTTATATATATTTAAATGCAAGTTTCCTCATTGCGTCTGATTGGAGCAAACATTGTAACCACGGCACGTACAAGGCTGAATGATACCTCATTGATGAGCTCTTTGGTCCAGACAGTGCATGAGAAAGTTTAAAAATGCAATCTCGAGTTATATTCATTTTTATTGCGTACATGGTGTCTGCTCACAGTCGTTGGTTTGCACATGTACAGGAAGTCAAAGAAACACTATTCAGTAAATCAGTCTATATCTATTGATACAGGATATTGAAATATATAAAACCGAAAAAACACGTTTGGGGTAGCCATCCGTCTGTCCGTGAAGACCCCAAAGACCCAAAAGACCACAAAGACACAAAAGACCCCGAGGACATAAAAGACCCTAAAATACACCGGAAGACCCAAAAGACCCCAAAGACCCTTAAATAACCCGAAGACCCAAAATACCCTGAAAACCTAGAGGAGCCAAAAGACCCAAAAGACCCCAATGATCCAAAATACTCTGAAGACCCTTAACGGCACAGAGGACCATGAATAACCAAGAGATCCAGAAGACCCTTAAATATCTTGAAGACCCAAAAGACCCTCAAAGACCCTTAAGGCACAAAATATCTAAAGACCAAAAGACCTAGAGTACTCAAAATACTCCAAAAACCCAAAAGACTGAGTGGACCCAAAATACCTAGAGAATGCCAAAGATCTAGAGGACCCCAAAGATCCAAAATACCCTTTAGACCCCCAAAAAACTTTCAGATCCAAAAGACCCAAAAGACCCCGAGGATTTTTCCGCGGCCCCGGCCATTATGCTGTCAAAGGACATTGCTGTCAAACTCCCTAAATATTCCACACTCCATTGCAAAGTAAATCCCATACAACAGCAGGGTGGAACCAGGTTATCTGCTAATATATATATATATATATATATATATATATATATATATATATATATATATATATATATATATATATATATATGTACCATGTATAGCATGCCCTATATATGGTGGATAGATCGCCAACCATTGATATTAGCCGGTATTACAAATTATTTGGACGCGATTGCAAAACCCCCATCTCCAGATACATGGGGGACAGATTAGCAAAAGCTTTTGTGCTGTGAATCTTGATTGCTCTTGCTATATACTGCAGCTCAGCTGCTATGGAGGTGAGTGTTAATGCTTGTCCTTGCATAAACCAAGCTATTTGATTTATTAGAAGCGTCTTGACACGACAGCATCTCCAGAATGCATTCTGAGTGGTTTGTTTTGTGTTCAGTTCACGATTGTTACGCAGAAACGCATTGATTTCAGTGAATTATGTTTATCTACGCGTGTTTCAAGGAAAACTTCATTTTTAGTGAAATGTTTCTCAGATGAGTTCAATATGGCCACAAAAGTCAGACACATGCTAAACTGGGTTGCATTGGGACAAGTGGTGCATTTGTAGCAGTTATCCTTGGCCCGGCCCAACCAAGAACAGCAGTTGCAGGAGAAGATGGTCCATTTCCCTAATTTGCACCTCGTGTCACACACAACTCAGGTTCCCCATGGATTTTTTGTCAATGCCCCTGTGGGTCGTAGAAAATACACAAGACGAGCCTTTTCTTGTTTTTAACGCTTTATTGTGTTTTCACCAAAATGTGACGATGCTATTAGAGCCCCTTCCTTCCCCTCAGAGTACATCCAGCCATTGACCTATGAATCGTTTCACCCTATCCATCCGCCCATGTCAGACCACCGGATCCGCTCTCCACCCTTACCGTCCTCCTCCTTCACACACTAATCGACCAAGAAAGTTGATTGCATTTGTCTTTTTCCGTGATGACTGTTAATCGAATGCAGTGGAGTCGTACATCACGTCCCCTGAGTACCTCCTGGGAGTGTGTTTTGTCGTTACCGTGTCGAGAAGGAGTGGTTTCCACTTTGTGATTGGCAACAGTTTAAGGTGTGCTGTGAGTATTGTATTCCCTCAGAGGGAGGGAGGTCTCTTTCGTGATAGGCTCAATGTTCAAAACAACGTAACCGAACCAGTTTTCGTTCACCGAACCAATTTTCGTTAAATCTCGAGTTTTCGTTAACCGAACCAGTTTTCGTTAACCGAACCAGTTTTCGTTAACCAAACGAGTTTTCATTAACCGAACCAGTTTTCGTTAACCTAACCAATTTTCGTTAAATCTCGAGTTTTCGTTAACCGAACCAGTTTTCGTTAACCGAACCAGTTTTCGTTAACCAAACTAGTTTTCTTTAACCGAACCAGTTTTCGTTAACCGAACCAATTTTCGTTAAATCTCGAGTTTTCGTTAACCGAACCAGTTTTCGTTAACCGAACCATTCATGTTTAACGGCTCGCTAAAAACTGGTTGTACTCATGAAGATTTGTAATCACACGTCGGACGCATGAAGGTGATGATGTAAACGATGTTGAGTCTTACCATCTGATAATTGCAGTCACGTGATAGCTACTACCCCCTCTAACTAAGGATTGTACTTATAAGTCCTTGCGCACAAGATCCTTGCACAATCCCTGATGTCGACATTGCACCTGAGCTTGCAATTACTGCAGGGCAAGCTTACCTTCATTGGTGGTACCTTCATTTTGGAATTTTGGACACGTTGAAAATTGTTATTCCATTGTTACGATGGTTTTACCCTCGCCAGAGGAGACAGTATTGCATTTGGGTCCGTTTGTCTGTCTGTCTGTTTGTTTGTTTGTCCATGCAGAATGTGAGTATGTTTTTCTCTGCAACTGCTGGTCTGATTGCCAAGAAATTTTCACCATAGGAGCGCCTCATACTGTATATTTTAAAATCATAAGTATGACGTCATAGGTCACGTGGTAGGACGCCATCTTGGAAAAACAGAAAGAAATTGCACCTCTATATCTCCAAAACTGCTGCATTGGAAAAAATTGAAACATGGCTCATTGTCAAGTACTCCCCAAGTGGGACAACTTGTATCCATGATGATGTCATCAATGCCTTTATTATGACGTCATAATTAGAGAAGTAGAACGTTTTCATGATCTAATCAGTTTGAAATTTGTTGAGCATGATCTAGCCAAAAATTGTATGGGAGAATTAAATAAATGACGTCATCGGCCACGTGATTCGGCAGCTGTATTGGGTTGAACACAAATCTACGTCAATAAAGCACAGAAACAGAGCAGCTAATAAACACCAATTAAATACTTCCTGGAGAGGATCTGCAATCTCTGATTGCTCTTTCTTGTTTTATAATTGAATAAGTTATATGGGTTTTGATTGAGGAGATAATTTTTCTGCAAGATCATGAACTCATTTAAGAGTTCCAACTGGTTTAAATACAACTGAGGTTTTGAAGTCTGTTTTTTTTTCCTGCAGGGTCATACGTCATAATCGTTGCATGAAATACAGTATTTATGTTCATGCGATGGCTTAAGCTAGTTTAGCGACAGCACCCTCACCCCACGATCTTTGGGTCGAGTAATTAAAATTTCCGTTTCATGAATTTCCAGCAGGGGTCTCTCTCTCTCTGCATCATGTTGTATCAAGCAGGGGATCGATGTCGACACGCCTTGCCACTTGCAATGCACAGCTCACATGGTGTATTTAACAAGATGGCATTCTTATTTTTAATTCCCTGTATATTTAGAGAGTCTGGTTGACCAATTGCCCTCTTTGGTTACTTTCCAGGTAGAGAACTGCTGTGGTGGCTCCATGCAAACACACAAATAAATGTTGATCTTCCAACGAGAGCTCAGATGAATGATTGCTCCTCATTTTTGCAAACCGAGCATCAAGAGACTGTTGCAAGCAATGACCTCTGTTTCATGGAATACTCAGCGCTGGGAGTTTGTTTTTTTTCCCGAAGTCCCCGGAAATTGCACAATCCTTGACCAGGGGGAATGTTCTCCTTTTTGCTGCCAACATGTCCAAACGCACATACAAGGACAGGTTCCCAGGTGTTTGTTCCATACCTTTCCACATATTTATGTCTAATATATTCATCTATTTTGTAGTTTTCACTCCTATTGTGATATGAAAGGCAATGATAAGGTGGCATTTCCATTTCGTAGGCAAAAGTAGCAGAATCAGTGGTGCATGATCCCTGCCCCATCTTCTCCACATTCGCCATGCATACGTAATAAATATATCTTCTAAAATATAACACCAATTCATATAACTCTTTTATAATATCTTTTTACTGTTTGCGGCGCATTTTCTACTGTCTTGTCCACTCCAGACTGATCAGCATTTCGAATAAACATCCAAAGACGTCACCTGTGTACCTGTAAACGTTCATGGAGGGATTCCAATCAGTATCTCGCATCATGTTCAGACTCAACGAAGCGAAGTCTTATCAAAACAGTCATATTAATATAATATCATCCGAAGCATAATGTTCGTTTGAAATCGTCACAATGCCGTCCTGTGTTCGTGTAAACTTCACCAATGTTATAACGTCTTGAGCGTACGGGGTGAGTACGTCAGGTGGGGAAATGGGATATTCACCTTGGTATTCAAGGAGAGTTCAAAATGTTCTTGGAACGAGACGCCATAATCAAACATGCAGCGAAGCTTTCTTGTATCATTCAACTTATCAGGTTATCAGGACATGTAATAACGATATATATATATATGGTCTGGGCGGCAATAGGCTGTTTGTTCCTTGTGGATTATGCGGTATATATATATATATATATACAATATTATTTATTTATTTATTTTGAGGTGTCTCGCCTGGGCTTGAATCTGAATCCAGTTGTAAAATGCCATTCTGGTGTTTCACAAGCAGGGTGAGGCATCAATGTGCAATGTGTGCTGCGTCCAAGGGAAGGAGGCTAAAAGGGGTGTCACGTCTTAATCTATCTATAATTCCAGTAATCTCTGTGTGTGTGTGTGTTTGTCTGTGTGTTTGTCTGTGTGTTTGTCTGTGTGTTTGTCTGTGACCGCTGTTTCTCGACAACCACGGGTCCGATATACTTTAAACTTGCCAGGTATATTGCTGGGGACCCGAGGATGTGCCTTTTCAAGGTTTCATATTAATCGGAGAAGTAGTTACCGAGCTATGGCGATTTCTTTACCAAACTCCGCAAGCCGTTCGCTTTGGACCAAACCATTTCATGTAAATAGAGGGGGGGGGGGGGGGATTGTCACCGTACTCGCAAGCCGTTCGCTTTGGACCAAACCATTTCATGTAAATAGAGGGGGGGGATTGTCACCGTACTCGCAAGCCGTTCGCTTTGGCTTTGCGAATGGACCAAACTATTTCATGTAAATAGAGGGGGGGGGGGATATAATTTTAGATATATATATAGTACGGGCATGCCCTAGTATTAATAATGGACGTTAAATGCCACAATATGCCTTTCTCGAAGTGTAAGTTAGTTATCGCCGGTACACTGAAAAAAAATACAGATTGTTGCACTTTCAGTGATAAATACCATTTGGTAGTTGTCCATTACTAGCTTTCATTCTTCAAAATGTTCTTCCTTACCAGGTGCTCTTCAATAAGCACGTTCTTGACAGGAAATGGACATCATGCAGCGAAACTTCAGTCTGACCAGACAAGTCCATTTTGCACAATTACCTTTAAGCTCATGTCTGGGTTTGATTCCTGACCTCACTATAAACTATTGGATTGGTTCTTCAAAGGCAGGACGTTGTATGGCAAAGTGCACTGTCCCTCGGATTGACGTTAATCTGGATGTTCCGTCTGCTGTTTTTAGTTGGTGGACTTTAAATATCCATTCGATGGTGTCTTTCACGAAGAGTTGGGGAGTTATTACCAGCATCCCCGGCCAACTGGTACATGAAATACTCGGTTCGTTCTGCCCTCTGTTGACCACACAATAAATTGAGATTAATTGGGCCCTTTAAAGAGGTAATAGGATTGGGCAGATAAACGTTTGCTAATTTTCAAGACTTCACATTTTCGTTTTTCAGAAATTTCATAATTCATTTATTCATTCATTCATCCCGGTTGATCGCTGAATTACCGCCAAGGGGGTTGACTCAGCCTGTCATCCTTCCGAGGTCGGCAAATTGAGTACCAGTACACTGGTAATTCCCTGTGTGTCACAAGAGGCGACTAACAGGGTTGGCGGCAGGAAGGGCATCCGGCCATAAAACATCGCTTCAAAAAGGGGACCACGGTGCCCCAAAAAGGCCAACCCCCGCTCTGTGAGGGAAAATGGCCTCTAAAGGTGTTTTTTTTAATTATTATTCATTCATTCATTCCTTTCGGTTTATTCAGATAATTGAACACTGGACAAGGCAACATTTGCTAATTATCTGCCCAACATTATCTGCCCAACATTATCTGCCCAACATCGCCGTTGCAGCTCTTCAGGAATCCAGATTTTCCGGTTCGGGCCAGCTGCGCGAGGCCTCCAGTGGCTACACGTTCTTTTGGTCCGGACTACCCGGAGGACAACGCCGGGAAGCGGGGGTAGCTTTTGCTATTTGCGACGACATCACCAAAAATATGATATCGACACCTGTTGCCATAAACGAACGCTTTATCTACATGCGGCTTCCTCTCCTCTCTGGGAACGCTACTGTCATATCAGCCTACGCGCCAACGCTACAGGCAACGGCAGAAGCAAAGGAGTCCTTTTACCAGACTTTATCCTCGATCCTCACCAAGATTCCGGAATCGGACCAAATAGTCCTCCTTGGGGATTTCAATGCCAGGGTTGGGAGAGACCATGCCACCTGGAAACACGTTATTGGTCTCCATGGTATTGGAAATGTGAATGCGAATGGCAACCTCCTTTTCGAAACATGTGCAAAATTTGGACTGGCAATCACGAACACCATGTTTCAGCAACCCGACAAGTACAAAGGAACTTGGAAGCATCCTCGGTCAAAACACTCCCACATGATCGACTATGTGATTGTGCGCCAAAAGCATCTGCGGTACACCAAGCTAACACGCGTTATGCGTGGAGCCGAATGCTGGACAGATCACCTGCTGGTTAGGAGCAAGTTACGGCTTCGAATCGCTCGGCAACATCGTTCTGCTGGTCAAAAGCGTCAGCCAATTAATCAATGTGCGTCAACTGGTGACAAGCGAATCTCTTCGCGTTGAGTATGTAGATAAAGTCTCAACGGAAATGTCTCAAATGGTAGACTCGTCATGGTCAAGTTGCAAGCAGGCTGTCCTGAAGGCTGCGGCCGACACAATTCCATCAAAAACGAGGACACGCAATGACTGGTTTGACGAATCTAATGAATCGTTACGTGAGCTCCTGGACACGAAAAACGTTGCCCTCCAGAAAGCACTGTCGACCGGCAGTCGCGCTGATGGACAGCAGTTCCGAACTCTTCGTAGTGATGCAACCAAATGCATCCGTAAGCTGAAAGATATTTGGTGGGCCGAGAAAGCAAATGAGATCCAAGGCTACGCAGAGCGAAAGGAGTACCACAACTTTTTCTCCGGTCTGAAAACGGTTTACGGACCCAAACGAAATGGTACTTTCCCGATGAAGACACTGGACGGTGAACTACTTACTGACAAATCGCTAATCCTCGCACGCTGGCGAAGTCACTTCTCCAACCTTCTGAACAGATCGTCGATAGTTCATGATTCGGTGATCAACGAAATCGATCAGCGTCCAATTCAGAACCACCTGGCACATCCACCAACACCAGACGAAATCGCAAAAGCTGTGAAACAGGTCAAATTTGGAAAAGCCCCTGGTTCGGACGGTATTCCGATCGAGCTGTTGAAGTATGGAAGCCACGATCTGGTTACAGCATTGTCGGTGTTGTTCAATGAAATTTGGGAGGCCGGGGATGTTCCTCGAGAATGGCGTGACACAAAATTAATCACTTTGTTCAAAGGAAAGGGCGATCGCTCAGATTGTGGAAACCACCGCGGAATCTCATTGTTGAGCATAACAGGCAAAGTCTTCGCGAAACTGCTGCTCAATCGACTGGTGGACAATATCAGTGAGGCAACGCTTCCGGAATCACAGTCCGGTTTCCGTTCAAATAGGAGCACAATTGATATGGTGTTCGCAGCGAGGCAAATCCAGGAAAAAGCAATGGAACAAAACCTGGATTTGTACATGGTCTTTGTCGACCTGACGAAGGCCTTCGACACGGTGAACAGAGACGCACTCTGGAAACTTCTTGCTCGCTATGGATGTCCAGACCACTTCATCAAGTTGCTGCGGAGTTTTCCCGACAAAATGAGAGGCAAAGTGGCGGTAGACGGGGATGAGACGGACGTATTCAGCATTCCGACGGGAGTAAAACAAGGCTGTATGCTTGCGCCAACCATGTTTGGGGTCTATCTTGCGGCAGCTATCGAGCGTGCCTCGAACGATCTGGAGCCTGGCGTATACGTCCGTTCTCGTGCTGACGGAAACCTCTACAACCTCCGACGTCTAAAAGCCTACACAAAGACCAAGACCATGGTAATACGTGACCTGCTGTTTGCCGATGATACCGCCTTGATTGTCCACACACAAGAGGAAATGCAGCGTATCGTTGACCGTTTTTCTGAGTCCATGGAGCCGTTTGGTCTGGTTATCAGTTTGCAAAAGACCGTGGTTTTGTATCAACCAGCGCCGGGAAGCCCGTACGTTGAACCAGCAATTACGATCGGGGGTCACGTATTGTCAGTCACAAAAGAATTCACGTACCTGGGCACGTGCTTATCGAATACCGCAACCATGGACAAGGAAATCGACCAAAGAATCCGCAAAGCGAGTGTTTCGTTTGCCCGACTCCACAGCAGAGTCTGGAAAGAACGTGGGCTCAAAGTGAACACAAAATTGGCCGTGTACAATGCAGTTGTCATCCCCTCTCTCCTGTACGGAGCCGAATCTTGGAATTGCTATGCACGCCACCTTCGCAGACTGAATGGCTTTCACTCCCGATGCCTACGACAAATTCTAGGCATCCATTGGTCCGATCTCGTGCCGGATACAGAAGTACTCGAGCGAGCTGAAATGCAATCCATCACATGCACCCTGCAAAAGGCCCAGCTCCGTTGGGTCGGCCATGTGTTGAGGATGGACGCAGACAGGATCCCACGTTTTATTTTTATGGGAGAACTGCACGAAGGAGAGAGATCAGTGGGCCGGCCCAAACTGCGTTTCAAGGATACACTGCGTGCACATTTGAAAGAATGTGACATCCCGCTCGACAATTTACAAGCTCTGTCCAGTGATCCACCGAAATGGCGTAGCTTGATCCATACACGATGCGACTCCGCGGAAAAGGGTCGTATAGATGCCGCCAAAGAAGCCCGCAGAAAGCGTAAGGAACGCGAGCGGCAACCGGTGCCTGCTGACTCTAAATGGATTTGTACAGCTTGTGGACGGCGATGCAAATCGGCACTCGGACTATATAGCCACAAGCGGGTTCACAAGAATTGAACACCAACGCCGTAACGGCGGGGCGACATGATGGGACAAGGCAGTTTGAAGACTGAAATTTGTTGAGTTTACAATAATAAAAGTATTTCATAAAACTTACAAATGTATATAAAAATAATAATAATCAAATAAAATTACATTAATAAATTTACTAAATATAAAATTACATTAATCAAAATATGTAAAAGGAATGAACAAACATACATTAATCAAACAACAAATTTTTTTTTTTTGTATACTGAATCGAGGCTCATGAAAGAGCTAACATTTATTTCACAAACAAATCAACCAGACAAACAAAATATATATAAAGAGGGAGCGGAAGACAACATGGGGAGAGAAGGGTAAGCACACAAACATAACATTTGAGAGCAGAGAGATGTGTGGGAGGGAGAGGGCTTGGGGGGAGGAGGCATGGGAAGGGGGGCGGGGGGGGGGGGGGGGGGGGAGAAGTATAAAACACAAGGACACCAAGGACATCAAGGACAGAAGTTGGTATTTAAAAAAAGTGGATTTGGGGTGAAATTAGCGGGTATAGAAAAGATCAAGGTTTTGGATGGGGGAAGATAAGAGATGGTGGTGAACAGCTGTTTTAAAGACCTGGAGGGTGGAGTGGGATTGAAGAGAGTGAGGGAGTTTGTTCCAGAGGCGGGAGCAAAGAGGAATGAATGAGTGAAGGTGAGCAGAGAGTCTTGATTTTGGCAGTTTAACCATAAGAGGGTTGCAGGCAGATCTTGTGCGACCTGTAGGAATATTTGGGGGACAGAGCCCAGAGAGAGCTGGGGGGGCAAGGCCAGAGAGGAGTCGGTAGAAGACGGAAAGACCACCAACCTGCCTGCGGTGAGTGAGTGAAAGGCCCTTTGAGTTAGCCTCATCGCGGGAGATTCCAATGATTCTGAATGCTTTGGTTTCATCAGCGTGAAGACGAGCTAGGTGTGAGGCAGGAGCACCAGCCCAGAGGGGAGAGCAGTATTCCATTGAGATAAAAATAAAATATAACTAGAACGGGCACTCGGTAGAGCGCATACCTTCGCCGCAGCTACTGTTCTGTACTTGGCATGGGAGTGTAGGGAACAGAACAGTGAACAGTTTTGACCTTTTCGTGACCTTGACATTGACCTTTGACCCGATTGCTCCCAAAATCTAACCAAATGTGTCCCGTATAATAACCAATCATCCCACCAAATTTCATGCAATTCGGTTGAATACTTTTTGAGTTATGCGAATAACATACACACACACACACACACAGACATACAAATAAATACACAGCGATCAAAACATAACCTTCCGCTTTTGCGAAGGTAACAAAAAATAAAAAATAAAAAATATAACAAATACTACCAACAAAATAACATAAAATAGCAGAAAACTTAAGGAGATCAACAAACATATTATGCATGTATTTGATTTTATGCACCAACATAACATAATTACTCATGATCAGGTCAAGATCATGTTATCATGATGTCGGTGTACTTCCACTTCCTGCCATATTGATTACTAGCAGGGGTTGCCCAGTCTGTTCTTTGTGGAGGCCGAAAACATCCTCATACACCCACTAAGGAATTGGGTCCCTACACACTTTCTTACACCCACGACAGAGCGATGAAAAAAAGAAATTTCCCTAAATCCAACTTTTTATTTCAAATTTTTTTTCCCCCATTGTTTCTTTTCATGTTTGTCACTTTTTTTTCCAAAATAATTCCCCCCCCCCCCCCCCATTTTTTGGTCCAAAGCACTCTCCAGCACTCACTGATGAACCTCTGAAAGTTTGATGAATATCCGTTCAGTCATCTCTGATAAAATAGCGACAAACACACACAAAAACGGCTCTCTTATAGTATAGATCAGCAAATGTATTAAAGGAGGAAAATCGTGATTATGGACGTTTCGTATCGACTCCAGAAGGAAAAACTAACTTAAATATTAATGCACAAAACAGTAGTCTCCCTTTTGTAAACACATGTCAAGGTGAAAACTAAACCAGCTTCACAGTTTAAATTAAATATCGCAAATACAGTAATTAAAAGTGGGGTTTAAGAGAGAATGGGGGAACACACCCACTATGTCACAAATATGGAAAAGAGTTTGGTGTGATTATCCTATGTCGTTTTTCCTATTCTTTACCATTTTTCCATTACTATACTCACCCTTTTGCATTCTATTTATGATCGATACAACATTTGGTTTCATACCGCATCCCACGTGCATTTCTCAACAAAACATTCAAAGTGACGAGTAATCATTGTTATAATCATCATCATCAACTTCATCATCACCATCACCCTATTTTCAGTCCACTGCAAGAAGTAGCCTCCCTCAAATTACATACCCGTCATGCTTGCCAGGTTTGTGTTGGTAAGAAAGTTTGGTCTGGAATTTGGAATTTGTTCAGGGTGACGGCGAGCGACAACTCATTTGCTCTTTGCAAAAGACACCAAGGGATCTTTAACGTCCACTATCGACCAGTGCTGGTAGATGGGTCCCCTGGCTTAATGACCTTTAGATGGACGCTTCACTCTTTGATGTACGGCCCTGCATGCAAAACACCAGGATGGCAGCTTATAACTGCCTCGGGATTCGAACCAGGGCTAGATAGCTCCAAGGCGATTGCATCTACGTCGCCCAGCTTGTCACACCGATTGAAGACAAGGTCAAAGCCAAATTGGTTTGCAGGTGCGAAAGCCAAGTTGGCCAAATCAAAATCAAGCCCGATTGGTTTGCAGGTGCCAAATCAAAGTTAAGCCAGATTGGTTTGCAGGTGCCAAAGCCAAGTTGGCCAAATCAAAGTTAAGCCAGATTGGTTTTCAGGTGCCAAAGCCAAGATGGCCATATCAAAGTTAAGCCAAATTGGTTTGCAGGTGCCAAAGCCAAGTTGGCCAAATCAAAGTTAAGCCAGATTGGTTTGCAGGTGCCAAAGCCAAGTTGGCCAAATCAAAGTTAAGCCAAATTTGTTTTCAGGTGCCAAAGCCAAGTTGGCCAAATCAAAGTCAAGCCAAATTTGTTTTCAGGTGCCAAAGCCAAGTTGGCCAAATCAAAGTTAAGCCAAATTGGTTTGCAGGTGCCAAATCAAAGTCAAGCCAGATTGGTTTGCAGGTGCCAAAGCCAAGTTGGCCAAATCAATGTGAAGCCAAATTGGTTTTCAGGCGCCAAATCAAAGTCAAGCCAGATTGGTTTGCAGGTGCCAAAGCCAAGTTGGCCAAATCAAAGTCAAGCCAAATTGGTTTGCATGTGCCAAAGCCAAGTTGGCCAAATCCAAGTGAAGCCAGATTGGTTTGCAGGTGCCAAAGCCAAGTTGGCCAAATCAAAGTTAAGCCAAATTGGTTTGCAGGTGCCAAATCAAAGTTAAGCCAAATTGGTTTGCAGGTGCCAAAGCCAAGTTGGCCAAATGAAAGTCAAGCCCGATTGGTTTGCAGGTGCCAAAGCCAAGAAGGCCAAATCAAAGTTAAGCCAAATTGGTTTGCAGGTGCCAAAGCCAAGTTGACCAAATCAAAGTTAAGCCAAATTGGTTTGCAGGTGCCAAAGCCAAGTTGGCCAAATCAAAGTTAAGCCAGATTGGTTTGCAGGTGCCAAAGCCAAGTTGGCCAAATCAAAGTTAAGCCAAATTGGTTTGCAGGTGCCAAAGCCAAGTTGGCCAAATCAAAGTTATGCCAAATTTGTTTTCAGGTGCCAAAGCCAAGTTGGCCAAATCAAAGTTAAGCCAAATTGGTTTGCAGGTGCCAAATCAAAGTCAAGCCAGATTGGTTTGCAGGTGCCAAAGCCAAGTTGGCCAAATCAATGTTAAGCCAAATTGGTTTGCAGGTGCCAAATCAAAGTCAAGCCAGATTGGTTTGCAGTTGCCAAAGCCAAGTTAGCCAAATCAAAGTTAAGCCAAATTGGTTTGCAGGTGCCAAAGTCAAGTTGGCCAAATCAAAGTTAAGCCAAATTGGTTTACATGTGCCAAAGCCAAGTTGGCCAAATCAAAGTGAAGCCAGATTGGTTTGCAGGTGCCAAAGCCAAGTTGGCCAAATCAAAGTTAAGACAAATTGGTTTGCAGGTGCCAAAGCCAACTCGGCCAAATCAAAGTTAAGCCAATTGGTTTTCAGGTGCCAAAGCCAAGTTGGCCAAATCAAAGTCAAGCCAGATTGGATTGCCGGTGCCAAAGCCAAGTTGGCCAATTCAAAGTCAAGCCAGATTGGTTTGCAGGTGCCAAAGCCAACTTGGCCAAATCAAAGTTAAGCCAAATTGGTTTGCAGGTGCCAAATCAAAGTCAAGCCAGATTGGTTTGCAGGTGCCAAAGCCAAGTTGGCCAAATCAAAGTTAAGCCAAATGGGTTTGCAGGTGCCAAAGCTAAGTTGGCCAAATCAAAGTCAAGCCAGATTGGTTTGCAGGTGCCAAAGCCAAGTTGGCCAAATCAAAGTTAAGCCAAATTGGTTTGCAGGTGCCAAATCAAAGTTAAGCCAGATTGGTTTGCAGGTGCCAAAGCCAAGTTGGCCAAATCAAAGTCAAGCCAGATTGGTTTGCAGGTGCCAAAGCCAAGTTGGCCAAATCAAAGTTAAGCCAAATTGGTTTTCAGGTGCCAACGCCAAGTTGGCCAAATCAAAGTCAAGCCAAATGGGTTTGCAGGTGCCAAATCCAAGTTGGCCAAATCAAAGTTAACCCAAATTGGTTTACAGGTGCCAAAGCCAAGTTGGCCAAATGAAAGTTAAGCCAAATTGGTTTGCAGGTGCCAAAGCCAAGTTGGCCAAATCAAAGTTAAGCCAAATTGGTTTACAGGTGCAAAAGCCAAGTTGGCCAAATCAAAGTCAAGCCAGATTGGTTTGCAGGTGCCAAAGCCAAGTTGGCCAAATCAAAGTTAAGCCAAATTGGTTTGCAGGTGCCAAAGCCAAGTTGGCCAAATCAAAGTCAAGCCAGATTGGTTGGCTTGAGGGTGCAACACAACAAAATGAGCTGTCCATCAGATGGACGTTAAACTGGGTGTCATTTCTTCCAGCATCAATTGCTGGGACTTGAGGATCCCACAGTGTATTCCAGGCGACTAGGCAAGGTATCAGTGACATCGTAAATAAATTCCAAATTCCGATGAAAACTGCGTTTAGCAAGTAGTCTGGTATTCTCAAATATTCCTTGGCACTAGGTTACACTGCTAGCTATCTCCAGAGTGTGGTTGCTGTATATGGCCTGCAGCGCCTACACTCCTACACAAAATTCACGCACCCAGGTGTTCAAAGGTCCTCTGTGAGCATTAGCGAGATCTGGCTGAGAAATAGGAGTAACAACCATAAATAAATAGCCCCGAGTGGGCTGACCACCATCTCTTGATGTTGTAGTTGAGCCCACTGCTGATTCTGGGGGAGCCCCCATGATCCAAATTCTAAAAATACGAAATCGAAAAATCGAAGACCGAGCGATCCTGCAGACCATCGAGGGGAAGGGGCTGTATCAGGTTTCAGAGCAATCTGTTGATGAACAAGCATTCTGAGAATTGCGCTGCAATACATGTCTCCTACCGGCAGTCTGTCGTCCAGAAAACTGTTGGGTAAATTACGAAAGTTCAAAGTCCCATAACTTTGTCAAAAATGATCGAAACGTCGTGAAGTTTGAACTTGATCTGTAACTTATCATGAGGAAACCATGTACCAAGTTTGAAATCATTAGCATTAAGAGTTTAGAAAAAAAGTCCGGAAAGCTGTTCTTTGCGTGACGGACTGACAGACGGACAGACTGACAGACGGAGGGACAGAGTGCAAACCTATAGTCCCCTCCGGTGTACACCGGTAGGGGACTCATAAAGGACGAGTAGGGATCTGAAGTTTGGGGGGTAAAAAGTTTGGGGGGTATGAATCGAAAAATCAAACCCCAAGCGAAACTGTCTTGTATTCATTTTGTCAATGTCATCACTTCATGTCATCAGAATGTCATCACTTCATAGTTGTAAGAGATCATCTACAAATAACATACACACAGGAAAAGTGAAGGAAGGTTGAAATGAGGAAGAAAAAAAAATTACTGTGGGAAGGAACAGTGGGGAGAGGATAGATAATAAAAGGAGAACATGGATGTTGATAAACAGGTAAAGGAGATCACAAACGAGCCGCTGAAAGCCTGGAGGGAGAGCAGCGGAGCCCAGCTGTCTGTTCCTGGATTTATTTTCTAATTGAGTCAAAATCCGAATTAAGCTATCGTTATGATGCAATGCTGGCAGGTTGTGCTGCATCCAGAAGTATACACAAAGAATTAAGTTAAGCACCCCCCCCCCCGTTTTTTTACAACCTCGCACATTACAAGTTTGTTGTCGTCAAAACAGTGTAATATACCCATGATATTGCTATATTTTCTGGAGAAGTGATATTATGGTCACATAAAAACATAACAATCATGCCGTTTTCAATATTTTATTCTGAATAATTTAAGGTGAAATTTTTTGGGAATTTTAGGCATATTTTCACCTCAATTTAAGTATGGAGCTATAGGTCCATCACGGACAGTGTGGATGACGTTTATGTTTTCTAACGTACAGTCATTGTTCTGAGAAGACCTCTAGCGATCTTTGCGTCAATAACGTGTGTAGGACCCACGTGATCGGATCACTGACTCAACCAATCACTTTTTTTCACTTTGATCACTCAATTTCATCAATGGATAATTGCTAATGTCATACCAATCATTATTTGATCTCACATACCTTAGAATATATGCCAATGTATACATATACACAAAGAATATATATTAGGGGGTGCTTACCTTAATTCGTTGTGTAGGGGTGCTTAACTTAATTCTTTGTGTATATGTTGTTTATCGAATATGGATATAAAGCAGACTGCAGTCTGTCCCATCAGAATTTATGGTGTGGACATTGAATATCCCACGGAGTAGGCGCTGGTACTCTGAGATAAAGTGGCATGTGTAATTTATTTAAAAAGGGATCGATAAGATAATTTACATTGAAGATTTCGGATAATACATCGAGGATATGTAAAACACTAAATTGAGTTAACTAGCATGACTCAGCGCGCTCCGCACACCTCACAACACGTTGTTTCAGAGGGGTAGGCATCTTTGACAATTTCGGTGTCTTTTGGGTTTCATGGTGTTTTGGGTCTTCAGGGCCATTTGGGTCTTCAGGGTCTTTTGGATCCTCTGGGCCTTTAAGGGTATTTTGTGTCTTTGAGGTGTTTTGGGTCTTCATGGTCTTTTGGGTCTTTGGTGTCTTCAGAGGCTCTGGGTCTTAAGGGTCTTCAGTGTCTTTTGGGTCTTTGGGGTCTTCAGGGGCTTTTGGGTCTTAAGGTTCTTCTGGTTCTTCTTTGTATTTAAGGGTCTTTGGGTCTTTTTGGGTCTTCGGGGTGTTTTGGGTCTTCGGGGTGTTTTGGGTCTTCGGGGTGTTTTGGGTATTTGGGGTGTTTTGGGTCTTCGGGGTGTTTTGGGTCTTCGGCGTGTTTTGGGTCTTCGGGGTGTTTTGTGTCTTCGGGGTGTTTTGGGTCTTCGGGGTGTTTTGAGTCTTCGGGGTGTTTTGGGTCTTCGGGGTGTTTTGTGTCTTCGGGGTGTTTTGGGTCTGCGGGGTGTTTTGGGTCTTCGGGGTGTTTTGGGTCTTTGGGGTGTTTTGGGTCTTCGGGGTGTTCGGGGTGTTCAGGGTATTTTTGGTCTTCGGGGTGTTTTGGGTCTTCGTGGTGTTTTGGGTCTTCGGGGTGTTTTGGGTCTTCGGGGTGTTTTGGGTCTTCGGGGTGATTTGGGTCTTCAGGGTATTTTGGGTCTTCGGGATGTTTTGGGTCTTCGGGGTGTTTTGTGTCTTCGGGGTGTTTTGGGTCTGCGGGGTGTTTTGGGTCTTCGGGGTGTTTTGGGTCTTTGGGGTGTTTTGGGTCTTCGGGGTGTTCGGGGTGTTCAGGGTATTTTTGGTCTTCGGGGTGTTTTGGGTCTTCGTGGTGTTTTGGGTCTTCGGGGTGTTTTGGGTCTTCGGGGTGTTTTGGGTCTTCGGGGTGATTTGGGTCTTCAGGGTATTTTGGGTCTTCGGGATGTTTTGGGTCTTCGGGGTGTTTTGGGTCTTCGGGGTGTTTTGGGTCTTCGGGGTATTTTGGGTCTTCGGGGTGTTTTGGGGCTTTGGGGTGTTTTGGGTCTTCGGGGTGTTTTGGGTCTCCAGTGGTCTGGTGGTCTGAAGGGTCTTGGGGGAATTAAAGGGTCATCAAAGGTCTGAGGGGTCTCAGCAGTCTTAACGCAAGTGGGTTAATTAAGAGGGTAGTTATTTTATTTGAAGAAGAAGAAGACATTTTCGTCGCATATAAACATACATACATACATACATACATACATACATACATACATGCATACATAGCGAACCATATACGTTTGCTCTATTATAATAAGAGATGTGGTGTGACTATGACACACATATGATGGCCTCAATGGTCTCTGCTGTGTCCAAGTTTGCAAATCGAAGATTTTTCAAGTATATTGGTCGGTTGCGTTTGTTATTCTGTCTGTTTGTCTGTTTGTCTTTTAGTCACTCGCCTACCGGTCACAATTCTAAACCAATCGTCATGAAACTTCACGAAGTTGTAGAGGTCGTCACAATTGAGAAGCCTGTTGATTTTGAGGTCTGCAGCCTCCTCACTCTCTGCAGACCTGGACAAAATCACAGACTGGTCAAACAAGTGGAACATGTCTTTCAATCCTGACAAATCTCACACTCTTACTATGTCTCTCCGAAAAGATCGACTGGACAACCCTCCCATCTACTTTCTCAACAATCCTCTCCAAGAAGTTCTGTCGCTCAAGCTTTTGGGTCTCACAATCTGCCATGATCTTTCTTGGGAAAACCACATTTCCAAGCTGGCCTCCAAAGCCAGTCGCCGACTGGGCATCCTCTGTCGTGCGAAGTCTTTCCTTGGCACACCTGAGCTCCTCACCACATGCAAGGCTTTCATCCGCAGCTCAATGGCATACTGTTCTCCCCGATGGGCTGGTGCTCCTGCCTCACACATAGCTCGTCTTCACGCTGTTGAAACCAAAGCTTTCAGAATCATTGGAATCTCCCGCGATGAAGCCAACTCCGAGGGCCTTTCACTCACTCACCGCAGGCAGGTTGGTGGTCTTTCTGTCTTCTACCGACTCCTCTCCGGCCTTGCTCCCCCAGCTCTCTCTGTGCTTTGTCCCCCAAATATTCCTACAGGTCGCACAAGATCTGCCAGCAACCCTCTTATGGTTAAACTGCCAAAATCAAGACTCTCTGCTCACCTTCACTCTTTCATTCCTCTTTTCTCCCGCCTCTGGAACAAACTCCCTCACTCCCTTCAATCCCACTCCTCCCTCCAGGTCTTTAAAACAGCTGTTCACCACCATCTCTTATCTTCCCCCATCCAAAACCTTGATCTTTTCTATCCCCGCTAATTCACCCCAGATCCACCTTGTTTGAAATTCCAACTTCTTTCCTGGAAGTCCTGGCAGTGTCCATATGTTTTATACCTCTCCCACTCCCCCCCCCCCCCATTCCCATGCCTCCCATCCCCAAAGCCCTCTCCCTCCCACAGATCTCTCGATGTCCCTGCTCTCAGATGTTGTGTTTGTGTTCCTCCCCCTCTCGCCCCATCTTGCCTACCGCTCCCCATGTTATATGTTTTATGTGTCGGTTTGTCTTTCTGTGTGATTAATGTTAGCTCTTTCACGAGCCTCGATGTTGTATACAAAAAAAAAAAAAAAAAAGGGTCATCTGGAGGTCATATTTCTAAAATTGCCATTTTTCATCCAATTGGCTTGAAAATTGAAAAGCATTTGCATATTGGGTCACTAAATAGGGAAACCAACTATTTTTGAGGTCCAAAGCTCAACTCAAGGGCATCCTCATAAAATCATAAATTTTCATCTGAAAAATCGTCACTTTTCATCCTATTGACCCGAGCTTTGATCAAGATCGTCAATTTTAATTTTGATAAAATGGACAATTTCATGGATCATTGGCAACCTTTTTTTAGGGAAAGTGTGGGGGGGAGGGGGGTGGATTTTGCAAATATCGTGCTCTGCATGACGTCTTCTTGTTCTGCCTGTTTATTAGTCTGTTTGTCCGTCTGTCAATCGCCTACAGGTCACAATTTTAATCCGATCTTCACAAAACTTCACCAGATGCTAAAGTTGGTCATAAGGAAGAAACCTGTTGATTTTGAGGTCAAAGGTGAAATTTCTAAAATTATTATTTTTGATCTCATTGACTTGAAAGTTGAACAGCATTTGCATATTGTGCCACCAAATTGAGGGAAACCAACTATTTAAGGTCAAAAGGTCAAAGGTCAAAGTTCTAAAATCATCAATTTTCATCTGAAAAATCGTCACTTTTCATCCTATTAACCCGAGCTTTGATCAAGATCGTCAATTTTAATTTTGATAAAATGGACAATTTCATGGATCATTGGCAACCTTTTTTTAGGGAAAGTGTGGGGGGGAGGGGGGTGGATTTTGCAAATATCGTGCTCTGCATGACGTCTTCTTGTTCTGCCTGTTTATTAGTCTGTTTGTCCGTCTGTCAATCGCCTACAGGTCACAATTTTAATCCGATCTTCACAAAACTTCACCAGATGCTAAAGTTGGTCATAAGGAAGAAACCTGTTGATTTTGAGGTCAAAGGTGAAATTTCTAAAATTATTATTTTTGATCTCATTGACTTGAAAGTTGAACAGCATTTGTATATTGTGCCACGAAATTGAGGGAAACCAACTATTTAAGGTCAAATGGTCAAAGGTCAAAGTTCTAAAATCATCAATTTTCATCTGAAAAATTGTCCATTTTCATCATATTAACTTGTAAATTATACAGCAATTGCATAGTGCATCTTTGAATTGGGAAAGCAACTATTTTTGAGGTCAAAGGTCAAACTTCTAAAATCATCAATTTTCATCTGAAAAATAATCAATGTGCATCCGATTAAACCGAACTTTGCTTGAGTTCGTCAATTTAACTATTAATGAAATGGACAGGTTGATGTATCCATGGCAACCTTTTTGGAGAGGGGGGAGGGATTTTGCAAGTATCGTGCTCTGCACTATGTCTTTCTTGTTTGTGTATTCGTGTATAATTTAAATTTGTATGCTTATGCCACTATAAGCCCCCGGCATATTATAATGGGACTTGTTACATTGAAACACACCGTAGTATATTTAATTCCGATGCCAACTTCTAAAGCCAAAGGCCATCGTTTTCACAGCAAGCCAATTGGTGCTTGCAATTTGGTTATTTGGAGCGTGGTATCCAGATCATCTGCCAGGTAGGGAGGGAATCATCCCTTTCCTCCAGCTGGACTCAGTAGAAAGTGATTTGCTTTTGCTTTTCATCCCCATGCCGCAGCAAGAGTCAGGCCAAGCTCATTTGCGAAAGCCGCAGGTCGAGGTTTTGAGAGCTCCTTTCATTCAATTGCTTCTCTTGGCTCTTACTGCCAAGCCCCTAGTGAGCTGTACCCTGGTTCTTTGTTTTCATCCTCCCACCGCCAACAACCCTGTCGGCCAATTTGCATCGACACTCGGGCATTTTGGCAGGTGCACTGGATGATTTTATGTCTCAAAGCTGTCATGGGTTCTTCAGTATTTCATTTGCATAGGACTTGCAGTAGTAGCGGAGGCACGATCTACGATCGAGCAGAGGCACGCTGTAATGCCATTGGGGGGCTCATAACTGGAGAATGGCATGGAACTCAATTTTATCTCAATTCAAGCAAAAGTCAAACCGACTCAATGATGAAAGCATTCTTATTTGTCATTTTGTGGATAGGTTAATGAGCATGTATTGACAAATGTTATAAGCACGCTTCTTGCAGGTTTCGATCATAACTCCCAATCAAGAGGCTAATTCAGCTTCATTCCATAAATCCTTCTTGCAAAGTAAGCCTCCTTTATGAAATGTGACATTCATCAAAATAATTGAAATGTGACAAAATTAATTACGAAACAATTGCGGTCATGACTGTTAAAGCGACTGAAACTAAATATATTGCCTGCAGACGCCACGACATTGATTAACCATAAATAAATTAATATAATTTTTCTTTTATACTAAATGCACTTATCTTATCCTGTCCACCTGCACTTTTCCACATTTAACCTGCTTATCACCTTTTCGTATTTGCTTACACATTCCTGGTGGCCCACTCGGGTCACTTTGCCTGTCTGTACGACCCTCCGTTTGCTGCCGGTGTGTTCATTCCTTCTTTTCTCCATCCTCCTTCTTCTCCACCACAATTCTGTTCTCACCCATCTGTCATTCAAAACTTCCTCAATCTCAGTAAAAACAAGAAAGAACAATCAGAGATTGCAGACCCTCACCAGGACGTGTTTGTGTCGTGTATTTTGTTTGGCGATTATTACCCTCGCCAGAGGAGAGGGTATTGCATGAGTCCGTTTGTTTGTTTGTTACTTGCAAAATCGAAGATTTTTCAAGTATATTGGTCGGTTGTGTTTGTGGTTCTGTCTGTCTGTCTGTCTGTCTGTCTGTCTGTCTGTCTGTCTGTTTGTTACTTGCAAAATCGAAGATTTTTCAAGTATATTGGTCGGTTGTGTTTGTGACTCTGTCTGTCTGTCTGTTTGTTTGTTTGTTTGTCACCGGCCTACAGGTCACAATTTTCAACCGATCTTCACCAAACTTCCCCAAATGGTAGAATTGGTCAAAAGCCAGAAGCCTATTGTTTTGGGGTCAATAGGTCAAAAGGTCAACATAGGCCAAAGGTCACCAAATTTGCTAAATTTCTAAAATCCCCAATTTTCATCCAATTGACTTGAAATTTGAAGACCACTTGCATATCTGGTCACTGAATTCAACCACCAAGTATTTTTGAGGTCAACATCGGCCAAATGGTCAATATAGGCCAAATTTCTAAAATCCTCAATTTTCATCCAATTGACTTGAAATTTGAAGAGGACTTGCATATCTGGTCACTGAATTCAACCACCAAGTATGCTTGAGGTCAACTTAGGCCAAAAGGTCAACATAGGCCAAATTTCTAAAATCCTCAATTCTCATCCAATTGACTTGAAATTTGAAAAGGACTTGCATATCTGGTCACTGAATTCAACCACAAATTATATTTTCGGTGAACATAGGCCAAAAGGTCAACATAGGCCAAAAGGTCAACATAGGCCAAATTTCTAAAATCCTCATTTTTCATCCAATTGACTTGAAATTTCAGGAGCACTTGCATATCTGGTCACTGAATTCAACCACCAAGTATACTTGAGGTCAACATAGGCCAAATGGTCAACATAGGCCAAATTTCTAAAATCCTCAATTTTCATCCAATTGACTTGAAATTTGAAGAGGACTTGCATATCTGGTCACTGAATTCAACCACCAAGTATTCTTGAGGTCAACTTAGGCCAAATTTCTAAAATCCTCAATTCTCATCCAATTGACTTGAAATTTGAAAAGGACTTGCATATCTGTTCACTGAATTCAACCACAAATTATATTTTAGGTGAACATAGGCCAAAAGGTCAACATAGGCCAAAAGGTCATCATGGGCCAAATTTCTAAAATCCTCATTTTTCATCTGAAAAATCGTCACTTTTCATCCTGTTGACCCGAGCTTTGATCAAGATTGTAAATTTTAATCTTCATGAAATGGACAATTTGCTGTATCATTGGAAAACTTTTTTTGGGTGAGGGGGGGTGGAGGGGGGGAGGGGGCGGCGTATTTTGCAAGTATCGTGCTACGCATGACGTCTTCTTGTTTGTTTGTTTGTTTGTCACTGGCCTACAGGTCACAATTTTCAACCGATCTTCAGCAAACTGCACCAAATGGTAGAGTTGGTCAAAAGCAAGAAGCCTATTGTTTTTGGGGTCAATCGGTCAAAAGGTCAACATAGGCCAAAGGTCACCAAATTTGCTAAATTTCTAAAATCCTCATTTTTCATCCAATTGACTTGAAATTTGAAGAGGACTTGCATATCTGGTCACTGAATTCAACCACCAAGTATATTTGAGGTCAACATAGGCCAAAAGGTCAACATGGGCCACATTACTAAAATCCTCTTTTCATCTGATTGACTTGAAATTTGAAGAGGACTTGCATATCTGGTCACTGAATTCAACCACAAATTATATTTTAGGTGAACATAGGCCAAAAGGTCAACATAGGCCAAAAGGTCAACATAGGCCAAATTTCTAAAATCCTCATTTTTCATCTGAAAAATCGGCACTTTTCATCCTGTTGACCCGAGCTTTGATCAAGATTGTAAATTTTAATCTTCATGAAATGGACAATTTGCTGTATCAATGGCAAACTTTTGGGCGGGTGGGGGAGGGCGGATTTTGCAAGTAGCATGCTACGCATGACGTCTTCTTGTTTGTTTGTCTGTTTGTCTGCACAGAATAAATATGATTTTCTCTGCAACCGTTGGTCCAATCGACAGGAAATTTTTTACCATAGGTGCAACTCCACCTGTATAATTTTTCAATGATAATTATGACGTCATAGGTCACGTGGTTCGGCCGCCATCTTGGAAAAACCGAAAAATTTGCACCTCTATATCTCTGAAAGTGCTGAATAGAAAAAATTGAGACATTGCTCATTGTAAAGAACTCTCCATGGCGAATAAAATATGTTAATGATGATGTCATAGGTGCCTCCATTATGACGTCATAATTTGACTAGTACAAAACTTCATCCAATTGAGATGAAATATATTGAGCGTAATGTCGGCATAAACTGGAGCAGAAAAAAATGATGATGTCATAGGTCACGTGGTTCGGCCGCCATCTTGGAAAAACCCCAAAAAATTGCACCTCTATATCTCCGAAAGCACTGCATAGGAAAAATTGAGACATGGGTCATTGTAAAGAACTCTCCATGGGGAATAAAATATGTTAATGATGATGTCATAGGTGCCTCCATTATGATGTCATAATTTGACAAGTACAAAACTTCATCCAATCAAGATGAAATTTCTTGAGCATAATCTAGGAATAAATTAGTTTATTTTTTAAAAATAATGACGTCATCGGTCACGTGGTTTGGCCGCCGTATTTGTTTTAACACAAAAGCCTTAAAAACCACTGAAAATACATCCTGGCGAGGGTTTGCAATCTCTGATTGCTCTTTTACTTGTTATCTTCTGTGTTTGTGTGGTTTATTGACAACGTAGATTTATGTTCATTCCAATATGGCTGCCGAACCACGTGACCAATGACGTCATCAATTTAGTTCTCCCATACAATTTTTGTTTAGATCATGCTCAAGACATTTCAAACTGTTTGGATCAAGTGTTCTACTTGTCTAATTATGATGTCATAATGGAGGCACTGATGCCATGATCATGAATATATGCAGTTCCTCATGTGGAGTATTTGACAATGAACCAAGTTTCAATTTTTTCCCATAGAGCGGTTTCAGAGACATAAAGGTGCAAAGTTTTGGATTTTTTTTAAAGATGGTTCCTGTAACACGTGACCTTGACGTCATAATTATTTAAAAAAATTAATACAAGAGGAGGCACTCCATGTTGAAAATTCCTTGGCTATTGGACCAACAGTTGCAGAGAAAAGCAAACTCACGTTCTTTGCAGACAAACAGACAAACAAACAGGAAATTTGTCGTGCATAGCACGATACTGTACTTGCGAAATCCCTCAAATAAGTTTGTTTGGTGGTTGAATTCAGTGGTTGAAATCAGTGACCTGGTATGCAAATCCTCTTAAAATTTCTAGTCAATCGGATGAAAATTGAGGATTTTAGAAATCTGGCCTATGTTGACCTTTTGGCCGATGCTGACCTCAAAAATAGTTGGGGGTTGAATTCAGTGACCAGATATGCAAATCCTCTTAAAACTTGAAGTCAATCAGATGAAAATTGAGGATTTTAGAAATCTGGCCTATGTTGACCTTTTGGCCGATGCTGACCTCAAAAATAGTTGGGGGTTGAATTCAGTGACCAGATATGCAAATCCTCTTCAAATTTCAAGTCAATCGGATGAAAATTGAGGATTTTAGAAATTTGACAAAGTTTGTGACCTTTGGCTGAAGTTGACTTATTGACCTTTTGAGCCCAAAAACAATAGGCTTCTTGCTTATGACCAACCCTACCATTTGGTGAAGTTTCATGAAGTTCGGTTGAAAATTGTGACCTGTAGGCGACTGACATACAGACAAACAGACAGAGAGAATAACGCACAACACCAACCAATATACTTGAAAAATCTTCCATTTTCGCACGTAATGAACCCAAATACAATGCCCTCTCCTCTGGTGAGGGTGCAAACAGATGTACGTACCATTAAGCAAATGAGATTCTTGCCGAGGTATATAAGATTATAGTAGATCTGAGAACCGATCCAGACTCACTTGTTCACTGACTGACCGACAGCACAAGTGAAAAATACACAGATTGTGTGCACCATCTGCGGCCTGCACTGCAACATGTCTTTCAATATATCATTCGTGGCATTTCTCGCAGGCCTTGCTCGAAAGAACTTTGAACTGAAAATATATAGATTATGTTAGATCTGGGAGTGAATAAAAACTCGAAAGAGCTTTCAACTGAAAATATATAGATTATGTTAGATCTGAGAATGAATAAAAACTTGAAAGAACTTTCAACTGAAAATATATAGATTATGTTAGATCTGAGAATGAATTAAAAACTTGAAAGAACTTTCAACTGAAAATATATAAATTATGTTAGATCTGAGAATGAATTAAAAACTTGAAAGAACTTTCAACTGAAAATATATAGATTATGTTAGATCTGAGAATGAATAAAAACTTGAAAGAACTTTTAACTGAAAATATATAGATAATGTTAGATCTGAGAATGAATAAAGACTTTTAACTGAAAATATATAGATTGTGTTAGGTCTAAGAATGAATAAAAACTTGAAAGAACTTTCAACTGAAAATATATAGATTATGTTAGATCTGGGAGTGAATTAAAAACTTGAAAGAACTTTCAACTGAAAATATATAGATTATGTTAGATCTGAGAATGAATTAAAAACTTGAAAGAACTTTCAACTGAAAATATATAGATTATGTTAGATCTGAGAATGAATAAAAACTTGAAAGAACTTTTAACTGAAAATATATAGATAATGTTAGATCTGAGAATGAATTAAGACTTTTAACTGAAAATATATAGATTATGTTAGATCTAAGAATGAATAAAAACTTGAAAGAACTTTCAACTGAAAATATATAGATTATGTTAGATCTGAGAATGAATTAAAAACTTGAAAGAACTTTCAACTGAAAATATATAGATTATGTTAGATCTGAGAATGAATAAAAACTTGAAAGAACTTTTAACTGAAAATATATAGATAATGTTAGATCTAAGAATGAATAAAAACTTGAAAGAACTTTCAACTGAAAATATATAGATTATGTTAGATCTGAGAATGAATAAAAACTTGAAAGAACTTTTAACTGAAAATATATAGATAATGTTAGATCTAAGAATGAATAAAAACTTGAAAGAACTTTCAACTGAAAATATATAGATTATGTTAGATCTGAGAATGAATAAATACTTGAAAGAACTTTCAACTGAAAATATATAAATTATGTTAGATCTTAGATCTGCGCATGAATAAAAACTAGAACGAGCTTTCAACTGCAAATACATAGATTATGATAGATCTGAGAATGAAGAATCTATATTAAAGCAGATATGTGTGTGGACTCACACACTCACCCATTCGCTGACACAGATCAAATACAATAGTCTTTCCCTTCCCTTCGGAAACAGGTGAGGCTAAAAACTCTTGAAAATGTTATGCCTGTTTGTACACTTCAATTCAGTGTGTTTGTAATCCTTGTTGCAATAATCATTAACCAATTGGATAAAAAATTCATTGAAACCTTTCACAAATGTCAACTTTATTCCTCTAAGAGCTCAATATGTGGAGCTTCATTGAAATCTTCAGCTATTTGAATGTTGTAAAGCTTTGCATACATTTTTCAGTTAACTCCACAGGAAGGGCAAAGTTGTGGAATAATGAGCAAAGTGCAGTAGTTCGATCAGATTTGATCATTAAAATGAAAACAAATCATTCGAGGACAACAGGAGAGTTACTTGTTTTGAGTGTTTATGATGGAGGTGTGATTCCTGACGGACAATTATTATATGGACAAAATCCCATATATGAATAAATTTAAAGGGTACTCTAAAACAATGAGGGCACACAGGCATGATGTACTACATTAACCGACACCATCATCACAAACTACATTTCACCTTATTCTGTGTAATCTGTATTTCCTGTTTAGCCATAGCAAGTTTAATGAACTGGACATAGTTTAACCTTTTACTTAATCTCTCAACAGGTTTTGCTAAAAAAAAAAAAAAATCTTCAAAGAGTTTGTTCGTGCCAGTGTTCTTTACAAGTTGAAATTTGTTAATTGGAAAAGGGTCATACAGGATCGATTGTGCAATCGTATAAGAGTCAGGAGATGCTTCGTTGTCTAAAATTTGATAGTTAACGAGAAGTCCTTATAAACTGACTGTATGTGTATTAATAAAGTTATAATGTTTGTATATCTGACATATAAATAAATATATAAACGGAAATAGTGTAGCTGGTCCTGTACGAAGTGTACATGTGGAAATAGATTCATGACACATCAGAAAATCATGAAAGTGTACATATACCATGTAATCGACAACTACGTCTTTAACGGGCCAAGTTATCCCCACCACCTTTTCGGGTCGGTCGGGGAAAGATTTTCGCCCAAGTCTTTCACAAACCTGATGTCCAGGTGTGAGGTGGCAGGAATTTGAAATTTGTTCTGGGTGTCGGCGATAACCAATCCCACTTTTGCGAAATACATCGTGGGATATATATAGTCCACAAAATATTTCTAGCAGATCGATCACCAAGCTTAATGTCCAGCGACGAGGGATGGCACACTTTGAGATAATAAACATGGGCGGCAATACCACTGGCGCTCACCTGGCAGAATAAACAGTATACTGCATTGACTCAAGGTATTTAAAACCAATTTAAATGCTTGCTAGAAGACAGGGCAGCATGTAGAATCATACTAACATAATCATAAGACTTCAAATAAACAAACAAAAAATACCTATTTTGGGGGGCAACCAACCCTCCTAGATCCCCAGTAGATCCACAGACCCCAATTTTTCAAATGCCTTGAACAAACATTGGTACATGACGGATGATGACGGTTGTGGTGAAGTTTCATCAAAATTGTGTGTGTAGGTTCTGAGAAAAAAAGCAAATACCTATTTTGGGGGGAAAGTCCCCCCATAGACCACCATAGACCCCAATTTTTTAAATGCCAGGAACAAACTTTGGTACAACACGGGTGATGAAGGTTGTGGTCAAGTTTTTTCATCAGAATTGCTTGTGTAGTTTCTGAGAAGAAAACAAATACGTATTTTGGGGGGCAACCCCCCCCCCCCACCCCGTAGATCCCCAAAGAGGCAGAATTTTTTTAATGTCGTGAACAAACTTTGGTACATCACGGGTGGTGAAGGTTGTGCTGAAGTTTCATCGATATAGTGTGTAGTTTCAGAGAAGAAAGCAAATATATATTTGGGGTGGTGGGGGGTCAAACCTGGAGCCACTTTGACCCTCAGTAGACCTCCAAAGAGGAAGATTTTTTTAATGCCGTGAACAAACTTCGGTACATCACGGGTGATGAAGGTTGTGGTGAAGTTTCATCGAAATGGTATGTGTAGTTTCAGAGGAAAAAGAAAATATCTATTTTGTGGGGTCAAACCTGGATCTACTTTGACCCCCGGTAGACCCCCTTAGACCCCGATTTTTTAAATTCCGTGAACAAACTTTAGTCGCAACACAACAAATATCATTTGTGCCAAATTTGGTCGCAATCCCATCATCAGTTTTAAGTGTTTACGGATGGACTAACGGACGGACAAAGAGCTACAAAGAGACTGACAGACGGACGACACGCCATCGCATAAGCTCCCTTGAACTTCGTCCCAGGTGAGCTAATAATATGACTTGCCTTACAAAGAACTGCAATGCAAAAGGACACACAATCGTTACCAATTTTGATGATGGCGCAATCGTTACACATCTATGGTTGCGCAATTGTTACCAATCTATGGTTACGTAATTGTTACAACGTATGGTTGCACAATTGTTACCAATCTATGGTTGCTCAATCATTACCCACCTATGGCTGAGCAATGATTACCAATCTGTGGCTGCTCAATCGTTACCCGTCTATGGTTACACAATTGTTACCAATCTAGGGTTGTGCAATCGTTACCAGTCTATGGTTGCTCAATCATTACCCACCTATGGTTGAGCAATCATTACCAATCTGTGGCTGCTCAATCGTTACCCGTCTATGGTTACACAATTGTTACCAATATATGGTTGTGCAATCGTTACCAATATGTGGTTGCATAATCGTTGCCAATCTATGGTTACGCAATTTTTGTAATCTATGGTTGACCAATCATTACCAATATATGGCAGCACAATCGTTACCAATCTATGGTTGCACAATCGTTAGCAATCCATGGTTGTGCAATCATTGCCAATCTATGGTTGCATTATCATTACCAATCTATGGTTATGCAATTGCTGTAATCTATGGTTGACCAATCATTACCAATACATGGCAGCACAATCGCAATACATGGCAGCACAACGTTACCGTTACCAATCTATGGTTGCACAATCGTTACCAATATATGGTTGCATAAATCATCGCCAATCTATGGCTGTTTGTCTATTCTCTATAATTTTAACTGTAGTGCGTGAAGCAAGGAAGCAACACGTACCATTTTAAAGTATTTTATATGACTGACTGGGATTTGAACCACCGACCTCCTAGAATCAGAGCGGATGCTCTTAGCATTACACAACCAAATGAGGTGAATGCAACACTCCACCTGCAAAAGTTTAAATCCGAGAGTTTATACGTCGGGTAGGGAATCAAACCAAGACAAGACAGCTCACTACACTTGCAACATCCTGTCATACTTGTATACACCCAAAATAAATGTCTTGATTCGTATAATAGCTCCTGTCCACCAGGAAGACCTTCATCCACAGATTGATGGAGTACTGCTCTCCCCTCTGGGCTGGCACTGGTACTGCTGGCCTCATACCTATCTCAGCTTGATGCTGTGGAAACTAAGGCCTTAAAGATCATTGGAATCTTCCACGATGAAGCTGGGTCCATAGGCCTATGATTTTGGCATCGCAGACAGGTCGGTGGTCTCTCTGTCTTATATCACTTTTTTTCTGGTCTTGTCCCTTCTGCTCTTTTCGTGATTTGTCCACTGCTCCCCCCCCCCCCCCCTCAGGTTTTTGCAGGGCCCACACAGTCCACCATCAACCACTTATAGTGAAACTACCGAAATTCAGGATCACTGCTCACCTCCATTCATTTGTTCCTCTTTTTCCCCACTTGTGGAACCAACTTCCACATTCTACAACAATCGGGGACGCCTCTTCGCAGTGGTTTTACCAACCAACGCAAGTCGGGGGCCAAATCTTCCCCATTATTGCCTGCTGCCCAGATTCGTCGGTCGTGGTCAGAGTGGCAATCAGTCACCATGAAACCATTTCTTTCTCTTTTTCTTTCTCTTTCTCTTTCTCTTTCTCTTTCTCTCTCTCTCTCTCTCTCTCTCTCTCTCTCTCTCTCTCTCTCTCTCTCTCTCTCTCGCCCCCTGCTGGCTGTCAGTGTTGTTGGGCGTGGCAAGATGGCGGCTGCCTACTGTGTGTTGTGAGTGCTCCGTTTTCTGGTGGTTTTTTCCTGCTCCCAATTCTCTGCTCCTTTGTGTCCTCGCTTGTGTTTGTGTTTGTGTTTGTGTCCCAGTGTTCCCCTTCTGCATTTGAGACGACAGAGAGAGAGAGAGAGGGAGCGCGCACGGTAAGTTCTGTGTGCTTGGCCTAAACAACCTTGTGTTGCTGGGGCCTGCGTTCTGCTTGCCGTGCTTTGAAATAGCGACATTTTCTGTCGGTTTTTCATTTTCGAATTTTTGATTTATTATTATCATTATTATTATTATTTCCTTTTTACCTTCGCCAGCGAATTCCGCTCGCGACAGGTCTTTTTTTTCCCCTCGTTTTCAGCTATGGCAAACAGTCGTTTGCAGAACAGCATTTACGAGTCACTTACTCGTAAAAATGGGGTAATAGTTAGTCCACCCGACGGGGTTCGGGTCGATGACGTCGTGATGGGCTTGGGTGAACTCGTTGGTTTTGAAAATGTGTTAGCAGCTTCAAAGATGAACCAACGAGTTGTTGTTTTTCTTTCCGAGGAGCGCTATGTCGCTCAGGCGGTTGAAACTGGTTTGTCCTTACCGCCAGATATTTTCGTTAACGTTAGTATGTTGGACTCACCGGCGGTGAAAATCACTTTATCTAATTTACCGCCTTTTGTTAAAAACGAACAGATTTTGTCCGTTTTAACACAGTTCGGCACCGTGGTGTCAAAAATCTCCATGATTCCCTTCCGTTTGCGTTCGGATTCTACAGTCCGCCATATCATGTCCTTCCGGCGGCACTGTTACATGGTGTTAAAAAACAATGCTCAATCGCTCAATGCCTCAGCTACGTTGGTCGTTGAAAATCGAAATTATCGAATGTACATCGCAACAGAGACAATGACGTGTTTCACGTGTGGTGCCTTCGGACATTTAAAAGGTGCTTGTCCGAAGTGTATATCCGGTGGCACATCTAGACAGTCAGGAACAAATGCCGATCCTAGTGGCACATCTAGACGGACAGAACCAAATGTCGATCTTCGCAATGATAATGACGCGTCTGGGACGGCAGATCAGCCTTAACATTCGAGCGCGGAAATCGATAATTCACCGGCTGATGACGCGGGTTTTACTACCGTGTCCTCCAGGAGGAGTTATAAAAGAGGAAGCGGTAATGAGGACATACAGGCGAGCGTTTCGAAAAAGATAGCGCCGTCGAATGAACGTAATGTTTCTTTTTTAGAAACAGAAGCTCCTGCAGCTGGTCTTCTGCTGCAGAATAGGTTCAGTGTGTTTGCTGAAATGGAAGAAGACGTTTCCGTTCATTCCTCTCATGAACAAGGACCAAGCGCAATGCCCCAAGATGTTGTGGTAACCACCCCGGTTACTGAAACTAAAGTCAAGAACCACAAACCTGCTCTCGTCCCGCGCCTTGCTGACGATGAAGTGTCTGAGGTAATGGAGGCAGAAGAAGTAGCAGCTCCAGAAGGAGAGTGCAAAGCCTCTGATATAAAAACGTTAATCCCTGTTACGGTTTTTAAAACTCCCGCTGTGGAAACAGCTGCACCTTTAGTAGAAGACGATATTCCCGTTATGAGAGCATCGGTTTCGGTGTGTGGGGGAAAAAATGAAGACCTTTCGGATTACGACTCAGATGGGGCCTCGTCGCTTGCCTCTAGTGCTAGTAGCGAGGTCTGGAATGACCCAGCAATAGCCAAGGAACTGGAGGGTGATGATGATTTATCACCCACGGAAATTCTAAAGTTTCTTCAGGACACCTTTCGAAAGAAAAAGGTTAAAATTATAACCTTCTTCCCGAACCTGTCTGGTTTTATAAACTCCTCAAGACGTCTCCTCCTTAAGGCTGAACAACTTGGTGTAACTGAGTCACAAGTTTTTCGCCTTAGAAAGTGTGTATTGAAAGCTCGGAAAGAGCTACAAGCACACCCTAACTTCCCTGTACATGATAAATCTTCCCTACTTACACCATGACCTTCTCTGTTGTAACTTTAAATATAAATGGGGGACGTTCACCCCTGCGTAAAGCTCAGGTAAAGTTGCTTGTCGAGCAAAAACATTTCGATGTTGCTCTTTTGCAAGAGACAAGATGTAGCTCTTCGTGCATGAGCGAATGGACTCGCATCATGAAAGGACAGTGGTTCTTTAGTAGCTTGACCTGTCCTAGTGCTGGAGTGGCTATTTATTTAAATCCTTCTTTCTGTCCTGAAAATGTCACTTTTAAGGAGATTACTAAAGGGCATTTAGTTTCAGTTAATTTCTTTTATAATGGTTACAAACACACTTTAATAAATGTATATTCACCCAGCACGAGCACAGAAAGATTAGTTTTTTTTCACACAGTTAGAAATGTCCCTCACACACTTTGATTTTGATAGTCTTGTTTGTCTGTGTGGGGACTTTAATTGCACACTGTATCCCACCCTTGATCGTAATGGAGAAGAGCCCCACCCATCAAGTACAACACCCTTAAAGAGAGCATTGTCCAAATTCTCCCTTATGGATGTATGGAGACTCCAGAACCCATCTGCACGGCAATACACGTGGTGCCGATGTGCAAATGGCCGGTTATCTCTTGCAAGGCTAGACAGATTTTACATCAATAACGACTCTCTAAATGTCATAGACCATGTTGACGCCACCCCAAGTGGTTTTTCGGACCATCACATGGTTGTTCTTCATATACTCTCCCCGGCTCGAAATCGTGGCACTGCCCATTGGACCTTCAATGTGAGTTTTCTGCAAGATGACGCTTTTCCTGTCGCCCTCCGAGCCTTTTGGGAAGCTTTACTACTACGGAAGCCTTCCTACTCCTGCCTCACACAATGGTGGGACAATGCGAAAGCCCATATTAGGACCTTTTGCCAGCAATATAGCTCCTTTTGTACAAGGAATGAATCTGCGCTGCAATCTCTAATTGCCAAAGAAATATTGTCTCTCCAGTCAAGCCTTCCAGCTCCCAGTGCCGAAAGGACTAGTTCTCTAATAGCAACGAAGAAAGCACTCCTTGCTCAACTCTGTGCAAAACAAGCCAGAGGGGCTCTAATAAGGCTACGAATGGAGAACTACAGCTCTATTGATACTCCTTCCAAGTTTTTCTTTGCTTTGGAAGCACGAAAAAAGAGAAACCAGCAAATAACTTCGCTGCAGGCACCAGGAGGCCGAACAACACACGATCCAAAAGATATTAGAAGCTTGACAAAACAATACTTCTCTGACTTGTATTGTGCCAGAAACACTAAAGAAGACAGGATTCGTTCCTTAACCACTTCTTTGCCCACCTTGTCCGAACCTGCATGTCAACAACTTGACAAGGAAGTGACTCTTGACGAACTTTTTACTGCTTTGCAAACCTTGCCCACAGGTAAAGCTTCTGGACTTGATGGAATCCCTGCAGAGTTCTACAAAACCTTCTGGGATTTGTTGGGACCTGAGTTGCTTGACCTCTTAGTTGATAGCCTACGATCAGGCTTGTTACCAATCAGCTGTCGCAGGGCTATACTTGCTCTCATACCTAAGAAAGGAGACCTCCAGCAACTTAAAAATTGGCGTCCCATTTCGCTCCTCTGCACGGACTACAAGATTTTTTCAAAAGTTCTTGCCAACCGCCTCAAACCTCTGATTGGGGAGATTGTACACCCCGATCAATCCTATTGCATTCCTAAAAGGACAATACACGATAGTAGTTTTTATTGTACGTGACATGATTGATATTTGTATTGCTGAACATAGAAATGTTGGTCTGGTATTTTTAGACCAAGAAAAAGCTTTCGACATGATTGATCACTCTTATCTCTTTGCTGTTTTACGGGGGTTTGGTTTTAAGGAAAATTTTATTTGTTATATCAAAATATTGTATAACAATATTTTTAGCTTGCTCAAAGTAAATAACATCTTAAGTCAGCCTTTCCCTGTTACCAGGGGTATTCGTCAAGGGTGCCCCCTGTCTGGCCTTCTATACTCCCTATCAATTGAACCTTTACTACATCGTTTACGCACACGGCTACAAGGGTTTTATCCTCTGCCATTAGAAAATCCCGTAAAGACCATTGCTTATGCGGATGACCTCTGCGCAATTGTGTACTCCGATGACGATGTTCGCGCTCTGGTTGAGTCTGTCGAGGAATTTAGCCTGGCAAGCTCGACTAAAGTTAATTTGGAAAAGAGCAAAGCTTTTTACTTAGGTCCACAGAATGAAACTCCCCCTCCAACCCTACCAGGGCAGCTTGTATGGACCAATGAAGGAATACACTACCTCGGTGTCTTTCTTGGAACTCAAGATTTTATTTCAAAAAACTGGGAGTCGCTGATTACCAAAACTGAGCAGCGGTTGATAAAATGGAGGGGACTATTGAGGCAGCTTTCCTTCCGGGGTCGTACTCTGGTCATTAATAATCTCGCGGCATCAATGCTCTGGCATGTTTTCAAAGCACTGCAGGCCCCAGGTTTTATCCTTAAAAAACTTCAAAGCTCTTTTGTAGATTTTTTCTGGGGGGGAAAGCACTGGCTCCGGCCAGGAATACTAAGCCTGCCGACTGCAGAAGGTGGACAGGGGCTAATAGATGTGACGAGCAAAGTGATGGCTTTTCGCCTCCTTTCAGTACGAAGGCTTCTATACTCCGACGTCCCATGGAAAGCCTTTGCCCATTGTTTGCTTAAGCAAGCTGGGAAACTTGGCTATGGTGACGAGCTTTTTCTTCTTGACGCGAAGCACGTGGATATGACATCGGTCCCGTTGTTTTACCGAAGCATGCTGGAAGCGTGGCAGGCTGTTTCTTTTCGCCGTGACACCAGTGCTTACTCCCTTCAGATGTTTTTAAATGAACCAATATTTTAAAATTCTTTTTTTGATGGGGTCTGTAGTGACAGATCTTTTATGCAAAAGTTTATTGATGTCGGCGTTACCAGAGTAAAACACCTCAGGAACCCCTTTGTACATAGATGGAAGCCAGCTGCTGACATTGCCGTGGCCACCAGTGTGAGGTCCATCAGAGTTATTGGCAGAATTTTCTCTGTGATTTTACGGACCTTTAAGCAAACCGGGTTAAAATGGGACCCAGACATAGAAGATGCCCTCCATCGATCCCAATGTCCTTTCCCAAATCTTTTAATTTTATTTCAAAGTTTTAGGCTCTTTAACCAGATGGAGAAATCCTCAGTGTACAATCTATGTGTTCTCACTCTTTTTCCTGGCAAGCCTGCAGAGCCACAAGCTCATT
>NC_136261.1:260980985-261290985 GCF_964187855.1 Myxine glutinosa | reverse complement strand
CTTCCTCACGCCTCGACCGTGCTTCCTCACGCCTCGACCGTGCTCCCCGACGCTCAAACCGTGCCCCCCGACGCTCAAACCGTGCCTCCTGGCGCTCAAACCGTGCTACCTGAAGCCCCGACCGTGCTTCCCGACACCCCGACTGTGCTTCCTGATGTCCCAACTGTGCTTCCCGAGGTCCCGACTACGCTTCCCGAAGCCCCAACCGTGCTACCTGAAGCCCCAACCGTGCTACCCGAAGCCCCAACCGTGCTTCCCGAAGCCCCGACTGTGCTTCCCGACGCCACGACTGTGCTTTCCGACGCCCCGACCGTGCTTCCCGACGCCCCGGTGCTACCCAAACCCAGTGAGATGGCACTTGGTGATGCTAGTACTGCTGGCGAACCCATGAATGAAGAACTTGTCATACTGACCAAAAAACGGAAAGCACCACTAACAAATAGCCCCGATGGTGCGATAAAGAAGGCTGTCTTGGGCAGAGACACTGTCTCTGCAAAAGAGAGCAAAACGTTTACAGCAAACGAAAATATCGAACGCCAAAGTGGAAAAGAGGATGTTACTGATTTCCCAGGCTCTGAGAATAAAGCCTACATTGATCCGAACAATGCGGCCATTTTTGAGCCTGAACGCGAAGCCCTACCGGTTCCCCCTCCAGTAGCTGAGCGGACTGGTGACCAAACAAATTGCTCTGTCTTACAAACAGAAATCGTAACCCCGGCTACGCAGGGATCTGCAGCCATTTGCCAAAGCACACATAAAGAAAGTAAGCACCAGTCTGCTCGTGAGTGTGTACCAGAGCACCCAACGGAATCTCAGGAGATGCATCCAGAGGAGCTTGTGAGAGCTGCAAGTAAAGCCCAAGATCCAGGTGGGACATTATCAGACCTGTCAGAGTCTGAGGACGAGGTGGAAGTGACTGAGCTGTCACAGTCATCAGCATCTCAGTCACAGATACCCCCCCAACACATCGTGTCGTTTCTAGCCGAAACGTACAGACAGCGTAACATAGTCATTAAAGACTATTTTGCCGATTTGGTTGCATTCATCCACACTGCAAAATCCATAATTAAAACGCCTGAACAATTTGACCTGAATAAGTCACAATACCACAGGTTAAGAAAATTCATCACACGTGCAGGTGTAGAGTGTTCCCAGCCACAGGCTGGATTCATCAATACAGAATGAAAACTATAAAACTTGCAACTTTAAATATTAACGGTGGTGGTGCTAGCCACCTCCGCCAGGTTCAAGTAAAAAACATATTTCAACGGAAAAAGGTGGATGTGATCTTACTTCAAGAAACTCACATCACACCAAATGTGGAACATAACTGGCATCAACTTTTTAAGAGCCAATGCTATTTCAGCAATTTATCAGCTTCATCTGCTGGAATCGGCTTCTTGCTGAAGCCAGGCCTCGTGTGTGAGTCATGCCATTTTCAGGAGGTAATAAATGGTCGGCTTAGCTCTCTCAAACTAGTAAGCCATAACTTCCATTACACCATTTTTAATGTGTATGCGCCAAGTGATAGCGTAGAGCGTAAGTCCTTCTTCACCTCAATGATAAATCACTTAAGATCGGTTGATTTTGATCATTGTGTGTGTGTCGGAGGTGATTTCAATTGCACCTTCGACCCATCGGTTGACAGAAACTCTGTCGAACCCCATCCTGAGTCCCATGTACACTTATCCAATTTTTTTAGCACAATGGGCTTCGTTGATGTTTGGCGGTTGCACCACCCAAACACATCCCAGTACACCTGGTGTCGATGCGCCAATAGTCGAGTATCCTTGGCAAGGCTTGACAGATGGTACATCAACGTACCCTTTAAAAATACTGCGGTTTCTTCAAATCTTTTTCCTTCCGTGTTTTCAGACCATCATATGGTAACCCTAAACCTTTCCTTTCCTCAACCCGCAAATAGGAGCGCTTATTGGAAGTTTAATGTTAGACTTCTTGAAGATGGTATGTTTAAAGAAGCCTTTCGTGTTTTCTGGGCAAGTCTAGTAGCAAAGAAATCTTCCTTTTCTTCATCCAGCATATGGTGGAATAACATGAAATCTCAAATTCGGGTTTTTTGTCAATGTTTCCAATCACACAGCACAAACGACAAGCACTTTACAATGGCCCGGTTGGAATTGGATATTCTACATTTGGAGAGTAAATTGGCTCATGAAAACAATGACGCCAATTACCGGTTATTGCTTGTAAAGAAAGCTCTTTTAAGGGAGTTAGTTCAAGAGAAAGCAGCCGGTACACTAATTAGACTTAGAATACAGAATGTAAAATTATCAGACACCCCAAACAAGTCTTTCTTTCATTTAGAATCCTTAAGCAAGCCATCACGGCTAATCTCTTCTGTTTTGGACTCAAGAGGCAACGTTGTTGTCAACGAGGATGATGTTAGACTAAACATTATTGAATTCTATGCAAAACTTTTTGAGGAGCAGACTGTTTGTAATGATACAATGATGGATTTAACCTCTCACCTCCCCTCCCTAACTGAGGCTCAACGGTTGGAGCTTGACCTACCAATCACCCTCCTTGAGCTAACCTGTGCTCTTGCTGCCATGGATTCAGGGAAAGCTCCGGGTATTGACGGTCTACCTCCCGAATTCTTTCTGACATTTTGGGACCTTTTAGGCCCTGAGTTGCTGAATGTTTTGGACACTTCTATACAGACTGGTATAATGCCGCTGAGTCTAAGAAGAGCCGTAGTGTGCTTGCTCCCGAAAACTGAAGATCCCCGACTTTTGGTGAACTGGCGACCGATCTCCCTGCTGTGCACGGACTACAAGCTTTTTTCAAAAGTACTAGCTAATCGACTAAAAAAGGTTATTGGTGATCTAGTACTGCCAGAACAGAGTTACTGTGTTCCTGGAAGATCCATCCATGATAATATTTCTTTAATCAGAGATCTCATTGATGGTAACCGTGTTAAAGAAGACTTTGGAATGATGTCGCTTGATCTTGAAAAGGCATTTGACAGTATCGACCATAAGTTTATGCATCATGTATTACAGGCATGCGGCCTCGGAGCAAACTTTCGTTCCTACATTTCCTTGCTATACACAGATGTATTTAGTTTAATTAAGATTAATAATGTGCTGGCTCCCCCCATCAAGGTTCGGAGAGGGGTTCGGCAAGGGTGCCCAGTCTCTGGTTTATTGTTTGCTCTTTCTTTAGAGCCTCTTCTCAATCTACTGAGAAAGAAGATTTCTGGAATAGCACTTTCTCCCATGAGTGCACCGCTAACCCTATGTGCTTATGCGGATGACGTCTGCATCTTTGTAAAAGATAAGGATGATATTGATATCCTTGTTGAGTGCCTATCAAAGTTTCACGCTGCCTCCTCTTTAAAAATCAATTGGAACAAGAGCAAGACGTTATGGATACCCTCCCTTTATCGCAACCTTCTTCAGCCTGTACCACAGCCGCCCCCATCCCTCCCCGCAGGGTTGCTGTGGGGAAGTGAGGGAATTAAGTACTTGGGCATATTCCTTGGTTCCCCACAGTATGCTCAGAGAAATTGGGACGGGGTAATTGAGCAAGTGGGAGAAAGATTGAACCGATGGAAAAGGGTTTTACCTCATTTGTCCTTCAAGGGCCGTGTGCTAGTGATCAACAACTTAGTTGCCACAATGTTGTGGCATAGGTTCATCTGCCTGCAACCGCCGGAGGCCCTACTCAAAGCACTCCAGGGCAAACTGGTGGACTTCTTCTGGGGAGGCTACCACTGGCTACGACCCGATGTGATATGTCGCCCCTCGGCTGAGGGTGGCCACAACCTCGTCGACATCAAAGCCCGCCTAATGGCCTTCCGGCTGCGGTCCATTCAACGTCTCCTCTACATGGAACATCTGCCAGGCCGGCTCCCTGCACGCCTTGTACTGCAGCGAGCGGGTAGGCTCGGGTACGGGTTTGAACTTTTTCAAATGAACCTCCAACATGTCGACATATCGGTTCTCCCTGCTTTTTACCAAAGCCTCTTAAATGCCTGGCAGAGTCTTTCTGTGAGTCGTCAGGCGGACACATATGTAACGAAAATGCTGGCACACGAGCCTTTGTTCTATAACCCTCTCTTTCCCGACATTCCAAAGAGTCGAGATTTTTGCCAACACTTTATAGCAGCTGGTATCGTGAAGGTGCGGCATCTCCGACATGACTCAGGGTATGGTTGGAAATCCGTAAGTGAAATCGCCGACCTGACAGGGATTTGGTCCCATAGGATGATTGCAAAAATTTTGAGGAAAATGATTCAGGTGGGACGGCAACTTGGCCTAACTTGGACTCGAGGTACAGAAGAAGATCTAAATGAGCCGACAGTGCCTAAATTGATTGTTGAACCCATTCAAAACGATTTGCCCCCTGTTAGCGATGGGTCAAAGCTTTTCCAGACAATGGACAGCAAGGGCATCTACAAGATGTGCCTCAAGCTGTTAAATGGGAACCCTTCGTTAAATGGAGTTACCCGATGGAAAGGATTGTTACCCGGAGGACCCCCCTCTGAACCTATCTGGGAAGCCATGTATAGTGAGCCCACATCCAAAAGAACAGGTGATCTCCAGTGGCGTTTGGCCCACTGGATTGTTCCCTCCAACACGTTTATTAGACATTTTTCTCCTGTATCTGTTTGTTGTCCCTTCTGTACAGTCAATGAGGACTTGTTTCATGCATTCATAGACTGTATCCGATTATTTCCTTTGTTTCATTGGTTGAATTACATTGCACACGAAATGCATGTTACTTTTTCTTTGAGGAATTTCGTCTTTGGTTTTGCTCCTAAACAGAATCCTGCGTCTAAACTGTTTAGTTTCCTAATAGCAACTGCGAAACTTGCTGTTTATTTGACAAGAAAAGACAAACTATCTGGCAAACCGATAGAGCACTGCAATATTATGTTGTGTTTGAATGCATTAGTCTCAGCAAGATTGAAACTGGAATTTACCCTTTCCAACGAGACCGGAAATTTTCAAAACTTTGTTGATACTTGGTGTGTTGGTGGGTTTTGTGAGGTTAAAGAAAACGAATTTAGAATACTGTTGTGAGATACTGATTGTTTCTTATTTGATGATCATTGGGTGCTTCTTCCTTTTCTTTTTCTTTTTATTGGCATTATTGATTTCATTGCAAAACGTGTATATTGTTACTTTTATATTTTTGTAATAAAAGGACTAAAAAGTCAAAGTCTCTCTCTCTCTCTCTTTCTCTCTCTTTCTCTCTCTTTCTCTCTCTTTCTCTTTCTCTCTCTTTCTCTCTCTCTCTCTCTCTCTCTCTCTCTCTCTCTCTTTCTCTCTCTCTCTCTCTTTCTCTCTCTTTCTCTTTCTCTCTCTCTCTCTCTCTCTCGCGCGCCCTCTGCTGGCTGTCGGTGTGTTTGGGTGCGGCAAGATGGTGGCTGTGCATGTGTGGTGAGGTACGAGCTGCTCTGCTGTTCTACTCTTTTGTCCCTTTCCACGTCGTATCTCACCTTTTCCTTCCCCCTGTTCGTTTATCTTTACATCCTTACTCTGCATTTGTGCCCCAACCCCTCCCCTTTGATCAGACCCAACACTTCGGGGCTTCGGCCTCCCCCATCCCCCTCTGCCTCCCTTTTCCCTCCTCGATTCCCTTTTTCTTATCTCGTTTGTATTTATATTCACTCCGTGTCCTTTGTTTCCTTTTCCTTTTTCTGAGAGAGAGAAAGAGAGCCCGCAGCTGTTTGTGGATAACTTTTGCATTAATCGGCGGCCCATCCCGTCCTCCGGCTGATCGCTTTTTTCTCCTCCAGCTGTGTTTGTTTTCGCCTTTGAAAATCTGTCTCGGCTCGTAATTAATTAATCACTGTTCGAGAGCGATATTCACTCTCCCGTCCTCGTCCCCCCCCCCCCCGTCCTCGTCCCCCCCCCCCGTCCTCGTCCCCCCCCCCCCCGTCCTCGTCCCGTCCCTCGTCCCCCGTCCCTCGTCCCTCGTCCCTCGTCCCCCGTCCCCCGTCCCCCGTCCCTCGTCCCTCGTCCCCCGTCCCTCATCCCCCGTCCCTCGTTCCCCGTCCCACCCCCACCCTCGTCCCTTGTCCCCCCCCCCTCGTCCCCTGTCCCACCCCCCCCCCCCTCGTCCCCTGTAAATTATGACTTCGTTTTCACGTTACGCGGCATATGAAGCGTTAACTCGTAGACATGGCGTTGTTTGTGTCCCACCGAACGAGGTCAGCGTCGAAGACCTCGTTATTGCTGTGGGCAACATAATCGGTATTGATAAAGTTCGCGCGGCCTCACGAATGAACAAACGTGTCGTTATTTTCGTATCCGAGGCTGAACTGGTTCACGAGATTGTATGTACAGGATTATCGACAGATGACGGACATTTCGTACTCGTGTCCCCTCTCGACACTCCAGCCGTTAAGGTCATCATCTCGAACTGTCCTCCATTCCTGAAGAACGAGAGACTGGTCTCCGAACTATCTCGTTATGGTTCTGTGGTTTCGCATGTCACGATGTTACCTTTACGTTGCCAGGACGACCGGGCTAAACATGTGATGTCTTTCAGGAGACAAGCTTATCTTGTACTTCCTCCTTCTAACGTCGAAAGAACGCTGAACATTGTTTTGAAATTCAAAATTGATAATCATGATTACCAATTATACGTAACCACTGACACCTTGAAATGTTTTGAATGTGGTAAATTCGGACACCTGAAACGCTCTTGCCCAAAAACGGCTTCGTCGAACGATGGGACAAACCACGTAAACAACAAGGATTCTTCTTCTTCATCTTTTGCTTCGGCTGTGAAGGGAACATCTTCCATGTCCGGCAATAACGCTCAGCCTTCCCATCCCGATGATCCAAACAGCACAACGAACGTCGGGGATGGTTTCACCATTGTTCCGTCAAGAAAGAGAAAGACCCTTCCCGACGGTCATTTAACTCAGAAAAAGGCAGCATTTAACAATAAGCAACCTGTCGGTAACACCCCCCCAGTCGTGACCGATGCCACTCTACAAGGCTTACCTGGGACAAACCCTGTACCTACAGCCAACAAGTTCGGCCCCCTTTCATGTGAGGACATAGACGTTCCACATGCAGGGACTGGTTTACCTGTTAACGAATCAAATGGAATCGTCTCACCTGTTACGGACTCGGCTATTGGAAAGTCCTCTGATGATTTTGCTGAGACCACTGGTGATGAACCTGCTGAGACCACTGGTGATGAACCTGTCGAGACCATGGATGATGAACCTGCTGAGACCATTGGTGATGAACCTGCCGAGACCACTGGTGATGAACCTGCCGAGACCACTGGTGATGAACCTGCTGAGACCATTGGTGATGAACCTGCCGAGGCCACTGGTGATGAACTTGCTGTCACCTTGGAAAATGTTAATCCTGAGCATGATGATGCTGAATTCCCGCCAGCAGAAAATAGCGAAACTGTCCCAGTTACTGCTCTCACTTCATCACCGGGTGAAGCTGGAATCGCAGGAATCAATATCTTGCAAGAGACTCCTATTCTGCTAGATACCGCCACACCATCGGAGGTTGTTGCAGTCGGGGGAAGCAACATCGCTGCATCTGCTGATGCTGTTTCTGTTTCACAAAATCCACAGATTATTGCTGTTATTCCTCAAAGCAATGTTCCCACGGTGGGAGAGCACACAGATGTTACAACTAGTGCAGGTCCGTGTGCCAATATTGATGACAGCAGCGACATGCAGGATTATACAAGCTTGTGTGATTCGGAAATTAAAACTGACTCCGACGAATCTGACCTGGAGGAAGCAAACAGCCAGGTGGAAGCAATGGAGAAACCTACCAGTCTAGGTCCTACTTCCCCTGAACAAATACGACTTTTCTTGCAAAATACGTACAGGAAACGCAGTATAAACCTAACAGAATACTTTCCCGATTTACCGTCCTTCCTTGAGTGTGCTCAGGCTATTATACGCAGGCCTGACTTATTCAACTTTCCTCAGACACATTGTCACCGTTTAAGAAAATTGATCGCCAAGACGAAAAAGACTCTAAGTTAATTCATGGTGAGTTTCAAGATTGGAACAGTAAATGTCAATGGTGGTGGAAGTTCACTCCGCCAGATCCAGATCAAGCAGCTGATAAACGCAAACGGTCTCGACATAGCGTTGTTGCAGGAGACCCACGCTGTCAGATCTGTTCAGGCCCAGTGGCGGCTCATTATGGATAAGGAGTGTTTTTTTAGTAACAGCTCCTCGTCTAAGGCAGGAATCATGTTTGTCTTAGGGAAACATTTCCAACCATCCTCGCTTCAATTTGTGAATATCATTGATGGCCATCTTGCCTCTGTGACCTTCTATCTCAATCAGGTCAAGTTTACAATCCTTAATGTGTATGCTCCAAGCAAAAATGGTGAGCGGATCTCCTTCTTTGCTGAACTGAGAAAGTTCCTCCAAACACTGGATCTGCAGACTTGTCTAATTATTGGTGGCGATTTTAACTGTACTGTTAATGCCTCATGCGACCGAAACGGGCCGGAACCTCAACCATGTACCGCAAAACTCTTTGCAAATATCATCGCAAAATATAATCTCCATGATGTCTGGCGCTTGCAACACCCTTCCGAACAATCCTACACATGGTGTCGTTGTTCCAACAACCACATCTCACTTGCGAGGCTTGATCGCATTTATGTAAATTCTCACCTGTTACATGGAGTTTGCAAATCTGACATCGTGCCTTCCGGTCTCTCCGATCACTTCCTAGCTCGAGCATTCGTTCAACTCTCGAAACCGTGTCCAGGGAGTTCTCACTGGAAGTTCAACAATAGTTTAATAGAAGACTTCAACTTTATTCAGGCTTTTGAATCTTTCTGGACAGATCTCTTGGAACGGAAGCTAAGCTGTTCTGTTAACCCACTGGTGTGGTGGGATCTAGTAAAAACCCAAATCAAATGCTTCTGCCAACAATACCAGAGCTTCTCAAAAAGGGCTGATTATGAAGCAAGGAAATTATTGCAATCAGAGATTTTACATCTTCAGAGGGTCACAGGACAAAATAATAATGTGCAAAGAGCCTTAACCGAAAAACAGTCTTTATTGAAAGAAATAACTGAGAGGAATGCACGTGGTGCCCTAGTTCGGATGAGGGTGCAGCACCTTAACGAGACAGACATACCAACTAAGTATTTTTTTTCCTTAGAGAAACGCCTCCCGAACAAACAGCTCTCTCAACTGCGTTTGGCAGACTCATCCATCACTTTCAACCAATCAGTTATTAAACTTTTCACAAAGGAATATTTCTCGAAAATATACTCGATGGAGCAAATAAATCCCGTCAGTGTCGCCTCTATCTCCGTAGGGCTGCCAGTGTTGTGTGAGGGTGGACGTTCCTACCTGGAGGGGCCCATTACCTTGGACGAACTTGGCGCCGCTCTGCACAGCCTTGCAGTTGGGAAAGCGCCCGGATTGGACGGACTCACAACTGAATTTTATAATAAATTCTGGCATCTACTGGGTCCCGAACTCCTCAACACCTTGAACGCAAGCTGCCAGCTTGGACAGCTCCCTCAGAGTTGCCGACGGGCTATTCTCACCCTCATTCCAAAGAAAGGAGACTTGCTCTATATTAAAAACTGGCGCCCAATCTCTTTGCTATGCACAGACTATAAAGTATTCTCAAAAGCCCTGGCATTGCGACTTACTCCTCATCTCTCCTCATTGTTGAAAGAAGACCAATGTTATTGTGTACCCAAGCGCTCCATCTATGACAACATCTCCCTCGTAAGAGACATGATTGAACTGTGCAAAGAAAACCCCACAGATTTGGGACTCCTTCTCCTTGATCAGGAGAAGGCCTTTGACCGCGTCGATCATCGGTACCTCTTCAAAGTGCTTGAACGGTTTGGACTTGGTCCGACCTTCATTTCTTACATTAAGATACTGTATAACAATATCTCTAGTGTGCTTAAGATAAACAATGGACTTGTTACACCCTTGCCTGTCAACAGGGGAATTCGACAAGGTTGCCCCCTCTCTGGCTTGCTCTATGCTCTCTCCATCGAACCCTTACTGGGTTATTTGCGTGCTAGACTAACCGGGGTTGGGTTTTCTCATCTTGAACGGCCCATTAAGGTGCTGGCATATGCTGATGATGTGTGTGTTTTTGTGCGGAACCTCAATGACATTAACGTTGTCCGTTATTGTCTATCCGTGTTTGAAAAGGCTTCTTCAGCCAAAGTGAATTGGGAGAAAACGAGCGCCATTTGGCTTGGTCCGTCATGTCACTCGGCACCCAAACTTCCTGCTCCTCTTGCATGGGCCACTGATGGCGTGAAATACCTTGGAGTGTTCTTGGGTAATGACGCCACAGTAGCAAAGAATTGGGCTGGTCTGTTGGATCTTGTTGAAGGGAAACTGCAAAAATGGAGAAATCTGATAACACAACTGTCTTATCGTGGAAGGGTCTTGGTGATCAACAGTTTGGTGGCCTCTACCCTATGGCACAGGTTCTTTGTGCTGCACCCTCCGGTAGTGTTGCTTCAACAGCTCCAGAAGTGCTTTGTGTCTTTCTTCTGGGATGGAAAGCACTGGTTGCGACCCGAGGTCCTCAGCTTGCCACTGACCGATGGAGGCCAAGGCCTGGTTGACATAAAGAGCCGGTTAATGGCCTTTCGACTTTCGGTTGCTCTACGCATGCTGTACATGCACCCCTCTCCACCTTGGGTCGGCGTCGCTCGTCGCCTTTTGCAGCAGGCGGGGAGACTAGGCTATGACCACGCTATATTCTTGATGGATCTCTCGCATCTTGATATGTCTCCCCTCTCCAGGTTTTATCAAAGTGTACTAAATGCATGGCGAACTCTAACGACAACAAGAGCTACGCATTCGTACACAAAGCAAATGTTCTTGATGGAACCTTTGTTTTACAATTCAATTTTCCATGATATGCCTGCTGATAGGTGCCTCGTTCAACGCTTTGTCGCGAAGAACATAAAATCGGTCGCCGATCTTTTAAGCCCAAGTGGCAGTTGGATTGGAGCTGATGCATTGGCAAGCCTGGTTGGCGTGCGATCCTCCAGAGTTGTGGCACGTATGCTACGCTGTGTGCTTCATACCTATGTACAGCTTGCACCTAACTGGGAGCAAGTCCAAGCAGACAACGAACAAGGTGCCTCTCCTGCTACCTTTCCTGAACTTATTTGCAAGTTTTCTCTTGCCAACTCTCCTCCGTGTACCCCCTTTAGCATAGGATTCAATGGGTTTCCTAAACAAAAAGACCTCTATTTGGGTTGCGTAAGTTTCCTTTTGCAAGGGCAAATGACACAGCGGAGGGTTCGATGGAGAGACCTCTTACCTTGTTCCCCCCCATATTTTCCTAATTGGAAAGGATTCTATCATCCTCCTGTGCCGCCACGACATGGTGACCTCCAATGGAGACTTGCACACTGGATCCTCCCCTCTAACCACTTGCTGCACCGCTTCTCAAGTCTCCTAGCAGATGAATGTCCCTTTTGCAAAAGACCTGAAAACCTCTTTCATATTTATGTTGAATGTCAACGGTTGGCTCCTTTATTTATCTTTCTTAAGAATTGTTTTGGCAGGATTGGCTTGGTTTTCAACACTTGTGTTTTCATTTATGGCTTAGACATCTCACACAAGAATATGAATGATGTGTTAGGTAATTTCCTGCTTGCACAGGCAAAAATGGCAGTGTATAAATCAAGAAAAAGAAAAGTTGATGATCTCGGAGCTAATGAGGAAAATGCCTTATTCTTGTTTAAAAATCTTGTGACGAGCCGTGTAAAGTTAGACTTTGCCTTTTTCTCCATAACAGGAAGGCTGCCACAGTTTGAGACCAAATGGTGCGTGAATGAAGTCATTTGTAAAATCCTGGAGAAACGTTTATTGTTTTGTGAAATGTTTTGTGCATAATTTTACTGTATTAATATTTTTTGTTTGTTTCTCTGCTTGAAATGAGAATGTGACCCCTATTTGGGGGTTTTCTTTTTCTATTTTTATAATAAAAAGATACAAAAGTCTCTCTCTTTCTCTCTTTCTCTTTCTCTTTCTCTCTTTCTCTCTTTCTCTCTCTCTCTCTCTCTCTGTTTCTCTTTCTCTTTCTCTTTCTCTTTCTCTTTCTCTCTCTCTCTCTCTCTCTCTCTCTCTCTCTCTCTCTCTCTCTCTCTCTGTTTCTCTTTCTCTTTCTCTTTCTCTTTCTCTTTCTCTTTCTCTTTCTCTCTCTCTCTCTCTCTCTCTCTCTCTCTCTCTCTCTCTCTCTCTCCTCCCACTTTGCACAGCTGCCGCTCGCTTAGCACGCACGTGCGATTGCCAGGTCTGTTGCTCAGTCACTGGCGGTACGTGCTGTGTCTCGTGTTGCTTTTTTTCCTTTCTTCCTGCCTTTTGGTCCTTTCTGCTGTCCGAGTGTCGGTGTCCCTTTCTATCGTCTTGTCTACTGAGCGAGAGAGGGAGAGACAGCGCGGTTAGAGTTATCCACTTTAGGTGGTTAACGGGATTTATTTATTTATTTCCCAGTTATTGTTGTTGTTGTTTATTTTTCATTTATTTCGGCTTTATAAACCTTTGTACCATTTATTGGTTACTTTTTTTCGTTTAGTTACTTCAAATGGCTAGCAAGAATAGTCGAAGTAATGCCGGTCGTGACGCCGATGAGGGGTTAACAGATGAACACGGCATGTGTTTTGTCCCACCGGAAGATGTCTCGCTGGAGGAGACGCTCCTCGCAATCGGAGGATTGATCGGTTGTGAGAACATACGGGCAGCGTCCCGAATGCACCACAAGGTGGTTGTTTTCGTTTCACGTGTCCGTTTCGCGCGCATCGTCGTGCAGAACGGACTCACCTTGGGCAATGACCAGTTTGTTCCGGTTTCGCCATGGAACACTCCGGCCTCGAAGGTAATACTATCAAACGTTCTACCGACGCTGTCTAATGAGGAAATTCTTCAGAAGCTCGGTCAGTACGGTACTGTGGTGTCGAGAATTATCCAAGCCTCCATTCGCACCACAGACGGGAAGCTTAAGCATATCGAAACGTTTAGACGGTTTTGTTATGTTGTTTTGAAGGATGGTTTGACGCAATTGAATGTCTCTCTCGTTTTTAAGTCGTCAAAACGTGAGCACAGGATTTTTGCGGCAACGGAGAGGTTGATTTGTTACGGGTGTGGTGTACATGGACACACTCGGCAGTATTGTCCTGATGGGGAGAAAACGTATGCCACAGCAGCCGGACCACCTCCCCCCGTGACCACTACGGATGATTCTATAGATGTTTCGCCTTCAGTGCGGGAATCTACATCGGACCATCAAGGTACGGCTAAGAGTGGTGCTGATGAGACCCATACGGATGTGCTTCGTGTAAGCGATGAGTCATCCAGTACAGCTGGCCATCGTGCAAACGATGAGTCAGCAAATGTAAGGGAGAAGCCTCTACCTGTAGAGGGAATGTTTTGTGAGGAGCAGCAGATTGTAGATGCGGCGTCTCGGAAAAATTTGAAACGGTCACTTGTAAGTGCGAGGAATGAGGACAAAGGTGTTAAAGTGTTGGTGGTGCAGACAGGAAGCAGTTTAAACGATTCAGACAGTCCTCCACATGAAGATCAGCAAGGTGGTGAGACTATGGCTGACATGATACCACCTGCTCAGGATGAAGGGGAACTTTTTCCTGAAGGTTGTAAATCAACCTGCGAAACCGAACAGCCTACTGATGACCATATCAATTCTAATGGGGAATGCAAAATACCCATTACTACTAATAACGACTCCTCCCCCCCCCATTGCAATGACGCATGAGGATGAAGAGGATGAAGAACCTAAGGTAGATGGGGATGGAACAGGTGTTTCTGTACAGGTTCAGGAGGAACTCGTTACTAGCGTCACGGAGGGAATTCTAACTACAGAGACACTGATCGGCCATGAGGAACCAGTGGCAGTGGTTCACAGGGCTCCCCCCCCTCAGGAGGAAGAGCAGCCTTTGGAGATCTCAAAAGAAAATATTGTCAGATTTTTGAAGGAAACTTTCAGACAAAGGCATGTACGAATTAAGGATCATTTTCCTAATATCCAGGCCTTCCTTGCAGCCGCAAAACCTTTGCTGCAAAGGAGTGAGCATGTGGAAATCTCCGAACCTGAATTTCAGCGGCTGAGGAAATCCATCACGAAGGCAAACAAGGAATTAATTGAGGAAGAGGACTTCACCCCCTAGAAGAATCAACCATGGAACTAAATGTTGTATCCTTAAATATAAATGGGGGTCGTGCCCCCTTACGGAGGGTGCAAACCATTCAAGCGGTTGTAAAAGAAAAGGCTGACATTATTCTCTTACAAGAGACCCACGCTACTAGTGCTCAAGTAGCCGATTGGGGGAAACTTTTTAAAGGGCAATGGTGGCTAAGTGGGTTCCCTACACCTCGGGCCGGTGTTGCCATTTGCCTAAGTCACAAGATTTGTGCTCAACAGGTTTCATTTAAAGAAATCTATAAAGGGCATTTGATCTCCGTAGATTTTCTTTATAATACCCAAAAGATTATCGTAGTGAATGTTTATGCACCGTGTGACCCAATGGAGAGGAAAATTTTCTTTTCCACTCTGCGGGATTTTGTAAAAACTCTGGACCCAACAGCCTTTATCTGTATCGCGGGAGATTTTAATTGCACAATTTGTCCGTCAATTGATAGGAATGGTCATGAGCCTCATGTTGCCTCTACGAAAGCTCTAGAGGACACCATCAACATCTTTCGGTTTAAGGATGTGTGGAGATCACAACACCCACTCTCACGCTGTTATACATGGTGTAGATGCAATGATGGTATTATGTCAATGGCAAGGCTGGACAGATTCTATGTGAACAAGCCAATGTTGAATGTGGTGTCTGTCTCCAAAATTTTACCAACTGGATTCACAGACCACAGTTTAATCTCAATGTCCTTTAAGTTACCCTTTCCACCCGGTGGTAGTGCTTACTGGTCTTTGAATACTCGTCTCTTACATGACAAGGAATTTAATGAGGCTTTTCACGTCGTGTGGGAGAAAATTCGCTCCTCCAGACCTGAGTATGATAGTCTCCGGCTGTGGTGGGACATTGCAAAATCCCAAATTAAGAATTTCTGTCAACAATATAGTGCATACACCACCAAAATCCAATCAATATCAATAGATCAGTTAAAATCTGAAATTATATCGTTAGAACAGAATGTTGACGAGGCTGGGAGAGGTGCACGTGACCAACTAATATGGGCAAAGAAAGCAGTGCTGGAGGAAGCGGTACGGCAACGGGCGATGGGTGCCTTGGTCCGAATGCGAATGAGCTATTTAACTCTGGACATGCCAAACAAAGAGTTCTTTAAGTTAGAGTCTTCCCTCAAAAGGTCACAACAAATTCATACTTTAATCACTCCCAATGGGTCGCTGGTGACCTCTCAGCAGGCGATCAGGTGTACTCTGAAAGGGTTCTATTCTAACTTGTATTCTCCTCAGAACGTGGACAATGAGGTGATACGAGAGTTAACTGCTGGGCTTCCGAGTGTCGAGGAGGATGAGCGATGCATGCTCGATTCCCCAATTTCGGCTGTTGAACTTGAAGCAGCTGTGCGGAGCCTGAAAGATGGGAAAGCTTCTGGAATAGATGGCCTGCCCACAGAATTCTACAAGACCTTCTGGGCCCTTGTGGGACCTGACTTACTCGATGTACTCGATGAAAGCATACGTGTCGGAGAACTTCCAATGTCTTGTAGACGAGCAGTCGTTTGTTTGCTACCAAAAGCTGGGAATCTTCAACTGGTTGATAACTGGCGACCTGTCTCCTTATTGTGTGTTGATTACAAGATTTTCTCTAAAGTACTTGCTAATCGTATGAAGACTGTGATCAGTTCAGTTATACACCCGGACCAGACCTACTGTGTGCCTGGAAAATCTATTTATGATAATATTTTTTTGGTAAGAGATATTATTTCATGCAATAAGTTCCTGCGTGACGATTTTGGGTTGCTGTTTCTTGATCAAACTAAGGCCTTCGATCGTGTTGACCACAAGTACCTTTTTTCTGTCCTGAAAGGAATGGGGTTTGGTGAAACTTTCACCTCTTATGTGAAACTCCTGTATACTAATACTCAATGTATGATGAAGATCAACAATAGGTTATGCTCTCCCTTTCCTTTCCAACGGGGTATTCGCCAAGGTTGCCCCCTCTCTGGGCTTCTATATATAGTCGCCCTTGAACCACTCCTTCGGTCTATTAGACAGCAAATACCTCAGGGAATGAGAAGTATAGAAGGAGCAGAATTTGTGCAGACGGCTTATGCTGATGATGTCTGTGTTTTGATTAGAAGCTCCAATGATGTCTCTGCTTTACAACGCTGTATGCGAGATTTCTCTGCAGCCTCTACCGGTGGGATCAATTGGAATAAAAGTACAGCACTATGGTGTGGCAAAGGCAATCTCTCTTGTGTATCACCACCCTCACTCCCACACAACCTGGTCTGGAGAACGGACGGGGTTAAATATCTTGGAGTGCATATCGGTAATCGTGAAACAGAAATGAAAAATTGGGAAGGAGTGTTGGAGCAAATTATGCACAGATTGAAAGCATGGGAAGGACTGCTGAGGTCCATCTCCTATCGAGGCCGTACCCTTGTCATAAACAATCTGGTTGCAACAAAATTATGGCACAGAATTATTGCTTTACAGCCATCAAACCAACTAATTATGGCTACTCAGCGAATGCTAGTAAACTTCTTTTGGAGTGGCTACCATTGGCTGAGGCCTGAGATATTGTACTACCCCCGGAAGGAAGGTGGCCAGGGCATTGTTGATATCTCTGGTCGGGTTGTGGCCTTTCGGCTGCAGTCTCTGCAGAGACTACTGTTCGCTGAACAGCTGCCCTGGCGGCCCTTTGCATTTTTTCTGTTACAACAGGCTGGTAGACTGAGATATGATCGGCAGCTTCTTTTGATAGACCTCGAGCATATAAATTTTGCCTCTCTTCCGAGATTCTATCAGAGTTTATTGGACACTTGGAAAAGGTTTGACGTCCACCGCTTCCTTGAGGGCTATAATTGTCGAATGTTCCTTCAAGAACCCCTTTTCTTCAATAACTTTTTTCCTGGTATCCCTCATAGCCATGCCCTGATTAAAAAATTTATCCAAGGAGGGATTAACAAAGTATGTGATCTGAGAGATTCATCTGGAGTTAAGTGGAAACCTGCTGGTTTGGTGGCAACCTCAGTTGGATCTCGGTCTGTCCGACTTGTAGACCAAGTTGTACGTATAGTCATAAGAAAATTTAGACAGCTAAACATCGGCTGGGAAGGTGTTGGTAACATTGAGGACTTTCGGTTAGGTTTCCCTGAAATCAAAGTGCTCCTTTCGTCTTCTCTTCAGCCGGAGTTTGAACATACCCCCCCTTTTCATCTTGTAACTAAAATTGGAATCCGTGATCTCTCTCGACAAAATAAGAATGTACCCCTCTCTGGGAGAACACGAGTAGCTTTGTGGTCAGAGCGGTTAGGGTTGGGGTCTCCCTCTACCCCCCTTTGGCCTCACATGTACACCTTACCAATACATGGTGTGTTAGCGGACATACAATGGAGGTTAGCACACTGGGCGCTTCCCTCCAATATTTTTGTCCACCGTATTAACAGCTCACTGCCGGAAACTTGTCCTTTCTGTGACCAGAAGGAGGATTTGTTTCATGCTTATGTACAGTGTCGTAGACTGACATCGCTTTTCTTGTTCCTTGAATATCTTTTTCACCAATTGTCCTTCCCTTTCAATATGCATATGTTTATATTTGGTGTGTCTTTCAGGCCCACATGTAGGGATGTGGGTGTTCTTCTCAATTTTTTGGTTGCTGTTGCAAAATATGCGATATATAAATCTCGGAAAATTAAAATAGATAACGGCTATGGCTCTGAGGCTATTTCTATTTTTAAAGGGTTTGTCTCAACACGACTCAAGCTAGAATTTGATTTCTTTGTCAGTAATGGAAACGTCCAACTTTTTGAGAGAAAGTGGTGTATTGGCAATGTTCTGTGCTCAGTCGATGATTCAAAAGTGGTAATTACTTTATAATTCCTGATTGATTTGACTTTTTTCTTTGGAACTGATTGCTTGCATATATGTTTCTTCCTGTGTCCTTGAATACATTTCTCTCTCTCTCTCTTAGTTTTTCGCTTAATTTGCTCAATATATATTTTTTTGTATATTTGCTGGTTTCTTTTAAATACCCTTTGCTCTTTTTGTGGTGCCTTCATGATCCTTATGCAATTTCTTTAAACTAGTTGCTGTGTTTTTTTTTTTTACAACTGCTTTGTGAAATGTGTTTTTTTTACAACTGCTTGTGAAATGGCTTTACATTGTTTATAATAAAAGGACATAAAAGTCAAAGTCTCTCTCTCTCTCTCTCTCTCTCCCCCTCTCTCTCTCTGTCGCCACCTGCTGGCCGTTTGTATGCTGGTTGTACTGTCATGGCGTCTGCTTGTGGAGGCCTGTGAGTGCTCTGTGTTGTTGCTCCATTCCCCCCCCCCCCTCCCGTTTTCCCCCCTCATGAGTCCTTGTGCCTGTTCGTGGAGTCTTCCTGGTGATTCCCATATACGTTGAGACGGGAGAGAGAGCCGGAGAGCACAGGGTGATCGCTGGTAAGGGTTCGCCGTTTTTGGGCGTCGCCCGATCGGTGTTTGCTCCTTCATCTTAAACCTCTATTTCCTTTTTTTCCTTTCGTTTATCTTTCCTTCAGTTTGTTTTGTTGCCTCCCTTTTCCAAAGTTAGGGGAATCGGAGAGGTCTGATTACTTCCCATTCCCGGAGTTCGGGTAGGGAAGATTATATTATATATTCACCCTCCCCGAGTTGGGGAGGGGTTGTAAGTGCAGCTGTTCCAGCATGGCAGCTGCACTATCTCGATTTACGGCCTTTCAGAGCCTGACCCGCAAGCACGGGTTCTTTTGTGTACCTCCGGAACATGAGGTTAGTGTCGAGGACGTTGTCCTCGCAACCGGTCGTGTTGTCGGGATCGACAAGGTTGTTGCCGCTTCGCGGATGAACAAGCGGATCGTTATTTTTTTGTCCGACGTGGATTGTGTCCCACAAATTGTCGAACAGGGTTTGACAATCGATCCAGATTTATTTGTTATGATTTCCCCACTAGATAGCCCAGCGATAAAAGTCGTGATATCCAATTGCCCCCCATTTGTATCCGACGATGTACTAATTAAAGAGTTGTCCCGATACGGTACCATCGTGTCTCGTATCTCCATGATTCCCTTCGGGTCACGAAACAATGATTTAAGGCACGTGGTTTCATTCCGGCGGCAAGTGTTTATGATTTTAAAAAATTCCCAGAAAGATTTAAACCTTATAATAAAATTAAAACATCAACAGAACGAATATACAGTGTACGTGTCCACCAACGTTCTAAAATGTTTTGGCTGCGGACAATTTGGGCATGTTAAGCATGACTGCCCCCGAAAAGAGAATTCTCCACAAGTACAACCCCCCCTCCGAACCGGGAATAAGCAACCCCCCCACCTTTCCACCACCGATCCAATCCCTTCCACCACCGACCCGAACCTTCCCACCATCGACCCAAGCCTTACCACCACTGATCCCAATCTGTCTACCACCGACCCAAGCCCTCCTACCACCGACCCAAACCCCCCCGCCGTACCTCCTTCCCCTCCCCTTGAAACAGGGGCCCCTCCCTCTACTGAAGGATCTAATTGCAGCCATCTCCTGTTAACGATAGACCTCACCCCCCAGGCGACATCGTCCAATCACAGCTTGTTGCCTGCTATAACTGATCCTACCTCACTCGCTGTGGTAGCTGATGGGAATCCCCTCCCGATGATCACGTCCCCCCCCCCCCCTCCCCCCAAACCCTTGCAATCTCTTCCCACTAACCAGGACGAGTTTCAATTAGTCTGCCCAAAAGGAAAAAGACATCTGCAAACAACAGATGAAAACGGTCATCTCTTTAAAAAACCTACAACTGAAAACCGACAGCCCCTCCTCTCTGCCATAGATTTGTCCCTCGTCACAGAAAATCGTTTCTCGGTATTGGAGGACATAGATGTGGATGAATCCTCGCCCTTGTCTACTGACCTAGAAACTGATATGGTTGAACCGCAAAAATTAGTAACCCCCCCCCCCCTTCTCCCCCCCCCCCTCCCCTGAAGATGGCTCATTTCTCTCCCTCCCCGTCCCCTCCCTCTATGGACTATGCCCCATCCGATAACGTGGAGGGATGTGATGACGGTGAGGAGATAAATGATGAAAACCAGTGTGACACACCATCTGAGCCATCTGATATAGATGACTCTGTTAGTGAATGTGGTAGCCTTAAGGAAGAAGAAACCCTCCAATCCCTCCCTCCGAGATAAAAAGGTTTCTTAAGGACACATTCCGAAAAAGGAATGTTGTTATAGAAACCTTTTTTCCGGAGCTACCTGATTTTATACATTCCGCTAGATTGATGGTAAAACGGCCCCACGTTTTTTATTTCAATTCCTCCCAACGTCACCGTTTAAAGAAGTGGTTGCAAAAAGCTAAGAATGAACTGCTATCAAAAAATTGAGTGGTGGTCACTCCTCCTTGTAGCTGTAATGAGTTTTTCCATTTGTAGCCTGAATATTAACGGAGGATGTAGCTCTGTCCGTAAAGTTCAAGTAAGGGATTTTTTATTTCAGAAGAAAGTTGACATTGCCCTCTTACAAGAGACCCATGCCAACGACTGCTGTGTCGCAGAGTGGTGTAGGCTCTTCCCCGGCCTGTCCTTTTTTAGTAACGGTGACTCCCGCAAAGGCGGTGTCGCAATAATTCTTAGCCCCTCCTTTTTGCCTTCATCGCTTAAATTCGACGAAATACACAAGGGATCCCTAGCATCCCTAGAATTCCACTACTGTGGAAAATTCTATACTATTTTTAATATCTATGCCCCAAGTACGCCTGCAGCTCGGCGAGTTTTTTAAATGACCTTGGGACACACCTAACGTCCCTCGACAGCCAAAACGCCCTAAAAAACCAAGACAATCATGTTTGTATTGGTGGAGATTTTAATTGCACCCTCCAACCCCAACTAGACAGGAACAGTGCAGAGCCCCATCCTGCCTCCACAATCCCTCTCACCCAATTTTTAAAACAAATGAATTTGACAGATATATGGCGGGTACAGCACCCATCAATCAGGCAATACACATGGTGTCGATGCATTCAGGGTAATATTGTACTTGCTCGCTTGGACAAGTTTTATATTAAGCCTCCACTTGAACGCCTCGTTCTGTCATCCAAAATTTGCCCATCAGGATTCTCGGACCACAGCGCAACATTTCTCAAAATTTCTGCCCCCTGCCCGAAACACAAGAGTGCTTTTTGGAAATTTAATAACAACTTACTTGATGATAGTACCTTTAAGGACATTTTTCCGGAAATTTGGAATATTCTTGTTGCCTCCCAAGGGAATTTCTCAAACCTCAGACAATGGTGGGATAATGCCAAAACGCACATCAGACTGTTCTGCCAACAATATCGTGCATATGGTGTTCAAGAGGAAAGAAAAACCACAACCTTACTTGAAGATGAAATCCTGGAATTACAGGAACAGCTTCAGGGAACTGCAAGTGTGAGCTACCAGGGAATGAGGCAACAAATTCATGGAAAAACGGCCTTACTGAATTCCATATCCGAAAGGCGAGCACAAAATACTTTATTGCGCCTGAAGATGAGGTACATACACGATCTTGATGCTCCAACCAAATTCTTCTTCAGCCTTAAAAGGGGGGCCTCTTCGTCAATGATTACACGCTTGCTCCATGATGGGGAACTCCTTTATGAAGATGGCAGAATCAGGGAATGTGCCCGGAAACATTTTAAACAACGGTTTATGCGGCATGACATTAACCAGGATGCAATATCGGAACTTGTTTCTAACCTTCCAACATTGGCGGAGGATCAGAAGCAGCAGTTGGAGGATCCTCTTAGGTTACCTGAGCTCACCGCTGCCTTGAAGGCCTTGGAACCTGATAAAGCCCCTGGACTGGATGGGCTGACTAGTGAATTTTTCCAGTTTTTTTGGGACGCCATTGGACCTCACCTACTGCGGGTATTGAATGAATGTTTAGAGGATGGACAACTGCCGTGGAGTTGCCGGAGAGCAGTCACCACCTTAATTCCTAAGAAAGCGGACACTCAACTTATAGAGAACTGGCGTCCTATTTCTGTTTTATGTACGGATTATAAAATTTTAGCCAAAGCCTTGTCTAATCGAATGAAACCTTTTATGAATGTACTAATAGGAGAACATCAAGCCTTTTGTATTCCTGGACGTACTATTTTTAATAATATCTTTCTTATCCGTGATACCATTCGGTTTTGTAACAATTTTAATCTGAATGTTGGTCTGTTTTTCATTGACCATTGTTTTCCATTGCACCGAATCAATTAAGAATAGCTCCCCTTCAATCATTCCATTTCCCAGCCAAACTCTCCATCTGTGGGTAAAGCAGTTCACAAGCGTGGGATGCACGCCCTCTCATTTCGCTGCGATAGTGAATATGTGCTCCGTGCTCTGTTTGAACAGGAGGGGCACAGCCTTTGACTGTATTGACCACATGTACCTTTTTAGAGTTTTAGAGAATTTTGGGTTTGGACCTATTTTTATCTCGTACGTTAAACTTTTGTATTGTAATATATCCAGTGTTCTTAAAATTAATCAAGTATTGTGTAGCCCCATTGCTGTACAACGGGGAGTACGGCAAGGTTGCCCGCTATCTGGACTTTTATACTCTCTTGCCATCGAACCTCTTCTGCTCCAATTACGTACGTGCATTTCTGGCTTCACTGGATCAATTCTTACCACACCGCTAAAAGTCTCTGCCTATGCAGATGATGTCTGTATTTATATAAAAAATAGTGCTGACGTCACTGCGGTGGCTCAGGCACTAAAGACATATTGTCAGGCTTGTTCAGGCCAGGTAAACTGGAAGAAGAGTGAAGCCCTTTGGATAGGACCTGGAGATTGCCCGCCAATTGTGCTACCAGGAGGAGTGAACTGGCAGAAAAGTGGCATTAAATACCTCGGTATTTTCCTAGGAGACAACACCTTTGAGCAGCAGAACTGGGTGGGATTACCGGACAAGGTAATGGCAAAACTGGCCCGCTGGAAAGGACTTCTTTCTCAACTTTCGTACCGCGGAAGAACTCTCGTCATTAACAATCTTGTCGCCTCTATGCTATGGCATAAGATGACATGCCTACAACCGCCCGGGAGCCTTCTTATTACACTGCAAAAGAGCATTGTCGACTTTTTCTGGAGCGGGAAACACTGGCTCCAACCCCCCGTGGCATACTTACCACTCACTGAAGGTGGCCAAGGTCTTATTGATATCCGCAGCCGGATTATGGTCTTCCGGCTTCATATCGTGCGCCAACTTGTATATGGAGATGAAGCCCTACTCTGGAGGCCTCTGGCTAACTGCATATTGCAACTTACATGCAAGCTGGGTTACGACCGAGAACTTTTCTTGATGAACCCTCATCAAATCGATTCATCCTTGCTGCCCACCTTTTACCAAGGGGTGATGAACGCCTTGCAAGCCCTGTCCTTTTCCCGTGAAATGGCAACATACAACATGGAAATGTTGTTGAATGAGCCCCTATGCTACAACCCCTTCCTGGAAAACAGCTTGAATAATAGGGGACTCGTTCAACGTTTTGTTGATGCCAAGCTGCTGCGAGTGAAAGACCTCATGACAGAGTCTGGGAGCTGCCGGCTGAGTGCTGCCGCTGTGGCACAAAAAACCGGATTAAAATCTGTCAGGATCATCTCTCGGTTCCTTCAAGGGATATCCACAACGTATCGTAATACCTGCGAGGAACTTGGCCCTTCCCCCGAGGAAACAGCGGGTGACTTCCCCAAACTCCTAGTCTTCAGCCCGCCACTTAATCTGTCCCCTGGCCTGAACAGCCCTGATGATACTGCATTATCCCTTCCCGCCTTTCCAAAGAAAACTTTGTACAACGCGTACGTTAAAATTTTATACGCAAAAACATTTTCTGAGCACCCGAGGCTTCGATGGCGGGATGTTTTACCCCCAATACCCCCCAATTGCCACAATTGGCGAAGTTTTTATCTCTTGCCTACTCCAAAGTATGTTGGAGATATTCAATGGAAACTTGTACACTGGATTTTACCTTATAATGTTTTACTGAACCGGTTTTCTACTGCTAACTCTAATCTATGCCCTTTCTGTGCATCCATTGAAACCCTACTGCATATATACCTTGAGTGTGAACGATTGTAACCTCTTTTTACATTCCTTCAGGAACGCTTTGTGAAGCTTGGTTCCCTCTTCAATCACAATGTTTTTATTTATGGTGTTTTAGGACCGTCTTCCCTTAGAAATGTGGTTTTAATGAATTTTTTAATTGGCCAGGCCAAGTTTGCAATTTATAAATCCAGGAAGAAAAAAATGGGAAACGCTTCTGACTCGTCATATGATGTACTGCTCACCTTTAAGGCTCTTGTAAATGCAAGACTAAAGCTAGAATACCGGTTTTTTAAAATGAACAAGAATTTAACATGTTTTAAAGAAAAGTGGGTTTTTAATGATGTCATATGCACACTTGATGATGATGATTTGATAATAACTTTTCCTTGAGACCATTTTTATTGTGTTTTGTTTCTTTATGACGGAACATAACTGATTTTCTGTACTCTTGTAATAAAAGGAAGAAACAGTCAGTCTCTCTCTCTCTTTCTCTCTCTCTCTTTCTCTCTCTCTCTCTCTCTCTCTCTCGCCCCCTGCTGACCGTTCGTGTGTTGGGCGTGGCAATATGGCGTGCACTCGTGTTCGTGTGCTGTAGCTCCGTGCTTGTGTTGTGTTGTTTCCCCCCCCATTCCTTTCTTTCCCATCGCGCCTTTGTCGTGTCCTTCGTTACCACCTGTCCCTCTTTCCCTCCCTTGAGACAGAGAGAGTGAGAGAAGAGCCCAAAGGTGAGAGCAGACCCGTTCGGTTCAGTTTACCTGCTCCGTCGGTGCTGTTTACCTTACTCGCGTCGTGAGAACTTTATTATTTATTATTTCATTTCGACTTTATTTATTTTGTGTCCTTTCCGCCTGGTCAAGGTGGAAAGGTGAGACATCGCCGTTATGGCGAGTGTTCGTACACGGCAGGAAGGGTTTGAAACCCTAACAAGGAAGCATGCTTTCGTATGTGTCCCTCCCGAAGGTGTTCCTACCGAGGACATTTTTCCCGCTGTAGGGAATGTTATCGGCAATGAAAATGTCCGCGCCGCGTCGCGGATGAACCAAAAGTTTGTTGTTTTCGTGTCGGACGAGAAGTTCGTGCATGATGTTGTTAGTACCGGTCTGTCATTGAAAGGTGGGCAGTTCGTCATGGTTTCCCCGATGGACACACCGGCGATTAAAGTTATTATTTCAAATGTCGCTCCGTTTATCACAGATGATAAGTTAATGGCTGTTCTGACCCGGTATGGAACTGTTGTTTCCCGAATCTCGATGATTCCCCTGGGATGTCGGGATGAACGAGTGAAACATGTTATGAGTTTCCGGAGACAAGTATTCATGGTGCTTCGTGATCGCGGCGACGATACAGGACTAAACATCTCGTTTAAAATTTCGGTAAATTATCGTCAATATCAAATGTACGCTTCGTCAGGCACCTTAACGTGCTTCCTTTGTGGAGCCTTCGGACACGTTAAAAGGTTTTGTCCCAAAGCATCTTGTACGAAGTGCGGCAAATTGGGACACACCGATGTGGGCTGTAAAAAAGAAAACGCCCCGACCGTGCTTCCTCACGCCTTGACCGTGCTTCCTCACGCCTCGACCGTGCTTCCTCACGCCTCGACCGTGCTTCCTCACGCCTCGACCGTGCTTCCTCATGCCTCGACCGTGCTTCCTCACGCCTCGACCGTGCTTCCTCACGCCTTGACCGCGCTTCCTCACGCCTCGACCGTGCTTCCTCACGCCTCGACCGTGCTTCCTCACGCCTCGACCGTGCTTCCTCACGCCTCGACCGTGCTTCCTCACGCCTCGACCGTGCTTCCTCACGCCTCGACTGTGCTTCCTCATGCCTCGACCGTGCTTCCTCACGCCTCGACCGTGCTTCCTCATGCCTCGACCGTGCTGCCTCACGCCTCGACCGTGCTTCCTCACGCCTCGACCGTGCCTCCTCACGCCTCGACCGTGCCTCCTCACGCCTCGACCGTGCCTCCTCACGCCTCGACCGTGCCTCCTCATGCCTCGACCGTGCCCCCTCATGCCTCGACCGTGCCCCCTCACGCCTCGACCGTGCCTCCTCACGCCTCGACCGTGCCTCCTCACGCCTCGACCGTGCCTCCTCACGCATCGACCGTGCCTCCTCACGCCTCGACCGTGCCTCCTCACGCCTCGACCGTGCCTCCTCACGCCTCGACCGTGCCTCCTCACGCCTCGACCGTGCCTCCTCACGCCTCGACCGTGCCTCCTCACGCCTCGACCGTGCCGCCTCACGCCCCGACCGTGCTCCCCGACGCTCAAACCGTGCTCCCCGACGCTCAAACCGTGCTCCCCGACGCTCAGACCGTGCTCCCCGACGCTCAGACCGTGCTACCCGAAGCCCCGACCGTGCTTCCCGATGTCCCGACCGTGCTTCCCCATGTCCCGACCGTGCTTCCCGAGGTCCCGACTACGCTTCCCGAAGCCCCGACCGTGCTACCCGAAGCCCCGACCGTGCTACCCGAAGCCCCGACCGTGCTCCCCGACGCTCAAACCATGCTCCCCGACGCTCAAACCGTGCTCCCCGACGCTCAAACCGTGCTCCCCGACGCTCAGACCGTGCTACCCGAAGCCCCGACCGTGCTTCCCGACGCCCCGACCGTGCTCCCCGATGCTCCAGCCGTGCTTCCTGGCGCTCAAACCGTGCTACCTGAAGCCCCGACCGTGCTTCCCGACGCCCCGACCGTGCTACCCGAAGCCCCAACCGTGCTTCCCGAATCCCCGACTGTGCTTCCCGACGCCACGACTGTGCTTCCCGACGCCCCGACCATGCTTCCCGACGCCCCGGTGCTACCCAAACCCAGTGAGATGGCACTTGGTGATGCTAGTACTGCTGGCGAACCCATGAATGAAGAACTTGTCATACTGACCAAAAAACGGAAAGCACCACTAACAAATAGCCCCGATGGTGCGATAAAGAAGGCTGTCTTGGGCAGAGACACTGTCTCTGCAAAAGAGGGCAAAACGTTTACAGCAAACGAAAATATCGAACGCCAAAGTGGAAAAGAGGATGTTACTGATTTCCCAAGCTCTGAGAATAAAGCCGACATTGATCCGAACAATGCGGCCATTTTTGAGCCTGAACGTGAAGCCCTACCGGTCCCCCCTCCAGTAGCTGAGCGGACTGGTGACCAAACAAATTGCTCTGTCTTACAAACAGAAATCGTAACCCCGGCTACGCAGAGATCTGCAGCCATTTGCCAAAGCACACATAAAGAAAGTAAGCACCAGTCTGCTCGTGAGTGTGTACCAGAGTACCCAACGAAATCTCAGGAGATGCCTCCAGAGGGGCTCGTGAGAGCTGCAAGTAAGGCCCAAGATCCAGGTGCGACATTATCAGACCTGTCAGAGTCTGAGGACGAGGTGGAAGTGACTGAGCTGTCACAGTCATCAGCATCTCAGTCACAGATACCCCCCCAACACATCGTGTCGTTTCTAGCCGAAACATACAGACAGCGTAACATAGTCATTAAAGACTATTTTGACGATTTGGTTGCATTCATCCACACTGCAAAATCCATAATTAAAACGCCTGAACAATTTGACCTGAATAAGTCACAATACCACAGGTTAAGAAAATTCATCACACGTGCAGGTGTAGAGTGTTCCCAGCCACAGGCTGATTTCATCAATACAGGATGAAAACTATAAAACTTGCAACCTTAAATATTAACGGTGGTGGTGCTGGCCACCTCCGCCAGGTTCAAGTAAAAAACATATTTCAACGGAAAAAGGTGGATGTGATCTTACTTCAAGAAACTCACATCACACCAAATGTGGAACATAACTGGCATCAACTTTTTAAGAGCCAATGCTATTTCAGCAATTTATCAGCTTCATCTGCTGGAATCGGCTTCTTGCTGAAGCCAGGCCTCGTGTGTGAGTCATGCCATTTTCAGGAGGTAATAAATGGTCGGCTTAGCTCTCTCAAACTAGTAAGCCATAACTTCCATTACACCATTTTTAATGTGTATGCGCCAAGTGATAGCGTAGAGCGTAAGTCCTTCTTCACCTCAATGATAAATCACTTAAGATCGGTTGATTTTGATCATTGTGTGTGTGTCGGAGGTGATTTCAATTGCACCTTCGACCCATCGGTTGACAGAAACTCTGTCGAACCCCATCCTGAGTCCCATGTACACTTATCCAATTTTTTTTAGCACAATGGGCTTCGTTGATGTTTGGCGGTTGCACCACCCAAACACATCCCAGTACACCTGGTGTCGATGCGCCAATAGTCGAGTATCCTTGGCAAGGCTTGACAGATGGTACATCAACGTACCCTTTAAAAATACTGCGGTTTCTTCAAATCTTTTTCCTTCCGTGTTTTCAGACCATCATATGGTAACCCTAAACCTTTCCTTTCCTCAACCCGCAAATAGGAGCGCTTATTGGAAGTTTAATGTTAGACTTCTAGAAGATGGTATGTTTAAAGAAGCCTTTCGTGTTTTCTGGGCAAGTCTAGTAGCAAAGAAATCTTCCTTTTCTTCATCCAGCATATGGTGGAATAACATGAAATCTCAAATTCGGGTTTTTTGTCAATGTTTCCAATCACACAGCACAAACGACAAGCACTTTACAATGGCCCGGTTGGAATTGGATATTCTACAATTGGAGAGTAAATTGGCTCATGAAAACAATGACGCCAATTACCGGTTATTGCTTGTAAAGAAAGCTCTTTTAAGGGAGTTAGTTCAAGAGAAAGCAGCCGGTACATTAATTAGACTTAGAATACAGAATGTAAAAATATCAGACACCCCAAACAAGTCTTTCTTTCATTTAGAATCCTTAAGCAAGCCATCACGGCTAATCTCTTCTGTTTTGGACTCAAGAGGCAACGTTGTTGTCAATGAGGACGATGTTAGACTAAACATTATTGAATTCTTTACAAAACTTTTTGAGGAGCAGACTGTTTGTAATGATACAATGATGGATTTAACCTCTCACCTCCCCTCCCTAACTGAGGCTCAACGGTTGGAGCTTGACCTACCAATCACCCTCCTTGAGCTAACCTGTGCTCTTGCTGCCATGGATTCAGGGAAAGCTCCGGGTATTGACGGTCTACCTCCCGAATTCTTTCTGACATTTTGGGACCTTTTAGGCCCTGAGTTGCTGAATGTTTTGGACACTTCTATACAGACTGGTATAATGCCACTGAGTCTAAGAAGAGCCGTAGTGTGCTTGCTCCCGAAAACTGAAGATCCCCAACTTTTGGTGAACTGGCGACCGATCTCCCTGCTGTGCACGGACTACAAGCTTTTTTCAAAAGTACTCGCTAATCGACTAAAAAAGGTTATTGGTGATCTAGTACTGCCAGAACAGAGTTACTGTGTTCCTGGAAGATCCATCCATGATAATATTTCTTTAATCAGAGATCTCATTGATGGTAACCGTGTTAAAGAAGACTTTGGAATGATGTCGCTTGATCTTGAAAAGGCATTTGACAGTATCGACCATAAGTTTATGCATCATGTGTTACAGGCATGCGGCCTCGGAGCAAACTTTCGTTCCTACATTTCCTTGCTATACACAGATGTATTTAGTTTAATTAAGATTAATAATGTGCTGGCTCCCCCCATCAAGGTTCGGAGAGGGGTCCGGCAAGGGTGCCCAGTCTCTGGTTTATTGTTTGCTCTTTCTTTAGAGCCTCTTCTCAATCTACTGAGAAAGAAGATTTCTGGAATAGCACTTTCTCCCATGAGTGCACCGCTAACCCTATGTGCTTATGCGGATGACGTCTGCATCTTTGTAAAAGATAAGGATGATATTGATATCCTTGTTGAGTGCCTATCAAAGTTTCACGCTGCCTCCTCTTTAAAAATCAATTGGAACAAGAGCAAGACGTTATGGATACCCTCCCTTTATCGCAACCTTCTTCAGTCTGTACCACAGCCGCCCCCATCCCTCCCCGCAGGGTTGCTGTGTGGAAGTGAGGGAATTAAGTACTTGGGCATATTCCTTGCTTCCCCACAGTATGCTCAGAGAAATTGGGACGGGGTAATTGAGCAAGTGGGAGAAAGATTGAACCGATGGAAAAGGGTTTTACCTCATTTGTCCTTCAAGGGCCGTGTGCTAGTGATCAACAACTTAGTTGCCACAATGTTGTGGCATAGGTTCATCTGCCTGCAACCGCCGGAGGCCCTACTCAAAGCACTCCAGGGCAAACTGGTGGACTTCTTCTGGGGAGGCTACCACTGGCTACGACCCGATGTGATATGTCGCCCCTCGGCTGAGGGTGGCCACAACCTCGTCGACATCAAAGCCCGCCTAATGGCCTTCCGGCTGCGGTCCATTCAACGTCTCCTCTACATGGAACATCTGCCAGGCCGGCTCCCTGCAGGCCTTGTACTGCAGCGAGCGGGTAGGCTCGGGTACGGGTTTGAACTTTTTCAAATGAACCTCCAGGATGTCGACATATCGGTTCTCCCTGCTTTTTACCAAAGCCTCTTAAATGCCTGGCAGAGCCTTTCTGTGAGTCGTCAGGCGGACACATATGTAACGAAAATGCTGGCACACGAGCCTTTGTTCTATAACCCTCTCTTTCCCGACATTCCAAAGAGTCGAGATTTTTGCCAACACTTTATAGCAGCTGGTATCGTGAAGGTGCGGCATCTCCGACATGACTCAGGGTATGGTTGGAAATCCGTAAGTGAAATCGCTGACCTGACAGGGATTTGGTCCCATAGGATGATTGCAAAAATTTTGAGGAAAATGATTCAGGTGGGACGGCAACTTGGCCTAACTTGGACTTGAGGTACAGAAGAAGATCTAAATGAGCCAACAGTGCCTAAATTGATTGTTGAACCCATTCAAAATGATTTGCCCCCTGTTAGCGATGGGACAAAGCTTTTCCAGACAATGGACAGCAAGGGCATCTACAAGATGTGCCTCAAGCTGTTAAATGGGAACCCTTCGTTAAATGGAGTTACCCGATGGAAAGGATTGTTACCCGGAGGACCCCCCTCCGAACCTATCTGGGAAGCCATGTATAGTGAGCCCACATCCAAAAGAACAGGTGATCTCCAGTGGCGTTTGGCCCACTGGATTGTTCCCTCCAACACGTTTATTAGACATTTTTCTCCTGTATCTGTTTGTTGTCCCTTCTGTACAGTCAATGAGGACTTGTTTCATGCATTCATAGACTGTATCCGATTATTTCCTTTGTTTCATCGGTTGAATTACATTGCACACGAAATGCATGTTACTTTTTCTTTGAGAAATTTCGTCTTTGGTTTTGTTCCTAAACAGAATCCTGCATCTAAACTGTTTAATTTCCTAATAGCAACTGCGAAACTTGCTGTTTATTTGACAAGAAAAGACAAACTATCTGGCAAACCAATAGAGCACAGCAATATCATGTTGTGTTTGAATGCATTAGTCTCAGCAAGATTGAAACTGGAATTTACCCTTTCCAACGAGGCCGGAAATTTTCAAAACTTTGTTGATACTTGGTGTGTTGGTGGGTTTTGTGAGGTTAAAGAAAACGAATTTAGAATACTGTTGTGAGATACTGATTGTTTCTTATTTGATGATCATTGGGTGCTTATTATTGATTTCATTGCAAAACGTGTATATTGTTACTTTTATATTTTTGTAATAAAAGGACTAAAAAGTCAAAGTGTCTCTCTCTCTCTCTCTCTCTCTCTCTCTCTCTCTCTCTCTCTCTCTCTCTCTCTCGCGCCCCCTGCTGGTCGTTGGTGAGTCGTGCGTGGGTGTGGCAATCATGGCTGCTGTGTGTGAGGAGCTGTGAGTACTGTGTTGTGTTGTTGCCTTTCCCATCCCCCTTTTCACTCCCTCTGTGTCCTTGTACGTGTTTGTGAAGTTTTCCCCGTGTTTTTCCTTCTTTGTTGAGACAAGAGAGAGAAAGAGAGCGTGCATGGTGAGTTTGGTGCGAGTCCTAAAGAACCTTGTGTTCTTCGGGCCTGTGCTCTGCTTGCCGTGTTCTTCATTATCGTCGTTTATCGGCTCCCTTATTCTATTTCTTTTCATTTTACCTTCGCCTGCAGGCTTTGCTTGCGATAGGTTCTATTTTGTTTTGTTTTTTCAAATATTTCCTTAGTTTTGGTTCATTTATCGCTATGGCAAGCGGTCGTTTGCAGAATAGTATTTATGAGTCGCTGACTCGAAAGAATGGAGTCATCGTGAGTCCGCCCGACGGAGTTCGGGTCGAGGACATTGTGTTGGGCTTGGGAGAGCTCGTTGGGATCGAGAACGTTTTAGCGGCTTCGAAGATGAACCAACGAGTTGTGGTTTTTCTTTCAGAGGAGCGCTACGTAGCCCAGGCGGTCGAAACGGGTTTGTCGGTACCGCCGGACTTTTTTGTTAATGTGAGTCCGATGGACACGCCGGCGGTGAAAGTGATTTTGTCGAATATTCCGCCGTGCGTGAAAAGCGGAGATATTGTGTCCGTTTTAAAACAGTTTGGGACCGTGGTGTCACGAGTCTCCATGATTCCTCTTCGTTTGCGATCCGATTCAACGGTTCGTCACATAATGTCGTTCCGACGGCATTGCTACATCGTGCTAAAGAACAACGCCCAGTCGCTCAATGCGTCGGCAACGCTGGTTGCTGATAAGCGAAACTACATGATGTACATCGCAACGGAGACGATGACGTGTTTCACCTGCGGGGAGCACGGACATTTGAAAGGTGCTTGTCCGACGTCCATGTCCGGTGGCACATCGACACGGACGGAGCCAAACGCTGCCTCAAGTGGCACATCGACACGGACGGAGCCAAACGCTGCCTCATGTGGCACATCCAGGACGCTGGATCAGCCTTCACTTCCGAGGCTTGAAACTGAGGAACCCCCGACGGAAGACGGGGTTTTCATCACTGTGACCTCCAAGAAGAGGCAAAAACGTGGCGGGGTTGGTGAGGACGTGCAATCGAGCCGTCCGAAAAAAATGGCGTCGGCAAAGGAGCTTAACGTTCCTGTTTCAGAAACGGATTCGTCCACGGCTGTTTTTGCTTTGCAAAACAGATTCAGTGTTTTAGGCGAAGAAGAAGAAGAAGAAGAAGACGTTTCCGCACCTGATTGTTGCGAGCCGCGCACAACGGCCCCAGAACCGATCGTAAACACCTCCATGACTACTGGCAAGGTGACCTCTAATGAGGTGCCTGATGCACCCCCACTCCCTGTTGAGTGTGAAATATCGGAAACCATGGAGGTGGAAAATGTAACGACCTCTTCTCCGGTAGAGTGCGAAGCCTCCGTTGCAGAAACCTCAGTTTCTCACCTGGATTTTAAAACCCCCATTACGGAAACACTGGTCCTGCCTCTGAAAAAGGGCGAATTTTCCGCTGTGGAAACACTCACATCAGAGTGTGTTAATGTTAATAGAAACTACTCTGATGATGACTCAGACGGTGCCTCGTCGCTTGCCTCCGGTGCTAGTATTGAAGCCTGGAATGATCCAGGTTTGGCTCAAGGTTCCGAGGGAGGCGCTGAAGTGTCACCCACCAAGATCTTAAAGTTTCTTCAAGACACGTTTCGAAAGAAACAAATCAAAATCAATAATTTTTTCCCAGATTTGTCTGCTTTCATAACTTCCTCCAAACATCTCCTCCTCAAGGCAGAACAGCTTGGTGTGACAGAGTCACAAGTGTTTCGCCTTAGGAAATGTGTGCTCAAAGCCAGGAAGGAGTTGCAGGCACAGTCTGACTTCTTCCCCACTTAATTATTCATCTTTAAATTTACAAGATGACTTTTTCTATTGTAACCTTAAATATTAATGGGGGGTGCTCCCCCCTGCGTAAGGCCCAGGTAAAGTCGCTTGTCCAGCATAAACGCTTTGATATTGTTCTTTTGCAAGAGACGAGGTGTAGCCCTTCTTGCGTTAGTGAATGGAACAGAATGATGAAAGGACAGTGGTTCTTTAGCAGCTTGGCCTGCTCTCGTGCTGGAGTTGCTGTCTATTTGCATCATTCTTTCTGTGCACAGGGTGTCGCTTTTAAAGAAATTATTAAAGGGCATTTAGTCTCAGTGAATTTCTTTTTTAATGGTTATAAGCACACGATCCTAAATGTATATTCACCGAGTAATAGCACAGAAAGATTAAATTTTTTTACACAGTTGGATTTTACTCTCACGCACCTTGACTTTGATGGTATTGTTTGTCTGAGTGGGGATTTCAACTGCACAATGGACCCCACTCTTGATCGCAATGGAGCAGAGCCCCATCCAGCAAGCTTGGTGCCTCTAAGGGGAGCATTGTCCAAGTTTTCCTTTGTGGATGTGTGGAGGCTCCAGAATCCATCCGCACGTCAATATACATGGTGCCGCTGTGCAAATGGCCGGCTGTCTCTTGCGAGGCTGGACAGAATATATGTCAACAGTGTCTCCTTAAATGTTGTGGGCCACGCTGTTGTAGCCCCGAGCGGTTTTTCGGACCACCATATGGCCATTCTTCATGTCCTTTCTCCGGCCCGGAATCGCGGTGCTGCTTACTGGACTTTCAACGTCAGCCTCTTGCAAAATGAAGCGTTTCTTGATGCTTTCCGGGCCTTTTGGGAAGTTATAAAGTTGCGAAAGCCTTCCTTCTCTTGCCTTGGGCAATGGTGGGATAACGCAAAGGCCCAGATTAGGTCATTTTGCCAACAATATAACTCCTTTTGTACGAAGAATGAAACAGCGATGCAAACTCTCATCGCCAAAGAGATCTTGTGTCTGCAATCAAACCTTCCGGCCCAGAGCGCTGAAAGGACTTGTTCTTTAATTGTGAAGAAGAAAGCCCTCCTTGCTAAGCTCTGCGCAAAGCAGGCTCGAGGGGCTCTAATACGATTACGAATGGAGAACCTGCGTTTCATTGATACCTCTTCGAAATTCTTCTTCGGTTTGGAACTGCGAGCGAAGAGAAACCAGCAAATAACTTCACTGTGCACGCAAGGAGGTCGAACGACTCAGGACCAAAACGAGATCAGAAATTTGGCCAAAGAATATTTTTCAGATTTGTATTGTGCTAGGAACACAAAGAAGAATGTGATTCTTTCAATGACTGCTTCTCAGCCAACCCTGTCTGAGTCTGCACGGCAGCAACTGGACGAAGAAGTTACCCTAGGGGAACTCTTTGCCGCTTTGCAAACTTTGCCCACCGGCAAGGCTTCGGGGCTGGATGGAATCCCTGCGGAGCTCTATAAGGCCTTCTGGGACCAACTGGGACCCGAACTGCTCGGCCTCTTAATTGAGGGCCTGCATTCAGGCTTATTACCACTCAGTTGCCGTAGGGCTGTACTTGCCCTTATACCCAAGAAGGGAGACCTACAACAACTTCGGAATTGGCGTCCAATTTCCCTCCTCTGCACTGACTATAAAATTATTTCAAAAACTCTCGCAAACCGCCTCAAGCCTGTCATCGGGGATATTGTACACCCCGATCAATCATATTGTATCCCAAAAAGAACAATACATGATTGTATTTTTATTGTGCGTGACGCGATTGATATTTGTACCGCGGAACAAAGAAATGTTGGTCTAGTGTTTTTAGATCAAGAAAAGGCTTTTGATGCCATCGATCATTTTTATCTCTTTGCTGTTTTACGGGGGTTTGGTTTTGGTGAAACTTTCATCGGTCACGTCAAATTATTGTATAATAATATTTTTAGCCTGCTTAAGGTGAATAATATTTTAAGTCAGCCTTTTTCTGTGACTCGGGGTATTCGCCAAGGGTGCCCTTTGTCCGGCCTTCTTTATTCCCTCTCCGTTGAGCCTCTTCTGAATCGGTTGCGCACACGGCTTCGTGGTTTCTGTCCTCTGCCATTGGCCAACCTGGTAAAGACCGTCGCTTATGCGGATGACCTATGCGCGTTTGTTAATTCGGATGAAGATATTTGTGCCCTGGTCGAGTCCACCAATGAGTTTACCTTGGCTAGCTCCGTAAAGGTCAACTGGCAGAAGTCCAAAGCTCTTTACTTAGGTCCCCAGAATGGTATCCCCCCTCCGACCCTGCCAATGCAGCTTGAGTGGGCACATGATGGGATATGCTACCTCGGGGTCTTTCTCGGCACTCAGGATTTCCTTTCTAAAAACTGGGAATCGCTGATTACCAAGACTGAGCAGCGGCTGCAAAAATGGAGGGGACTATTGAGACAGCTTTCCTATCGGGGTCGTACTCTGGTCATCAATAATCTTGCGGCATCGATGCTGTGGCATAGGTTTATGGCACTACAGGCCCCAGGTTCTATTCTTAAAAAGCTCCAAAGTATTTTTATCAATTTCTTTTGGGATGGGAAGCACTGGCTCCGGCCCGGCGTAATAAGTCTGCCCATTGCCGAAGGTGGACAGGGATTGATAGACGTAACAAGTAAAGTGATGGCTTTTCGCCTCCTTGCATTACGAAGGCTGCTGTATTCCGATGTACCATGGAAAGCCTTTGCTCACTGCTTGCTCAGGCAAGCAGGGAGACTTGGCTTCGGTGACGAAATCTTTCTTCTTGACGCAGCGAGGGTGGACATAACATCGATCCCCTTGTTTTACAGAAGTATGCTGGAAGCATGGCGGACAGTCGCGTTTTGCCGCGACACCAGTGCCTATACTCTCCAAATGTTTTTAAATGAACCAATTTTCTTTAATCCCTTTTTTAAAGGGGTCTGTAGTGACCGTTCCTTTGTGCAAAAGTTCATTGATGTCAACTTTACCAAGGTCAAGCACCTTAGGAATCCCTTTACATATAGATGGAAGCCAGCTGCTAATGTTGCCGTGGCAACTGGTGTGAGATCCATCAGAGTTATTGGAAGGATTTTCTCTGTGATTTCACGAGCTTTTAAACTAACCGGGCTAAAGTGGGATCCAGAGATTGAGGCTGCCCTCCCTCTGTCCCAATGTCCTTTTCCTCGTCTTTTAATTTCATTCCGGGGTTTTATCTCCTTTAACTCGATGGAGAAATCCTCGGTGTATAGTCTAAGTGTTAACACTCTCATTCCTGACAGACCTGCAGAGCCACGAGCTCATTGGAAAGCGTTGCTTCAAGCTGGCCATTCCGCAACAATCAAATGGCACGTGATGTATAAGGAGCCAATCGTCAAGCGCTCTGGGGATTTACAATGGCGGCTGGCGCACTACATCTTGCCTTGCAATGTTCTGTCCCATCGCATATGTTCTGAAAATTCAGAATTGTGCCCCTTCTGCGATGCCCCTGAAATCATTTTTCATGCCTTCATTGAGTGTTCGAGACTGTCCTCCCTTTTTAATATTTTATTACATGTGACTCAGGGGCTCGGTTTGATTTTCACACATTGTGTTTTTCACACATATGGTTTTAATATTTCTCATTTAAGTAAAAATGAATGTTTTTTAGGGAACTTCTTGTGCTCTGAAGCAAAGCTTGCCATTTATCTTTCAAGAAAACGGAAATTGCAGAACATTGATATTTTAGCTGATGACCTTTTAAGGATTTTTAAAGCGTCGGTTACATCTCGTGTCCATTTTGAGTTTGAAACCCATGATTTTGCTGTCTTTGAAAAACGATGGTGTGCCAAACAATCTTTATGTAGCTTGGTCAATGGTGTTTTAGTAATTAATTTATAATCTGGAATCTTTGCTTCTATGTTACCCCATCCACCATGCTCTTCCTCTGCATGTGTTGCATGTATTTTTCTTTGAAGTAAGCCATAACCCTTTTGTTTGGAAATAATTGTCTGGAATCACATTGAATGATACCTTTCAATAAAGAGGAACAAAAATCAAAATCTCTCTCTCTTTCTCTCTCTCTCTCTCTCTCTCTTTCTCTCTCTCTCTCTCTCTTTCTCTCTCTCTCTCTCTCTCTCTCTCTCTCTGTCGCCACCTATCGGCCGTCGGTACGTTGGGTGTAGCGTCATGGCGGCTGTGAGCAACTGCTCTGTGTTTTGGTGAGTTCGTCGTGAGTTTTCCCCCCTCTCCTGCCCTCCCCTGCCCCCCCCCCTCCCTCTCCTTTTCCATCCTGTGTGCTTTGGCATTTGTTCCCATCTGTTCTACACCTTTGCCTTCGAGAGAGAGAGGATTGAGAGCGGGCCCATTCTGGGCGCGGCCTACTGGCGTTGACGGCGCGTTGTAAGCCATTTCTGTGCTTATAATGCACGTTTATTTTTTACTTTAGTTCGTTTTTTTAGGTTTGATACCCTCTTGTCCGGCTCGGACAAGCGGGGAGAGGGGAGGGGGGGGGGTATTTTCGCCGGAATGGCGAATGCACGCTCTCGTCGCGATGACTTTGAAGGCTTAACCAGGAAGCACGCGTTTGTGTGCGTGCCTCCGGATGGAGTCCCTGTCGAGGACATCATCCTCGCTGTGGGGAGCATTGTTGGAGATGAAAATATACGTGCAGCTTCGCGTATGAACCAGAAAGTGGTGGTGTTCGTTTCGGACGAGGAACTCGTCCATGACGTGGTAAGCGCGGGAATAACCACGGAAAGCGGTCACTTTATGATGGCGTCGCCGCTATTAACTCCCGCGACGAGAGTGGTTATTTCCAACGTACCACCATTTATCCCAAATGACAAGTTAATGACCGTGCTATCACGGTACGGTAAAATGGTATCGAGGATTTCAACAATCCCTCTTGGGTGTCGGAATGAACGTGTTAAGCACGTAATGAGCTTCCGCAGACAGGTATATATGGTCCTTCCAGACCGTGGGGACGACACAGGCCTCAATATCACTTTCAAAATTAATTTTGAAGAGGCAAATTTCCAGCTATACGCATCGTCCACCACCTTAGCATGCTTTCAGTGTGGAGCGTATGGACATTTAAAACGTTCTTGTCCCAAAGCCTCGTGTGTCAGGTGTGGCAAGACGGGTCACACTGCCATAGTTTGTAAGGAGGAGGTTGCTCTGCTAATGAATACGCCCAGGGGGAGGGAGGTAAACGCTGCTCCACTAATGAATACTCCCAGTGGGAGGGAGGTTAACGTTGCTCCACTAATTGAGATTCCCAGTGGGGGGGAGGCTATCGCATTGCCACCGCCTAAAATTCCTAATGAGGGTGAATCCAGTGTTCCAAGCGTGAACGTATTTATTCTTCCTCAGCAAAATGTTGAAATGGACACTGATAGCAAGGTGGGAACGAGTAAACGAAGGGCTCCGGATGATAGTGACTCATCTGGAGCAGGTAAAAAGGTCGTGCTCGATTTGCAGGCTGTTAGTGAAAAAACTCTTCAGGATGCACCTGGAATCTCTCTGCAAAGCGCGGACCAAATAAATAAAGAAGAAAACCCAGAAAAGAGCATCAGGGTTCAGCCGCTAAAACAACGCGCTTCCATTACTCACACAGACGACGTTAATGATGTAAATAATTCAGGCCATGATACCGTGAATAGTGCATCATTGATCCAAGCGAATGTCGCCGAACAGGCTGACATCCATAATAAATCTGCCAATATAGCAGAAAAGAGCGGAAACATAAATCCACAGGAATGTGGGAATAATGATTTCATGCCAATTGAGGAAATCAGTCATCAATGTGCTGATGTTTCCCAAACACAGCACTGCGTGGACCCCCCAGACAAGGGAAGGCTAGGTTGCATAGCAGGAGAAGAAAACGGTATTGACCCAGACCCCATTGGACCACTTTCTGATTTATCAGAATCGGAAGAGGAGGTGGAGGTAACAGCATTATCACAATTAATGGCAGATCAACCCCCAACCCCTCCCCATATTGTTCTCTCATTCCTCAATGAAACGTATAGACAGCGAAATGTCATCATTGGGGATCATTTCCCTGATTTGGCTCCCTTTATTCAGGCTGCAAAACTAGTCATAAAAAAATCTGAGGAACTAAACCTAACAAAATCGCAGTTTCATCGACTAAAGAAAATCATAACAAAGGCAAAGAGTGAGTACTCACAGTGTCAGACAAAATTTACTAATGAGTGATGAAGACGCTTAATCTTGCAACACTCAATATAAATGGCGGTGGGGCCAGTCACGTCCGCCAGATCCAAGTGAATAGTTTATTCAAAAGGAAACAAGTCGATGTAATATTACTGCAAGAAACTCATATTATTGAGAAGGTTGAACATGACTGGAGCAGCATGTTCAAAGGTAAATGTTTCTTCAGTAATATGTCATCTGTATCTGCTGGAGTGGGGTTTTTGCTAAAACCAGGACTTGTACCTGAATCTTGCCTCTTTCAGGAGGTGATTCGGGGACGTTTTGCCTCCCTAGAATTGGTGATCAATAGCTTGAAGCTTATTATTTTTAATGTATATGCACCAAGTGAGAGTACTGACCGTAAAGCCTTCTTTACTGAAGTGATAAACCATTTAAACTTATTTGACCCAAATCAGTGCATATGCATGGGGGGAGATTTCAATTGTACGCTAGAGCCCAAAATAGACAGAAATTCACCGGAACCACATCCCGAGTCCCACGGTAACCTCTCCCAGTTCCTTTCAGGTGGGGTTTTTTTTGATGTATGGCGATTGATGCACCCAAATGACCGGCAGTTTACATGGTGTCGATGCTCCAATGGCCAAGTATCCTTAGCGAGGCTTGACCGCTGGTACATCACCCCACGATTAAGGAATATTGCAACCTCCTCAACTATTACCCCTTCCATCTTCTCTGACCACCACATGGTCACGATGGGCCTATCTTTCCCACAATTCAAACGGAGGAGCGCCTATTGGAAATTCAATACAAGCCTTTTGGATGATACCCTGTTTAAGGAAGCCTTTCGCATCCTATGGATAGCAATAGTTGGAAAAAAGCCCCTCTTTGCTTCCACTAACCTTTGGTGGGATAATATGAAAACTCATATACGACTTTTTTGTCAACAGTTTAATTCCCACATCACCCATGAAAATCAAATCACATTGGCACGGTTGGAAACCGAAATTCTAAAACTGCAAAACAAAATGGCAGAGCAGGAAAATGAGGCAAATTATAAATTGCTCCTTGAAAAAAGGACCCAACTCCGGGAACTATTACAGGAGAAGGCTGCAGGACTGCTAGTTAGACTGAGAGTAAAAAGCATCAAAGTATCGGATAGTCCTAGCAAAGCCTTCTTTCACTTAGAAGCTGAAACGAAGCCTCCCCAGCTTATTTCATCAGTTAAGGACCCCAGTGGGAATGAAATTACAAGTTCTGATGGGATGAAAATCACTATTAGAAAGTATTATTCTGAACTATTTGCTAAAAAAGATATATATGAGGATAAAATAAAATGTTTTACCTCCCATCTCCCAACCCTAACTGAGACTCAACGCCTGGAGCTGGATGTGCCTTTAAGCCTTGATGAATTACAGCGTGCCCTGGTTGGAATGGAATCTGGAAAGGCTCCTGGAATTGATGGCCTGCCAGCTGAGTTTTACATGGAATTTTGGGACATTTTGGGCCCAGAACTATTGATTGTAATCCAAGAATCCTTGCGAAAAGGTGTAATGCCACTAAGCCTAAGGAGAGCAGTGGTGAGTCTTCTCCCAAAGTCAGGAGACCTCCGGCGGATGGAGAATTGGAGACCGGTTTCAATAATGTGTACCGACTATAAACTGTTTTCGAAAGCAATGGCAAATCGCTTAAAAAAAGTCATTGGTGATCTGGTTTTACCTGATCAGACATTCTGCATCCCCAGTCGTTCGATTTACGACAACATTTTTTTCGTGCGGGATTTAATGTATGCTCGCCATGACCAAAATGATTTTGGAATATGTTTTCTAGACTTTGAAAAAGCCTTTGACAGCATTGACCATGTTTTCTTGTGCCATGTTCTTGAAGCATGTGGGTTTGGGGTAATTTTCAGGGCCTTTATAACTTTATTGTACACTGACATCTCCAGTGTAATTAAGGTGAACAATGAACTGGTTCCCCCCATAAAGGTTCAGAGGGGGGTACGGCAGGGTTGCCCAGTCTCAGGTTTGCTTTTTGCGCTAGCAATGGAGCCATTTCTTTGCACACTGAGAAAGAATATCTCTGACCTGACCTGTTTTCCTGGAAGCCCACCAATGACTATATCGGCCTATGCAGACGATGTTTGCGTCATTATAAAAAACCACCAAGACATTGTTGCTCTTGTAAAGTCCTTAAGAACCTTTTTCATGGCTTCATCTCTGAAGGTTAATTGGACGAAAAGCAAAGCTCTTTGGGTGCCATACCTTAATAGCTGCCTACCTGTCTCAACACATCTGCCTGCTCTTCCAGAAAACTAGGAGTGGAAAACAGATGGTGTTGATTACCTTGGTGTGTCCCTGGACTCTACACAATTTGAGAAAAGGAATTGGGAAGGTGTGACTGGAGAAATAGACAGGAGGCTGAACCTGTGGAAAAGAGCCCTACCGCACCTCTCATTTAAGGGCCGAGTCTTAGTGGCAAACAACTTGGTTGCTGCAACGTTGTGGCATCGCTTTATTTGCCTGCAACCACCAGAAGTGTTGCTGGACAGGATACAGGCCAAACTTGTGGACTTTTTTTGGGGAGGCCATCATTGGCTGCGGCCAAGTGTAATATGCCTTACTTCATCGGAAGGTGGTCAGAGCCTTGTTCACGTGAGATCCCGTCTCATGGCTTTTCGCCTGTGCTCCATTCAACGCCTCCTATTTGGTGAAAACCTGCCAAACCATGCCTTGGCTTGCCATATTTTACAGCAGGCGGGTAGACTCGGCTATGGTCTCGAAGTATTCCTGACTCACCTCAAGTACGTGAATACATCAACGCTCCCCATATTTTACCAGAGCCTTCTCAGTGCCTGGGAAAGACTTTCCGTGAGCCGTAAAGCGGACACCTACTCCCCAGGGATGTTCGAGGTTGAACCCCTGTTCTTCAACCCTCTCTTCCCTGATGTTCTCAAGAGTCGCCATTTGTGCCAACGCTTTATTGAGGCAGGCATAAACAAAGTATGGCACCTTCGGCCAAACTCCGGTGTCGGGTGGAGGAATGTGGAGGAAATTTCAACCTTGACGGCGATTCGGTCCAAGAGGACAATTGGAACGATTTTGAGGAAAGTTGTTCAAAAACGTCATCAGCTACAGAAACTTTGGACTTGGAATACTTTTGGACACCCCAACGAGTCCCCGTTTCCGAAACTGATTTTTGCCTGCTTTCGCAACGAACTTCCACCTGTAAGCACAGGGACAAGTGTATTGCATGCTGAGAGCAGCAAGAGCCTGTATAGGTGGTGGTTATCTCAAGTTCTTGGTATTCCTCCGCTAAATGGAGTAGCACGATGGAAGAGGCTACTCCCTGCCGGGCCCCCCAATGAACCTGTATGGGAATCAATGTATAGTAAGCTGATCAACAAAAGAACAGGTGATCTTCAGTGGCACCTTGCCCACGGGATCATCCCATGTAATACATATGTATGGAATTTTGCCCCAATATCTGCATGTTGCCCCTTTTGTTCTGTAAATGAGGATGTTTTTCATTTTTTCATTGGCTGTGAAAGACTTTTTCCTTTATTTGAATGGTTAGACTTTGTGTCGTTCAAAATGAATTTCAGATTTACTTTTCGATCCTTTATTTTTGGGCTCAAAAAGAGACGGCAACACAACAAGGACTATGAACTGTTGTGCTTTTTTGTAGCTACAGCAAAGCTTGCCACTTACCTGTCCAGAAAGGAGAAGCGGATTGGTAAGCCCATTCATCAGTGCAAGGTCATGACGTTTTTCAACGCACTGTGTGCTGCAAGGCTAAAACATGAGTTTGAGTTTTCCAAGAGCATGGGCGAAATTGATGGATTTGTGGAAAAATGGTGTTTGAAAAGTGTCTGTGAAGTCCGCCAAAACGAGTTGGTATTATTTTTCTCATGATTGTTCATAATTTCTACAATTCATAATAGTGCTGCAGAAGATTGCATTTGTTTTCGGTAAAAGTTGAACTGATCAACGCATATATCTGTATTGTTTCCTCGCTTCATCGTTTTCTCTTGTTTTTGGCTTTGTTGATTTTATACACTGTACATCCATGCACTTTATAATTTTTGGAATAAAAGGACGTCAAAAGTCAAAAGTCTCTCTCTCTCTCTCTCTTTTTCTTTTTCTTTTTCTTTCTCTTTCTCTTTCTCTTTCTCTTTCTCTTTCTCTCTCTTTCTCTCTCCTTCTCTCTCTTTCTCTCTCTTTCTCTCTCTTTCTCTCTCTTTCTCTCTCTTTCTCTCTCTTTCTCTCTCTTTCTCTCTCTTTCTCTCTTTGTCGTGGCCCCGACTTTGTGAAGGCGGGGGTACACCATCCTCGATGTGGAAGATCTCTGGGTTGCTCCAGGGAGATCAATCGGCTGTCTCCATGCTGTGGGCTTGTCCAGAGAACTATCCAAGGCTATACAACAACAACAAAAACAAAACTTCCACATTCTCTTCAATTTAATTCTCCTCTCCAGGTCTTCAAGACATCTGCACCACTATATCAGATCATCCCCAATTCAAAACCATGATCTTTTCTACCCATGTTAACCCCCCCACCACCTCCCACATCAATTCCTCCCCTTACGAATTTCCATTTTCCCCTCCTGAGAGTATCCACCTTGTCTACCCAATGCATGCTCTCCTGCCCCCCATTCATTCCCACTCCTATTGTTTGTCCAAATCTGCCTCAACTCTGCTGTTGGTGTTTCCCCCTCTGTCAAAACTGTTCGTTTGTCCTGTTTTGTCCTCATCCGTTCAGTGAACTAGTACTATCTCTTCCATGAGCCTCGACTATGTAGCATACAAAAAAAATAATCTTTGGGGGTTAATTCTATGCAGAAACCAGTTTAAATGTGTGAAATCATGTGTCACATTCGTGTGTCATTGACAGAAAGCAGTCAAAAAACGTGTGCAAACCAAGTGCCTAAAAAAAGACAAACTCATGCATTCGCCTAAATATTCATAAGGACAAAACATGTCAGACTCGGTAATGCCGGTTTGCTGGTGAGCCACACACCAGGCAGCCTAACTGTTTAATGACAACTGCACTCCAGATTTGTTTCGCTGCAAAACTCCACCAACTCCTGTGACGTATCACTGCAATTTCTCTTTAGATGTTATGCACGTTTTTATTTGATGTAGCGTTTTGAATAATATATGAGATTTAGAAATAATGCCCTGAGATTCACTGAGCCAGGGACATTCAGCGCATAAAATACGTGGGCCTTCGACCAATCATAGACCGAGAGCTAGTCATTTCATTCCGAGTCTGGAGGTTATTCATTTCATATTTTTGGTGGCAAGAGGTCAATGTGTTTACACAATGAACTTTGTTTCTTAACTCGATTCGGCCATAATGGTGGAGCCAAACTTAATCTTCAGAGATTGCTCCTTCTGGGACATATTTTCTGTTTGTTGAAACGAATAAACATGCGCTGTCCACCAATACTCCTTTTGTCCAGGCGTTGATGAGTTATCCAGTGGGCAGATATGGTTGTCATCTTCAATTTACTATTTCACTTAAAGTTTCCGTCAATGTCCAACTGCATCACAAACAATGGAAAACCACGCAGTGGAATAATCATACACCTCATAGAAACATCCATTGCGATCAATAATGGAAAAGGTGTCACCATGAGATTGTGGCTGATGAAAGTCTTCACTTTTGTTGTAAACGTACAATGGCAAGATTGTATCGCATAATTTCTTTGGATTGTTTCAGACACAGCCACAGCATACTTATTTCACAATTACGGTCTTAGAATTACATGAGTAACCATTCTCATACATGAAGTTAAGTGATTTCTACAGCCATGGCTGGTTTGGTGATTATGACATGGTATCCTTCACAAAGAGGAAGTGAGTTAGTGCCGATATCCTAGACAAATCCCAAATCCTGGCACCTTCAGTGAAACGTCAGGCCTGGCCAGCCAATTCGTGAAATGCAGGCCAGAACGTTTCCTGGGCGACCCCTCATGAAGAGGGAATAATTGGGATCAATTAAATAATTAGTTGTGTGTGTGTGTGTGTGTGTGTGTGTGTGTGTGTGTGTGTGTGTGTGTGTGTGTGTGTGTGTGTGTGTGTGTGTGTGTGTATGTATGTATGTATGTATGTATATGTCGGCCATCATTGGTCATATTACAAAACAAAATCTTTTGCATATGTATACTCTCATGTATTGTCTTTGTGCCAAGTTCGAACAAAATTGGTCATTGCATGTCTGAGAAATGGTTGGAAACACGTTTAAGTAACAAAATGACCACCAGTCGGCCATATTGGATCTGATCTCCAAAATTAATCCTCTTGCCCTTCCAGCCAAAGAAAGCTGCATAAAGTAACCAAGAAATCTACACAAGGTAAGCCATTTGCTTTTTCAAACCCAACCCATGTTCCTCGACAGCTGCAGACAATCACACGTAACACATGCATGAGAATCCCAATGCTACACGCCCCCTCAGCCACCAGATTGGTTTTATAAATCGTTGGCGAGTCATCAGCGACAGTGTAGATAGAAATGTGCACCACCGAGGCTCCAAAGCATGTACCATGTGCAATGCCAATTAATAGCAGTTAACATATAAGTAACAAAGGGCTAACATTGTGTAATTTTTATTGGTTACTTTATGCATCTCAATGTGTCGGCAGTCCCACAGATGGGCATTAAACTGGCATCTCGTCTCCTGGCATTAGTTGGTGGACATGAAAGATCACAAGTTGTCCTTCACAAAGAGTAGGTGAGCTATCACCAGCACCAGGTACAAATTCCTTTGTCCTAACTACTGCTTGGGGGGGGATGGCAAACCGCCCATGATGGCTCTTGTCAACAAACTGCTTTGGCAGTACCAACACTCTGGAACACAGAAAATCACAGAAATCAGAGAACAATACATCGTATCGGATATATATTGTTATGAATTTTGGGTAGGGGGATATATAGATTCAGGTAGATCTGCATAGGTCGGTGCTCTGATTTCGTGAAGAAGAAGAACCATTTCGATGTACAGTAATTCAGGGATCTGTTTAGGCAGTTTGTCAGATTAAGTGTATATCTGTGATCATACAGGGATGATCCTGTGATAGGTAGAGTAGGGATTATGCTAATCCCCCGATTCCCCCGGTATGTCAAACCGAGGTAAGGCGGTATGTCAAACCGAGGTAAGGCCTTGAGGTGTACTGTCCCAGGCTTCAGGACTTGCTTACATAAATTGGGACATGTATTTTGGAGAAGGGGGGCGGGTGAGAGGGATGACATGGCCAGTGAGTGTGATTGGGATGTGTGCCACACAGTGTCTTGTGGGTGGCGTTTGTTTATCTGTAGAGGTTTGGTGTTTTTATGTGGTCATGAGGGTGGAAATTGAGTGTGAGTGGTGATAATTGTGTTTGGAATTGCAAAGTGGTTTTCGAAATGTGGTTTTAAATGTGAACCGGGATTTCACATGATGACAAGCAGGCCATGGCAAAACCTTTTTGTGACCATCTATGGGAAATGTGTTGGAGAATTGAATGGCAGCGAGGGAGGAAATGTGTTTTGTGGATTTTATGGGTGGGGAAGGTGTGCATGTCCGCAGGAACAGATCAAGCTCTGGAGGAGCGATGACTGTGGCTCCCCTCTGCGGTAATTACTCCTGGCAGCCAGTATTGACTGGAAATTGGAGCCCGTCGGGGGTGGGTCTGTTGGGCACCCAGGGGGGAGTGAGATTCCTGGCGACCCGTGTAGCTGCAAAGAAGCAGGAGGCAACGGAGCCTGGTGTGTGGAGACCCCCACCAGTGGGTTACCAGTGAAAAGAGCTGTTTGGCTGTCACGGGCCAAGAGGCAAGGGGGGGGGGGGGGGAGCAAAGAAATTGTAAGTCGGGCGACTTGTTTGGGACTGCGGGCACCACGGCCTGAGGCGCCCCCACCATCTTGATTTTGCGTTACCTCCCCGCTGCTTAGTCGAGAATTGCACACACACGTGTTTAACATCTATGCCATGGTCCTGCAGGGGGGTGAAATATGTGCTCTATTGATTTAATGCTGATGATTTATGGAATGTGTATGAGTGGTTATGTGTTTGTGTTGAATGAATTTGGCAAAATCCACCGAGCCATGTCACTCACCTGTAACACCAGGGCAGGGCCAGTGGAAATTTGGGGTGCATTGGGATGGCCCCTCAGGTAACGTTGTGTCTGGTGGCATCTACCGGGGGACGCGGTCTGTAGGACAGGGGTTGTACAAAGGTTTATGGTGTTTTTGAAGTTTTTGCATAAGGTTAAGGTTTGTGGTTAAGTTCGTTTTAAGTGTTGTTTGTTTCCTCCCTCCACAGGAACTACCAGAAATATTTTTGTAAATATTTGAAATACATGGTTGTTTAAGGTGTTAACATGTTGAGGAGAATAGGTAGGTAGCTTCGGCTCACTTCCCACAGCCCGCCTGATTTATTTCATAGGCTAATTAAGTGTGAGACAGTAAGTGTTAAGACTAGAATGGTGACGCCTGCAGTAAACCTAGCAGGTGCTACGGTTCCAGGCGGGGGGGGGGGGGGGGGTGGGGGGGCTGTGTTATGAATTTTGGGTAAGGGGATATATAGATTCAGGTAGATCTGCATTGGTAGGTGCTCCGATGTTGTGAAGAAGAAGAACCATTTCATTGTACAGTAAGTCAGGGATCTGTTTCGGCGGTTTGTCGGATTAAGTGTATATCTGTGATCGTACAAGGATGATCCTGTGATAGGTAGAGTAGGGATTATGCTAATCCCCCGGTATGTCAAACCTGTGATCATACCTGTGTCCCATATGGCAACACATCCATAGACATTAGCTAGGCCCATTAGCGCACCACACCCTACTTAAATTCCCCCTCTGCCACAATAACAGTACGATTCACAGGAAGCCAGGTCGGGGCACCACCAATGGAGCCGCAGCCAGCCGCATGACCAGCTGGCATGGCAACACACATTGCTCAGGCAGGCAATAGCCATGCCCAGAAGGACTCGTGATTGACAGGGGGGAGGGGCGAGTGAGAAGCAGGCCACCGATTGGCAGAGTCTTGAAGCGACGCACTGATTGGGGAAAAGGAGAGCTGACGTCACGAGACGGCCGGTAAAATGACTCGCTCGCCGGCATTTTGTCCTCTTCCTTCTGCCCTCTCGTGTTGGACTGCTCTCTTGAGTTTGGACATTCGGCTTGCCTTGGACTTTCTTCTTTTCTTGCCCTCCGCCATTGCTCTCTGACCCTGGACCCTTGCTTGTTGGACGTTGGAAAGACGTTGGAGCGCCGACAATCCTTTTACCCGGCATTCACGCACGGGACCTCGTGAGTGATCGCGCGGGGACGCGAGGCTTGCCACGCAGCGGCGTACGTGGGCCTGGTGGAGTGCGAACGAGGGTGCATCGAGGCCTAATTCCCACCAATCGGAGCCGTGTCCGGACTGCACGCTTGGGGCCTGGACGACGTGCTCGGACCTGACGAACCCTGACACACCTCAGCTAGATGGAGATAAGCTGCACCACAGAACACAACGGTTTATTTCATTAATTCTTCCCCTGTGCTTGTATTTGAAGTAAGGTGTATGGGATCCCAATTTTGGTCATATTTAGTTACTGGCGCGTTATTTTCCTGTCCTGATATTTATTTAATAAACGCTTGTATAATTTTCCCAAACACCTTCAATTCCGTTTTGTGTGAGTTTAACTATTTGCAGGGTTGAAGACTGCACGCGAACTGTCAAGTAAATTCCCACATCTTCTTCTTTTCTTTCTTCCTCCTATATATCTTCCTCCTATATATCTTCCTCCTATATAATTATCTTCCTTCATATAGAGTGAAGTCCGTATTTGTTCGTCGCCTCGGAATTAAAGCTCGCTTTGGCTATTCATGATTTCCCCGGTCTTAACCGAGGGGGTCACGCGTTAATATCTAGTGATCTCGTTCGTCAAGTCGTGCACAACTTCTGGTGACATTCATGATCAGATTTCTCAAAACAGCCCTTTCCAATCCTGCTTCCCGAAGCTCCTGCAGACACAGCTTGGTTGCAGCCATTACCCCATCCCCATCCATCCAGCACCTACAATGTCTGCCTATTCTTCTTCTTCCCTTCCCTGCATGGTTGATTTCTCCAAACGTTCGTTTTCTGCATGTGTGGTTTGTCCAAAGTATGACAGTTTCTGTTTTTGCACCGGCGGTTCTAATGTACAAGGTGGTCTAATTTCTTCAAGCACTGATTTGTTAGTTCTTCCTGCAGTCCATGGATTTTTTACATTAATCTCCAATACCACATTCCAAAACTGTCAATCTTCTTCCTTTCTTTTTCACTGTCCATGACTCACATCCATACATTGCAACTGGAAATACCGGATCATCAACCAGCCTCCTCTGGGTTTGTTTTGTCACATCCTTGCCTTTCCATATCTTTTTCAATCCTGACATCGCTGTTCTCCCCAATGTTAACCATCTATGGATTTCTCCTCCACATTCTCCACTTTCCTGTGATCTCTCTGATCAACCTTTGATCTCAGGAAGATGAAACTTTCCACTATTTCCACTTTATAGTCTTAACCGATCACCTTTTCACCGATCAAACACACCGATCTTCTCCGTTGACAAGATTTTGGTCTTTTTTCACCTTCCTTCCTTTTCACTTTTCTTCTTCACTGTCTGCAACAATTTCACAAAGTCATCTTTACTTTCTCCCAAGCAGCGTGGTATCATCAGAATACCTTAGATTGTTGATACATCGTCTTCCAATCCTGACTCCAGCCTCATCCAAGTTTGACTTTCTCATGATGTACTCACTGAGTCACGATACAGATTGAGCAAGTAAGGGGAGACAATACACTCCTGTTTAACCCCTTTTCCAATCCCAAACCATTGGCTCTCCATACTCTGTCCTTCGTGGAGCTTCTTGTTTAGTGTACAAACTTATCAGATCTATCAGGTTCTCCGACATCCCCATTTCTCTCAGCATAATCCACATCATTCATCATCAACACACTCAAAAGCTTTGCTACAATCTATAACACACAGATACACTTCTTTTGATATTCCCTTGTTTTTTGCATGATCCACTTCACTCAGATTTGCGATTTGATCTCCAGTACCTCTTCCTCTTCTGAAACTTGCTTCCTCAACGTGCATTTCACGCCTACTGAAGTCTCTCTTACAGACCCCCAATCCTGGAGCTAAACATGCTTGTGATCTCTCTGATCTTTAAAGCTTGGAGTTGACTAAACGGTTGAGGTGGCTGGCTTAAGATCTTGGGGTCTTGAGTACAAGCCCCTGTTGTGCCATCAGAACACCGGGTGTGTTGACTCAACGTGTCATCCCTCGAGGTCGGCAAAATGAGTACCAGCTTACTGGAATTAGTGCGCACTGTATCAGCCGCACTCCCATCAATGATGCAACCAGCAGCCTCGAAATAATATAATCATACGAAATACAAAATAATAATCTGATCTTTCCACTCTGCAATTTCTCGCTCCGTTGTCATTTTCTATCTCTTTGCATGCCTCTGATATATATTTTTGTCTTTCCTAGCTTGTCGTTGGAAGTCAGAATTTAGCCGCTTCTGCACCTTTGGTTTTCATCTCTGTTCTTCTGTTTGCAATACCAATTATCTATTTTGACAGACATTAAATTTAGCCTTCTTCTTTCTGCTTGCTTTTTGGATGCTGTTTTTGGCCTCTTCCTTTTGCAATGTTTTCATCCTCTTGCCACAATTTTCTGGCATTCTGTCAACAAGGTTTTAAAAAAACCTTTATTATTTTTTAAAAAACCGTTTATAAAACGATTTTTAAACCTTTATTGCATATTGTTTAGATACATTTTCAAAATCATGCTTGGTCATATTTTGATTTTTTTTTTTACCTTTCCCAAATCGACTCGTAGTTTTGCAACACGGGGTTCATGATCTGTCCCACAGTTTGCGCCTGGCAGAGCATTGTGAGGTTGCACAGCACTTCTACCTCCGTCTTCTATTGATTTGAATGTAGTCAGTCTGATTTATACATTGTCCACCAGGTGAAATCCATGTGAACAGTCTACACTTTGGTTGTTTGATGAACCATATATTTGTAATAATGAGATAATTCTCCACACACAACTCCAGCATTCGCTTCCCTCACTCATTTTGGATACCCAGTCAGTGCTTTCCTGCAAACCCTGGTTCTTTTGCTTTTCCTATTTTTACATTCTTGTCTCCTATATTATGAAAACATCTTCTTTAGGCACCTGTTGTACAACTTCCTGCAACTTTCCATAAAATTCCTACACATTTTATTTTTGCTGCTGCAGCATTTGGAGTATATAATCTGAATATGGATGGTGTTCACTGGATGTCTTGTGAACTTGACCGATATTTATCTGTCATTGACTGGATTGCATTCCAGTGCTGACCAAGCTTTTTTCTTAATGCAAATCCCTGCCACTCCCTTTATTTTCCAGGTTTCGTGACCAGAAATGAACACTGTAATTGTCAGATTGAAACTGCTCCCAGACCAGTCCATTTAAGTTCACTTATCCCCAAATTTTCAGTTCCTGTCCTTTCCATTTCTCTCTTTATTACATCTAACTTTCCCCGATTCACGGACCTTACATTCCGTGTTCCTGGTTTGCGAACTTTTGAGAAGCTCAATGTTCGACTTTCACTTCTGGCGACTTCAGCGACTGCATTTTCTTGCAGGTTAGTCGAGTCCCGTCATAACAGCCAATCCAACTCATCAAAGCACTTTGCTCTTCCCCAGTAACCATTTCAAGGCTAATGAGCCCCATCTCTCTGAAGCAGTGACAGCATCCATTTTAACTCACCTGGAACATAGTTCAGGTGAGGTATTAGCATTGCGCGATGTCTGTCAGTCAGTCAGTCAGTCAGGCTGTATATACCCAACTGCAAAGCCGCAATGAGCTGGCGAAGCCAAAGCCTCTTGCCACTATTTTTACCCATCACTATGGCATCAGTAGGTTAGGTAGTTGGTAGTAGGTAGGTGTAGTAGGTACCATACCTAGTTCAAAATGACACCATTTGCATTCTGGATGAGATTAAAGTTTATAAAATGTACTTCTTGATTAATTTGGTGAATTCCGTCTCAATTTCGGATATTTCCGGCTGCGAGATTTCTAAAAAAAATTCTTCGTCAATTTTAGAATATTTGACGCCGTTTTCAGCCTTCGAAATGCGGTAATAAGCTTTTTAAAAATACTTTTTCAAATGCTCGAATCTCTTTGGTTCCGGTGTTTGGTGAAGATTTTCTTTGAAGATAACCAGTGCCCGTGCGGCCCGGGGAACGAGGTTGGTCTTAAAGTATTTTAATTACAAATTAGAGGTGCATAAGATTGTGAATCAAACAACGACGGGTGAAACATACTCCTATTGGACTTTTTCGCAATTTTTTATGCATACTGCTGCACCCGCAAGATGGCGGCCTCCATGGAGCAATTTGGTGTGTCAAAAATTCAAAATTCTCAAAGGATCCAGAAAAATCTGGCTTTTCAACATAAAAGTATTTTAATTACAAATTAGAGGTGCATAAGATTGTGAATCAAAAAACAATGGGTGATACAAACTCCTATTGAACTTTTTCGCAACTTTTTATGCATACTGCCGCATCCACAAGATGGCGGCCTCCATGGAGCAATTTGGTGCATCAAAGCTTGGAAATTCTCAAAGGATCCAGAAAAATGTGGCTTTTTAACATAAAAGTGTTTTAATTACAAATTAGATGTGGATAAGATTGTGAATCAAACAAAGACGGATGAAGCAAACTCCTATTGAACTTTTTCGCAATTTTTTATGCATACTTCCACATCCGCAAGATGGCGGCCTCCATGGAGCAATTTTGTGCGTCAAAGCTTCGAAATTCTCAAAGGATCCAGAAAAATCTGGCTTTTCAACATAAAAGTATTTGAATTACAAATTAGAGGTGCATAAGATTGTGAATCAAAAAAAGACGGGTGATACAAACTCCTATTGAACTTTTTCGCAATTTTTTATGCATACTTCCACATCCGCAAGATGGCGGTGTGGAAGTACTGTACTGCATTAATGTACTGTATGGCATGGTATTAAATGTACTGTATGGCATTAATCAAAACCAATATGGAAGTAGAGATCTTGACATCATAGTGATCGTTGGAATTGGAAAACGAAGCAGATAGACGATTTCGTAAATGAATGTCAGGAATTTGCACGAACGTGGTAATCTCTTGTTCACCTGGTCACAGCCCCGGGCTAGAGCACCCTCCTATTGTGAGGCAAATGCAACTCCCAGCAGGGGGCGGGGGGGGGGGGGCGAACCGGCTCCAGTGAGGCGACCGAGTAACGGATTAGAAGCAGCGGAGAAGGGATTACGATTTCAGCGGACAGAGGATTAACTCAAGCGTGCCGATATAAACCAGAACAGACTTTGATTCAGGAGCACTCATCCTCAGAAGCCCTGCACGACGGAATGAACGCATACCACGAGTTCGGCGCTGCAGCCGAACAAGAAGGACTATGCGGATAGAGTTAACCTGGTCCATTGAGTTAAACGATATTATTTGGTAATGGAATGAAGTGAATAACCAGTTAATAAAGTTGTGACCTTTTGTAAAACCTGTTTCCGACCATTGGCGTCTTGAGTCTCACCCACCACTTCCCTGACAATCTGGAGGCACCGCTGGAATTTCGAGTGGACGTCGCCAAGGTAAGCATAGCGTCTTGGGGATGGTCCATTATGAAATATGAATTCTGAATCATGGTGGAGGATGTGTGTGGGACTTGTGATTGTCCATAGGTAATCCAAGGATGGAACGTTTTAAATGATTCTATTATTCGTGAGCTTGCGAGGATATGTACATTATACGCTGGGTATTAAAAGCCTTACTCTGGTCTGCAGGCAAATCGGCTCATGAAGTGCACCATGAGGCGATTTGTTTGCCGGTTCGGTAAGGTTCGGTAAGGTCCGTACACGTGTACAATCGTGTACACCCGTTTTAAATAAATAAATAAATAATTTTTTTTCAGTTTTCCCGCCATGTCTAAAACTCGTTTGATTACAATATAAATTAATGACAGACAACGCCACCTCATGCCGGTCCAGAATTATTGTGAAAGATGGTGATTGGATGAAAATTGCATACCGACACTCCCTCACTGTCCCTCATTGTCCCTCATGTTCATTCCGGCTACCTGTCTCTTGCTCCTGCTCATTCCCCTCCCTCTAGTTCCCATTGGCGGACGTTTTGCGAGAAGCAAAGCGTTTTGCAGGAAGCTTCCAGGAAGCTTCCAGGAAGCAAAGCCAGGGCTGTTGCTTTTTCGTGTTTTTTCCTCTGCTCCCTGTGTTTGATATACTAGGGCATGCCCGTACTATATCTATATCTAAAATTATATCCCCCCCCCGCCCCCTCTATTTACATGAAATGGTTTGGTCCAAAGCGAACGGCTTGCGAGTGGTGACAATCCCCCCCCTCTATTTACATGCAATGGTTTGGTCCAAAGCGAACGGCTTCCGGAGTTTGGTAAAGAAATCGCCATCGCGTGCACAAACGCGCAGGAAAGCGAATGAAACGCAAATTCGTTTTTATTAGTTGTAAAACATAGTTTAACGCCAACATAGTTTGCAAACGTGAAATAAATGAATACGCTCTCAAATGTGCCATCCGAGGCAGAGTGTGCCCGCCACGTTCGGCACACGCGATTGTTCGCTGCTCTCTGATTGGTTGAATCGATTTTTGGACATAGCTCGGTAAGTAATTGTCCGATTAATATGAAACCTTGAAAAGGCACATCCTCGGGTCCCCAGCAATATACCTGGCAAGTTAAAAGTATATCGGACCCGTGGTTGTCGAGAAACAGCGGTCACAGACAAACAAACGTACAGACAGAGATTACTGGAATTATAGATAGATAAATCCCAATTCAAAAGTCAAGTGAATTGGATGAAAATTAAGGATTTTGAAATTGTTGTTGACTTTTGGCCTATGTTGAATAAAATAGTTGTTGATTGAACTAGTTGACGGATATATAAATCCCAATTCAAAAGTCAAGTGAATTGGATGAAAATTAAGGATTTTGAAATTGTTGTTGACTTTTGGCCTATGTTGAATAAAATAGTTGTTGATTGAACTAGTTGACGGATATATAAATCCCAATTCAAAAGTCAAGTGAATTGGATGAAAATTAAGGATTTTGAAATTGTTGTTGACTTTTGGCCTGTGTTGAATAAAATAGTTGTTGATTGAACTAGTTGACGGATATATAAATCCCAATTCAAAAGTCAAGTGAATTGGATGAAAATTAAGGATTTTGAAATTGTTGTTGACTTTTGGCCTATGTTGAATAAAATAGTTGTTGATTGAACTAGTTGACGGATATATAAATCCCAATTCAAAAGTCAAGTGAATTGGATGAAAATTAAGGATTTTGAAATTGTTGTTGACTTTTGGCCTATGTTGAATAAAATAGTTGTTGATTGAACTAGTTGACGGATATATAAATAAATCCCAGTTCAAAAGTCAAGTGAATTGGATGAAAATTAAGGATTTTGAAATTGTTGTTGACTTTTGGCCTATGTTGAATAAAATAGTTGTTGATTGAACTAGTTGACGGATATATAAATCCCAATTCAAAAGTCAAGTGAATTGGATGAAAATTAAGGATTTTGAAATTGTTGTTGACTTTTGGCCTATGTTGAATAAAATAGTTGTTGATTGAACTAGTTGACGGATATATAAATCCCAATTCAAAAGTCAAGTGAATTGGATGAAAATTAAGGATTTTGAAATTGTTGTTGACTTTTGGCCTATGTTGAATAAAATAGTTGTTGATTGAACTAGTTGACGGATATATAAATCCCAATTCAAAAGTCAAGTGAATTGGATGAAAATTAAGGATTTTGAAATTGTTGTTGACTTTTGGCCTATGTTGAATAAAATAGTTGTTGATTGAACTAGTTGACGGATATATAAATCCCAATTCAAAAGTCAAGTGAATTGGATGAAAATTAAGGATTTTGAAATTGTTGTTGACTTTTGGCCTATGTTGAATAAAATAGTTGTTGATTGAACTAGTTGACGGATATATAAATCCCAATTCAAAAGTCAAGTGAATTGGATGAAAATTAAGGATTTTGAAATTGTTGTTGACTTTTGGCCTATGTTGAATAAAATAGTTGTTGATTGAACTAGTTGACGGATATATAAATCCCAATTCAAAAGTCAAGTGAATTGGATGAAAATTAAGGATTTTGAAATTGTTGTTGACTTTTGGCCTATGTTGAATAAAATAGTTGTTGATTGAACTAGTTGACGGATATATAAATCCCAATTCAAAAGTCAAGTGAATTGGATGAAAATTAAGGATTTTGAAATTGTTGTTGACTTTTGGCCTATGTTGAATAAAATAGTTGTTGATTGAACTAGTTGACGGATATATAAATCCCAATTCAAAAGTCAAGTGAATTGGATGAAAATTAAGGATTTTGAAATTGTTGTTGACTTTTGGCCTATGTTGAATAAAATAGTTGTTGATTGAACTAGTTGACGGATATATAAATCCCAATTCAAAAGTCAAGTGAATTGGATGAAAATTAAGGATTTTGAAATTGTTGTTGACTTTTGGCCTATGTTGAATAAAATAGTTGTTGATTGAACTAGTTGACGGATATATAAATCCCAATTCAAAAGTCAAGTGAATTGGATGAAAATTAAGGATTTTGAAATTGTTGTTGACTTTTGGCCTATGTTGAATAAAATAGTTGTTGATTGAACTAGTTGACGGATATATAAATCCCAATTCAAAAGTCAAGTGAATTGGATGAAAATTAAGGATTTTGAAATTGTTGTTGACTTTTGGCCTATGTTGAATAAAATAGTTGTTGATTGAACTAGTTGACGGATATATAAATCCCAGTTCAAAAGTCAAGTGAATTGGATGAAAATTAAGGATTTTGAAATTGTTGTTGACTTTTGGCCTATGTTGAATAAAATAGTTGTTGATTGAACTAGTTGACGGATATATATATCCCATTCAAAATAGTAAAAATTGTGGTAACGTTTCTTTGTAACTTTGTAAAGTTGTAACTTTGTAAAGTTTCAACAAAAGTTGTTGTAAAGTTGTAAAGTAAAGTTTGCAACATTGAAATAATGTTGTTGTAAAACGTTTCCACAACGTCGCTACAACGTTTCACTTTCGTTGTTGCGACGTTTTGCTCCAACGTTTTGGGGACACTCAAATGTTAAGTAAATCGGATAAGAATTCACGAGTTATTTAATCATTAGCGATTAATGAAGTACTTATTTAATTAATAACATTTCTTATTACATTACAGTAATTACATTACAGTAATTACCTGAGGTAATTACAGTAATTACAGTTCCGGTAATTACAGTAATTACAGTAATCATTACAGTAATTGCAGTAATCTTATTACAGTAATTACATTACATTAACTCAGGCACCTTTTGAGTAAGGAAGCTGATATTTGGACATGACACTGACCAAGTGATGTGGCTGTCAAGGAAAATTTTGATTTATTGATTAATCATTTAATAAATTAACTCGTTGATTTATAAATGACTTATTTAATTAAAATTCCTCAGAGATACATCTTCGGATGAAATACTTGCAGATTGGTTATGCTATGAGCCAATTGATTAAGGAAAATATTTTGTGATGGCTATATTGGCAATTTCGTGGCCATATTCGTGGCAACTCAGTTAGTGCCACTGCACCTTTAAAATGCATCCCTGCGTTCATTTTTCGATCGATTGAGTTGAAATTTTGAACAATCGGATCTGGACTGTCGTTATTAACGACTCTAGCACGCACCCGTCCAATCAGGATGGAGCGGTATGGTCCCCGGATTATCACTGCCCGCAGTTTTAATTAGTTTTACTTTTTCTCTTGGTCATATAATTTTGAAGACATGCATGTCATGATATAGGAAATGTTTGTTCTGTTGAACGGAATAAATGTTGTTTATTTTTGTGGGTGTGTATTTTTTGTGTATTTTGGATATATTTTCACGACTAATTCCAGTTAACATCCTGCAAAATTTGCTCGTTTGCTGGCCGAGTCGAAATTGCGTTGAGTTCCTATGGCATGCGCCATTAAAAGCGCTGTGTAATGGTTGAGCTCCCTTTATTACCTTTTGGTCATGCGGATGAGCAGACAAAGTGACGAATGCTGCGGCTGGAGCAGTAGAAGCGATGTTTTTAATTGAAACGATGTAATGAGTAATTAAAAGTGGGAGGGGGCAACACCATGCATACCTCTTTTAAGGTGTGTATAAACCCTGGAATAAACGTGGGAGGGGGCAACACCACGCATACCTCTTTTAAGGTGTGTATAAACCCTGGAATATTTCAGCAATCAATACGATGCTGAAATGATGTAATTTACTGTGTAAGAGGGTCGACCTTGGGTTTGTTTGGGTTTTGTTGTTTATTTTTGTGGGTGTGTATTTTTTGTGTATTTTGGATATATTTTCACGACTAATTCCAGTTAACATCCTGCAAATTTGCTCGTTTGCTGGCCGAGTCGAAATTGCGTTGAGTTCCTATGGCATGCGCCATTAAAAGCGCTGTGTCATGGTTGAGCTCCCTTTATTTCGTTTTGGTCACGCGGATGAGCAGACAAAATGACGAATGCTGCGGCTGGAGCAGTGGAAGCGATTTTTTGAATTGTTCAATGATTATTCAATATTGTTATGACTTATTGTCAATAGGTATACTAAGTGGCCATGAGGTAGCCTGTTGCTATGTACAGTTTTATTCTATTGTTGATTATACCACATAGCTGTGGTGATAAAGGAAATGTTCGTTTTAAATAGATGATTATGATAGGACCATGACTATAAAATCATGATGATTATTATGAATGATATCATAGGGTTCAAATGCAGAATGATTGCATGAACTTGGGAAAGAACTTTCAAGCCCTATGGGATAAATTGGGTGTTACAAGCGATGGAGTTTCAAAATTTAGCATGATTGAAGGAATTTTACAGTCTTATTTCAGGAGTTTTACGAAATTTATATTGCCAAGAGATTTTGGGTACTATTAAAAGAAAAAAAATGATGAGATATTTTTCCCAATGAACTTTAATATCTGCCATCCATTTTGGCTGTCTCACGAATGAAGGATGAGTTGCCTTTAGTGGTTGCAAAGAAAATTTGTGGAGACCAGGCAAAATGGGGAAATATGTCAGATATGACCCAAGGACAGGACGGTGATTCATCAATTGACATGAGGTATGAACCAGAGGTGACGACCGATGAGATTCGATCTCAGTCAATGGATGGACCTGTCCTGACATCATTGGGGAAAGGGCTTATGCAAGGAGTCATCCAAAATGATTAATTTGATTTATTGATGAATATTGATGAATTAATTGAAATTGAATAATTGATTGAATTGTTGATTGATTGAATCTAATTGATTGAATTTAATTGAATAAATTTAACTGGATAAATTGAATTGAATAAATTAAATTGAATATATTGATCGTTTGATTGATGAAAATGCGGTCTCAAGAAAGAAGCTTTAATATCTTTGTGAGATATTATCAATGTGAAGACAACCTTGGAAAATTGAGCAAGGTGGTGAGTTTATATATAGATATATATGTGCGGTTACCATTGTATGATTTCCCCGTCAACAGAGCGGACTCCTGAGGATTCACCCATTTCATACAGACCCTCTGGCTCATCTGCAAATACTGATCTGTGAGATTGGATTGTGCAAAAGCCACAGGTGAGGGAGATTCTCTGGAAATCACCATTTGAACAGGTGGAGAGGTCCTTCCTGGAGGTACGAGTGAAGCTTTAGAGGAACAAACTACAACACATCCAACGCTACTTTGATAAAAGGCAGAATGGGAAATGGAGGCTGCAAGAATACACAAGGACAACCAGAGATTCCACAAAAAGGTACTTGTACACATCATATGTACGACCGTTGTGGTGCCGAAGCTATAAGGCAGGTCGAGAATTGGTATTTGTGGACAAAGGGACATGATGAGGAGTTTCCAAGAGATGGTACATTTGAGCGAAGTCGATTGGAAAGATTGGAACAAAGATTGAAAGCCAGGAAGAGACAGAATCTAACGGTAGACTGGCTTGCATTCCATCTTTGGGATGGTGAATCCAGACAACGGGAACAGCAAGAACGGATAACGGATCTAGAACTTAAAATAAAAAGGATACAGGATACAGTGGAGGAGACAAATGCACAACTGCCCTCGAAATTAGGAATGAAAGGGACAGTTGTCCCATCTGATTTCCAGTTGTCTCCCCAAAAAGGACGGTACAGAGAATTTTTTCGTGTTTCGGGAGATAACGAGAGATTGCAGTGGCAACTCAGGGATGTAGAGATGCAGCCCAGCAATACAAGTGCACAGGTGCACAGACCAGGCAACGACAGAAACCGGTGTTTCAAGTGTGGACGGATGGGACATTGGAAAAGAGGATGTCCGTATACCAAAAGGAAGACAAGTTCATAGGGTAAACTAAGATCAAGGGTACCAGTGCTGACCGATACCTCAGACAATGATTAGGCCTTCATTGCGGCAAATCCCAAATGACGATTGGCCTCAACAAATTAGATTACTGGACAAACATGAATAACTGTCGATGATTCTTGTGTCTGAAAAGGTTTTCGGAGCAAGAATTATTCATTTTTTCTTTTGCTTGTAAGCAAATTAGTAATTAATTGATCAAATGCCGAAATTGGATCTTTTATGTTGGGCACAAAATTTTAAATTTACAAAGTTGGAACAATTGCTTTGCAAATTTTTGAAACCAAGTGACAAGAGTCACATGATGATCAGGTGGGAATTTCGGACTAGTGTTCCGCATGATTGATAGGTCAGTGGTCGACTGACATGCAAATGGGTGTGTAGTCAAATTTGGATAAATTATGGTGGGAACTGAAAGGGTAATTTCAATGTGACATCATAGGGGTTTTCTAAAAAATAAACTTTTTGGTCCATTTGCGTATTAGCATTTATAAAATTGAAGGACAAATTTTATGAAAATGATATAAAACTGACACCCATCCTGATCTGTAAATAATGGTTCCAACGCAAACAAATATGCATAATGCATGCGTGTGTGTGTGTTTTGTGTATCAATGTTTGTGTTTGTTGTTTTTGTTTTTGTGTATCAATCTTACAAGATTGTTGACACCGACAGTGTGCCTTGTCTGGAAAATAGATAGTTCCATGGGAATGGGATCGCATATCGAGAGAATTCGTAAAAATAAAAATAAAAATAAAAATAAATAGAAATATAATTTGATTATGAAAATTATCACTTTTGTCAAGGGATATGGAGAATAAAGATTTGATTTGCTGAGTTATGAGCAGCTATTCATTAATAAAAAAAAAATTGGAAGTAATCTTGGGATTCCATTGTGATCGAATTTATATGAGAATCAAAGCTATTTATGGATATGAGCTTCATAAAAATGTGGGAGTACAAAATTAGCCAAATTTTGGAGAGGTCTTACACTGACTTCCCAGAGTACTCTGCTCATGGATTTTTATAAATACTAGGGCATTGCCCGTACGTGGGTGCCCGTTCCTTGCCAATGCCCGTACTATATCTATATCTAAAATTATATCCCCCCCCTCTATTTACATGAAATGGTTTGGTCCAAAGCGAACGGCTTGCGAGTGGTGACAATCCCCCCCCTCTATTTACATGCAATGGTTTGGTCCAAAGCGAACGGCTTCCGGAGTTTGGTAAAGAAATCGCCATCGCGTGCACAAACGCGCAGGAAAGCGAATGAATCGCAAATTCGTTTTTATTAGTTGTAAAACATAGTTTAACGCCAACATAGTTTGCAAACGTGAAATAAATGAATACACTCTCAAATGTGCCATCCGAGGCAGAGTGTGCCCGCCACGTTCGGCACACGCGATCGTTCGCTGCTCTCTGATTGGTTGAATCGTTTTTTGGACATAGCTCGGTAAGTAATTGTCCGATTAATATGAAACCTTGAAAAGGCACATCCTCGGGTCCCCAGCAATATACCTGGCAAGTTAAAAGTATATCGGACCCGTGGTTGTCGAGAAACAGCGGTCACAGACAAACGTACAGACGTACAGACAGACAGACAGAGATTACTGGAATTATAGATAGATAAACTTGAATTTTATCAGCATATAAATTGTGCTGTATGTATGGATGTGTTTTAGGCATAGATGATATGGGAAAATAGTAAAGAAAATTTTGCTGGTTTGAACTATTGTGGGTTTTCAGTTCTGGAGTTCAAACAAAGTCACTGGTTAACAGATGAGAAAGGATAGTAAATAAATTATTCGATGCTGGGCAAATTAAGTATGATATTACTAAGACTTATGAGAGCTATTGTTCTTCCTTACAGCAGTGGAAAATTATTGGAAAAAAAAATTAGATCCAACATAATGAATCTATAAAAGAATGTGATAGGGATAATATCCTCAATTTGTACTAATTATTTGATTGTGGGTAAAGCAATTAATTTATCGTAGTGGATTGTTAACAGCAGCCTGAAAATGTCCTGAGAGTGTGCATCCATGTAATCAGAAATCCCAGATTTGTTTTTACAAACAACATTTTGGTAGAGGTCTTGTGTGGACGAACACTTCCTTGGTAGATAAAAAACGGTACTGCATGCTGGCAGCCACTTTTGCGGCCAGTTAGGCCAAACAAATTGAGAGGAAATTGTAGTTAAATACGTAAGTTACACATGGCTATTTGAAAAAAGGAAATTTGTTGAGATGGGAAACATTTTTCGAAGGTTTATTAAAGTGTTATAATATGACATGTGGCAAGGCAAACTATTGGATGGGAAAATTAGATCTGGCTATAGAATAAATTTATTGACCCCTTGAAGTTAATTCTTCGAATCATTGTTTCACTGGCATTTTTTGTTCAAATTGGAAATAGTTTGGTAGAGCTTTGGTTAAAACCTTTGGTTGCGGTATCTTGGAACGAAATGATAAACCATAGGAGATTGATAAGAATAGGAAAAATATGGACCCAAAATAGAAAGTTGGATTCATGCCCCTCATTGCAAACAAGCACATGGGGCTAAGGTGGACGATCCCACAGAAAATGAGGCTGCACCTAGCAGCCCAGCAGAACATTCAGTGGCAGATAAATGATAGTCGTGATTGACAGTCATTCGAATTACATTTTAACACCCCTTGCATTGATAAACATTACATTTTCAACATGTGATATTCCTACTTGGGATAGTGACATTTATTTGCCTACATGACATACAATTACCTGCTGATATTAATACAACATGAGTGAAAAATGTATCACAACTACACTCATGATCAGGGGATTGAGTTCAACCCCGGGAGATAGGGGGATAAGGGTAAGACAAATAATCTGATTTATGTTACATATTAAGGGATTTTCTTTATTTACCTTTTAGAAAGCTTGTTAGTTTGGTATATAATGTTGAATGTCATCGACATATAATTATGTCATAGGTATGAATATATACAAGGAGTAGCAAACTTGTTTGTTGGTTTAGTAGTTATATTGGCAATTGTTTTAGTGGTGGCTTGCTTAAAAGCCTTAGTGACGGTGTGTTTGAATAAGGTAACCAACAACACGATGATAACGCATGGTGACAAATGAGGAAAGAAATGTGGAACCAGAAAAGGAAGATTTTTATGGCGACATAAATACTGAGATTAAAAGATTAAATCAAGTGATGTTGCAAATGAATACAGTAGAATTAAGATAATGGCATAACGACAATGTTATGAGTTGTGTCAATTACAATATCAGTGAACTCATATCACCACGAGTGACACACTGTTAGAAAAAAAAAAAAAAAAAAAAAAAAGAGGGAAAAGAAAAAGTGGAGAGGAATTATGGTAATAATACATTATGCTTAATTTGTTGGTTTGGGAAAATTGTTGTTGGGAATTAGATATTCCCGTTTGTGATTGTAATCATATACAATTTATTTTCTTAGAGTAGTGCTAAAATACCTGCATGAGTTAATTTTTGAACTATATTAACCTGAAAGCAATTGTGGATGCTATTCTTAGTTTAGTAGTGAAATACATACCTGATTGAATATTATTTGTGTGACGCATATAAATGAATATAACTTTTTTGTGTTAAGGAAAAACAACAAATTGTTGAATGTGAAACTGTCGGAAGATATACATGATTATGCTGATTTCATGGTAAGATGTACCCTATCTGATTCAGTGTGTGTGGAAAGCAGATTCAGATGTGACTGAGCATAAGGATAAGACGAGATCACATTTGAAGGGGGTGCTAACGGAATTGGGAAGAAGTTCGAGAAAGAAAATTTGTGGCTAAAAAATGAAGTTAAACGTGGCATACACCCTCTTTCTCAAAGAATGATGAAGACATTCCCCCGTGTAACTTGGAGATGAATGCTTACCTTCACCAAGGAAATTTATGTGACCATTTGCCTGGATCACACTGCAACATATGAAAGAAAGGCGATCACTTACTCTTGTTCGAAGGCTTCGAACATTCATCACATCAGAAGTTGCAGGACAACGACATTTTACCTGCAACCTCTGTGAAATGCGGGGACATATGTTATTACTTCACCAACTTCCGGGGAGCCAGCATGGAGCTGCAAACCAATGGCTGTGCCTTTTCACAACAGCTGTGCACGATTTTGCGGGCCACTCCTGGTATGGACCATGGATGACCTGAACACCATGGTCCCAACATCATTGTGGATGCATCCGGCATCCCTGTTCCACATCTTGCTGGCCAATCAACGTCACACCAATACTTGCTGCCCACTCATAATGAGGGAGGAGGCAAGTCGACTACAACTGGGCGAAGGCCTTGTTCAAGGAATCATTATGGTTCACAGCAAAAAAATTGGCAAGAATGCTACATGGAGAGCAGGGTCAGTCTATGACTCCGCAATGTTACCACAACAGTGAAATCCTACACGAAGTAGTGCAGGAGCTATGAAGACACTAGGAGAAAATGTTTCATACCTGGATTCAAACACAAGTGATCAGCCCTTCCTTTCAAACAAAGTCAACATTTGTGTGGAGGCAAACGTTTTTGCCAGATGGTGCAGATGCTTTACAAAACTTGAAAATGAAGTGAAATTGTTGTATCTTGGTGATGGTGAAGTGTTGTTTTGAAAAGATATTTGTGATGCAAATGCAATAGATTGAACAATATGGAAGGAGTCAATGACCAACGAAATGTTTTGTGATTCTTGCAGGATGACGGTGTATGCCTAAGGGAATTTGATTACCAAAGTTATGATTATTTACTTATACTTGTAATGATGTTTACTTGCAGTGATTGATTATTTACGTATACTTATATTGATGTTTACTTGTAGTGATGGATTGTTTACTTATATTGATGTTTAGATTAATGGTTAATATAAACAAAAACAAAAAAATGAGGGAATTGTGGAAGTACTGTACTGCATTAATGTACTGTATGGCATGGTATTAAATGTACTGTATGGCATTAACAAAACCAATATGGAAGTAGAGATCTTGACATCATAGTGATCGTTGGAATTGGAAAACGAAGCAGATAGACGATTTCGTAAATGAATGTCAGGAATTTGCACGAACGTGGTAATCTCTTGTTCACCTGGTCACAGCCCCGGGCTAGAGCACCCTCCTATTGTGAGGCAAATGCAACTCCCAGCAGGGGGGGGGGGGGCGAACCGGCTCCAGTGAGGCGACCGAGTAACGGATTAGAAGCAGCGGAGAAGGGATTACGATTTCAGCGGACAGAGGATTAACTCAAGCGTGCCGATATAAACCAGAACAGACTTTGATTCAGGAGCACTCATCCTCAGAAGCCCTGCACGACGGAATGAACGCGTACCACGAGTTCGGCGCTGCAGCCGAACAAGAAGGACTATGCGGATAGAGTTAACCTGGTCCATTGAGTTAAACGATATTATTTGGTAATGGAATGAAGTGAATAACCAGTTAATAAAGTTGTGACCTTTTGTAAAACCTGTTTCCGCCCATTGGCGTCTTGAGTCTCACCCACCACTTCCCTGACAGCGGCCTCCATGGAGCAATTTTGTGCGTCAAAGCTTCGAAATTCTCAAAGGATCCAGAAAAATGTGGCTTTTTAACATAAAAGTGTTTTAATTACAAATTAGAGGTGTATAAGATTGTGAATCAAACAAAGACGGATGAAACAAACTCCTATTGAACTTTTTCGCAATTTTTTATTCGATGGCGGCCTCCATGGAGCAATTTGGTGCGTCAAAGCTTCAAAATTCTCAAAGGATCCAGAAAAATCTGGGTTTTAAAATAAAAGTATTTTAATTACAAATTAGAGGTGCATAAGATTGTGAATCAAAAAAAGACGGGTGAAACAAACTCCTATTGAACATTTTCGCAATTTTTTATGCATACTTCCACATCCACAAGATGGCGGCCTCCATGGAGCAATTTGGTGTGTCAAAGCATCAAAATTCTCAAAGGATCCAGAAAAATCTGGCTTTTTAACATAAAAGTGTTTTAATTACAAATTAGAGGTGTATAAGATTGTGAATCAAACAAAGACGGATGAAACAAACTCCTATTGAACTTTTTCGCAATTGTTTATGCATACTGCCGCATCCGCAAGATGGCGGCCTCCATGGAGCAATTTGGTGCGTCAAAGCTTCGAAATTCTCAAAGGATCCAGAAAAATCTGGCTTTTCAACATAAAAGTATTTGAATTACAAATTAGAGGTGCATAAGATTGTGAATCAAAAAAAAGACGGGTGATACAAACTCCTATTGAACTTTTTCGCAATTTTTTATGCATACTGCTGCATCCGCAAGATGGCGGCCTCCATGGAGCAATTTGGTGCGTCAAAGCTTGGACATTCTCAAAGGATCCAGAAAAATGTGGCTTTTTAAAATAAAAGTGTTTTAATTACAAATTAGAGGTGTATAAGATTGTGAATCAAACAAAGACGGATGAAACAAACTCCTATTGAACTTTTTCGCAATTTTTTATTCGATGGCGGCCTCCATGGAGCAATTTGGTGCGTCAAAGCTTCAAAATTCTCAAAGGATCCAGAAAAATCTGGGTTTTAAAATAAAAGTATTTTAATTACAAATTAGAGGTGCATAAGATTGTGAATCAAAAAAAGACGGGTGAAACAAACTCCTATTGAACTTTTTCGCAATTTTTTATGCATACTTCCACATCCACAAGATGGCGGCCTCCATGGAGCAATTTGGTGCGTCAAAGCATCAAAATTCTCAAAGGATCCAGAAAAATCTGGCTTTTTAACATAAAAGTGTTTTAATTACAAATTAGAGGTGTATAAGATTGTGAATCAAACAAAGACGGATGAAACAAACTCCTATTGAACTTTTTCGCAATTTTTTATGCATACTGCCGCATCCGCAAGATGGCGGCCTCCATGGAGCAATTTGGTGCGTCAAAGCTTCGAAATTCTCAAAGGATCCAGAAAAATCTGGCTTTTCGACATAAAAGTATTTGAATTACAAATTAGAGGTGCATAAGATTGTGAATCAAAAAAAAGACGGGTGATACAAACTCCTATTGAACTTTTTCGCAATTTTTTATGCATACTGCTGCATCCGCAAGATGGCGGCCTCCATGGAGCAATTTGGTGCGTCAAAGCTTGGACATTCTCAAAGGATCCAGAAAAATGTGGCTTTTTAACATAAAAGTGTTTTAATTACAAATTAGAGGTGTATAAGATTGTGAATCAAACAAAGACGGATGAAACTATCTCCTATTGAACTTTTTCGCAATTTTTTATGCGATGGCAGCCTCCATGGAGCGATTTGGTGCGTCAAAGCTTCGAAATTCTCAAAGGATCCAGCAAAATCTGGCTTTTAACATAATACGTACACGTTCATTCACAACACCGGCTTCGTCGTCTATTATTCTCCAAAACTGCAGACACTGTTTTGATGAAACTTTACCACAACCTTCATCACCCGTGATGCATTAAAATTTGTTCATGGTATAACAAAACAAACTAGAACTCCGAGCAGTGATGATAGGATTCCAGGCAAAATGGCCACCATACTAGGTGACTGATGATGTTATAATTTTCAATACATTTTCCTCATGGGTAGTCCATCATATTTGTAAATTTTGGTTTGGATCGGTTAAGTGGTTTCCAGAGATATAGATTTTCAATTTTTTCCCCTTAAATCCAAGATTGCTACCATAACATGTGACTGATGACGTCATAGGTCACAAAAAATTCCTCATGTGCAGTCAATCATCTGTATGAAGTTTGCGATTGATCCATTGAGTGGTTCTGAAGATATGCATTTTAAATTTTTTTTTCCTTAAATTCAAGATGGCCGCCATGCCACGTGACTGATTATGTCATCATTCAGAAACATTTTTCCTCATGGGGAGTTGGTCATACATATGAAATTTCGTATTGATCCGTTCAGCTGTTCTGGAGAAAATATGTTTAAAGTTTTTCCTTAAATTCAAGATGGCCGCCATATCGCCTGACTGACATAGTTTTTTTTTAAAACCCACATCAGTCGTTGATAATACACTATTCACAATAAGTTAGAGATATTGTGGGAGTGAGTTGATTTTTTAAATAGGGGTTAGGGTTATGGTATTGAAATCAAGAATGCTGTATTTTTTCACACTCATTAATAACCATAGAATTAGGACCAACAACTTTTTTCAACATAATTAATACACAAAATCAAGCACACCAAAGAACCTGCCAATATCCCTAACTTATTGTGAGTAGTGTATGTATGACATTTCACATTGATCAGTTAAGAGGTACTCCGGAAAGGACTTTTTTTTTGCTTAAATTCAAGATGGCGGCCAAACCACATAACTGATAACGTCATAGTTTGAAAATATTTTTCCCCATTGGAATGTAAACGTATTTCATTTTTTTGCATCGATCGGATAAACATTTTCGGACAAGTGGGTTTTTAAAGTTTTATTTTTAAATCCAATATGCCTGCCAAACCACATGACTGATTTTTTTTTTGCAAACTTTTATCCCCATGGCTAGGCAATCATATTTGTAAAATTTTGCATTGATCCGTTCAGCGGTTCTGGAGAAGAAGATGTTTAAAGCTCATGACATCACAGGCAATGGCAGCCAATGTAAGTCAAAATTGCAAAAAAAAAATCATGTTGCACTAAGTTACATTGGTATCTAATTATGAGTTAAAGTTTTGTGTAGCTAGCTATAACGGTTTTCTCGGAATTGTCTCCACAAAATGTGTGAGAATAATAATAATCCTTACAAGAACAATAGGCTTCCAGTGGGAACTTCACTGGAAGCCTGATCAGGGTCTTTGGGGATCAAGGGATCTATAGGGAATTTGCCCCTCCCAAAATAGGTATTTGCTCCCTTCTCCAAACTACACACACGATTTGGATGAAACTTGACCACAACCTTCATCACCCATAATGTACTAGAGTTTGTTCACGGCATTAAAAAACAAATCAGGGTCAAAGAGAGTTTACGGGGAGGGGGGGGGGGAGGGGGGGAGGGTGAGGGGCTGGGGGCATGAAGGGGGAGGGGGCGGGGAGGAGGTGGAGTTTGACCCCACCAAATAGGTATTTTCTTTCTTCACTGAAACTACACACACACACACGATTTTAAAAGAAACTTGACCACAATCTTCATCACCTGTGATGTTCTAAAGTTTGTTCACAGCATTAAAGAAATCAGAAGTTTGCCTCCCAAAATAGGTATTCATTTTCGTCTCCATTACATATTTCGTGGGTCATCCACACCTCCCAGTGTTTCTCTGGTCCTCCAAGGTGAACGAACCCAGGGGCATTGCCACTATTTTTAAAATGTTACGATTCACAGCAAAGAAAAGCAAAGACAAAATATCAATGAAACAACCAAGTAACTTAAACAATCGGATCAAGTGAAACCGAATTTATTCCAAGGTAACAGAAGAGTAAGGTATAATGGGCAGAGTTGAAAGATCACAAGGGTGAGAGAATAAGGTGACTATAGACCTGGTCTGAACAGTGACTACTATAAAATATGGTTATGCATGCACATTTGCAAATTAAACAGAGCATTTCACAATGCAGCGCTTTGATATAACAATACGCATTTTTGTAATATATCACATTGAAGGAGCTCGGGCTCCCACGTCGATCGGAAGAATGGACGCGACAAAAAGCTGGAATTCGTCCGAGTTGCTTTATTCAAACAAAACACTCAGGTACTCTCAAAAGCCCGTTTATTGGGCAGCAATATATATACACACATTATCCCGGAGCGTTTGCCCAGGAAAGGCGAGAGGGGGCGTGGCCGAGCGTCCTGGCTGCGGCCTGGCAAGTTGAGGGCGAGCCTGCCCGGGCGTCCTGGACGAGCCCGGCATGGTGATCGCTCCGCGTCCTTGATAGGTGCAAGGCGATTGTGAAAACCCAGCGGTAGCCGCTACACACGTCCCCCCAGAATCGACTTGCACCGGCAGGGTCAATTTGAGGGGGGTCCTGATGACCCGGCCGAAGCGACCCCTGGCGGGTCGTGGGGGGGGGGGGGGTCCGGTGTGGTGGTGGCCGGTCGAGTGGGGGGCACCGTGGACGGGGGGCGGCCTCGCCGCAGCGGAAGGGCCACCCGTGGTGGTTGGTCGACGTCCACGTGCGCCGGCTTGAGGCGGTCCACCGCAATCCGGTCCGACCTGCCGCCGATGTGGATGACGAACGACTTGTCGTCCCGTCGCAGGACCCGGAAGGGCCCGTCGTACGGCGGCCGGAGTGGCCCCCGATGTGCGTCGGGACGCACAAAAACATACTCCGCTGTGCGAAGTGCTGGGGGGATGTAGGACTGGGGGTCACCGTGGTGGGATGTTGGCACGGGGGCAAACCGTCGGGCGGCCTCCTGGAGGTCCGAGCACTGGTGAGCTGCGGACCAGGGACTGGTAGTGTCGGGCATGAATTCGCCCGGGACACGTAGCGCCTGGCCGTAGACAAGCTCGGCGGTGGATGCCTGGAGGTCCTCCTTGGGGGCCGTGCGGAGGCCCAAAAGGACCCACGGCAGCCGGTCGGCCCAACCGCCGTCTTGAAGGCCGGCCATGAGCGCGGCCTTCATGGAGCGGTGGAATCGCTCGCACAACCCATTTGCTTGGGGGTGGTAGGCCGTAGTATGGTGGAGCTTGACCCCCAGGTTGCGGGCGACCGCGCCCCACAGCTCAGAGGTGAACTGTGGTCCGCGGTCTGACGAGATGTCCGCCGGTGCGCCGAAGCGGGCGACCCAGGTGGCGATGAAAGCCTGCGCCACGTCGGCGGTGGTGGTGGAGACGAGGGGAACGGCCTCCGGCCACCCGGTGGTCCTGTCCACTATGGTGAGCAGGTGTGTGAACCCCCGTGACGGGGGGAGGGGGCCCACCAGATCCACGTTGACGTGGTCAAAACGTTGTTCGGGCACGGTGAAAGGTGCCAGCGGGGCCTGGGTGTGTCGGTGGACCTTGGCCCGTTGGCAGGCTGTGCAGGTGCTGGTCCACTCGCGGACGTCCCGACGAAGGCCGTGCCAGACGAATCGCGCCGACACAAGCTTCTGGGAAGCTTTCCGGCCCGGGTGGGAAAGGCCGTGGAGGGAGGCGAAGATGCGGCGTTGCCAGGTGACGGGCACGATGGGGCGAGGCTGGCCTTGGGAGACGTCACAGAGCAGGACAGTGTCCGCGAAGGGGATGTCGGCCAGGCGGAGGACCGTGTCCGCCGCCCGGAGGGCTTGCACCGTGGTGTCGGTGGTTTGGTCCGCCACCATAAGCGCGAAGTCCACGCCCAGGTGGACCGCGTTCGCGCTGGCCCGGGAAAGACAGTCGGCCACGGCGTTGTTTTTGCCGGCGACGTGCCGGATGTCCGTGGTAAACTCCGACACGGCGGAGAGGTGGCGCTGTTGGCGGGCCGACCACGGCTCCATGACCTTGGCCATTGCGTAAACCAACGGCTTGTGGTCGACGAACGCCGTGAAAGGTCGGCCCTCCAGGAGGTGGCGGAAATGGCAGATGGCCAGGTGTAGACCGAGGAGCTCACAGTCAAACCTGCTGTATTTGAGCTCGTTCGGCCGGAGCTGCCGGCTGAAAAAAGCGAGTGGCTGCCAAACCCCATTCACCCATTGCTCATGTACGGCGCCCACCGCGTAGTTGGAGGCATCCGTGGTGAGGGCGATGGGAGCGTTGAGCACCGGGTGAGCAAGCAGTGTTGCGTCGGCGAGGGCCCGCTTTGAGCTTTGGAAGGCCGCGTCCATTGCTGCGGACCAGGCGATGTCGTGCTTGGCCGGCTTGCCCCGGAGGGTTTCGTAGAGGGGCCGCATGAGTTGAGCAGCGCGGGGCACGAAGCGGTGATAAAAATTCACCATTCCCAGGAATTCCTGCAGGGCCTTTATGGTGCGGGACGCGGGAACGTGGTGATGGCCTCGACCTTGGTTGGCAGCGGCACGGACCCGTTCTTGGTGATGTGGTGGCCCAAAAAATCAACGGCCGTCGTGCCGAAGTGGCATTTGGCCGGGTTGACGATGAGGCCGTGCTCGCTGAGGCACCCGAACAGTGTTTGGAGGTGGAGGAGGTGCTCGGCCCGGGACGTGCTGGCGACGAGGATGTCGTCCAGGTAAACGAAAAGGAACGGCAGGTCATGCAGCACGCCGTCCATCAAGCGCTGGAACGCCTGAGCCGCGTTCTTGAGACCAAACGGCATTCGTAAGAATTCGAATAAGCCGAATGGCATGATGACTGCCGTTTTAGGGACGTCGGCCGCCCTGACAGGTACCTGGTGATATCCCCGTATGAGATCAATTTTCGAAAAAATGACCCGTCCCGCCAGACGGGCGGAGAAGTCTTGGATGTGCGGGATCGGATACCTGTCGGGGGTGGTAGCGTCGTTAAGGCGGCGGTAGTCTCCACATGGGCGCCAGCCGCCCCCTGGCTTTGGGACGATGTGTAGTGGCGAAGCCCACGCGCTATCGGAGCGCCGCACGATGCCGAGGTGTTCTAAAGCGTCGAACTCGGCTTTGGCCATGGCGAGCTTGGCTGGGTCGAGGCGGCGGGCTCTGGCCCGTGGTTAGTATGTAGTGCTCGATCCCATGTCATACTGCGACGGCCGAAAACGTCGGCCGCGTGAGGGCCGGGAACTCCGTGAGCAGGCGAGCAAACTCGTTCGCCGCCGGGAGGGCGCATGCCAGCTCGGTCGGCGTGGAGCTGCTCAATGTGCATACCAGGGAGCTGAAGGTTTCGGCGTTGATTAAACGACGCTGTTGGACGTCCACCAGCAGTCCGTGTGCGCAGAGGAAGTCGGCGCCTAGCAGAGCCATGGGCACGTTTGCGGTTACAAACGTCCAAGCAAAGCGTTGGCCGCCGAAGCAGAGGGTGACGTTGCGCGGGCCGAAGGTGCGGATGGCTGATCCGTTGGCCGCAACCAAGGAGGGGCCGCAAACCGCGGACTGCCTGTCCTGGTCAGAGGCGGGTATGACGCTCAGTTGGGCGCCGGTGTCGCACAGGAAGCGCCGTCCGGACACTTTATTCATGATGAACAGTAAGTTGCCCGTGTGGCCGGCGCTCATGGCTGGTAATTAGCGGCCCGGCCGTTTCCCGGCCTGCCGAAGGTGCACGGGGGTCGGCATGTCCGGGTCTTCTGTCCGAACCTGGCATGATAGTAACACCATGCTTGGTCAGGTGGAGGCCCCGCTCGTCGTGCTGGAGGTGGTTGGCTCGGTGTAGTGGCCGCCAATTGCGTCGGCAGTTTGGTCGTCGACCGTGCCAGGTGCTCGGGCGCCATGGGTGTTGCGTCGGACGGCGGTGGGCCCCAGGTCACTGCTGCGATGTACTGGCCTGCGGCGGAGATCTTGTCGGCTTCCCTGGCAAGGGCACGGGGATCCGTGATCATCGTGCTTGCCAGGGCGAGGCGTACCGGGCTAGGCAGCTGACGGAGGAACAGCTCCCGGAACAGGAATGCCGGAGAGTGCTCGCGGAGCAGCGAAAGCATGTAGTCCATTCGCTCGGAAGGGCGCGTGTCGCCGAGCTCGGGCAGGTCGAGCAGGCGCCGTGCGCGTTCCGCCGATGGGAGGGCAAAAGCGTCGAGGAGGAGCTTTTTAATCGCGCCGTATTTGTCAGCGGCTGGCGGGCTCTCGAGGAGGCTCAGGGCACAGGCCGCGGTGGATGAACCGAGCGCTGCTACCACATGGTGGAAGCGGGTGTCGTCGGCCGTGATGCCTCACAGGGCGAACAGGGAGACCACTTGTGCGAACCAAACCGCCGCGTGAGCCTCCCAGAAGGTAGGCAGTTTAAGGGCCACTGCCGTGTCCATGTCGGTAGGTCACCAATGAAGGAGCTCGGGCTCCCATGTCGATCGGAAGAATGGATACGACAAAAAGCTGGAATTCGTCCGAGTTGCTTTATTCAAACAAAACACTCAGGTACTCTCAAAAGCCCGTTTATCGGGCAGCAATATATATCCACACATTATCCCGGAGCGTTTGCCCAGGAAAGGCGAGAGGGGGCGTGGCCGAGCGTCCCGACCGAGGCCTGGCAAGCTGAGCGCGGGCCTGCCCGGGCGTCCTGGACGAGCCCGGCATGGTGATCGCTCCGCGTCCTTGATAGGTGCAAGGCGATTGTGAAAACCCAGCGGTAGCCGCTACAACATAACTATAACGCCACTCAGTAGAGCGCATACTCCCGCCGTGGGTTTAGTTGGAATAATACATTTTGTTTAACATCCCCTCTCCCCAAAACAATAAATGAAAAAGAAAGTAGGCCCTAACTGTCAGAGAATTAATTTTGATATATCTCGGAATTAGAGGAGAAAAACATCATTTAAGAATAAGAATAAAAGCTTTAATGCAGTAAAACAGAAAAAATCTTTCCCAAAAAAATTCCCCCAAAAAATTCCTGGATCCGGAATAATATCCTGAGCTTCACCAAAAACTAATCAATTCTTCCTTATCCCAAGGGCAATCATAACACCAACTTTCATCCAAATCCGTTCAGAACTTTTCCAGATATCTTGTTCACAAACACACGAACACACACACACACGGACAGACACGATCGAATGCGTTACTCCCTGGCGGGAGTAATAAACCTGAAAATCGCAGAGCCAGAACCAGAATTATTTATTTGGTCTGGGAAGCCCATGCGAGGTCTTCTTCTTCAGCCACTCACAACACTGGTTGAATATGGGATCTTTTTTTAAAAAGTTGAAATTTTGCCAAATCTGTTTTATTCGTTTGCTAATATACCTCAGCCATTTACAAATCTGGAACTAAGTCTTTATAAGTTCATCAAATACTGACACGGCGAATGACATTCGCTGAGCTAAATGTTGATATCTCTTCTGTGGTAAAAAAACAAAAACAAAAACAAAAACAGTTTTAAAGCATTATACGTATCAAACGATACATTTTATGAAACAGGGAAACCTAATACACACTTTGGTGGTTTTAAAATTACAGAATATGTCTTTATTAGAAAAAAACAAGTACAAAAAGTTTTAATTAAAACAAAAGCCGCGTCGATGTTACACAATGCCTAGATGCAGCTGTGCCTATAACGTCGATGTTATAGGCACAGGACATTCCTATTGATTCGATTACTTGATGTTATTTTTGTGCAAAGTGAAAATATATCTCGGCAATTTCCCGTGTGTGGTGACGAATTTTTAATATATCTCGGCATTTTCCCGTCTGTTATTTCAGGCGGTGTATGACTGACCATGCCGCGATTTAAAAAAATATATATCTCGGCAATTTCCCGTGTGTGGCGACACGTGAACGAAGCTATGCTCCTCTCTCCACATTATTGTGATGACGTATAAATTAAATATTTCATCGTGACGATTGTCATCAAATGGACGAATTTTTAATACTAGGGCATGCCCGTACTATATATATATCTAAAATTATATCCCCCCCCTCTATTTACATGAAATGGTTTGGTCCGGTGGCAATCCCCCCCCTCTATTTACATGAAATGGTTTGGTCCATTCGCAAAGCCAAAGCGAACGGCTTGCGAGTACGGTGACAATCCCCCCCCTCTATTTACATGAAATGGTTTGGTCCAAAGCGAACGGCTTGCGAGTACGGTGACAATCCCCCCCCCCCCCTCTATTTACATGAAATGGTTTGGTCCAAAGCGAACGGCTTGCGGAGTTTGGTAAAGAAATCGCCATAGCTCGGTAACTACTTCTCCGATTAATATGAAACCTTGAAAAGGCACATCCTCGGGTCCCCAGCAATATACCTGGCAAGTTTAAAGTATATCGGACCCGTGGTTGTCGAGAAACAGCGGTCACAGACAAACATACAGACATACATACACACAGAGATTACTGGAATTATAGATAGATATCTCGGCATTTTCCCGTCTGTTATTTCAGGCGGTGTATGACTGACCATGCCGCGATTTAAAAAAAAGATATCTCGGCAATTTCCCGTATGTGGCGACACGTGAACGAAGCTATGCTCCTCTCACCACATTATTGTGATGACGTATAAATTAAATATTTCATCGTGACGATTGTCATCAAATGGACGAATTTTTAATATATCTCGGCATTTTCCCATCTGTTATTTCGGGCAGTGTATGACTGACCATGCCGCGATTTAAACAAAATATATATATCTCGGCATTTTCCCGTCTGTTATTTCGGGCGGTGTATGACTGACCATGCCGCGATTTAAAAAAAAAAAATCTCAATGGACTTGAAGTTACAGGCCTTTGAGAATTCATTTCGTTCTCTAAAGGGCAACTTTCATCGGATTTTCTTCCCGTTTTTTTTCAACCGAGTCTAAAACTATGTTAGCGACTGTGAAAAATGAAATGATATATCGAATTTGATTTGAAATAAAACTGTGTGAGAGAGGAAGACACCACGGGCCTACAAAACAGGGCTCAAAGCTATGCGAGTTAATAAAATGGTGGATATTTGTTTATATGAAGCCTCTGACAGAATGGGTGGAGCTATGGTTCCCAGAATGGGTGGAGCTTTGAGGCTTTGTCTTCTCTGCAAGAACAAGAACAAGAAGAACAACAACAACAGCAGAGGGCACTCTATGACCAGCGTCTGCGACGCGGCTAAAAGTGAACATTGAAGACGAAGTTGCTAAAAAAATACACCGATCGAACGCATAACCACGAGTTTAAACTACATTTACAATAAATCTGAAAACTATTTTATTTCACAATGTTAAATATAGAATATATAGAAGATAATGTTAAAAAAAAATGAGCCCTATCTTCCAATGGTAAAAAATCCTTCAAAAAATTCCTGGATCCGGAATAATATCCTGAGCTTCACCAAAAACTAATCAATTCTTACTTATCCCAAGGGCAATAATCCCACCAACTTTCATACAAATCCGTTCAGAACTTTTCCCGATATCTTGTTCACAAACACACGAACACACACACACACACACACACACACACACACACACGGACACGAGTGAATGCATTACTCCCTGGCGGGAGTAATAGACCATGGGCCTTTCCTTATTTTTCTGCTTAGTTTTTGAGTTTCATAGTCTCCTCCTGGGGACTACTTGAAACCTTCCTTAATATATTCCTCATATGTGCCTGAACCCAAAATCAAATGTTCCCAAGCTTGAAAATTGAGTGTTACTGAGAATTTCACAAAAAAACAAAGAAATACATAGAAATGGTTGCTAAGGTAATTTTACCCTAGCAACGGTGACACATAGGCATTTTCTGTGGGTTTAGAGCACAGAAATGTAACAAATGGGCAGAAGAAATACTTGTAAAAGACTCCATTTATATAAACACATCCATAACATTATGTTAAATTTTGATAAGAGGGTCTTTGTAGTGTCTTACACAATGAATTACGGGAGACATCAATGGTTAAATTAGTACAGTTCATAGCGGGTAGTAAACTAATTTGGAACACCACTGCCATCATCTTTTCACCAAACAGAATAGTTTAAAATGCAAACATCTCACAACCACGTGTTTAAATGAAGAAAAAACATACCCCTTATTTATTTTATATCTCTGTTCATCCAGTTTAATGTTTGCTTGAAAAACTTACATCCAGTACCATCCTCGCTTGTGCTCATACTTTATTACAAAATATTTCCCTCTTTTTACAGTGTTTTCAATTACTAAATTTTGTTTCTCCTATAACATACCTCGTACACAGGCACTTTCTTTTCCCCTCCACTCCCTCCCCCCCCCCCTCTCTTTCTCTTTCTTTTCCTTTTGTCCTTTCTCTCCATCACTCTCCTCTCACATCTACAAAAGCAGTCATTGCATGGTGAAGGATGATGAAGACAAATCAAACAAACTTTTTCTCATCCTCTGAGTCAGGGGTGTCAGTTTCATAGTGTTCAAGTTCCTTTGCTGAAACTGAAACATTTTCACACCCTACACAAGAACAAAGGTCTGTGCAAGGAAGCTTGTTGGCCAAACAAGAACATCGCCGTTGTGAACACTGCATCTTCTTGCATGAGCAGTGTGACAACTCCATAACACTTGCAGGTGCAGGGGGAAGCCCCATCCAATCGACCACTAGCTCATCACCAGCTTCTTTCCATCCATGATTTTCTGGAGATGGAATGTTTGGCATGGTCTCAAGACATTGCTTACGGATTGCTGCCTGATAGTTTGCACGTTGTATATGTTTGTGCAATTAATCCTTATTAGGTGGCAAACATTTCTCTACACATCTTCCTATCTTGAACATCTGACACCTGGCCTGATTCACATCTTTGCAGTTAGTCTGGCCATAGAGTGCACAAGTGAACATCTCAAGTCCTGCATAGAGAGTTTCAGGAATCTCAAAAGCTGTTCCCAACTTCTCAAATGTGGAACGGTGCTCTTTACTTGCTATTAAGATTTTGGCAGCCTTCACTTTCCCCATACCATACAGGGCACTCACTGAGTCGCATCCAGAAAAGCAGTGAAATCCCACAAGAGCAGAGCACACCTCCTTTCCAAAGTGATGGAAGATTTGCTGGATGTCAATGGTACGTTTGCTCTTTCCTTTTCCAGTGTGGAAATATAGCTTAGCATCAATATCTTGGCAGAATGCAACGCACAACACAAACACATCTGTGTCTGGGCTGTTGATGATCACATGATCACTTGATCTGGCTGCAAATGCACTATGCAATAAAAGTCGTGTGTCCGCTTCTTCTTGATTTGTGAAGAGAAATTGAATGGCGACAACTTCGAGGTCTGTTTTCTTTTCATTCTGACGAAGAGTGTGGCATTCACCCCCGTGTCCTACAATGAGTGTTACATCATCGATGACTTCCATTGCATTCTTGCACCAGTATTCAAAGAGGAACTGTAACAGATTCTCCTTATTCTGACTGCATGACCAAAACATTGACCATTGTTTTGGTATCTTCTGTTCAGGAGAGAAAATTTTCATGACTTGCCTCTGAACCATATTCCTGTTGCCTCTGAACCACAAACTTTCCATTCTGCAACTCACCATGAATGTCTGGATGATCGTCGCATAGGCTATTCATTTCAAGCCAATATGCAGAAAGATACCATGCATAGTTGACGTGGTCATAGGAGAAAAACCATGGCATCATAGAGCGAACACTCGATAGGTGAAGATTCCAACTAGCAACTCTGGTTGCTCTGATGAACAGTAGTAGTTGTTGCACCATCTCAATGTAGCTACTCCAGTACTGGAATGTCAGGTTCTGTTTGCTGTTCTTCTCCACAAAATCTGCATACCTCTGGAGGAGACAACTGATTCCTTCAGACTTTACAACGGTGTCAAACTCCCTCGGAAATGCAGCTTGCAGCTCTGCAGCATTGCAAAACACAAGGTCTTGCTCTTCATCTGGCAGAGTTTCGATGAAAGCTTGCCATCGTAATCTGTGCAATGCCTCGCAAATGATCTTGTGACTCCTCACACTGCGATTGGAGTGATGGCCATTGCACACTCCATTAACAGAACCTGCTGCAACTAGCTCAGATTCAATGAGGATGTCCTGTAGACCAGCATCGTTAAATCGTTTCCCAATACAGGCCATGAATGTCATGGCTGTATGAAACTCTCCCATTCGAAGTACAAGTCTTTGCATGAAGACAGGATTTTGCCAACGGATCTCCTGAGCTTTAGCCTAAATTGCCTGGTCCATGACTACGACAATCTGCTCTAAGCCAAGCTTGTTCGCCATGCTAATACTTCGTTGCAGAATTGTATTCACTGTGCTGAGGTTAGTAGGACTAGCATCGATTACTGGAAGATATCCAATGCTTGATGTTGATGGGATAGTATCTCTCTGTAGAATGGTATTAAAGCCTGTCCATCCAGGTAGGGTGTCAATATTGGAATCTGGTACCTTGCAAAGAAAGTAGGCATCATCCAATGTTCGTGCATCTTCCTGCATCTGCACATAATGTGTGAGCTCTACCAATACACCCTCACCATACGGATCTGGACCTGCCCTCTGTCCTCCAGTGTACAATTCAATATTTGGAGTGGGTGGCTGAAGGGATCTCTTTCTCGATCTTGCTAGAGAAAGCTGTTCGGGTTCTTCTGCAGCAGGCTGGTTTCCATGCTGAATAATTATTCCATTGGTATTATGAGTAGTGCCCTTTCCCGACAAAGTCTCCTCCCCAAAATCGTTATTGTCCCAAACTAATGTAGTATGCATGTGGGGTTTGATGTTCGGTGGGATGTACTCCTCTCCTCGTTTGAGCTGCAACTCAGCAAGGGCTGTATCGTGTTCTAGGACTGCTGAATTTGAGGTACAATGTCCCAGGCCATTCAACAGCCCAATTAACTGAGCTGAACTGGTAAGATGACGCACAGACATTGCCAAAGCTGAATGTTTTGGCATTAATCGCTTTCCTTTCATTCCAAGATTGATGATATCCTGACACACAGATACAATTTTTTTTACTGCTGGAATCATCTACATTTACACGCGAATCGTGTGGGGGGAAATCACTTGTGATGCCTGTAGTCCATGCCAGGAAATTTAACAGCTTATCTGGGACTATGTTGTGTGCTGCTTGTAGAGTCAATTCCTTGGAACTTGGTGGCCACTTCAGTGGAGGGGTGGTATCACATTTGTCTTTAATGGAATTCTTCAGTGCCAGAGCAGCGTGGTACAGGGGTCTACATTTCATCTGAGTTGTAATCCTGCTGGTTGTAGCACCCATTCTGACATCAGTGTCAGTGTCTGTATCGTCAGCACTTTCCGATGAGTCGTTCACTGCTTCCCCTGCAATCTCTGCTGTGGAAAGATCCTCAACAAACACAAGATCACTTTCATTACTTTTTGATGACTTGACAAATTTGAGGAATGGATATGACTGTAGTAATCTTCTTTTAAGGCTGTATGTCTTGTAGGATGGGATTTTCATGCCCTCCTCTTCTTCCACACACTTCTTGAACAAGTAATTTAACTTTGTTAACCTCAAAATTTCTCTATTTTTGACAATTCTCTCTTCAACAACTCTTTGGCAAAAACATTTATACCCCTTGTCATACAAAAAAACCTCTTGGGGGTTTTCACATAGTTTTTGCTTAGAAATCTAGTGTAAGACTTAAAACAGCTCTTATCATACCTAGCTTCTAGGGCTACTAGATCTTTCCCTCTGATGTTAATGAGGAGGGCCTCATCTTTCCTCATCTCAGCTGCAGTGACCAGCTTACCAGCTGTTATAGTCTCACAATGAACCAACTGTTCCTTTCTTCTTTTTCTGCTGTGTGGTTCTACAATGTTCTTGTCTTTCTTGCAAATGAGACAGCATACTGGCAGTAGATGGGAGGATCTTGAGCCCGCCGCCCTGGAATGGGACGTCTTTGACCGCAGAAGTCTGATCTTGGGAGCCACTTCGTCTTGTCCCTGGTCATGTTCAGCAGATGCATCAGCTGCATTAAAGAAAGGGGACCAGTAGGGAGAGCAGTGGGAAAACAAGAAAAATATGAGGAATGAGAAACAAAAAGAAATACACAGTTTACAACTTTACACACCCTTCAAAAATAATTAAATCCTTTTTAGTTGTATGATAGGAAATTCTGACATCTACAGGTCTAGATTATCTAAGGCAAACAAGCGTCCTGTATCCAGATAATATTGTCAGTATGAATAATGAGGTGTACAGGATGGTCCATGGAGCTACCTAACATGACTCGTGACAAAATTCATATTTCATTGCAGTCAGACATAGAGGTGACAGTTACCAGCCACCGTAAACATTCTATGGGTTACCAGCCACCTGAAAATTTGTTCAGCTTGTTCTTTTATTCCTGCATGTATGATGTCAACAATATGTGATATAAACTTCTCTATAAATACAAATTGATATGGCTTATTGTTGACTTCATAGATGAAGGAATAAGAGAACAAGCTGAACAAATTTTCAGGTGGCTGGTAACCCATAGAATGTTCACGATACGGTGGCTGGTAACTGTAAACTCTACTCTCTAGCTTAACTTATGCCGTACCTAGTTAGCCATGAAATTTAAACGTAACAGGAACTAAAATTAAAATCTACAGGGTATATCCCATAAATCTTGGCAGGAACCAAAATATTTCTGAAAGAATTAAAAAAACTAGCACAGAAGTAAGTGGGGCAGCAAAACAAAATAATCTAGGCTAGCAGTAGCACTGAACTGTACGATCAAAATAAACACTACACAGATCTCAGTACATGGGGCATGTGGGTGGATTGTGCTTTTGCATTTTGTAGACCAAACAAACCAACACTCAAAGTGGTGATATAATGCTGGATAAGCTCATTTTATTGAAAATATAACATAATCACATATAAGAATATATTTACTTACATTGGTCACTGCTTTGAGGCACGAGTGCAGGCTTCTTCCTCGCTCTCTCGATCTTGCACTTGTCAGTGTATCGCATGTAGCACTTGCGATGATACCCGGCTTGACAGGGAACGGCATCGAGTATTTCTGGTGCTCTAACCAGCTCCAATCCAAAAGTATTGATTGCATTTTGTGCAATTTCAGCTTCTCTGGTATCTGTAGATTTCCACTGATGAACACTTGTGATGAATTTTTGCCAACTAACTTCCGAAAACAAAGTAATCTTTTCTCTTGCACCAGTAATAATGTGTATGCAACATGCCATTGCTATGCCCAGGTAGCTAAGCTGCATGGGTCAAGGGCTGTGATTGGCCAATCCTGTGACACTTGCAGATACAGCATCTGTGATTGGTCTGTTAAGGCATTCAGTATGACATCATCATGCTAGATTCTGGCTGGGGAAGTGTATATTTTTGCATGCAAATTTCTCAAAAATGCTCAGTTTTTAGTGATGGGAACATTAAAAATAGTAATTAATGACCTAATATCTATTGCTCTTGCAAATATCCAGTAGCCCCCAAGTGGGGACTATGGAAAAGTGGATTTTGGAGTCTTGGCCCATGGTCTATAACTAGAACGCCACTCAGTAGAGCGCATACTCCCGCCGTGGGTTTAGTTGGAATAATACGTTTTGTTTAACATCCCCTCTCCCCAAAACAATAAATGAAAAAGAAAGTAGGCCCTAACTGTCAGGGGATTTATTTTGATATATCTCGGAATTAGAGGAGAAAAACATCATTTAAGAATAAGAATAAAAGCTTGAATGCAGTAAAACAGAAAAAATCTTTCCCAAAAAAATTCTCCCAAAAAATTCCTGGATCCGGAATAATATCCTGAGCTTCACCAAAAACTATTCAATTCTTCCTTATCCCAAGGACAATCATCCCACCAACTTTCATCCAAATCCGTTCAGAACTTTTCCAGATATCTTGTTCACAAACACACACACACACACACACACACACACACACACACACACACACACACACACACACACGGATGGACACGATCGAATGCATTACTCCCTGTCGGGAGTAATCTATCTATAATTCCACTAATCTCTGTCTGTGTGTGTGTGTGTATGCGACCGCTGTTTCTCGACAACCACGGGTCCGATATACTTGAAACTTGCCAGGTATATTGCTGGGGACCCGAGGATGTGCCTTTTCAAGGTTTCATATTAATCGGACAAGTACTTACCGAGCTATGTCCAAAAAACGATTCAACCAATCAGAGAGCAGCGAGCTATCGCGTGTGCTGAACGTGGCGAACACACTCTGCCTCGGACGGCACATTTGAGAGCGTATTCATTTATTTCACGTTGGCAAACTATGTTGCCGCTATGTTGGCGTTAAACTATGTTTTAAAACTAATTAAAACTAATTTGCGATTCTTTCGCTTTCCTGCGCGTTGGTGCACGCTATGGCGATTTCTTTACCAAACTCCGGAAGCCGTTCGCTTTGGACCAAACCATTTCATGTAAATAGAGGGGGGGGATTGTCACCGTACTCGCAAGCCGTTCGCTTTGGACCAAACCATTTCATGTAAATAGAGGGGGGGGATATAATTTTAGATATATATATAGTACCGGCATGCCCTAGTAAACTGAAAATCGAAGAGCCAGAACCAGAATTATTTATTTGGTCTGGGAAGCCCATGCGAGGTTTCTTCTTCTTCAGCCTCTCACAACCCTGGGTGAATACGCGATCTTTTTTTAAAAGTTCGAATTTTGCCAAATCTGTTTTATTCTTTTGTTAGTATACCTCAGCCATTGACAAATCTGGAATTGTAATTTTATTTGAGGTTAAAATTAACCCGGGAGATTGTGTCAAACGATGCCTGCAAGTCTAGATGTGATAAATTAATTAATCGTCCACAGGCGAAGACTCTTCTTCTTCACGCAATAACAACTTCTACCTTCCAGACCGTACATCCAATCATCTTCAAATTTTGCATACCTGTTACTCTTCATGACGTCTACCAAAGTATGAAGTTGCACGTCGACCAATGAAGTGGTTCAAGAGATATAAATATTTTTATTATTTGCGTTTAATTAACGATGTCTGCCAAACCACTTGACCTTTCGCAAATTCTAAAAGGAAATTTTAGTAGACCGATATGCTGAACAGATCTGTGAAGTTTTCCCTCGATTGGATCACAAATGATGGAGCTCGGTTTTGAAGGTTTGTGCTTAAAAACGTCATAACTCTGAAACCATGTGATGCATGACGTCATGCTCACTGACTTTTTTGTTCGTCACGGGTATGCGATTCTGCCTGCAAAGTTTGGCCTCGATCTGTTCAGGCTTTTTGGAGAAAATTGGATTTTAGTGTTTTTCACTCAAAACAATATGGCGGCCGAACCACGTGACCTGTGACGTCATAATTACCATTAAAATATTCTACAGACCGAGTCCCTCCTATGGTGAAAATTTGCTCTCAATCGGTCTAATTATTGCAGAGAAAATGGTTTTAAAAGGAAAGCAGAAAAATAAATTCCCAAATTTTTTTGTTGGATCCAGAATACTATCCTGTGCTTCACCAAAAACGAATCAATTCTTCCTTATCCCAAGGGCAATCATCCCACCAACTTTCATCCAAATCCGTTTCCAGATATCTTGTTCACAAACACACGAACACACACACACACAAACACACACACACACGGACACGAGCGAATGCATTACTCCCTGGCGGGAGTAATGAACAATCAATATTAAAGAAAATCTGCGTGCAGACTGGACATGACACGATGCATACCTGTCCTTTCCGGAATGCTCAAAGCTTATTCCACAAACCTTGATACCTGTGCTTTAAATAACAACTTTCGGTGTTCAAAAACTGTGCTGTTCCTGCTAACCTAACCTGCTAACCTGTGCCAACCCTGAATTTCTCTTTGACACAGGATTATTTTTTATTGTCACCCTTGTTGTCATATCACTCTTCAACAAATCTTGAGTATGTGTTGAAAAGATAACTCTTCACCTAATTCGTTAAATGTACCGGTACTTAATATTTGTTTCAAGAAAAAATATATGGCTTCATTGTTTATTTAACTTATTTTTATTTTTATTTAATTGTATGTAACATCCACCGTGAAAACTTCCAGGAATTCCCAAGATATATTCTGAGCCGAATATGTGGAATAAGGATTTAAAATGAACAGTCGAAAGCTCAACACTGGAGGTAAAACACGATAAACATGGAAAGACCTTCAAAATCATTCAATTTTCCACACAACTTATTTGGGTGGTGTGTTATACAACACTAGCGACTGGTAAAAATTAAATCACAATTCGAATAACAATTATTGGGTAAAATGCCAGGGGCATATAAAAGGCCCCTCTATATAAGGGTATATGCCATGGGGAAAAGGGGGCTTTTCTATGCCCCTGGCATTTTACCCAAGAATGTCCCTTCTTTTGTATAGTTTTCCACATGGCACATCCCATATAAAAGGGCCTTTTCTATGCCCCTGGCATTTTTCACAAGATACATTTAAATACAAACAAAATGCATTTGTTCATCGTACAAGACTTTATTCAAGACGATATAAAAGACTTGAAAAAGTAAGGGGGAAAAAAGTATTCAACCCAGACGGGATTCAAACCCACAATCTTAAGCTTGGGAGTCTGATGCTTTATCCATTAGGCCAGCATGGTGCTTGGGAGCCAGCACGTTATTTAAAATTTTTTTTATTTTAAAGGGGTAAAAAGTGTGTACAAATGTATATTTATATATATAATATACGAGTGGAAGCCGAGGAACGTATTTTCAGTCACCATGTTGAAGCTGCATACAGAGAAACGATCGCATATATAAAGGGAGGGGTACTTTGTGCCTTCCTTTGATTAGGAATAAGCCACTTGAGTGTCCGAAGTGCTATTGTATATGGAGGCCAAAGCTGTCCCTGAAGGGAAATTACATTTTAAGTCCTAAAATGCGAATTATAAGCCATCCATGAACCAAACATATATCAAATCTTAACTACACATGTCAGGCGTGTGATGAAATGCATCATTTGCTTGAAAAAAAAATTAAAACATTTGAACACATTTATTATTTAAAACCCCTTGCGGCCTCTTTTCTAACTTGTGCAAGTCAAGGCCATCCATGCCGGTCCCAGTGGCTGTTACATTTAATAAAAACTGCAATAAAGTGATAAGATGCGACACTCTCCTTCACAGATGCGACTTGAATGAATTTACTACTATAATTCAGCTTTTACTCATGGCCGTAGAAGTTTGACTACTATAATTCAGCTCAGCTTATAATTGTGAAATGGGTCCAGCCCGGCCGAAGCGGCCTGACCGGCTTCACCATCTAGCCGATAACCTTCCCGGGGCCTGTCCCGACATTTTTAGTTATTTTTGAATGAATTTACTACGATAATTCAGCTTTTACTCGCGGCTGTAGAAGATGACTACTATAATTCAGCTCAGCTTTTAATTGCGAAATGGGCCCAGCCTGTCCGAGGTGGCCTCGACCGGCCTCACCACCTAACCTAAAACCTTCCCGGGGCCGGTCCCGACATTTTTAGTTATTTTTGAATGAATTTACTACTACAATTCAGCTTTTACTTGCGGCCGTAGAAGATGACTACGATAATTCAGCTCAGCTTTTAATTGCGAAATGGGCCCAGCCTGGCCGAGGCGGCCTTGACCGGCCTCGCCACTGAGCCTAAAACCTTCCCGGGGCCCGTCCCGACATTTTTTCTTGCAGAGGTTCCTTCCTCTCTTTCACCGTTCAGGAGATTAGCATGTGCAGACAAACAAACAAAAACTTTATTTTATATACGAGTATATAGAAGATATATATTAAAAATAAAAATAAATTTATATATATACTAGCTGAATGCACCCGGCGTTGCCCGGGTTCTTTTTGAATGAATTTAATCTTCTGTACATCGGTCTGACGCGAGCCCAGTATCAGTTAGTGCTCAATGATTCCTTGTTCTTTCTCCTGTTGGGCCCTGCGAGAGAGAATTTTGAAAGCATGTGTTGCAATCAGTCAGATATTCCTGTTAAGTGCATAAGTTGTACTTCAAGAGAATTTTGAAAGAAGAAGAAGATTTATTGCGAAATGGGCCCAGCCCGGCCGAGGCGGCCTCGACCGGCCTCGCCACCTAGCCTATAACCTTCCCGGGGCCTGTTCCGACATATTTTGTTTAAGAGGTTTCCTCCTGTCTTTCACCGTTCAGGAGATTAGCGCTTGCAGACAAACAAACAAACAAACAAAAACTTTCTTTTATATATATATATATATATATATATATATATATATATATATATATATATATACTGAAACGCAAAAGAAACTTACCACCTTTGAAACCTTTAAATATCAACAATAACACTGCGTGTAGTAAATGTGTGAACTTATTTGTGGACAATAGTGTCCTCACTGTCAGACAAAACGGTCACGATGGTCACTTGAACCTTCAATGGTCACTTCATAGCACAGCTGTTGAACAGCCGTTTTGACTGTCAGTGATTAGCCAAGGGGTACGGGATGATTTTAATGAGCTGCACGTGATGTCTTGATATTGGCTTTAAAAAGGCCAGTGCAAAATGGGCATTTCAATCAACATGCCACGATTGTCAAGGGATCAACGGCAGCGTGCCCTGGGCATGCTGCAAGGCGGACTGAGCTACCGTGAGGTGGCACGTCGCCTTGGCTGTTCACACCAGACGATATCGGCCCTGGTGGACAGAGACACCCTCCACAACTCTGCAGATGACAGACCTCGATCAGGGAGGCCAAGAGTCACCACTGCAAGGCAGGACAGGCAGATGGTCCGAAGTCACCTGCGGGATCGATTCCGTCCAGCATCCCGCACTGTGGTAGAAACTCCGGGGCGTGCAAACCCACGGATCTCCAATGATACTGCACGAAGACGACTGCATGACTATGGTCTGACTGCCAGAAGACCATACAGAGGCCCCGTGATGACGGCTGCCCATCGCCGCAACCGACAGAGATGGTGCCAGCAGCATCAGCGGTGGACCTTGGCGCAGTGGAACGAGGTCGCTTTCAGCGATGAGTCAAGGTTCTGTGTGGACAGTCCTGATGGGCGTGAGCGTGTCTGGAGAAGAACTGGCGAGCGATATGCCGATTGTTGCGTGCGTCAAGCCAACAGGTGGGGTGGCCCAAGTGTGATGGTGTGGGCCGCCGTATCAGGCCGGTATAGGACGCCACTGGTGGTTGTGGATGGGAATCTTAACGCCCAGCGGTATGTGGATAACATCCTGCGACCTCATCTGCTGCCATTCCTGCTAGACCACCCAGAACTGAGAACCTTTCAGCATGACAACGCTCGTCCCCATGCTGCTCGCTTTACCACTGCATTTCTCCAAGGCGAGAACATCAACACCATGCAGTGGCCTGCGCTCGCCCCTGACCTGAATCCTATAGAGCACCTGTGGGATGAGCTTGGGAGACGCGTAGTTGGCAGGGCCAGGACACGGGCAGGGCTGCTTCAGACATTGAGGACTGAGTGGGACAGAATCCAGCAGCAATCCATCCAAAGACTGGTAGGCAGTATACGCCGATGATGCACTGCCTGTATCCAAAACAATGGTGGCCACACACGCCATTGAAAGGGGACTGACATTGCACCCTGTGCTGTTCTGTACTGTAGAACAAACTGATGAGATGGTGTATCTTGGTCAAAAACTTGACATGTCATCAATAAAATGCCAATGTTTCAATTAGCAATTGTTGGTTTGTTTTATTTTGAACTGTTACAATTTTATTACATTTCAAACAAGTGGTAAGTTTCTTTTGCTCTGTATGGTCTTCTGGCAGTCAGACCATAGTCATGCAGTCGTCTTCGTGCAGTATCATTGGAGAACCGTGGGTTTGCAAGCCCCGGAGTTTCTGCCGCAGTGCGGGATGCTGGACTGAATCGATCCCGCAGGTGACTTCAAACCATCTGCCTGTCCTGCCTTGCAGTGGTGACTCTTGGCCTCCCTGATCGAGGTCTGTCATCTGCAGAGTTGTGGAGGGTGTCTCTGTCCACCAGGGCCGATATCGTCTGGTGTGAACAGCCAAGGCGACGTGCCACCTCACGGTAGCTCAGTCCACCTTGCAGCATGCCCAGGGCACGCTGCCGTTGATCCCTTGACAATCGTGGCATGTTGATTGAAATGCCCATTTTGCACTGGCCTTTTTAAAGCCAATATCAAGACATCACGTGCAGCTCATTAAAATCATCCCGTACCCCTTGGCTAATCACTGACAGTCAAAACGGCTGTTCAACAGCTGTGCTATGAAGTGACCATTGAAGGTTCAAGTGACCATCCGTGACCATTTTGTCTGATAGTGAGGACACTATTGTCCACAAATAAGTTCACACATTTACTACACGCAGTGTTATTGTTGATATTTAAAGGTTTCAAAGGTGGTAAGTTTCTTTTGCGTTTCAGTATATATATATATATATATATATAGTTGTGGATTTGAGAATTGTTGTGTTTTTTTTTTTGTATTGTTGTAAGTGTAATGAATTGTTGTAAATATCACCCTCCGTGTGTAAAGGTCAAAGGTCGTCCTCCTAGTTACTCCATGTACATACACGTAGCCAATCATATACCCTCGTAAGTAGTTATCTCCTTATTCTATGTAGTTGAACGCTCTGTTCCCACTAGTTGACACTGCATTGCATCAGATGACATAAGGTAGTTCCCTTCCATTCCCAAAGCCCCCATTCCCAAAGCCTCCATTGCCAACTGCATTGGGCGGTTTTCTGCATTTGCCGCCATTGGCCATGTGCTCCATCTCGGGGAAGAAGGGCGTTGCCCTCCACTCGTCATGAGAAGGTGGAGCCCAGCGAGCCCCCACCAGCCAATCAGGGCTGGTGAGACACCATCACGGGCGTGGCGTGGCTTGATCGCGACGTGCCTTATAAAAGGGTGTGCGGAAGTATTGCGAGGAGAGATGCGTCAGAGAGAGAACCCATCACGCAACGCCCCCATGAGAGAGAGGAGATACGAGAGATGAACTTTGAGTCCACCACGCAGCTTTGAATCCACCACACAGCTTTGGAACCATCGCAGCTTTGAACGACCGCAGCTTCGGGGCTTTGATGGCAGTTTCGACCATGGCCCTGAAGGAACGGCGGCTGCTGAACGCGCCGATCGAGAAAGGGCGGCCGCTGCTCACTCCCGGCCCGACCGTGCTCCGGTTCCAGCTGAACCTGCCTCTCCCTCCAGCCATCCACCTCCTGCCATTCCTGTCATCATCCCCCGTGTAAGTGTGCTTGTAGTCTGTTTTGTGTGTCTTGTCCTGGGTTAAGTAAGACTGTTTATAGGTAAGCTAATATTTGCACTGTGTCTCCTTGCTTCTTTCTGTCTTTATTTTCTTATCCTTCCTTCTCCTTGGTTCTTTTGATGGTGTAAATAATAGTTGTTAATAAATAATATTTGTATTTCCTACCTTTGTTCTTCTTTCCTTTACATCCGTTTCGTCCTTGTCTTTTCCCCCATTGAAAACCTGTGGCACGATTAGACGGGTCAATATACAACCAGAACAGCCGTACCCCAAAAAAATTGCAAATTTTAGTTTTATTGCATTTCCTTATATTTTAAGACTTACTTAGGAACATATCAAAAGTTGGACAGAAATGGACCATGGGAAAGTAAAAATTTTTGACATGATAAAAATGTCACAAAACCATGCACGATTCACTACGTCAAAAACGTCTTTGGTTTTTTATTTTTGTTTCTTTTTGTTTATATAAATTAATTTGTTCCACTGAGACCAGCTGCAAAGGCAACATTTTATAACACTTGTTTCGTGTCTTTAACAATGTTTACATCTGCTACCTGACACATGTCTTTAACAATATGACCTCCCAGCATGTAGGCTAATGACCTAATTCCTCACTGGTAGTTGTGCAGCTTGACTGAGTAACAACTCCACATGAATGAGTTAATTACACCTAATTAGGACTCAATTGGACAACGTTGTATGGTAAACATTGGAGATACAATACAATACAACCAAGGAGATACAGTACAATACAACCAAGGCCAAGGCAGTAGCAAAAAGACAGGTAGGCCTATGCATACAATTGCCCCATATATTCTACATGTATTTTGTACTCCTACAACTGTAGTGTATGATGGTATTTATTTTCCAGGTTCTAGAGTTGTGGGGATGCATATTTATTTAATAGGAATGGGACCAGTTGATTGGGGGAAGGGGGGGGGGGGGGGGTTCTATCAGTATGTTTTTCTTCTGGACTATACATATCTTTTCCTGGTGCACCTTGTGACTAAGCAACAGAGCCCTTGTATATAATTCATTTCAGATGCAGAAAGCAATGGGATGACCACTATGCAGATTATTCCATAGTATGTTTCCTCCTAATATATATCTTACATAAATATCTCAGTTTCAGGGGCGGAGAATGCTCTGATGGCATTCAATGTATATGGCCAATGTAAATTGACTGCATGCTTCTAAAAGATCTCATTTTTGTATTTTCAGAGATAGAAAATGAACTCTTTATATGGTAAAGAGACCTGCCCTTTATGCCAAAGGGGATTGGACTGTGAGGAAACAGTATCAGTTCGTGAGAAAGGAGCAGAAGGCATCAACCGTGCAAGTGCCGAAAGGGGTGTTGACATCAGAATTCTAGCTGGTACCAGTGTTCACAAATCATGCCGAGTGAATCACATAAACAAAAAGGACATTGCTTTAACCAAGAAGGATCATGCGGAATCAGGTCCATCAGTCAAGAGGAGTGCTCGCATTTCCCTGGGACCATATGACAGTAAAACACATTGCCTTTTCTGCGGCACTGAAGTTAAGGAAGAGGGCCCAAAGCGAGGCCATGCAGAAACAGCCAGTTTTGGCTACGTGAAGACTGACGCATTTGTTAAAACTATATCAGTTCATTGCAAAACAAGGAGCGATGAATGGGCCCTTGCTGTTCAAGGCCGCATTGAATATTTTGAGGGTGATCTCCATGCAGCTGACTGTGTGTACCACAAGTCCTGCAACATTAATTTCCGCACAATGCGAGACATTCCACAACGGTTCAAGCCGACTGAGTCAAACAAGAGACGAAAAATGGGAAGGCCTAAGGACAGTGACCAGAATGAGGCTTTCGATAAGGTGTGCTCTTTTCTTGAAGACAATGATGAGGAACAGTTAACAATTACAGACCTCGTGGCTAGAATGGAACAATACCTGGGCGATAGTGAATCCAATGCATATGGGAACCAATACATGAAGGAACAGCTTAAAAAACGATATGGTGAATCTATATTCATGGCAGAGTGTAGAGGCTTAAAAGACATTGTGACATTCAGAGAAAAAATGTCCCAGATCCTCCGTGACCACTACAATGCACCACGAGAAGATGATGAAGAAGCACAAAAACGTGCAATTCTTCAGACTGCTGCAAAACTAATAAAAAGTGACATAAAAACAACAGTTGCACCACATGGGGATACATACCCAACTACTGCAGACCTAAGCCTTACTGCTGCATTGGGGTATGTCCCAACTAGCCTGCGATTCTTGCTGCAGCATCTTTTGGTCGGGAAAGATACATCTAGGGAGGTTGCTGGTATTGGACAAGCAGTCATCCAAGCAGTGCGTCCAAGGGCTGTAATTGCACCATTGCAGCTTGGTCTTGCAGTGCAAATGCATCACTTGTATAGGTCTCGTTTCTTGATAGATAGTCTATCAACCTTTGGCTTTTCCTCATCTTACTCCGAAGTGCAACGGTTTGAAGTAAATGCAGCCTCTTCTCTTGCTCCGGATGTGTTTGGAGGTGACACCGACATTCTTGATACATCCTTGTTATTTGCTGGAGACAATGTGGACCACAACATCATAACGTTGGATGGAAAGGGTACCTTTCATGGGATGGGCATGATAGCAGCTATTACACCAGGGCGTCAATCTAGCCACATCATATCTAGAAAGAAAATGTCTGACAGGAAGCTCGTCGAACTGACGAAGATCAATATAATAGATTACCGCTATGCAGAGCACGTCAACCGCAACCTCAAATTTCAGCCCCTCCCTTTGTTATCAATTTGTGATCGCCCAATTGACATATTATGGGAGATGTCATTTTGCATCGAAAAGAGTGCACCAAATTGGCAAGGCATGATGCACTTTCTGCATGAGGAGTGTGATCACCCAGGGAAAGCCTCAATACAGTTTCTCCCAATGATTGATATGAACCCAGGTGACAAAACCTGCATCTTGTCAACTCTTGATTACCTGAGCAAACTTGCATCAAAACACAACATGCCAGCAATCATCACATTTGACCAACCGCTGTTTTGGAAGGCCTCTGAGATAGTGAATGCTCTTCCTGCTGATAACCCAATCCATAATGCAGTGCTACTGCTTGGGAGCTTCCACACATTAATGAATTTGTTGGGTGCCATTGGAAGTTTGATGGATGGAAGTGGACTGAAAGAGATCCTGGAAACAGTGTATGGTCAAAATGCTGTTGTGCACATGCTGAGTGGGAAGGCGGTGCAACGTGCTTTTCGTGGCCATTTGCTTGTGGATCAGTGTCTTACACGTCAGGTTGTTGGCAAGATTGTGGAAGTTGACCCTGGGTTTCAAGAACAAGTGGCAGAACTGGAGCGACTGTACATTTCCCTGGAGACTGTCGAAAGTGACACTATAGAGTCTGTGTTGCAATCAGAGTGCATTCATTTCATTGACAATAGATTGAATCAGGAAAGGAATAAACTTGCAAAGGACTCGAAAACCAGTGCACTTTGGATCAACTACCAGCGTATGTTGGGAATTGCAAGGGCACTTGTGGCAGCTGATCGGACGGGGTCCTGGGAGATGCATCTCCAAGCCATATCAGCTTGCTTGCCGATATTTGCAGCTGCTGGCCATCCCAATTACCTGAAGTCAGCTCGACTCTATCTCGAGAAGATGCTTGCGTTAGAAGATGACAACCCTGAGGTTCATCAGAAGTTCCAATCTGGTTATCATGTAATCCGGCGCAGTGACCAATACTGGGCTGGCCTAGGCTCTGATCTTGTGATAGAACAGACATTAATGCGCTCACTGAAAAGCCAAGGGGGGCTGACTCGAGGAAGTGGGATGTCAGAGCACCAGAGAGCAGTTTGGACTCTGTCTTCAACCATATCGTCCTCCTACAACCTTGCTATGCAAGAACTGACCTCGAGTAGCTACTCAACAAGTGAACAACATAAGGAGTTGACAACATCCAGGGTGAGTCGAGATGAAGCTGATCGTGGCAAAGTTGCCGAAAAACTGGACAGCTTCACACCATTTTCTGATGACAAGTCATTGCGCAATATCATCACAGGGGTTACTGCAAATGAGGATGTCAATGTTCATGACCTATTCAAAGTAGGTAGTGACATTGTCAAGAAGATGGATGATCACCCAGCTTACTCCTATTCACACAAAAGGAGTTCTAAAGCCAAGACACTTGCATTCAGCAGGGCAGTCAAAGTTGCTGAGGACCGCACAATAGATCCAGCGTTACTATTCCAGAGGTTCTTAGTGGTGTCATAGACGGGAGATCTCCAGATAGGTGAAGTGATGAAATATGAACTCTGCCCATACCCAATGTCTCTTTTTGAGGCAAAAAACATCCTGCGCCAGCCAGATAAACCACAGTTGGCGGAGGCAATAAGGAATTATGCTACAACCAAATCTGACAATGCTGTCAACCAGACAGTTCCAGGAACAGATCACTATGTTTTTGACGGGGGATCACTTATTCACCGCTTAAAGTGGACAGAGGGATTCACCTACAGTTCCATTGCAGATGAATATGCCTCATTTACAGTACGACACTATGGCAAAGCTACTGTTGTGTTTGATGGTTATGAGGCTGGGCCAAGCACAAAGGACTGTTCTCATCAACGTCGGAATAGAAACAAGAATGCCACCAAGGTTAACATTACGGAGTCAACAAAATTTGTTGGGAAAAAGGAGGACTTTCTGTCGAATGAGTCAAACAAGCAGGCAATGATACTGTTGATTATAGAGGTGTTGCACAAGGAAGGCTGTGAGGTGATCCAAGCAGAGGGAGATGCTGATGTTGAGATTGCAAAAGCGGCCGTCGCAAATGCGGCTTCCAGATCTACAACCCTCATTGGAGAAGATACAGATCTCCTTCTCCTCCTGCTCTTCTATATGGTGGAGACAAACTGCATTGAACTCTATTTCTGTTCTGACAAGGCAAAATCAAATGTCTACAATATCAAAGTCCTTCAGCAGATACTTGGAAATGCAGCCTGCAGAGATATATTGTTCCTTCATGCATTAACTGGCTGTGACGCAACGTCTCGTGTCTTTGGGATTGGAAAGAAGTCAGGGTTTCAAAGAATCATCAAGAAAGAAAAGGAACTGATAGACAGCTCAAAGGTGTTCTGTAAACCACAGCAGAGTCAGGATGTTATTGAAACTGCAGGCTGCAGAGCAATGGTGGCATTGTTTAAAGCAAATCAGAACGACTCATTGGCATCGATCAGATACAACATTCTCTGCAAAAAGGTTGCAAGGGCTAAGGCATTTGTCACTCCTGAAAGACTGCCACCCACATCCGCTGCCTGCAAGTTTCATTCTCTGCGGACCTATTACCAGGTAATGGAATGGATGGGCCTTTGTTGTGGAATGGAGCCAACGGAGTGGGGATGGAAGGTAGAAGGAGGAAAACTTGTTCCAGTGATGACAGACAAAAGCCCTGCTCCAGACATACTACTTCAGATGATTCACTGCAACTGTTCAGGGGGGTGCAAAACACTAAGGTGTTCATGTAGGAAGCATGGATTAGAGTGCACCAGTGCATGTGGACATTGCCAGGACAGCAACTGTGACAATATGAGTGTTGAACCAGACATAGAGGAGGAGGAGGAGGACGATGAAACTGGAATCTAAGGCTAGAAGGCATATGGTACTTCCACATGTGTCAAAATTGTCCAATTTTTTATATGTGGCTTTCCATGTCATAGACTGGCAGAAACAATCAAAGAACATATATTTGTGCAAATATTTACTTTAAATTGCGAATGGTCTCAGGATTAGCACTGGATAAACTACCAGCAACGATCATAATACAAATATTGGTGCAAAATTTACTTTAAATTGTTAGTGGTCTGATGATTATCAGTCAATTTTTTTACGTTTTATCTGCCGGCAGCCATCTTGTTTTCTGACGTCACTGAGGGACTTTCCCATGCGTCAAAATTGTCCAACTTTTAATATGTTGTCTTCCACTTCATAAACTACTAGAAATAAGCATAAAACAAAAATTTGCAATTTTTTTGGGGTCAGGCAGTATATTGACCCGTCTATTGGCCAACGTACAAGAATCGGGTCTAGTTCTTGTTAATAGTTCGTGCCGCGGTTGCTAAACCGCTAGGCAATTAACATCTGTCCACGGATGCGAACGGGGTTGCGCACCTGCCTTTCCGGAGGTAGCTGTGCAGCATCAGGAGCGGAGACGGCCAGTGAAAATAGAAGGGGGATTAACCCCCCCCCCCCCCTAAGGGGAGTGCCGTACTCCATTTCCGTAACATTTGGTGTCGGGAGCGAGATTCGGACCTGAAGCGCTTAGCGCGCTCAAATTACGAGTGGCCCACAATTTTATTTAACATCCTAAATTTAAAATCTTGCCATGGATGGTCAAGGTGATCGGATGCCGGTTGGGGAGTTAGAGGGGTTAGAATCAACCCAGGACCCCAGGGAAATGTATATGGTGGAGAGGGAGGAGGAGAGCAATGCAGATGTGGTTGAGGGGGTATCAGGTGCACAAGATGGCGCCCTCGCGCACGTGGTTGGAGGGGCACAAAATGGCGGCACCACGGGGGTTGAGCCCGCGGTGGCGGTTGGGCCGCTGTGCCAATCGGGTTTGATTTTAGGTTATTCCTGACCCAAATGGATGCAAAAATGGATAGAATGAGGGACGAAGCAAGGGGTACCAGTGAACGGTTGGGCAATCAAATCCGGGGATTAAAAACGGACATGGGAAATCACATCGTGGGGCTAGAAGCTAAATTCGGGGGGGGGGGGGGGGGGGGGTTTTGTATACAAGATCGAGGCTCGTGAAAGAGCGAACATTAATCACACAGAAAGACAAACAGACACACAAAACAAATACCATCGGGAGCGGTAGACAAGATGGGGAGAGAGGGGGAAGGACACAAACACAACATTTGAGAGCAGGGACCGAGAGACATGGAGACATCGAGAGAACTGTGGGAGGGAGAGGGCTTTGGGGGGGAGGCATGGGAAGGGGGGGGGCGGGTGGGAGAGGTATAAAACATATGGACACTGCCAAGACTTCCAGGAAAGAAGTTGGAATTTCAAACAAGGTGGATCTGGGGTGAATTAGTGGGGGTAGAAAAGATCAAGGTTTTGGATGGGGGAAGATAAGAGATGGTGGTGAACAGCTGTTTTGAAGACCTGGAGGGAGGAGTGTGATTGAAGTGAGTGTGGGAGTTTGTTCCAGAGGCGGGAGAAAAGAGGAATGAAAGAGTGAAGGTGAGCAGAGAGCTGAGATTTCGGCAGTTTAACCATCAGAGGGTGGCTGGCAGATCTTGTGCGACCTGTAGGAATATTTGGGGGACAGAGCACAGAGAGAGCTGGGGGAGCAAGGCCGGAGAGGAGTCGGTAGAAGACAGAAAGACCACCTACCTGCCTGCGGTGAGTGAGTGAAAGGCCCTCAGAGATAGCTTCATCGCGGGAGATTCCAATGATTCTGAAAGCTTTGGATTCAACAGCGTGAAGCCGAGCCAGGTGTGAGGCAGGAGCAACCAGCCCATAGGGGAGAACAGTATTCCATTGAGCTGCGGATTAGACAAGAAATTTGCTGCGGTTAGACAATAAATTTGAAGGGTTAGACAACAAATTTGAGGGGCTAGACAATAAATTCGAGGGGATAGACAACAGGTTGGAAGGGCTAGCAGGTAAATTGGGGGGCCAACTGAATGACGTGGGTAACCAAATCGGGGAAATGAAAGAGGGGTTAACGGGGTTGGAAAATAGAATGGCTGCCCAGGAGAACCAGATGGAAGGGGTAAAGAATGGGTTAGAAGGGTTAGAAAACACAATGGAAAGCAAATTGAGGGAAATAGGGGAGCAATCTGCCCGGGAAATTAAGCAGATGGGAGATCAGATAGAGGAGGTGAAAATCGGGTTAGAAACTAAATTGGATGCCCAGAGAAATTATTTGGGACAGATGAGGGCAGCCTCTACCAAGGAGATGGGAGAAATGGGGGAGGAGATCAGACGAGGTGTGAGCGAGGAGTTCGCGGGGGTACGCGAGGAGGTAAAGTGAGGTGAGGAGCGTATGGAGAAAGAGGTGAGGAATAATACGGCTAGGTTACAGGGGGGGCATAGAGGACCTGACACGGGGAGTAGAGCAGCTGACGGTGGGACAAAAGGAATTAGTGGAGCAGGTGGAAAAGAACACTGCGGTACTCGGGGGGTTAAAGGCAACTCAGAAGGAGATAAAAGAGGGACTTATAGCGACAAAGAGGGAATGTCAGATGGTACATGAGGGGTTTGACAAAGAGGTTGGACGAGGTAACGGAGGCAATGGAGACAAAAGAACGAGAGGTGAGGACGCACATAGAGACGACTAAGGTGGCCTTAGAGGAAGAAATTGAGGGGGCGCACCGGGAAATGAAAGAGGTGAAGAAAAAGTTAGAGGATGTGGAAGAGGGGGTGAGTGAAATTAAGACGGGATGGAGGGAAACTAAGAAGGAGATAAAGGAGGAAGTGATGGAATATGTGCAAGGTCTGTGCTCAAATCGTGATGGTGTGCTCACTAACCAAATAAAGAGTTTGCAGGTGGCGGAGGAGGAGCGAAGAAGAGGTGCCGAGGTGAGTGGCGATATACTCGGAAATGTATATGGTGTGAGGGGAGATTCAGTCGGCTTGGGTGTTGATTTAGACCCGGGTGTTCTTGAGAGGCCGCGGGTAAGGGTGCGACAGGTACAGAGTGTGAAGGAGGAGGTGTGCGAGGATGTCCGACTAAGGGGTGTGTGAGGAAAAATTGCGCGCCGAGGAGTGAGTGTGCTGTCGAGAGTGAGGGTGAATGCGCGACCGAGTGTGGTGGTGAAAGTAGTGAGAGTGACACGGAGCACGAGTTGGTTGTAGCAGGTGAGAGAGGATGCACACCTGGAATGGAAGGATGCACACCTGGAATGGTCGAGCACGTGTGGGAATGCACGCTTGAGTTGGTAGTGGAGCACGTGATTGGGTGTGTGGAGGAGAGCACATCCGTGGTTGTCACAGAGGATGTGACCGAGGAGGGGGCGCGAAGAGGTGTGTTGGTGAGGTGTGCGAACGACGCGTGTGTGCTAAGGTGTGTGGTGGTCGGGTGTGTGACGAAGTCTATGAGTGTACGGGGGGGGTGTGTAAGAGAAGGTGCGATGCCGGAGAGCATGGAGACAGCTGGATGTGTGAGCAAGGAACGGAACGCGGGGTGTGAGCATGCAAGTGGAGCATCGACGCTAAACGGGATAGCGGTTAGATCGACGTGTAGCCGAAGCGAGCCCTCGGTTCGTGCAGGGCTTTGTGTGCAGCGGGAACCAGCGGGGATCGTAACCACGGCGGTTTCGAAAGACCCACCGTACGCGATCCACGCCGGGCCTCGCTCTGAACGGCCGCGTCCGTGCTCCGCTAGGCGGAACGGGCGGCCCGGTAGGAAGGGTCGTCATGGCGACCCCTGGTGGTTGAGACGTCCCGGTAGGGCGAGATTGGGCCATCGGATGGCTCTGTGCCGAGATGGTGCGTGGAATCTCGGCCCGAGTAAACCTTCTCTGCACCGAATGCCGGACGGATCCAACCGCCGGCAACGAACCACCCGCATTCATTGCTCGGCTTTGCGAAGCCGAGTTTTAATGAGGTAACGACTCAACGAGGCTCGGATATAGTGGACTGTGATGGTAATAGTATTTTGATCCGAAATTTAGAGTAGTGAATAGGATTGGCAAAAAATTTGATGGTGGCAAATGATTGGCAGTGATTGGAAAATTTTGATTGGTTGAAATTTGAGAGCAAAATTTATAGTGGGAGATACCCGATGTGATGGGATGGCAACTCTGCCATCCCTCACACCAAGGGGGCAAAGGAGCTATAATTTTATGGGGTTTGGCAGTGAAAACTCGCCACGGGAGGGTTTGGATAATGCGTAGGGACCTAGAAATGACCATAGGTAACGGTAAAGGTAAGTAGCGACATTGGACAGGTAGTGGGGACATAGAGAGGGTAGTTGGATTATAATGACGAGGGAGCGCAATAATATAAGGGGCAACGGGGAAACGCGAGTTTTAGCAGGGCACCAGGTAGATCAGATGATACCGTGTGTGTGAGAGTATTGATATCGAGCAAATGAGGAATTGCAGGGCAATGCTTGGGAGAGATGTGAGTTGTATTGAACATGAAAGTGTATGAAGTAGCGTATGAGGAACCATTGTGGTTGTGTATTGTATTGAGTGATTGAAGAAGCCTGGGAGGAAGGAGGGTGCAAGTGCCACCAGGTGTGTGATTGCACAGGTGTGCAAGTGAACAGGTGTATGAGTGAGTAATGGTGATTGAGTGTTGTGTTGAGCAAATGGTCCTGGGAGGAAGGAGGGTGCAGGAAGCACCAGGTGTAGGAGTGATTGCACAGGTGTGCAAATACAGGTGTATGGAGAATGGTTGTGTGGAATACTTGGAGTATGGAATATATGGAGTATGGAATGGATGGTGTGGAGTGAGTATGGTGGAAACTGTGGAGTGGAGTAGATGGTGCGAAGGTGTGTATGGGGAGGATGGACCCCATCACGAATACCCAGGGAGGGTAGTTTAAGAGTTAGGTAGAGGGAGTAGGTAAATTGTGGTTGGATATTGGCATCTGTGGTGCGTGTGGAAGAATGGTGATTGGATTGGTGCATTAGTGACGTGGAAATGGCTGGGCGTGTGGCCTGTTAGTGTGTGTAGTTGAATGGGCCACTGTTAGGATGTCGGCCAGGTGAGGCCGCAGGTGGGCTCTGGGAGTCGGTAGAGTTGTTGTGGATGGGGCCCGAGGATCCAGAGGACGGACCCGGGTAGCCCAGTGCCAGAGAGGGCACCGAGTGGGGTAAGCGCCAAGGAGGGCCTTCCCCAGTTAGATACGTTAGGTTAAGGAGCAGGTAAGCTCGGAGGCAACTGCAGTGGTGGAGGTGTGCAGGTGGGTAGACCTGCTGGGAGAGCCACATGACCCAGTCCTGAAATTGTGCAAAGGCACAGGGAGTTGAATCGGGGGAGTGAGACCCCAAATTGATGAAGCACCACAGTTTGGTCAATGGGAATTTGGTTCTTAAAACCGCATAGAGTAAGTTGGCCAATGGTTTGGCAGGGAAACACCCCGGGTAGTGTAAAGTGTATTAAAGTCATTTAGAGGAGAGTTAGGATTGAAGTCTCCTCTCACCATTTACATCCACTCACCTGAGGTGACAAAACTCCACACCATGCCATGGTTGTTTTTTGTTATTTTTCTGTGCAAATGTTTGGAATGTGAGATGCATCATGACGTGGGTGTGACATTGTGCTTTGTTGTTCCATCTCTCCCTCCTTATGAGGATTGATGATGAATTGGTGATGGCAAATTCTGGTCAGGGGGATTGTGGTGACGAATTTGGTATAGGGGAAATATAGGGAAGATGAGACAGTAGTGACGAATTTGTAAATGTGTAGATTTTTGTACATATGGGGTAAGGGCAAGGGTAGAGTAGGTAACAGGGGGGGGGGGGGGGTGACGTACGGTAGGGACGAGCTTTCTCACTTCGCTCTCCGTACGCACCTCGTCCTGCATTGCCTTGTTTGATGTGTACCCTTGTGACCTTACCCCTCGCTCACCTGTCTTCTGTTCCCCTGTCTCCCACCCGAGGACTGTGCTCTCTGGGCACCGAGGGGAGCATGCGGGAGTCCGCCATTGTGTGCCAGAACCCCCGCAACCAGCTGCTTGCATCGATGCACCACTAATGGACCACATGTCTGTGGCTGAGCACCACTCATGGACCCCACGGGTTGGGGCATGGCCCCTCTGCTGGAACCGGCCATGATGGCCCGAGATCTTGCTGGCGGACCTTGGTAACATGGCACCTATGCCATACAGGTGAACCACTCCTAGTCGGCCCTGTGGGCCATAAACAAACACAATGGACACGTTCTGTGCTTGTTTTTATTATTGCAAATAGGCCGCCAGCAAAGAAGAAAGACAACATCTGGAAGAACGACAATAGCCAGCAGAGGGAGCCGAAGAGCAAGACACCAACAGGGGTTGTTGTTTATTATGAACTGTGGTGACTGTGCACTCCGGTGCGTTTTGGTGCATTATGGTGCTTTGATATTGGTGCTGGTGCGTCGATGCAGGGCAGGCTGTCCCCCCCCCCCCCCAAAAGAACAATCACAGGTCCTGGGTTAGTTTTGTAAATACCAGCGTCAATTGTAAATAATGCTCCTCACCGTAAATGTGTAGTTTGAAGACAATTCCGCAATTCGGTAAGCTGTGGGCGTAAATCTGTTAGATAGGGTGCAATGCAGCAGGGGGACATACTTATTTGTGTTTTAAAACTGTCACACTCAGGGTCAGGTTAAATGTAGAGGGAACTACACCTACGTGCCACACAAAAGTTAAGTTTTATAGGCCCGAGGACGTGTTTGGACGATGAGGGTGCAGTGTTGTGGATTAGAGAATTGTGTTTTTTTTTTTGTATTGTTGTAATTGTAATGAATTGTTGTAAATGTCACCCTCCGTGTGTAAAGGTCAAAGGTCGTCCTCCTAGTTACTCCATGTACATACACGTAGCCAATCATATACCCTCGTAAGTAGTTATCTCCTTATTCTATGTAGTTGAAGGCTCTGTTCCCACTAGTTGACACTGCATTGCATCAGATGACATAAGGTAGTTACCTTCCATTCCCAAAGCCCCCATTCCCAAAGCCTCCGTTGCCAACTGCATTGGGCAGTTTTCTGCATTTGCCGCCATTGGCCATGTGCTCCGTCTCGGGGAAGAAGGGCGTTGCCCTCCACTCGTCATGAGAAGGTGGAGCCCAGCGAGCCCCCACCAGCCAATCAGGGCTGGTGAGACACCATCACGGGCATGGCGCGGCTTGATCGCGACGCGCCTTGTAAAAGGGTGTGGGAAGGATTGCGAGGAGAGATGCGTCAGAGAGAGAACCCGTCACGCAACGCCCCCACTAGAGAGAGGAGATACGAGAGATGAGCTTTGAGTCCACCACGCAGCATTGAATCCACCACGCAGGTTTGGAACCATCGCAGCTTTGAACGACCGCAGCTTCGGAGCTTTGACCGCAGTTTCGTCCGTGGCCGCGAAGGAACGGCGGCTGCTGAACGCGCCGATCGAGAAAGGGCGGCGGCTGCTCACTCCCGGCCCGACCGTGCTCCGGTTCCAGCTGAACCTGCCTCTCCCTCCAGCCATCCACCTCCTGCCATTCCTGTCATCATCCCCTGTGTAAGTGTGCTTCTAGTCTGTTTTGTGTGTCTTGTCCTGGGTTAAGTAAGACTGTTTATAGGTAAGCTAATATTTGCACTGTGTCTCCTTGCTTCTTTCTGTCTTTATTTTCTTATCCTTCCTTCTCCTTGGTTCTTTTGATGGTGTAAATAATAGTTGGTAATAAATAATATTTGTATTTCCTACCTTTGTTCTTCTTTCCTTTACATCCGTTTCGTCTTTGTCTTTTCCCCCATTGAATACCTGTGGCACGATTTGGCCAACGTACAAGAATCGGGTCTAGTTCTTGTTAATAGTTCGTGCCGCGGTTGCTAAACCGCTAGGCAATTAACATCTGTCCGCGCATGCGAACGGGGTTGCGCACCTGCCTTTCCGGAGGTAGCTGTGCAGCGTCAGGAGCGGAGACGGCCAGTGAAAATAGAAGGGGGATTAACCCCCCCCCTAAGGGGAGTGCCGTACTCCGTTTCCATAACAATATATTATATATATATACAGACTTGGCATTTAATATGGAATATTTTTTTTGTGGGGGTGAACTTACTTTTCAAGATGTCCTAGAACCAAAAGTTCATTGGAATTATGTTGAAATTATTCTAGATTTTGTTAATGTGACCTTTAAAAGAAACAAAAACCACATTTGACATTTCGAAACAAATAAATTGATCCTTGAAAGTGATGTAAACTGATATCGAACTCAATTCATGGACAGTACTGTGTTAAACTTCTGTATGTTTTCCAGAAGTATCTCTTTATTTTGCACATTAGCCAAAAATGTTTTTAACAAAAACAAAAGTTAAATTACGACTGGGATTACGGACAATAAAATTACAGTTCAGTACTTCGTGTAACCCCCATGAGCATTCAGGAGAGCACGTACACGTTGAGGCATGCTGTTCACGAGATTTGCCAAGGTTTGGACAGGAATCGCTTGCCATGCAGTGACAATAGCCTGCTGCAATTCACACACAGAGGTCGGCTGCTGGTCCAAGTGGTCGTTTTGAGGCGTTAATTCTGCCCACAAGTTCTCTATCGGATTCATATCCGGGGACATGGCAGGCTACTCCGTATGCTCTACACCACGGTCAGCAAGAAAGTGTTGGATCATGCGAGCACGATGAGGCCGTGCATTGTCATCTTGGAAGACAAAGTTTCCTCGAAAGGCTGCACGAGCAAATGGAAGCAATGTTTCTTCCAGAATGGCCCTGTACTTGAACTGGTTCAGGTTTCCATTCAGAACAACCAGGTCAGTTTTGCCCCCTGCATGAAAAGCAGCCCAAACGGTCACCCCACCACCTCCAGCTTGGACTCTTGGCACTATACAATCTTTGTTGTCGGCTTCATGCACTTGTCTGTGCACTTGGACACGGCCATCTTGACGATAGACCAGAAATCTAGACTCGTCACTGAAGATCACGTGATTCCAGTGTCCTGGCTGCCATTGACGGTCCTCTCTGGCCCACTGCAATCGGCGCTGGCGGTGTTGTCTTGTCAGGCGTGGCTTTCTTAGGGGACGCCTGGCACGATAGCCTGCTTGAACCAGTCGTTGGTTGACTCGCCTTCTGGATACAGGCACATTTGTCAGTTGCTGCCACTCAGCCCTAAGCCGATTAGCTGACTTGGTATGGCCATTGCGGACTAACCAGTGCAGCTGGCGATCATCCCTCCTTGTGGTTCTGCGGGGACGTCCTGGCCTCGGTATTGGAGTAGGAACACCCCTCTGAGCATTTCGTTTCAGGATATTTGACACCTGACCTTGAGTGATGCCATACTGCCGAGCAATAGCACGCTGTTTCATGCCGTAATTTCGTAAAGCCACCACTCCATGACAAACAGCATTGTCGAGTTGACGGACCATCTCCAAAGGAAGCGGCAATAACTTTTGGAGATGTGCAGCAGTTGTTTTCCACTAATACAGAACGCAACAACCCTTGTATACCCGACTGTGAAGCCAATCATCAAATGCACCTGTCCGTACATTTTGCCACGCCACCTGTGATATAATCCTGCTGTTGACTTCTTGCTGCGACAGACAATCAGTGACATGGTTCTTTTAACAAATAAATCACCAAAGTGTAAAAGAAACTCACCAGATTGATATACTGAGTTAAGAAAGTAAACCCAAGTCAAGGAAAAAAAAAATATTCATATTAAATGCCAAGTCTGTATATATAAATAAATATATATATATATATATATATATATATATTGTTGCAGACGCGGTTTTAGATGTTATATTGACCGAGCGGTGGTGTATTACCGCGTCCGAACAGTTACTCCCCGATTAGAACCCGATTCCACCCGACGTTGACCAGATCGCCCCACAGATATTCAATCGGGAAACCTCTAAAGCGACCGAAAGAGAAGGAAAAGAGAAAAAGACAGAGTACGGAGGAAGAACAGATTTATTATACACACACAAGCAAAAAGGAAGAGCGACCAAAATTATTTACAAGCAATGGATGGAAAAAGCAGTCACACAGTGCATCGTTAGCTTATTCTACTCAATTTACTTAATCCCAAGACAACGAGTAGGACAGGACGTTCACACTTACACAGGGGATATTGCAGGCAGGTAGGGCTTGAGGTGGATTGCTTGAGAGGGAGGCAAGCTCGGAGGCAGCAGCTCTCAATTCCTCGCGGTTTTGGCGGGAAAACCCTCCGTCGCGTATCCGCTGCTGTAGACGTCACGCGCTGGCTCGGCACACCTGCTCCTCTCCTGGTGGAGCCGTCTCCCTCTTTTCAGCGCGTCTCTCCAAAGCTGGTTTCCTTTGCGAGTACCTCTCCTCTTTGGCTTGGAGCGTTTCGCATCTCACCGCTCCCCTTGGTGCCGCCTCTTCGCTCCTCTCCCAGGTCATCTAATAAAGCAGTCCCTTACAGTCGCTTTTATAACTCGCGGTGGAATCAAGCCGCCGGCTGCGAGGGCACGCCTACCGGTTCGCTCACCGCGGTGCTGATTGGCCATGCGACCCTCTGGCTCACTCCTCCCCTCGATGACGAGGTGGAGACACGCCTTTCTTCTCCGAGATTAGCACATGGGCAATGGCGGCTTGCGGGATTGAACACAACTCCCACCCTTTTGAAAGGAACTTTGGAGAGCGGAGATGTTTGGGGAAATTGCAAGGGCCTACTCTTATTTTGTTTGATACAATGCAAAGTCAATCTAGTGGGAAACACAGATTTAGCCTACATGGAATAAGGAAATACACTATTTAAAAAGATATATCGTGACCTGCGTGTAAGTTTCATGGAATTAACTAGGAGGACGGCTGCTACCATTATTTACATTAACAGGGTGTTACCATACTTTTGTAACGTTCACATTGTAACGTTTTCACATTCGTTACACTTCCTCCAAAATTGTTACACTTCTCAAAAAAACCGTTACACTTCTCAGAACCGTTACACTGCACCCTCCTTTCTTCAGGCCCGGGCTCGGGCCTACAAAACTTTAACTTAGTGTGACACGTAGGTGTAATTCCCTCTACAATTAACCTGACCCTGAGTGTGACAATCTTAAAACACAAATAAGTATGTCCCCCTATTGCATTGCACCCTGTCTAACAGACTCAAGCCCACAGCTAACCGAATTACGGAATTATTCTCAAACTATACATTTACGGTGGGGAGCATTATTTACAATGACGTCATTTCTTATTTACAACGCAACCCAGGACCTGTGTTTTTTTTTTGTTTCTTTTTAGGGAACAAGAAAAGAAATTCCTGTTGGGAGGGAGGAGACAGCACGCATTGCATTGATGCACCAGTACCAATACCACCAAAGCACCCAAAAGCACCAAAAGCACCACAAGCACCACAAAGCACCAAAAGCACCACTCGGTGCGCAGTCACCATGGTTCTTAATAAACACAACAAAACAACTGGTGGTGGTCTTCTCTTTCTCTGCTGGGCCGATGTTCTTCCCGACGTCTTCTGGCTTCATGCGGCCTACTTGGAAATATAAAAAAGCACAACTTGTGTTCGTTTTTTATTTAGGGCCTCAGGGGCCAACGAAGGGTGGTCCACCTGTTTGGCATAGGTGCCACCTTACCGAGGTCCGCAAGCAAGATTCCCTGGCCACTATGGCCGGTCTCCAACAGAGGTGCCCTGCCCCAGAACCTGGGGTCCATCAAGTGGTACTTGGCCGCAGAACAGCGGTCCATAAAGTGGTACATCAACGCAATGCATGCTGGTTCTGGGAATCTCGGGCGCACAATGGCCACCTCACGCACGCTCCCCTCGGCACCCAATGGCGCACAGGTCATGTGGGAGACAAAAGAAAGACAATTGAGCGAGGGGTAAGGTCACAAGGGTACACGTCAATAAGGCAATGCAAGGTGAAATGCGTACGGAGGGCGAAGTGAGAAAGCTCGTCCCTACCGTACGTCACCCCCCTGTCACCTACCCTACCCTTGCCCTTACCCCATATGTACAAAATCTACACATTACCAATTCATCACTACTGTCACGTCTTCCCCATATTTCCCCTATACCAAATTCGTCACCACAATCCCTCTAACCAAAATTTGCCATCACCCAATTCCTCATCAATCCTCATAAGGAGGCAGAGATGGGACATCAAAGCACAATGTCACACCCACGTCATGATGCGTCTCACAATCCAAACATTTGCATCATAAAAAATAATCAAAACATGGCATGGTGTGGAGTACCTGTCACCTCAGGTGAGTGGATGCAGATGGTGCGAGGAGATCCTTCATCCTAACTATTTTCTAAATGACTTTAACACACTTTACACTACCCGGGGTCTTTCCCTGCCAATCCATTGGCCAACTTACACTATGGGTTCTAATAACCAATTCCCATTGACCAAACTGTGGTGCTTCTCAATTTGGGGTCTCACTCCCCCGATTCATCTCCCGGTGCCCTCGCACAATTTCTGGGCTGCGACGTGTAGCTCTCCCAGCAGGTCTACCCACCTGCACACCTCCACCACTGTAGTTGCCACCCGAGCTTACCTAGCTCCTCACCCTAACCTATCTAACTGGGGCAGGCCCCTCCTGGCTCTGTCACCCCACTCGGTGCCCTCTGGCACTGGGCTACCCGGGTCCGTCCTCCGGATCCTCGGGCCCCATCCACAACAACTACTACCGGCTCCCAGAGCCCACCTGCGGCCTCACCTGGCCGACATCCTTACAGTGGTGGAGCGCCCAACCAAATACACACACTAACAGGCTACACGCCCCGCCATTTCCACGACACTAATGCACCCATCCAAAGACCATTCTTTCACCCGCACCACAGATGCCAATATCCAACCACAATTTACCTATACCCTCTACCTAACACTTACACTACCCACCCCGGGTATCCGTGATGGGGGTCCACTCTTCCCCCATTCACACCTTCGCACCATCCACTCCACTCCACAATTTCCACCATACTCACTCCACGACCATCCATTCCAATACTCCATTTATTCCACACTACCATTCTCCATACCTGCTGTTGCACACCTGTGCCCTCACACCTGGTGCCACCTGCACCCTCCTTTCTTCCTGGACCATTTGGTCATCACAATACACAATCACTATCACTCACTCATACACTGCTCCATCCACCTGTTCAGTTGCACACCTGTGCAATCACACCTGTTCAATCACACCTGTTCAATCCTCACACACACGGCATCATCTCAGCTAACTACTCCCCTCTGAAACTTGCGCTTCCCAGTCGTCCCTTTAAACTATTGCGCTCCCACGTCATTATCATCCACACTAATCTACCTGCGTCCCCACTACAGGTATCAGTCACTAACTAATCTTAACGTTACCTAATGTCATCTTTGCTAGGTCCCTACAATATAACCTAGCCCTCCCTGGCTCGGTTGTCATAGCCACCCCATAAACTATTGCGCATTTGCCCCCACTTCTGTGAGGGATGGTGGATTTGCCATCCCACCACATCGGGGGTCTCTCACTATAAATTTTGTTCGTCCAAATTCCAACCAATTCAAAAATTTTCCATTTACTGCCAATTCTACCCACTATTATAAAATCTTGCTTTTTTTCCCTAATTTCGGGGCCAAAACACTATCCTCATCACCCGTCTACTTATTACATCCTCTCGGTGCGCCAATTCACGTCTACTAGAGCTCGGCTTCGTACAGCCGAGCCATGAACGCGGGTTCTTTTGTGCCGGCGGCTGGATGCGTCCCGCATTCGGGGCAGGGACGGGGGCTTACCCGAGCCGAGATCCCACGCACCACCTCGGCGTGGAGCCATCCAATGTCCCGATCTCGACCTGCCGGCATGTCTCAATAGCAAGTGGTCGCATTGACGACCCTTCCTATCGGGCTGCCCGCTCCGCCTAGTGGAGCCCGGACGCGGCCGTTCCACGCGAGGCCCAGCGTGGATCGCGCACGGCGGTCCTTTCGAACCCGCCGTGGCTCGGATCCCCGCTGGTTCTCGCGGCACGCGAAGCCCGGCACGCACCGAGGGCCCGATTCGGCTATAAGTCGCCCTAACCGCTAAACCGGTTACCGTCGATGCTTCACCTGGACGCTTACATGCATACGCTACCCCTTTCTTGCTCATACATGCAGCCGTTTCCATGCTCCTCGTCGTACCTCTTCTTACACACCTCGGTACACTCATTCCGCCCACAGACTTGGTCACACACCTGACCACCGAACACCTTGGCACACATTCGTCGCTCGCACACCTCACCAACACACCTCTTCGCGCCCCTTTCTCGGTCACCTCCTTTGTGACAATCACAGGTGTGCTCTCACCCGCACACCCAACCACGTGCCTCACTACCAATTCCAGCGTGCATTCCCACTCACGCTCTACCATTCCAGGTGTGCATCCTTCCATTCCAGGTGTACATCCTCGCTCACCTGTCACAACCAACTCATGCTCCGTGTCACTCTCACTACTCTCACCTCCATTCTTGACAGCGCTCTCACCCTTACTCTCGACAGCACACTCTTTCCTCATGCACCCGTCCGTTACACACCTTTCTCGCGCACACTCTTCCACACATTCTCCTGTTACACCCTCTGTAACACTCACCACAGGCATGCATTCTCCCTTACTCTCGACAGCATGCGCTTTCCCCATGCACCCGTCCGTTACACACCTTTCTCGCGCATCCTCTTGCGCACACTTTTTCGTTACTTCCTCCGTAACACTCACCACACCGCGCTTCCCTGTGCTCCCTCGCACACGTGCTTCGACCAACTCACTCCTGACGGCACACTCACTCCTCGGCGTGCACTTTTTCCTCACACACCCCATGGTCGGACATTCTCGCACACCTCTTTTTTCGCACACCAGACCTGTCGCACACTTCACCAACGGCCTCTCACGAACACCCGGATCCAAACCAATCCCCAAGCCGACTGAAGCTTTCCTTACATCATGTACATTGCCACTCACCTCCGTACCTCATCTCCGCACCTCCTTTGCCACCTGCAAACTTTTTATTTGGTTAGTGAGCATCACATCATGAGTTGAGCACCGACCTTGTACCAATTCCATCACCTCCTCCTGGATTTCTCTTTTAGTTTCTGTTCGTCCCTTCTTAATTTCACTCACCTCTTCTTCCACTTCCTCTAATTTTTGTTTAACCTCTTTTATTTCTCGGTGCGTCTCCTCAAGTTCGTCCTCTAAGGCTACCGTGACCATCTCTATGTGCATCCTCACCTGCCGGTCCTTTGTCTCCATTATCTCTGTCACCTCGTCCACCCTCATTGTCAGTTCCTCACGTACCATCTGACATTGCCTCTGTGTCGCTATCAAGTCATTTTTAATTTCTTTTTGTGTCGCCTTTAACCCTCCGAGTACTGCAGTGTTCCTTTGAACCTGCTCCACTAACTTCGTTTGTCCCTCTGTCAGCTGTTCCACCTCCTCCGTCAGATCTTCTATTCCCCCTTGTAACTTTGCCGTATTATTTCTCACCTCTTTCTCCATACGCTTCTCACCTCGCTTTACCTCCTCGCGTAGCCCCGAAACCTCCTCACTTACCCCTCGTCGTATTTCCTCCATCTCTTTTGTAGATGCCACCCTCATCTGTCCCAATTCATCCCTCTGAGCATCCAGTTTGGTTTCTACCCCGATTTTCACCTCCTCTATCTGCTCTCCCATTTGTTTGATTTCCCTGGCAGATTGTTCCCCTATTTCCCGCAATTTGTCCTCCATCCTATTTTCTAACCCCATTAACCCATTTTTCACCCCCTCTAACTGATTCTCCTGGGCAGCCATTCTGTTTTCCACCCCCGTTAACCCATTCTTTACCTCTTTTATCCCGTTGTCTAACTTCCCAAATTTATTGTCTAACTCCTCAAAATTATTGTCGAACTTCCCAAATTTCTTGTCTAACTCCTCACCGGTACCCCTCGCTTCGTCCCTCATTACCCCCATTTGGTTTCCCAAGTCATTCCTCAGGTCTTCACTTGTCTGGACCATGAGCGCCTTTATTTGTTCCATACTGTCGTTTTTTGTCTGCATTTCCACCATGAATTGGGCCATGAAGGCTTGTATTTGGGCTGCGCTAATTGGTTCCGCGACCGTGGCCCCCTCAACCACGTGCGCGAGAGCGCCATTTTGTGCGTCTGAAACCTCCGCAACCACATTGCTATTTTTCTCCTCCTCCCTTTCCTCCACATACATTTCCCCGAGGTCCTGGGTCGATTCCACCCTGTCTATCTCTCCCACCGACATCCGATCGCCTTGATTGTCCATGGCGCGATCTCAAAATTCGGGTTTTATAAAACAAAATAAATTTCGGCAGCTTGTAATTTTGAGCGCGTTAAGCGCGCTTCGGGTCCGATTTCGGGTCCGATCTCACTCCTCGACACCAATTGTTACTCTAATAGTACAATTGGTGTTCCAAAATTTGGCCCTAACAAATTTAGTCCCAGGTCCGAATCCAACTCCTGACAACCAATTGTTGCAGACGCGGTTTTAGATGTTATATTGACCGAGCGGTGGTGTATTACCGCGTCCGAACAGTTACTCCACGATTAGAACCCGATTCCACCCGACGTTGACCAGATCGCCCCACAGATATTCAATCGGGAAACCTCTAAAGCGACCGAAAGAGAAGGAAAAGAGAAAAAGACAGAGTACGGAGGAAGAACAGATTTATTATACACACACAAGCAAAAAGGAAGAGCGACCAAAATTATTTACAAGCAATGGATGGAAAGAGCAGTCACACAGTGCATCGTTAGCTTATTCTACTCAATTTACTTAATCCCAAGACAACGAGTAGGACAGGACGTTCACACTTACACAGGGGATATTGCAGGCAGGTAGGGCTTGAGGTGGATTGCTTGAGAGGGAGGCAAGGTCGGAGGCAGCAGCTCTCAATTCCTCGCGGTTTTGGCGGGAAAACCCTCCATCGCGTATCCGCTGCTGTAGACGTCACGCGCTGGCTCGGCACACCTGCTCCTCTCCTGGTGGAGCCGTCTCCCTCTTTTCAGTGCGTCTCTCCAAAGCTGGTTTCCTTTGCGAGTACCTCTCCTCTTTGGCTTGGAGCGTTTCGCATCTCACTGCTCCCCTTGGTGCCGCCTCTTCGCTCCTCTCCCAGGTCATCTAATAAAGCAGTCCCTTACAGTCGCTTTTATAACTCGCGGCGGAATCAAGCCGCCGGCTGCGAGGGCACGCCTACCGGTTCGCTCACCGCGGTGCTGATTGGCCATGCGACCCTCTGGCTCACTCCTCCCCTCGATGACGAGGTGGAGACACGCCTTTCTTCTCCGAGATTAGCACATGGGCAATGGCGGCTTGCGGGATTGAACACAACTCCCACCCTTTTGAAAGGAACTTTGGAGAGCGGAGATGTTTGGGGAAATTGCAAGGGCCTACTCTTATTTTGTTTGATACAATGCAAAGTCAATCTAGTGGGAAACACAGATTTAGCCTACATGGAATAAGGAAATACACTATTTAAAAAGATATATCGTGACCTGCGTGTAAGTTTCATGGAATTAACTAGGAGGACGGCTGCTACCATTATTTACATTAACAGGGTGTTACCATACTTTTGTAACGTTCACATTGTAACGTTTTCACATTCGTTACACTTCCTCCAAAATTGTTACACTTCTCAAAAAAACCGTTACACTTCTCAGAACCGTTACAATATATATATATATATATATATATATATATATATATATATATATATATATATATATATATTAGGATGGTCCAAAAATTTGAAGATTGGACTTTCATTTCTCCACAAGCCTGCCCCTATTCCTATCGACGAAATTAGTTTGTGGTGAAAACGTGAGCTTGATTGGTCAATACTTAGAGGTTGCTCAAAATGTTGTCAAATTTTAATGAATAATAAGATACAGAATTTTTAGCATCATACATCAATTCATAGATAATTATCTATTTTCAATTACTGAAATTATTTATTATTGTTGTTGTTGTTGTTTGTTTGTAAACTAATAAATAATTATGTACAATGTACCATTGTACAATGTACATGTATGTTCAATTGTTCATTGTTCATTGTTCATTGTTCAATGTTCATTCATGTAGTCAAATTAAGATTATAAACAAAACAGTAGATTTTGATGATTTGAATTGATGATCATGATGATGATCAGATTTGATGATGACTTGAGATGATTCATGTATTAATTTGACAATAAATCATTTTTCGGAAAAAATTAATCATCCATCAGAAAATATAAAATATCTATCAGAGACGATAAAACAAATCTATCAGAACAATTAAAACAAAGTAAACATCAGAATACACATAATTTGAATGATTTTACATAACATTGTTTTCAGAAACTTGTGTTTCAAAACATTGCCTACTTCTTTGACAAGATGGCTTTGGTTGACACAGGAAAGTTTTTACGATGAAGTTTCACAACTCTCAACACAAATTGCTTCTGCTCTTCATTCTTGGTCAGAGTGTCATGGAAAGTTTGGAAGAGAGCAACACCTCGCTCAGCACAGTCATTGATAACCTTCATACTGCGTATCTTCTTCTCATGCTCTTGGTATGAGTTGTCTGTGTTACAGAGGTGTGGCTCCTTTTCCAGAAAACTCAGTGATACTTCTTTGTCAAACTCTGAGATGAAAACACCAAATAATTCAAGAGATCGACTTGTGATGTAGGTGTCCACTGAGTCAGAAAGCCTGAAGGCTTTAGCATCTATCCTGTGAAGATTGTTTGGCTTTGGAGCCCGCTTGAAGTTCTTCACCATCTTTGCCTTTGTCTCATCATCCACCCGGCTATCAAAAAGAGCTAATGCAGCAAGGTGTTCTGACAAATACCAGGGGTGTCTAGTGAATGCTTTGACAGCAGTTTCACGGACAACCATATCTGGGTAAGAATCGAGGGTTGAAAGAAGAAGCAAATCATTGAGGTGCCTTTGTGGGTTGCGGCGCCTCATGCCAGAATCTCGCATACGCAAGTGCAACAAAAAGAGCAATCTGTGTGATTCCCTTCAATTCACGTGATGTTAGCTTTATTTGGTCTTTGAAGAGAACCATCTTGAGAGCATATATGGCTTTCATCATCCAGCGGGCATTGTGCATAGCTTGTGGGGCACGGAATTTCACCTCTCTGGCCCCACATCCACCTAGAAATGTATGGCATAGTCTCAGAAGTTCTTCATAGTTATCACGTGGGTGTTGTTCTTCGAGTGCAGCTGCATAAAAATGTGTCATATTCTGACGTTCAACAAGGTTATCGGAAAATATTTTATCTTCTCCGACTTGGAAACTCTTCTTGTCAATTAAAGGCCACTGCTTCTGAAACCTCTTGAACAGTCTGATCTCAGGTCCGCTAGTGGGTCCCGTGACTTTAGTTGAAACATCAGGGAGCATTACATCAAACACATGATGCCGACATGCAATCCAGACAAGTTTAGCATCCAAAGCTGCTTCAATGAGGGTACATGCTCCGTTTCTCAGCCCTGTGTTGGATGCAGTGGTGTCAAACACGATGCCTTTCACCAACTGTTTGACATTCCACTCCTCAAGAAGTTGTATACATGCATTTTCTTGTGCTACACCAGTGCCTTGGGGAATTTTTGGGACTCCAAGCAACTTCTCGGTATTCATACCAGTTACAAGTATCGCTACCCGATCAACAGATTCTTTGTGATTGCCAGAATAATCAGGGAGCAGTTTCCCATCCCAGTGTAGTTGGAGTGGGCTATTACATGAGAAATTTGCCTTTTCTTCAGTGGCCATTATTTCCCTTCCACGAATTCGAGCACGATGAATTCCACTGCGTGACAGAGAAATGTCTTCAATGGTATGACCAAGAGATTGTGCAAAAGCACTGGTCACAAACATAGCACGTCGATCTGAGAGATTTACTCTGTCCAGACTTGCCACTATTGCTGGAGTGATCACCTTGATGGGAGCCTTTTTCGCCTGTTTGGCAGAAGATGGACTTTGGAGTTTGAATTCATTGTCCCCTGAATCGGAGCTTTCAATCTCAGACTCATCATCATCATCAACCACAGCCGATGTTGATGGAACAGATTGCATTGCTGATAGAGAATCAGCAGCATGTTTCTGCTTTCTTTTATCCTCATTCTCAAGCCTGATACGCTTTCTGTTCTCCTTCACTGCCAGAGTGTTGTCCACAGATCCCATACGTGAACTTGAGGGATCCTCACGCTGCATGATAAGGAATGCTTTGTCTTCTTCATTCGTCATTTTCTCAAGCGCATCATTTGGTGAGATATCGAAGAGGGATTGAAGATCGTCTTTGAACATCTGCTCCTTCACTCTATAGTTTTCGAATGTCTTGCTTCTATTTTTCTTTTCCAGTTTGTAGGCATCATACAACTTCAAAAGTTGGCGCTCACAGGAATCTACTCTCTGCACTGGAATTCGTGCTTTCCCCCAGTATGCACACACAGTGTGTGCACTAAGTTTGGCACTTTCACGAACTGTATGGTGTTCTTGTATGTGATGGTACACCATTTTCTGCAATGTGTGTCCTTTGGTTGGTAGTCCCCCACATATTATTTCCTTTTCAGACTTGCCCAGCAACCAAACTGTGGAAGAGCTGCGAGTTTCTGCCATCTGAAAAAAAAGGATAAATTAAAATTTTTATTTTTCGAGCAACCTCTAAATAAGTTCCAATTGACCTCATATTTGGTTCATATGATCTTTATAAAGATAGGAACAAGGGCAGCCTTGTGGAGCATGGATTTTTAATAGTATTAAATATTACATATATCTGTGGACCACCCTAATATATATATACAATCACGTGAAAAAGTAAGTACACCCCAGGTAAAGTTTTGACTTTTTCAACATATTTCAACATACAGCTATTTGATCTTCATTTCAACAATATTGATAGATAAAGGTGATATAATACAACAAATATCATGAAACATTTACATTTTGTAGTCCATTGTATAATTTAAATAAACATAAATGCAAATTTCGCATGTGGAAAAAGTAAGTACACCCTTGGCTCTAATAGGTGGTATTGCCCCCTTTGGCAGAAACAACCTCAAGTAGGTGTTTCCTATAACTGTCTACCAGTCTCTGACATCGACTGGAAGAAATTTTTGCCCACTCCTCCGTGCAGAATTCTTTCAGCTGTGCGATGTTTGAGGGGTTTCTTGCATGCACAGCTCGTTTGAAATACCCGTACAACATCTCGATGTGATTTAGATCCGGGCTTTGAATTGGCCATTCCAGAACCCTCCATTTCTTTCTTTTCAGCCATTCCTTGGTGGATTTACTGGTATGTTTAGGGTCTTTGTCATGTTGCAAGGTACACCTTCGGTTGAGCTTCAACATCCGACAGATGGCCTCACATTATCCTCAAGCACCCTCTGGTACAATGAAGAATTCATAGTGGATTCTATGATGGTGAGCTGCCCAGGCCCTGATGCAGCAAAGCTGCCCCAAACCATAATATTTCCACCACCATGCTTTACAGTTGGTATCAGGTTCTTGTGGTCAAATGCTGTCTTTGGTTTTTGCCAAACATGCCTTCTGGTACTGTGGCCAAATAGCTCTACCGTTGACTCATCTGTCCAGAGCACATTGTTCCAGAAGTGATGGTCTTTGCCTCAGTGTTCATTGGCAAACTTAAGTCTTGCCCTGATGTTTTTTCTGGACAGCAAAGGTTTCCTCCTGGCACACCTCCCATGTCGATCAAATTTGTGCAGCCTCTTTCTAATGGTAGACTCGTGCACTTTGACATCAACAGTCTCAAAAGCTACCTGTAGGTCCCGTGATGACATTCTGGGTTTCTTAGAGACTGCTTTCAGCATCTTGCGGTCTGATCTCGGGCTGAACTTGCTGGGGCGTCCTGGCCTGAACAAGTTGGCAGTTGTTTGGAATCTTCTCCACTTGTAGATGATCTTCTGGACAGTTGAATGATTGATTTCAAATTGTTTGGAGATCTTTTTAAATCCCTTCCCAGACTCGTAGGCATCTATACCCTTCTTTCTGAAGGCCTCAGAGAGCTATTTTGATCTAGGCATGGTGACGCTGCACACTTCAACAACAAAGAGTGTGTAATAAGACAGTTGTAATAAGACAGGTTGTAATAAGACGGGTTCCTACAAGATCCTCTCCAACGATGTTCTCATCATTTGCACCTGAGCTGGTGCACCTGATTCTAATTTTAGGTATTTGAAGTAGTGATACATGTAGGGGTGTTCTTACTTTTTCCACATGCGAAATTTTCATTTATGTTTATTTAAATTACACAATGGACTACAAACTGTAAATGTTTCATGATATTTGTTATATTATATCACCTTTATCTATCAATATTATTGAAATGAAGAGCAAATAGCTGTATGTTGAAATATGTTGAAAAAGTCAAAACTTTACATGGGGTGTACTTACTTTTTCACGTGACTGTATATGTATTGCTATGTCAGGTGGGGTAGTGATATGTAGAGCCAGGTAGATCTGAATAGATAGCATGCTTCGTCTGTCGTGGTAAGCAATCTACCTTGTAATAAGTTCTGTTTAGGCGATTTGTCGGTTAAGATGTATACCTGTGAACATACCAGGATGTTTGTGTGTTAAATAGAATAGGGATCAAAGAATAACACCTCTGTGTGTCACACCTGGTAGCCAAACCTTTGTCCCTTATGGCAATGCACACCTGCAGACACGTAGTTAGGTCCTTAGTGCAACACTAAATGATTCCCTTCCCTGACATGACTTTGAAAGACGAACAGGCAAGGGGGGGGGGGGGGGGGCTCGGGGCGCCGCCGCATGGACCGCGGCCAGCTGCACCTACGAGCTATGATCACGCTACACGCACGTGCTCTGCCCATGCTACGTGCTATCACCACGCTACAGTCCTGTGATTGGTCAGCGCGCTAGGCACGAACCTCCAGCCAACGAGTGCGAGAGGCACGGAGCTGGAAGGTTCGGTGGAAGTCGCTGGTTGGTAGCGCGCCAAGGCTGACGTCACCAGCAAGATTATTTAAGGGTGCGCCGAACGACATCTTTTCTCTGGCAGCTCTGGCACTTGTGGAGATCGAGCATTTCGGAGTTGTTGCACATCCAGCTCTGGCCCTTGCACTCTCTGGCTGTCTCGACGTGCTCGAAGCTCTTGTCTTCTTCTTGGTCTTGGGAGGCATTGGTGGTCATTGGCTCGGCATCTGCATGGTGCTTGGAGCGGTGCTGGTGCGGGAGCGAGGCTCGGTGCTGTGAGCGGGCGGGACCTCGTGCGCAGCGGAGGGGGCGTTGGCTCGGGCCTGGCGAGGTGGGTGAGGCAGACGGAGGATTCTCCCACGACGGAGTTATGGAGCCGCGTGTTATGGACAAGACCAGATAAGGCCATTACCCATTTACATGAACATAATGACCGTGTTCCTTTTCATTAATTTGCATTCCCTCGTCTGTATCCGAAGTCTGTGTGTGGGGTCGTCCTGATTAGGACATTTTATTATTGGCGCGTGCTTTTCCTATCCTTGCCTTTTACTCCAATAAACCCTTGTATTATTTTCCATTCCCTATTAAACCTGTGCACGGTTGAAATAATTTCCCTGCGGGATCGAAGCTGCCGTGGGTTCGTTGAAGGTAAGCGCTTGCGCAGCCTTCCATTTTCCTTCTTCCTCCCGCTCGACCATAGCAAAATCCATATTGGCCGTAGCGTCAATTAAAGCCGTTTTCGGGCCATCCGCGAGCCTTTGGTATTAACAGGAGGCTACGCACGACAATATATATATATATATATATATATATATATATATCCTGCTCACAGACAGACTGACAAACAAACAGACAGACAGGGGTAAAAACATAACCTCCGTCCACCTTTGGTGGCAGACGTGAAGGTAGTTGAATGTAAATGTAACTGCAACAGTGACAACTCTGTTCATGACGAAGAAAAAGAAATTTCAAATCTGGAGACAGAGACAAGTTGATTCATTGATAAGATGTTCCTCTTTAGGTGGAGCTTTTCTCCTTCGTGTCATCGTGTCGTCATCGTTCTCCTCCTTCTCGTACACCTTCTTACCCACCAACACTGTTTGCTTCTTTTTGTTTACAATGAGAAAGAAATAACTATAATTGATAAATGAGGGCACAAAGTATAAAGTATAACACTGATAATATTATGCCCCAGGTGACTGGAGGGATGAGAGGTTCCCCTTCACTCCCATGCCTTTGTCCCATCCGATGTAAGAGGTCTTCACAGGAAGTTACCATGAACCAATGCCCTTAAAGGTGCCATGTACAATTTGGCAAACTTGATTTTTAAAAGTTGATGTCCATGTGCTTATATCTGCATAAGCACCTATAGAGATTACTCAGTGTGAAACATTCGTTTTTATTCTCACAAAATGGTGGATTCTGAGGCATCAATGTTTGTCAATCGTTGTATTCTGCAATAGAGGCTGGGCCTCACATGGATGATGACTTGCCTAATGGTGAATACACACACACTCAAACACACACACCCATGCTCACCACTGTAGACAAGCTGCGTTCCACTACGAGTGCTGTCAGACCTTCAAGCAGCTGCAGATATTGGCATGGTGTCAAGCAGAAAAAAAAAAATCAAAGTCTGGTGCTTAGTGCAGCAGTTTTAAAAGTTGTTACTTTGGCATTAAATTCTACGTGTCCTGAATATGACCCTGGGCTGGTCAGTGGTGTATGGTTAATGACCACGTTCGAGAAATTCCACACAGTGAAAATGGCTTTGTGGAATGGAGCTAAGGTCCAAAGGGTGCTATTAAAATGTGATACAATCAATGTATGCAGAGAGAGAAAGCATTTATACAAATCAGAATTTCCAATTCGTACAAGGTAATTCTTGTGTAATGGCCTGTCAGGAGTTTCAAAGTGTATCTGTAGGTATGTAAAGGTGCATGCGTGTGGAACTTGGTGAGGTTTTCAGCATGGTGACACACAATAGATGAACACATCTTGACTTCTCATCTGAGCTTGATTTGACATTGTGGAAGTGAAATATTTGGCATAGGCACAGTTATCACATTCATGTCACCCTCAATGCCTCTGCGCAAATAACTCTGAAAATGAAGATAACACAATCCACACTTATCTTGCATAGTTTCCATGTAGAAGTCATGCAAAGAGTTCCAGAGATGGTTACGGTTGAGCAATTATACTTTGCATGCTGTGAGCAGAGTCGGTGGGTGAAAGTGTGCCCTTGAAGTCTGTTTTGAGCCAGGCCCTGCTTGGATTTGGGTCTGGTAATTCACACTGTTGTGTCACAGGTGTAACGCGTGATATTATTTTCACTTTATGTAAAGCGTCCACTTCCGGGGGGGCATCATGTATTGGATGGCGTGCTGAGATCCAAAGTGTGAAAGAGATACAAGTGTGGGAGAAGGGAGGATAGAACAGAAAGGGTGTTTGGATGAGAGAAGAGTAAGGAGAGGAGAGGAAGGTTGGGATGTGGATTGGGTTCGGCGTCAAAAACTCAGCCATTGTTACCCTGCGCTCGCGAAGCGAAAAGTGGGGTTAAGCATTCATTTACAGTCACGTGAAAAAGTAAGTACACCCCATGTAAAGTTTTGACTTTTTCAACATATTTCAACATACAGGTATTTGATCTTCATTTCAACAATATTGATTGATAAAGGTGATATAATATAACAAATATCATGAAACATTTACATTTTGTAGTCCATTGTATAATTTAAATAAACATAAATGCAAATTTCGCATGTGGAAAAAGTAAGTACACCCTTGGCTCTAATAGGTGGTATTGCCCCCTTTGGCAGAAACGACCTCAAGTAGGCGTTTCTTATAACTGTCTACCAGTCTCTGACATCGACTGGAAGAAATTTTTGCCCACTCCTCCATGCAGAATTCTTTCAGCTGTGCGATGTTTGAGGGGTTTCTTGCATGCAGAGCTCGTTTCAAATCCCCCCACAACATCTCGAGGGGATTTAGATCTGGCGTTTGACTTGGCCATTCCAGAACCCTCCATTTCTTTCTTTTCAGCCATTCCTTGGTGGATTTACTGGTATGTTTAGGGTCATTGTCATGTTGCAAGGTCCACCTTCGGTTGAGCTTCAACTTTCTGACAGATGGCCTCACATTATCCTCAAGCACCCTCTGGTACAATGAAGAATTAATAGTGGATTCTATGATGGTGAGCTTCCCAGGCCCTGATGCAGCAAGGCTGCCCCAAACCATAATATTTCCACCACCGTGCTTCACAGTTGGTATCAGGTTCTTGTGGTCAAATAATGTCTTTGGTTTTCGCCAAACATGTCTTCTGTTACTGTGGACAAATAGCTCTACCTTTGACTCATCTGTTCCGAGCACATTGTTCCAGAAGTGCTGGTCTTTGCCGAGGTGTTCATTGGCAAACTTTAGTCTTTCCCTGATGTTCTTTCTGGACAGCAAAGGTTTCCTCCTGGCACACCTGCCATGAAGATCAAATTTGTGCAGCCTCTTTCTAATGGTAGACTCGTGCACTTTGACATCAACAGTGGCAAGAGCTACCTGTAGGTCACGTGATGACATTCTGGGGTTCTTAGAGACTTCTTTCAGCATCTTGCGTTCTGCTCTCGGGCTGAACTTGCTGGGGCGGCCTGGCCTGAACAAGTTGGCAGTTGTTTGGAATCTTCTCCACTTGCAGATGATCTTCGGGACAGTCGAATGATTGATTTCAAATTGTTTGGAGATCTTTTTAAATCCCTCCCCAGACTCGTATGCATCTATAACCTTCTTTCTGAAGGCTTCAGAGAGCTGTTTTGATCTAGGCATGGTGATGCCGCTCACTTCAACAACAAAGAGCAAACCAAACTAAATGTCTGAGGTTTAAATAAGACAGATTCCTCCAAGAGCCTCTCTAACGGTGTTCTAATCATTTGCACCTGAGCTGGTGCACCTGATTCTAATTTTAGGTATTTGAAGTAGTGATACAGTCACGTGAAAAAGTAAGTACACCCCATGTAAAGTTTTGACTTTTTCAACATATTTCAACATACAGCTATTTGATCTTTATTTCAACAATATTGATAGATAAAGGTGATATAATATAACAAATATCATGAAACATTTACATTTTGTAGTCCATTGTGTAATTCAAATAAACAAAATGCAAATTTCGCATGTGGAAAAAGTAAGTACACCCCTACATTTATCACTACTTCAAATACCTAAAATTAGAATCAAGTGCACCAGCTCAGGTGCAAATGATTAGAACATTGTCAGAGAGGATCTTGGAGGTACCTGTCTTATTTTAACCTCAGACATTTAGTTTGGTTTGCTCTTTGTTGTTGAAGTGTGCGGCGTCACCATGCCTCGATCAAAAGAGCTCTCTGAGGCCTTCAGAAAGAAGGTTATAGATGCCTACGAGTCTGGGAATGGATTTAAAAAGATCTCCAAACAATTTGAAATCCATCATTCGACTGTCCAGAAGATCATCTACAAGTGGAGAAGATTCCAAACAACTACCAACTTGTTCAGGCAGGCCGCCCCAGCACGTTCAGCCCGAGAGCAGCCCGCAAGGTGCTGAAAGAAGTCTCAAAGAACCCCAGAATGTCATCACAGGACCTACAGGTAGCTCTTGCCACTCTTGATGTCAAAGTGCACGAGTCTGCCATTAGAAAGAGGCTGCACAAATTTGATCTACATGGGAGGTGTGCCAGGAGGAAACCTTTTCTGTCCAGAAAGAACATCAGGGCAAGACTAAAGTTTGCCAATGAACACCTAGGCAAAGACCAGCACTTCTGGAACAATGTGCTCTGGACAGATGAGTCAAAGGTAGAGCTCTTTGGCCACAGTACCAGAAGACATGTTTGGTGAAAACCAAAGACAGCATTTGACCACAAGAACCTGATACCAACTGTAAAGCATGGTGGTGGAAATATTATGGTTTGGGGCGGCTTCGCTGCATCAGGGCCTGGGCAGCTCACCATCATAGAATCCACTATTAATTCTTCATTGCACCAGAGGGTGCTTGAGGATAATGTGAGGCCATCTGTCGGATAGTTGAAGCTCAACCGAATGTGGACCTTGCAACATGACAATGACCCTAAACATACCAGTAAATCCACCAAGAAATGGCTGAAGAGAAAGAAATGGAGGGTTCTGGAATGGCCAAGTCAAAGCGCGGATCTAAATCCCATCGAGACGCTGTGGGGGGATTTGAAACGAGCTGTGCATGCAAGAAACCCCTCAAACATCGCACAGCTGAAAGAATTCTGCATGGAGGAGTGGGCAAAAATTTCTCCCAGTCGATGTCAGAGACTGGTAGACAGTTATAAGAAACGCCTACTTGAGGTTGTTTCTACCAATGGGGGCAATACCACCTATTAAAGCCAAGGGTGTACTTACTTTTTCCACACGTGAAATTTGCATTTATGTTTATTTAAATTATACAATGGACTACAAAATGTAAATGTTTCATGATATTTGTTATATTATATCACCTTTATCTATCAATATTGTTGAAATGAAGATCAAATAGCTGTATGTTGAAATATGTTGAAAAAGTCAAAACTTTACATGGGGTGTACTTACTTTTTCACTTGACTGTACGTACGTACGTGTGTGTGCTGTGTCTGCATTTTCAAAATTCATTTTCTTGGCAACCGTTGGTCCGATTGACATGAAATTTACACAATAGGAGCGGCTCCTCCTGTAGAATATTTTTTTCATCATTATGACGTCATAGGTCACGTGGTACAGACGCCATCTTGGAAAAACTTTACACCTCTATATCTCCCAAACTGCTCAATGGAAAAAAATGAAACATGGCTCATTGTCAAGTACTCACCATGGGAAATAAGTTATGTTGATGGTGATGTCATCGTTGCCTTAATTATGACGTCATAATTCGACAGGGACAATGCTTAGTCTGATCAGTTTGAAATTTATTGAGCGTGATACATGCAACAATTATATTAGAGAATATAAATTTATGATGTCATCGCTCACGTGGTCTGGCAGCCATATTGGATCAAAGAAAAAAAATGTTCAAAAACAGAAGAGTTGGCTCGCAATAAGTTCTATGAATACCATCTAGTTTTTGTATGTTCTATCTTATGAAGATAGCTCCTCGTGGCATCTTTTTTGTGGTGAGGCACAGCTTTATTTTTGTGTTGAACTGTCTTTTTTTCGGCGTATGTGTCTCGATTATTCCATGTAATAATGTAAATTTTTATAACAACTGATGCAATTCTTTAATATAATTCCAAGTGTTTGTTTGTTCCTCTTTCACGGCTGAACCATAGCATCGAAAAGTCCCAAATTTGGAGAGTAGATAATCAGAACCTCAACAATGTTTTAAGTTACCACACATTCACCTTGTCTGTTTTTGAGACCGAAAAAGGCCGCTATAAGTGTATGTTGTGAAGTGGGGCCAGGTACCGTGAAATGGGGTGAATAGGGACAGCAAGGTGAAGAGGGACACAAACTGAAAAAAAGTTCGGAAACTTTTTTCACTGAAAATTGATAACCATACTGATTTGTTGATATTTGGGTTGAAAGTGTTCTCTTGTTTTAAAAAAAAAGCAACTTATAGTCACTATTAACCCCATATATGGGTTAAATAGAATTAAATAGGATTTTTATGGCTGTCCCTATTCACCCCGTTTTACGGGTGAATAGGGACAGTCACTAATACAAAAAAAGAATAATCAATAAACAATCCTGAGTTTCCAACTTATTGCTAAATTGATAGCTCAGATGGATGCACATAATATGCACCCATAATATAAACCACGGTGCCAATGAAAAAAAAAATGGGATAAAAAGTTTCTCCAAACTGTCCCTATTTCTTGATTATTATTTTTTTGTATTAGTGACTGTCCCTATTCACCCGTAAAACGGGGTGAATAGGGACAGCCATAAAAATGCTATTTATTCCTATTTAACCCATATATGGGGTTAATAGGGACTATAAGTTGCTTTATTTTTAAACAAGAGAACTCTTTCAACCCAAATATCAACAAATCAGTATGGTTATCAATTTTTCAGCGAAAAAAGTTTCCAAATTTTTTTTCAGTTAGTGTCCCTATTCACCTTGCTGTCCCTATTCACCCCAATTCACGGTAGTGCTGCCGCCTACCCTCAGGCAAAAGGTAACCACAATTAGGCCAATAACTCCATACTTTTTTTCAATATCCAACACATCCTGAAACCGCCGCCCGGAAGATCTCATCCGGCTAGCGCGGGTAACCTCCCCACCCCCTTAGTAGTGTATGTAATAAAATAGTTATTTGCTCTCTAAAATAAATATAAAAATAGTTATTTGCGCCTTTTTCCGAAACTACACAAACATTTTAATGAAACTTGATCACAACCTTCATCACCTGTGATGTACCAAAGTTTGTTCACAGCATTAGAAAAATCGGGTTCTAAGGGGCTGTACGGGGTGTTGCCCCCAACCGCCCAAATAGTTTTGTTTGTTTAAAGTCTCATGATACGTTAGTACAATTCTACATGCTGCCCTGTCTCCTAGCAACCAATGAAGTTGGTTTAAAATAACTTTAGTCGGTGAAGTGTACTGTTTATTTTACCAAGTGAGCACCCAGTGGCGTAGTGATGGTTTGTGGCGCTTTTTTTTTTTTTTTTTTTTTTTTGTATACAAGATCGAGGCTCGTGAAAGAGCGAACATTAATCACACAGAAAGACAAACCGACACATAAAACATATAACATCGGGAGCGGTAGACAAGATGGGGAGAGAGGGGGAAGGACACAAACACAACATTTGAGAGCAGGGACCGAGAGACATGGAGACATCGAGAGATCTGAGAGAGGGCGAGGGCTTTGGGGGGGGGGGGCATGGGAAGGGGGCGGTGGGAGAGGTATAAAACATATGGACACTGCCAGGACTTCCAGGAAAGAAGTTGGAATTTCAAACAAGGTGGATCTGGGGTGAATTAGCGGGGGTAGAAAAGATCAAGGTTTTGGATGGGGGAAGATAAGAGATGGTGGTGAACAGCTGTTTTAAAGACCTGGAAGGAGGAGTGGGATTGAAGGGAGTGAGGGAGTTTGTTCCAGAGGCGGGAGAAAAGAGGAATGAAAGAGTGAAGGTGAGCAGAGAGCCGAGATTTCGGCAGTTTAACCATCAGAGGGTTGCTGGCAGATCTTGTGCGACCTGTAGGAATATTTGGGGGACAGAGCACAGAGAGAGCTGGGGGTGCAAGGCCGGAGAGGAGTCGGTAGAAGACAGAAAGACCACCTACCTGCCTGCGGTGAGTGATTGAAAGGCCCTCAGAGATAGCTTCATCGCGGGAGATTCCAATAATTCTGAAAGCTTTGGTTTCAACAGCGTGAAGCCGAGCTAGGTGTGAGGCAGGAGCACCGGCCCATAGGGGAGAACAGTATTCCATTGAGCTGCGGATGAAAGCCTTGTATGTGGTGAGGAGCTCAGGTGTGCCGAGGAAGGACTTCGCACGACGGAGGATGCCCAGTCGGCGACTGGCTTTGGAGGCCAGCTTGGAAATGTGGTTTTCCCAAGAAAGATCATGGCAGATAGTGAGACCCAAAATCTTGAGCGACAGAACTTCTTGGAGAGGATTGTTGAGAAAGTAGATGGGAGGGTTGTCCAGTCGATCTTTTCGGAGAGACATAGTAAGAGTGTGAGATTTGTCAGGATTGAAAGACATGTTCCACTTGTTTGACCAGTCTGTGATTTTGTCCAGGTCTTCAGAGAGTGAGGAGGCAGCAGACTGCCGATCTGAGGGAAGAGGAATGGAGCGGCAGAGAGTGGAGTCATCAGCAAAGAGATAGAGAGGATTTTCGAGAGAGTCAGAGAGATCATTGATGAAGACCAGAAAAAGCACGGGGCCCAGAACACTGCCTTGGGGAACTCCAGCCTGAACAGGAAGAGGAGATGAGAGAAACCCATTCAGGGCCACACGTTGACGACGACTAGAGAGGAAGTCCGCCAGCCATGCGTGGAGATTTCCATGGATACCAAAGGAGGAGAGTTTGGTGAGCAGAGCGGGGTGCCAGACCGTGTCGAAGGCACGTGATATGTCGAGGGAGACAGCTCTAATTTCCTGTTTGGCATTGAGGACCTCCATCCATTGTTGAGACAGCAGAAGCAGCATGTCCAGAGTAGAGTGACCTGGTCTGAAACCAAATTGATGATCAGAGATCAAGCCATTGGAGAAGAGGAAAGATTTCATCTCCGAAGCAATGATGGATTCCATGACTTTGCTGATAATTGGGAGAAGGCTGATTGGTCTGTAGTTGCTAGGATCTGTTTTTGCACCTTTTTTGTGCAAAGCGGTGATGTTGGCTGATTTCCAAGCAGATGGCAGTTGACCTTGAGCAAAAGAGAGGGTGAAGAGAACAGAGAGAGGGTGAGATAGAGCAGCAGAGCAGGATTTTAGGACCCGTGGGCTGATGCCGTCGGGTCCAGTTGCAGAATCAGAGACGAGGGTTGACAGAAACTTTTCCACCTTGTCAGGAGGAAAGGACACGGAGTCCAGGAGCAGCAGGGTATGACTGGGTATGGTGGGTACAGAGAGGGATGGGTTTGGGACACAAGATTTAGAGGCAAACACAGAGTTGAGGCATTCAGCTTTTTCACGTGCGGAGTCAGCTGTGTAGCCATTTGAGGTAAGGGAGGGGATGGAGGGGGAACAAACACCAGAAACGGATTTGACCAGACGCCACCAGGATTTGGAAGAGGGAGACAGATAAGAGAGTTCGGTCTTGAGAATGGAGAGATATTGTTTCCTGGCTCTCCTGAGGGTGGACACACACTTGTTTCGGGCTTTGTGAAAGGAAATGAGATTTCCTTCCGTTGGATTTGCTTTCCAGGAGACGAAGGCAAGTTGTTTCTGGGCAACAGCCTCACCACAAGATTCCGTGTACCATGGACGGGAGGAAGGGTATGACAACTGAAGACGAGATGGGATAAATCTGTGCATGAGAGAGAGCAATTTACTTTGGAAGAATTCCCAGGATGAGTTGATGTCAGAGGTGGTAGAGATGGGAGACCAGTCCAGATGATTGATGGCTGCTTGAAGACCGTGCCAGTTGGCCTGAGTGAAATGCCAGACTCGTCGACGCTGAGTAGGCTCCCTGAGGATGGTCAGAGAGATGTCCACTTTAACAAGGACATGATCAGATGATCCGATCGGAGCAGAAGAAGAGCAGCAGACATTTTCAGGGAAGTTAGTCATAACCAAGTCCAGAAGAGAAGATGTTCCGTTGACTGAGATCCGGGTCGGGAAATTGACAGATTGTGTCAGTCCCAGTGAGTCGCAGAAGTCCTTTGCTGAGGAGCCATGGCTGGTGAGAGAGGTACCCACACCCAGCCAACTGGCATGATGACAGTTGAAATCACCACATATGAGGAAGAGAGAGTTGGGATGAGTAGATAGAAGTTGGTCCATATCATCAGACAGCGAGATGTAGATGGAGTCATCACTGTTTGGTGGACGGTACAACACACATATGAACAAGAGGTGGGAGCGAATGGGAAGCCGTAGCCAGAGGTATTCCTGGGGGTGAGGTGGAGAGCGTGCAGTGCAGGGCGAGTGAGGAAGAGTTTTTGATAAAGATAGCAACCCCGCCTCCAGGACGAGGCTCAGATCTATCATACCGGAGGAGGGAGTAGCCCGGGAGAAATACTATGGAATCAGAGACATCATAAAGGAGGAAAGTTTCTGTTAAGCAGATCACGTCTGGTTTGACAGAAGCAACCTGTATGGAGAGATCAGTTAAGTTTGAACGAAGGCCCCGGATGTTTGAGGTCCATACCGTTAATGAAGAGGAAGGGGGAGCATCAGATACAGAACAGGGGGGAGGAGGGGTAGGGTAAGATGTGGAAGAGGTGGAAGAGGTAGGGAGAGCTGTTGAAGGTGTGTCAGAGATTTCAGAATAGCTCGGAGAAAGGGAAGGATGGGGCGGACAAAAGGTTTGATGGTGATTGGGTGAGCCACAATGAGGTGTTATTTGAGGAGGGGGAAGAGCGAGGCAGAAGGTTGGGGGAGATGGAGGTGAGAGTTTGAAGGGGGAAGAAGTGGGGAGGACGCTTTGAGGGGGGGGGAGTGAGAGGGGGGAAATTGAGAAGCAATGAGGGTGGGGAGATTTGAAGGGGAGGGGTGAGGGGGGAGTTTGGGAGGGAAGGGACAAGGGGAGGGATTTGAAAGGGATGGGATATGGGGGAGATTTGGAGGGGAGGGGTGAGGCAGGAGTCTAGGAGGGGAGGGGCGAGGGGGCGTCTTGGTGGGGAGGGGTGAGGGGGTAGTTTAGGAGGGAGGGGGCAAGGGGGGAGATTTGAAAGGGATGGGTGATGGGGAAGATTTGGAGGGGAGGGGTGATGGGGAAGATTTGGAGGGGAGGGGTTATGGGGAAGATTTGGAGGGGAGGGGTGAGATTGGATTTTTGAAAGTGTACGATTTATGGGAAACGAACATTTATTGCAAAATGAGTTTCTTGTGACCTTCGAGTTAAAAATACGTTTAAGGACGCTGGATGGAGGATGGAGTGCAGGAGAGTTTAGGGAATGTAGAAAAAAGGCACTATAGGAGATGTATATATTTTTTGGGATGAATTGATTTGGTGAGCAAGTCGAAAGCAGCCTTTTAAAGAAGAAGAAGAAAAAGGTGTTATAAAATATGACGGAATACATAACTTGAGGGGAAAGTGTAAACATTGAAGGTTAATGAGTGAAAACTATCTGGGGAAATGGGGGAGAAACACATGGTCGAAGAACGAACGAACGAATAAGAATGAATAAACGAATGAGAACAGGGAAGGAAATGTTTTTTTTTTTGTTTGTTTTTTTTTTGAGTTGAGATTTACACAAGGAAGTAGGCTATGGGTGAAAAGACTGGGAATACAGAGAACGAAAGTTATTGGATCACAAACGACGGACCGCTGAGAGAAAAACAAAGCCTCAAGGTTGTACAGTGCACACTGTACAAGGCCTCAAGACACAACACGAATTAACACGATTTTCAATACAGGTATGAAAGATTTGCACCGAAAAATCTTCGTCCGGACACAATATACGTACAACACCATAAATAAATACAGTTTTAACGAAAATACAAATGGGAACAATCACTTAACTTCGATTTCAAATCGTTCGCGACGCGGCAAAGGCCTTGCTCGCGACACGGCAAACAGACGATCAATTTATGAAAGATAAACACCGAGAAACAACCAAAGTTGCACACAATAACTTCACACACCGAAAGATAAATACAGTTTCGACAAAATACAATTGTGAACAGACTTAACTTCGAAAAACGTGGAGACCGTGTGGAGCTTCGAAAATCCCTCCCACCGTCTCCGAGATCTCGCGAGACCGAGGAAGGTCAAAAATGGGCGAAGGTCAAAAATATCGCCCCCCTGCAGGCACTGACATAGTCAGAAATTCATATTGGGGGGCCATATGAAAGAGCTTAAGCTTCTCCCGCGGGCTCAGCAGCAGAGCCCTGGAACCTGTTCAAAATTACAATATATTTAGATATGATCTCCTCAGATGATCAGTCTAATTAAATACAAAGAATCCGGAGGAATTCCTGTGTTTCTAAACACGCGCCATGTTAAGGTGCATAGAGCAGTTTAATAGGTCCTTCCATGACATGGTATTCTTATTACAAAATAACTACCAAAAACAATGATATCACTGTAACAAAGCATTTATTAACACTAGTAAATATTAACAACAATAATAATATTAGTACCATTTGTCAATAATAAAACGAACGCATAATCCCCACCCTAGTCCAAGCACACCTGGGGCTTGCTGAAAGGTAAGCTAACGCTGAAGCAGTACAGCAGGCAGGTATGCTACAAGAACGTTAACAAAAACTACATCAAACAAACAGGCATGCAGCATGGTGTGGTATTTCTATGCAGCATGGTGTGGTATTTCTATGCAGCATGGTGTGGTATTTCTATGCAGCATGGTGTGGTATTTATATGCAGCATGGTGTGGTATTTCTATGCAGCACGGTGTGGTATTTCTATGCAGCATGGTGTGGTATTTCTATGCAGCATGGTGTGGTATTTGTATGCAGCATGGTTTGGTATTTCTATGCAGCATGGTGTGGTATTTCTATGCTGCATGGTGTGGTATTTATATCATTATATGCAGCACGGTGTGGTATTTATATGCAGCACGGTGTGGTATTTATATGCAGCATGGTGTGGTATTTATATGCAGCACGGTGTGGTATTTATATGCTGCATGGTGTGGTATTTATATCATTATATGCAGCACGGTGTGGTATTTATATGCAGCACGGTGTGGTATTTATATGCAGCATGGTGTGGTATTTCTATGCAGCATGGTGTGGTATTTATATGCAGCACGGTGTGGTATTTATATGCAGCATGGTTTGGTATTTCTCTGCAGCATGGTGTGGTATTTCTATGCTGCATGCTGTGGTATTTATATCATTATATGCAGCACGGTGTGGTATTTATATGCAGCACGGTGTGGTATTTATATGCAGCATGGTGTGGTATTTCTATGCAGCATGGTGTGGTATTTATATGCAGCACGGTGTGGTATTTATATGCAGCATGGTGTGGTATTTATATGCAGCATGGTGTGGTATTTCTATGCTGCATGGTGTGGTATTTAAATATCATTATATGCAGCATGGTGTGGTATTTATATGCAGCACGGTGTGTTATTTATATGCAGCATGGTGTGGTATTTATATGCAGCATGGTGTGGTATTTGTATGCAGCATGGTGTGGTATTTATATGCAGCACGGTGTCGTATTTATATGCAGCATGGTTTGGTATTTCTATGCAGCATGGTGTGGTATTTCTATGCAGCACGGTGTGGTATTTATAGGCAGCATGGTGTGGTATTTCTATGCAGCATGGTGTGGTATTTCTATGCAGCATGGTGTGGTATTTCTATGCAGCATGGTGTGGTATTTATATGCAGCATGGTGTAGTATTTATATGCAGCATGGTGTGGTATTTCTATGCAGCATGGTGTGGTATTTATATGCAGCATGGTGTGGTATTTCTATGCAGCATGGTGTGGTATTTATATGCAGCATGGTGTGGTATTTATATGCAGCACGGTGTGGTATTTATATGCAGCATGGTTTGGTATTTCCATGCAGCATGGTGTGGTATTTCTATGCAGCACGGTGTGGTATTTATATGCAGCACGGTGTGGTATTTCAATGCAGCATGGTGTGCTATTTCTATGCAGCATGGTGTGGTATTTCTATGCTGCATGGTGTGGTATTTAAATATCATTATATGCAGCACGGTGTGGTATTTATATGCAGCATGGTGTGGTATTTCTATGCAGCATGGTGTGGTATTTCTATGCAGCATGGTGTGGTATTTATATGCAGCACGGTGTGGTATTTATATGCAGCATGGTTTGGTATTTCCATGCAGCATGGTGTGGTATTTCTATGCAGCATGGTGTGGTATTTATATGCAGCACGGTGTGGTATTTCAATGCAGCATGGTGTGGTATTTCTATGCAGCATGGTGTGGTATTTCTATGCAGCATGGTGTGGTATTTATATGCAGCATGGTGTGGTATTTATATGCAGCATGGTGTGGTATTTCTATGCTGCATGGTGTGGTATTTAAATATCATTATATGCAGCATGGTGTGGTATTTATATGCAGCACGGTGTGGTATTTATATGCAGCATGGTGTGGTATTTCTATGCAGCATGGTGTGGTAGTTATATGCAGCATGCTGTGGTATTTATATGCAGCACGGTGTGGTATTTATATGCAGCATCGTTTGGTATTTCCAGGCAGCATGGTGTGGTATTTCTATGCAGCTTGGTGTCGTATTTCTATGCAGCATGGTGTCATATTTCTACGGCTGAGAGACTGGAGCTGATGAGATAGGGCAGCAGAGGAAGGCAAGGAAGTTAAAGGACACGTGATTCTGGCTGTCGCTGATTGGGACATACACCGTGAGATATCTAGATTTGATCGATGTAATTCCATAACAAACGTCCAACAGTTACACCCCTCCATCCCTGGGGCCAATGGGCGATCTCGATGTTACCGAGTGCATATTAAACCTCATTATACAAGATAAGTGATCTACGCAGCAACACTGTAACACGGATTTATTTACTGTGCGATAGAAATAGGAATTAGGAAAGAAGTGAATCCGGATGGAAAGGAGTTTGTAAACATCGACACATTGACACATCGACATGACACATTGACACATAGCATGGAGTTTAAACTGTAAAACGTGGTTCTGGAAGTTGCTTCTTGTGATCTAACGATTTAGTTGTATTATAATTGATATACAATACAACCAAAATGGAGCATGAACACGTTTTTTTAAGGGGGTCATTTGACGCACCATCCACTGCACACCTGGTGTGGTCGGCCCCATCTGCCCCCCATCACTACGCCACTCAGGGGTATTGCCCCCTTTTTATATATCGACTGCCATCACTCGCGAGCATTAAGAGCAAATGATAGGAACTCAAAATCTCTCAGTTTCATCCACAGATATTTATTGTATTTCTGATATTTCTGTGAGTCCCATTTGCATCGAAGAACACAACAATTAAGGTTAACCATTTTGAAATCGCCATTATTTTGGTAAAATGCTTAAAATGATGTTAAAAGGACTATTTGAATTACAGATGTCTCTCCAACAACAGCAGGTTAAAAGTGCCCCGGCGAGAAGGAGTGATTCGCTGAAATCACAGGACACAGTAGATGTGCAAAAGACTCATATATGTCAGCCCCATATTCTTGAACTAACTAGGCAGATGATTTCCCACACCGATATCCCTCATGCCTTTCTGATTGAGGAATGGTGTAATATACACTACTGGTCAAAAGCTTTAGAACACCTCAATTTTTCCAGTTTTTATTGAAATTTACGCAGTTTAATGTCCAGTGAATAACCTGAAACGGTACAAAGGTAAGCAGTAACCTGCTCGAGGTTAAAAAAAAAAGTTTAGGTTAGCAAAAACGGGGAAATAATGTAAATTGCACAGTTATATTGTAAAAAAAGGCCTTCTTCAGGGAACACATAATGGGTTAACAACATACAGCTGTTCTGCAGCAATGTAAGTAAATTAAGCCTTGAAAGTTGATGCAAACAATTCCTACAGGTGTCCCAACCACTGCTGATTATTTGATTACAAACCCCCTGTCTGTATAAAAGCAGTATTGGAACCGACTGTTATAACACCATCTGAAGCATTATTTGGACAATATTGCACTGCAGGAAGTAGTATATTGGAAACTGGAGGAAACTCTGACAGGAAGAGGTCTGGCAGACCCAAAGCCACAACAGAATCAGAAGACAAGTTTCTGAGAGTCAACAGCTTGCGTGATAGGTGGCTCACAGGACAACAGCTTCAAGCACAGCTTAACACTGGTCGAAGTAAGCAAGTCTCAGTTTCAACTGTGAAGAGAAGACTTCGAGCTGCAGGTTTGACAGGTCGAGTGGCAGTAAGAAAGCCATTGCTAAGATGGCAAAATAAGAAAAAGAGGCTTGCCTGGGCCATGAAGGATCCAGAGTCGGCGACTTGCACAGCGTGACTGGCACCCTGAACCAAAAGGGCTACCACAGCATTTTGCAGCACCATGCAATACCCTCTGGTATAAGCCTAGTTGGTCAGGGGTTCATCCTACAGCAAGATAATGACCCTAAACACACCTCCAGGCTATGTCAAAACTAGATTCGGGGAAAAGAACAAGATGGTAGGCTTCAAATTATGGAATGGCCAGCACAGTCTCCAGACTTAAACCCCTTCGAGCTGGTTTGGGATGAACTGGACAGAAGGGTGAAAGCAAAACAACCTACAAGTGCAACACATTTGTGGGAACTTCTGCAACAGTGTTGGGAAGAACTTTCCGAACAATATTTGATTTCCATTGTAGAAAGAATGCCACGAGTGTGTTCGGCAGTTATATCTGCAAAAGGTGGCTACTTTGCTGAGTCAAAATTTTAAATAAAATTTTGTTAAACAAAATGATTCTATGATTTCTTTTTTATCTCCAATTGTTTATTTGTCCGATGCTTAATTTCAGAGTACATTGAGACATTAAACTGTGTAAATTTCAATAAAAACTGGAAAAATTGAGGCGTTCTAAAACTTTTGACCAGTAGTGTACCTCTATCAAAGGTGCAAAACTCGCACCAGTCAATACCACACAGTATTGATGTTGTTTCGTCTTCAAGGGGGTGATGGGTGGGTTAGAGGAGGCCTTACTCAGTATTAATAAAAGAACTTCACATTTTCACTGGTGTTTCCCATTTTTTTGTGCAACCATTCCATATATATCATTCAATAGATATCCTAACAGGATCTAAGACAAATTGAATATTCGAGAAATATATTCTTGATATGATGAAATTGGTGGTAAAAAAGGAACTTGAATTTTCAACCTGCACAGTAAATCCTGATTTACCACCATGAATTTATATCGTCAGTAGTTCCATTTAAACTGTTCTTCCTGTTACTGATATGCCAATTGCTCACATACATGTAATAACTTCTTGTGCAAAAATATGGTGGAATGAAAATTGATTCTAAATTTGCAATGGTCCTTGAGCTTCACTGGTTCCATTTGCACTGCTTTATATGTTATAACAGTCAAACGTACCTTGTCAATGGTCTACCATTCATATATATATTTTGTGTCGAAAAGCTGTAGTCAGATATTTAAATATATGTGCAAAATGTTTTCATAAAGTCTTCATGTTCTTGTACAGGACTTACATCACTTGCATTACACGTCCTCTGAAATGTTGATGAAACCTTTGTCGAAATTGAGCATAAACGACTTCCTGCATGTAATATTAGGTGCAGTACAAAGCCAATCAGCAGGATTTCAATGAATTATTCGTTATATATATTTAAATATATACACGTATAGTATATACTGTATAAAATTATATTGAAGGAGCCGGGGCTCCCACGTCGATCGGAAGAATGGACGCGACAAAAAGCTAGAATTCATCTGAGTTGCTTTAATGAAATCAAACACTCAGGCACTCTGAAAAACCGTTTATCAGTCAGCAATATATATCTATTCCGCCAGGGGGTTTGCCCAGGCCCGGCGCCAGGGGGCGTGGCCCAGCGTCCTGGCTGCGGCCTGGCAAGTTGAGCGCGGGCCTGGGCGTCCTGGACGAGCCCGGCATGGTGATCGCTCCGCGTCCTTGATAGGTGCAAGGCGATTGTGAAAACTCAGCGGCAGCCGCTACACACGTCCCCCCAGAATCGACTTGCACCGGCAGGGTCAATTTGAGGGGGGTCCTGATGACCCGGCCGAAGCGACCCCTGGCGGGTCGTGGGAGGGGGTCCGGTGAGGTGGTGGGCGGTCGAGTGGGGGGCACCGTGGACGGGGGACGGCCTCGCCGCGGCGGAAGGGCCACCCGTGGTGGGTGGTCGACGTCCACGTGCGCCGGCTTGAGGCGGTCCACAGCAATCCGGTCCGACCTGCCGCCGATGTCGATGACGAACGACTTGTCGTCCCGTCGCAGCACCCGGAAGGGCCCGTCGTACGGCGGCTGGAGTGGCCACCGATGTGCGTCGTGACGCACAAAAACATACTCCGCTGTGCGGAGTGCTGGGGGGACGTAGGACTGGGGGTCACCGTGGTGGGATGTTGGCACGGGGGCAAACCGTCGGGCGGCCTCCTGGAGGTCCGAGCGCTGGTGAGCTGCGGACCAGGGACTGGTAGCGTCGGGCACAAATTCGCCCGGGACGCGTAGCACCTGGCCATAGACAAGCTCGGCGGTGGATGCCTGGAGGTCCTCCTTGGGGGCCGTGCGAAGGCCCAAAAGGACCCACGGCAGCCGGTCGGCCCACCCGACGTCTTGAAGGCCGGCCATGAGCGCGGCCTTCATGGAGCGGTGGAATCGCTCGCACAACCCGTTTGCTTGGGGGTGGTAGGCCGTAGTACGGTGGAGCTTGATCCCCAGGTTGCGGGCGACCGCGCCCCACAGCTCGGAGGTGAACTGTGGACCGCGGTCTGACGAGATATCCGCCGGTGCGCCGAAGCGGGCGACCCAGGTGGCGATGAAAGCCTGCGCCACGTCGGCGGTGGTGGTGGAGACGAGGGGAACGGCCTCCGGCCACCTGGTGGTCCTGTCCACCATGGTGAGCAGGTGTGTGAACCCCCGTGACGGGGGGAGGGGGCCCACCAGATCCACGTTGACGTGGTCGAAACGTCGTTCGGGCACGGTGAAAGGTGCCAGCGGGGCCTGGGTGTGTCGGTGGACCTTGGCCCGTTGGCAGGCCGTGCAGGCGCTGGTCCAATCGCGGACGTCCCGACGAAGGCCGTGCCAGACGAAACGCGCCGACACCAGCTTCTGGGAAGCTTTCCGGCCCGGGTGGGAAAGGCCGTGGAGGGAGGCGAAGATGCGGCGTTGCCAGGCGACGGGCACGATGGGGCGAGGCTGGCCTTGGGAGACGTCGCAGAGCAAGACAGTGTCCGCGCAGGGGATGTCGGCCAGGCGGAGGCCCGTGTCCGCCGCCCGGAGGGCTTGCACCGTGGTGTCGGTGGTTTGGTCCGCCGCCATAAGCGCAAAATCCACGCCCAGGTGGACCGCGTTCGCGCTGGCCCGGGAAAGACAGTCGGCCACGGCGTTGTTTTTGCCGGCGACGTGCCGGATGTCCGTGGTAAACTCCGACACGGCGGAGAGGTGGCGCTGTTGGCGGGCCGACCATGGCTCCGTGACCTTGGCCATGGCGTAAACCAACGGCTTGTGGTCGACGAACGCCGTGAAAGGTCGGCCCTCCAGGAGGTGGCGGAAATGGCGGACGGCCAGGTGTAGACCGAGGAGCTCCCGGTCAAACGTGCTGTATTTGACCTCGTTCGGCCGGAGCTGCCGGCTGAAAAAAGCGAGTGGCTGCCAAACCCCGTTCACCCATTGCTCATGTACGGCGCCCACCGCGTAGTCGGAGGCATCCGTGGTGAGGGCGATGGGAGCGTTGAGCACCGGGTGAGCGAGCAGTGTTGCGTCGGCGAGGGCCCGCTTTGAGCCTTGGAAGGCCGCATCCATTGCTGCGGACCAGGCGATGTCGTGCTTGGCCGGCATGCCCCGGAGGGCTTCGTAGAGGGGCCGCATGAGCTGAGCAGCGCGGGGCACGAAGCGGTGATAAAAATTCACCATTCCCAGGAATTCCTGCAGGGCCTTTATGGTGCGGGGACGCGGGAACGTGGTGATGGCCTCGACCTTGGTTGGCAGCGGCACGGCCCCGTTCTTGCTGATGTGATGGCCCAAAAAATCAACGGCCGTCGTGCCGAAGTGGCATTTGGCCGGGTTGACGATGAGGCCGTGCTCGCTGAGGCGCTCGAACAGCGTCCGGAGGTGGAGGAGGTGCTCGGCCCGGGACGTGCTGGCGACGAGGATGTCGTCCAGGTAAACGAAAAGGAACGGCAGGTCACGCAGCATGCCGTCCATCAAGCGCTGGAATGCCTGAGCCGCGTTCTTGAGACCAAACGGCATCCGCAAGAATTCGAATAAGCTGAACGGCGTGATGACTGCCGTTTTAGGGACGTCGGCCGCCCTGACAGGTACCTGGTGATATCCCCGTATGAGGTCAATTTTCGAAAAAATGACCCGTCCCGCCAGACGGGCGGAGAAGTCTTGGATATGCGGGATCGGGTACCTGTCGGGGGTGGTAGCGTCATTGAGACGGCGGTAGTCGCCACACGGGCGCCATCCACCCCCCGGCTTTGGCACGATGTGCAGTGGCGAGGCCCACGCGCTATCGGAGCGCCGCACGATGCCGAGGTGCTCCAACGCGTCGAATTCGGCCTTCGCTACGGCGAGCTTGGCTGGGTCGAGGCGGCGGGCCCTGGCGTAGACCGGCGGGCCCGTGGTTGGTATGTGGTGCTCGATCCCATGCCGTACTGCGACGGCCGAAAACGTCGGCCGCGTGAGGGCCGGGAACTCCGTGAGCAGGCGAGCAAACTCGTTCGCCGCCGGGACGGCGCATGCCAGCTCGGTCGGCGCGGAGCTGCTCAATGTGCATACCAGGGAGCTGAAGGTTTCAGCGTTGATTAAACGACGCCGTTGGACGTCCACCAGCAGTCCGTGTGCGCAGAGGAAGTCGGCGCCTAGCAGAGCCACGGGCACGTTGGCGGTTACAAACGTCCAAGCAAAGCGTTGGCCGCCGAAGCAGAGGGTGACGTTGCGCGGGCCGAAGGTGCGGATAGTCGATCCGTTGGCCGCAACTAAGGAGGGGCCGCAAACCGCGGATTGCCTGTCCTGGTCAGAGGCGGGTATGACGCTCAGTTGGGCGCCGGTGTCGCACAGGAAGCGCCGTCCGGACGCTTTACCCGTGATGAACAGTAAGTTGCCCGTGTGGCCGGCGCTCATGGCTGGTAATGAACGCCGGCCCGGCCGTTTCCCGGCCTGCCGAAGGTGCACGGGGGTCGGCATGTCCGGGCCTTCTGTCCGAACCTGGCATGATAGTAACACCACGCTTGGTCAGGTGGAGGCCTCGGTCGTCGTGCCGGAGGTGGTCGGCTCGGTAGAGCGGCCGCCAATGGCGTCGGCAGTTCGGCCGTCGACCGTGCCGGGTGCTCGGGCGCCCTGGGTGTTGCGTCGGACGGCGGTGGGTCCCATGTCGCCGCTACGATGCGCTGTCCTGCGGCGGAGATCTTGTCGGCTTCTCTGGCAAGGGCCCGGGGATCTGTGATCGTCGTGCTTGCCAGGGCGAGGCGTACCGGGTTAGGCAGCTGACGGAAGAACAGCTCCCGGAACAGGAATGCCGGAGAGTGCTCGCCGAGCAGTGAAAGCATGTAGTCCATGCGCTCGGAAGGGCGCGTGTCGCCGAGCTCAGGCAGATCGAGCAGGCGCCGTGCGCGTTCCGCCGATGGGAGGGCGAAAGCATCGAGGAGCAGCTTCTTAATCGCGCCGTATTTGTCAGCGGCTGGCGGGCTTTCGAGGAGGCTCAGGGCGCGGGCCGCGGTAACCGACCCGAGCGCAGCTACCACATGGTGGAAGCGGGTGTCGTCGGCCGTGATGCCTCGCAGGGCGAACAGGGACTCCGCCTGTGCGAACCAAACCGCCGCGTGAGCCTCCCAGAAGGTAGGCAGTTTAACGGCGACTGCCGTGTCCATGTCGATAGGTCACCAATGAAGGAGCCGGGGCTCCCACGTCGATCGGAAGAATGGACGCGACAAAAAGCTAGAATTCATCTGAGTTGCTTTAATGAAATCAAACACTCAGGCACTCTGAAAAACCGTTTATCAGTCAGCAATATATATCTATTCCGCCAGGGGGTTTGCCCAGGCCCGGCGCCAGGGGGCGTGGCCCAGCGTCCTGGCTGCGGCCTGGCAAGTTGAGCGCGGGCCTGGGCGTCCTGGACGAGCCCGGCATGGTGATCGCTCCGCGTCCTTGATAGGTGCAAGGCGATTGTGAAAACTCAGCGGCAGCCGCTACAATATATATGTTGTTACGGTTTTTAGAACCTTCACTAGTAAATTTTAGTAAATGTATCCCTTATAAATGCCCCCCTGTAGATATCCCCATCAATTGGCTGGTTTAAAAATCGCACCCTAGTTAGTCCATGTACCACACATAGCGAACCATAGGACCTCTTCGTAGTTATTTCATTATTATGTGTTTCAGTTAAGGACCTGTTCCCAGTAGTTGAATCTGTGTTGCGTTAATCAAATAAGATAGGCCCTTTCAATTTCCCCAATCATCTCCGCTCTTCAAAGGTCCCTTCAAAAGCGGTGCGAGTGGTTTGCTATCTCCCCACAAGATGCCATTGCCCATGTGCTCCATCTCGGAGAAGAAGGCGGAGGAGCCACCAGATCATGGGCGTGGCACGCCGACGCACCACCCGAGGCGGAGTCAGCGAGCCCCTACCGACCAACCAGGGCTGGCGAGTTACCATCGCGGATGTGGCTCCATGAAGCGCGCATTGATTTGCAACAAACCCAATATATTGCGCGAAGTGAAGCCTTTTTACCAGTTGGAGTTGGAAGGAGAGTCGGTGAGAAGGCACGAGAGAGAGAGGTGATCCGGCGAGTGGGTCCGTGACGGCGACCACAATACAATAAGTCAACTGACATTGTCCAACCGTGTGGGTGAAAACGAGTGCGTGGAGCTGCCACTGGTTGTTCACCTCGAGCCCGTAACGTGGACAGGAGCCACCTTCGACGCTGCGCACCGACCCGGACCGTCCTACCTTCTCACCTGCACGGACCCTTCTCCTTCGTCCATTGATTCCTGCCTGCTATTCCCCTTTCATGTGAGTCTGTGTTTGTTCTGTCTGGGCGTTGATAATTTAATAATATTAATAAAGATAATTTAATTAAGACTGTTTTAAGGTTTGCCCTGTGTATCTGCTTTTTCTTCTGTAAATTACTTTCGTTCCTCCTCTTCTTTGGTTTTGTAAATAATTAATAAATATCTGCTATTCCTTACTTTGGCTTCTTCTTTCCCCCGATCGCTTTAGTCCCTTCTTCCCATTGAATACCTGCGGGGAGTCATTTCCCTGCTTTGCGGAGAGATTGGTGAAGGTATTTGGGAAATCCTTGACCAACCACCCTGGCCAATCTCATCCCGCAAAGGAGCCTGATAGTTCCAGGACTCGGATGGCCAGCTTAAAAGAAGAGGGGATTAAACCCCCCTCGGTAAGGGGAGGGCCGAAACCGAGATCCGTAACAATTGGTGTCGGGGAGTGGGATTTGAGGCCCGAACCAAATTTTTAAAAGATCTGAAAATTTGGTCGAAATTACGAGCAGCCGAAATTTTGTTTTATATCCTAAATTAAAGTCGTGCCATGGATGATCAAGGTGATCGGGTGCCGGTAGGGGAGAATGAGGAGTTAGAGGCAACCCAGGACCCCAGGGAGGAATTGGGAGAGAGGGAGGAGGAGAGCAATGAGGGTGCGGTAGCGGTGGTTGCAGGCACACAAGATGGCGGCACCACGCACGTGGTCGTGGCAGCACAAAATGGCGGCGCCGCGGAGGCCGAGCCCACGGTGGCAGCTGGGGCCGCTGTGCCAATTGGGTTTGACTTCAGATTATTCCTGACCCAACTGGATGCAAAAATGGAGAAAATGAGTGAGAAATTGGGAGGCCAAATTGGAGCAATGAGGGACGAAGCGAGGGGTACCTGTGACCAAATTGGGAAGTTAGACAGCAAATTGGAGCGAATAGGTAAATTTGGAGACAGAATGGGTGAGAGCATACAAAGATGTGGGGAGAGCATGGATCGCATGTTGAGCGGGAAAGGCACACGGGTACGTAACGAGGTAACACGATTTGAGGAGCGTGGATTGAGCGAGGCAGAGCAAAGCGCAGGTAACTGGACCGGGGTAGAAATCGCGACCCGGGGTATGGGGAAGCCGGCAACCACTGAGGTAGAAAAGGAAATTTTATTCGGACCAGCGGTCGTCGAGGAAAAGAAAAAAGAAATTAAGTCCGAATCAATCGAAGCAGTAGTGGAAATTGGGATTGAAGAGACGGCAGAGATAGGAATGGATTCGGAGGAAGAAATGGATAATGTACAAAGTCTGAATTCACATCCTGATGCCGTACTTGCTAACCCTTATAAAGATTTACAGGTGCGTGTGGAGAGGAGGATCCCAAAGGTGAGTAAGGTTGTATATGGTGCTAAGAGGTTTTGTGGGAGAATGTTTGGCCTGAAAAGAATTTTCGCGCGCTTGGGATCCCAGCGTACCGCGGGCGTTTGTGGGAGGTCCGTGGTGCGCTGTGTGAGAGAAAATGGCGCGCGTGTGAGGAAAGGTGTGTGAAGGTGAATGGCGTGCGTGTACGAATGGCGTCGGAGCGCGAGTGTGATACCGGGTGTGAGGGAGAGTGCACGATAGAGTATGGAAGTGAAACCGAGTGCGAGTGGGAATGCACGTCGGAGAGTATGTGTGATGAGAGTGACACGGAGAGTGAGATGGATGAGGAGCGGGTGCGAGGATGCACGCTTGGAATGGTTGAGAGTGTGCGAGAATGCACACCTGAGTTGGTAGTGAAGCGTGCGATTGGGTGTGCAAAAGAGTGCACACCCATGGTTGTCACAGAGGATGTGACCGAGGAGTGGGTGCGAGGAGGTGTGTTGATGAAGTATGCGAACGACGAGTGTGCGCCAAGGTGTGTGGTGGTCAGGTGTGTAACGAAGTCTGTGAGCAGAATGAGTGTACCTGGGTGGTGTGTAAGAGAAAGTGCAATAACAAAGTGCGTGAGATTTATGAGCGGCGTTGGAGCGCCGGGTTTGGTGAGTGTGAAAGGGGTCGCGTATGCGTGTGAGCATGCGAGTAAGGCATCGCCGTTAAACGGAGCAGCGGTTAGACCGACGTTTAGCCGACGTGAGCTCTTGGTCCGTGCCGGGCTGCGTGTATTGCGGGAGCCGGCGGGGATCAGTGCCGCGTGGCTCCTGTTCGGAGCATCATGCACGATCCGCGCCGGGCCTCGCCCTGCACGGTCGCGTCCGCGCTTTGCCGGGCAAGGCGACCGGCCCGGTTCGAGTGAAGGTAGGAGGGATCGGAACGGCACCCCCCCCCCCCCCCGTGGTGGCGGCATTCCACCCGGGCATGGTTGGCCCACTGTGCATGGGAGCGAAAGGCTCCACGCCGGGATGGTGCTTTAAACCTTGGCCCAACCAAACCTCCTCCCCTGAACCGAATGCCGGATGGACCCAACCTGCAGGAGACCAAACCACCGTATGCATTGCGCGGCTTCGCGAAGCCGAGCTTTGCGAATGTAATGACGCACCGAGGCTCGAAGTTTAATGGACGATGGTAGGGATAGGGAATATGATTGGCAAATTGGATTGGTAAATTTGATTGGCGAAGATGATTGGCAGTAAAGATTGGCAAATTTTGATTGGCAAAAATTGGATGGGCAAAATTGATAGTGAGAGATGCCCAATGTAGAGGGATGGTAAATCCACCATCTCTCCCATCCTGCCCGGGCACATGAGCTATAGTTTATGGGGTTATGGCGGTGCAAACCAAGCCAGGGAGGGTTTGGATAATTGTATAGGGAAATAGCTGACCATCGGTAACTGCAGAGTTAAGTTGCGACATGTACCTGTAGTAGGGGACGTAGGTAGATTAGTTGGATGATAACGACGTGGGAACGCAATAGTATAAGGGGCGACTGGGAGGCACGAGTTTCAGAAGGGGGGTAGTCAGCTTAGACGATGCAGTGTGTGTGAAGGAGGTGATTGAGTAGCGTATTGTGAAAAGTGTGAGTTGAGTGCGTAGAATTGAATGAATGGTCATGGAGGAGAGACGGGCGCAAGAGCCACCAGGTGTGTGTGAGCACAGGTGTGTAAGTGAAGCACAGGTGTATGGAGAATGGTTGCAGGGAATAAATGGTATGGAATATATGGAGAATGGAATAGAAGGAATGGAGTATGGAATGGATGGTGTGGAGTGAGTAGTGTGGAATATGTGGAGTGGAGTGGTTGGTGCGAAAGGAGTGGATGGGGAAGTTGGACCCCTTTCACGAGTACCCGGGGAGTGTAGTTTAAGAGTAGGTAGTGGGAGTAGGTAAATTGTGGTTGGATATTGGCATCTGTGGTGCGTGTGGTAGAATGGTGTATGGATGGGTGCATTAGTGAAGTGGAAATGGCTGGGCGTGTGGCCTGTTAGTGAGTGTAGTTGAATGGGCACTCTGCCACTGTGAGGATGTCGGCCAGGTGAGGCCACAGGTGGGCTCTGGGAGCCAGTAGAGTTGAGAATGGGGCCCGAGGATACGGAGGACGGACCCGGGTAGCCCAGTGCCAGAGAGGGCACCGAGTGGGGAGAGCGCCAGAGGGCCTTCCCCAGGTAGATACGTTAGGGTAAGGAGCAGGTAAGCTCGGAGGCAACTACAGTGGCGGAGGTGTGCAGGTGATAAGACCTGCTGGTGAGCCACATGACCCAGCCCGGAAATTGTGCGAAGGCACAGGGAGTTGAATCAGGGGAGTGAGACCCGAAATTGGTGAGTGCCACAGATGGTCAGTAGGAATTGTTTTTTAGAACCGCATAGAGTAAGGTGGCCAATGCTTTTGCAGGGAAAGACCCCGGGTAGAGTAAGAGTGTTAAAGTCAATTAGAGGTATAGTTAGGATTGAAATCCCTGCGCACCATCTGCAGCCACTCACCTGAGGTGATGACCTGACTCCACACCATGATTGTTTTGTGATTTTGCAAATGTTTTGGAATGGTGAGACGCATCATGACGTGGGGGTGACATTGTGCTTGGTTGTTCCATCTCTTCCTCCTTATGAGGAATTGATGAGAAATTTGATTCGTTGGCAAATTTGGTTAGAGGGATTGTGGACGAATTTGGAATTAGGGGAGATATGGGGAAGACGAGACAGTAGAGACGGAATTTGTAAATGTGCAGAGTTGTGTAAATATGGGCTAAGGGCAAGGGTAGAGTAGCTGACGGGGGGGGGGGGGGGGGGGGTGATGTACGATATGGACGAGCTTTCTCCGCTCGCTCTCATGCACACCTCACCTCTGCATTACCTTGTGTTGATGTGTACCCTTGCGCCCTTGCACCCCGCTAACTTTGCTTTGTCCTCCTTCCCCACCTATGGACCGTGCTCTCTGGGCACTAAGGGAAAAGTGTGCAGGAGCCGCATTTGTGTGCCCGAGCCGCCGCTGCTCAGCCTGCCTGAATCGATACACCACCTTATGGGCCGCACGACTTGCGGCCTAGCACCACCATATCGACCACACGCTTCTGTGGCTAAGCACCACACACTTATGGACCCCACGTGTTGGGCCTGGCCCCTCTCCTGGGACCAGCCATGATGGCCAGAGAAGAGTTGGCTTGTGGACCACGGTGAGGTGGCGCCTTTTGCCTACAGGTGGACCACCCATAGTTGGCCCCTGTGGGCCCTAAATAAAAATGGACGCGTTTTGTGCCTTTTTATTATTTGCAAATAGACAGCAAGCAACAAGAAGGACAACATCTAGAAGAAACATCAGCCAGCAGAGCAGGAGCAGGAAGAAGAACCCGGTCAACAGTTTCTTGTTTTTATTTGAAATGTGTGCAATGAGCAATGGATGGTGCTTTGGTGTTTTTCTGGTGCTTATTGGTGCTGATGGTGCTTTGGTGCGTTGTGATGCTCTTGTGCTCGGGGGTGCACTGAAATATCAATTGTGCATCCCCGGGCACTTGAGTATGGTGTATCGGTGCAGTGCAGAGCATGCTCTTCCTCTTTTTCAGAAACATCTTTTGTCTCCCAAAATGACAGGTCCTGGGTTGCAGAGTAAATACAAATTAGGGTTTTGTAAATAATGCTCCCCACTGGCTTTATGTGTAGTTTGAAAACCATTCCGTAATTCGGTTATCCTGTGGATGTGAGTCTGTTAGGTAGGATGCAACGTAGGAGGCGGGACATATGTAGTTGTTTTAAAACTGTCGCACTCAAGGGTAAGGTTAATAGTAGAGGGCCATTACACCTGAGTGTCACATTAAGTAAAGTTAGTTCGGGTCGAGACGTCCCTAAAGGAAAAACGGGTGCTGTGTTATGGTTTTTATAACCTGCACTAGTAAATTTTAGTAAATGTATCCCTTATAAATGCCCCCCTGTAGATATCCCCATCAATTGGCTGGTTAAAAAATCGCACCATAGTTAGTCCATGTACCACACGTAGGGAACCATAGGACCTCTTCGTAGTTATTTCATTATTATGTGTTTCAGTTAAGGACCTGTTCCCAGTAGTTGAATCTGCATTGCATTAATCAAATAAGATAGGCCCTTTCAATTTCCCCAATCATCTCCGCTCTTCAAAGGTCCCTTCAAAAGCGGTGCGAGTGGTTTGCTATCTCCCCACAAGACGCCATTGCCCATGTGCTCCATCTCGGAGAAGAAGGCGGAGGAGCCGCCAGATCATGGGCGTGGCATGCGGACGCACCACCCGAGGCGGAGTCAGCGAGCCCCTACCGACCAACCAGGGCTGGCGAGGTACCATCGTGGGCGTGGCTCCATGAAGCGCGCATTGATTTGCAACAAACCCAATATAAGCGCGAAGCGAAGCCTTTTTACCAGTTAGAGTTGGAAGGAGAGTCGGTGAGAAGGCACGAGAGAGAGAGGTGATCCGGCGAGTGGGTCCGTGTGACGGCGACCACAATACAATAAGTCAACTGACCTTGTCCGACCGTGTGGGTGAAAACGAGTGTGTGGAGCTGCCGCTGGTTGTTCGCCTCGAGCACGTAACGTGGACTGGAGCCACCTTCGATGCTGCGCACCGGCCCAGACTGTCCTACCCTCTCACCTGCACGGACCCTTCTCCTTCGTCCAGTGATTCCTGCCTGCTATTCCCCTTTTGTGTGAGTCTGTGTTTGTTCTGTCTGGGCGTTGATAATTAAGACTGTTTTAAGGTTTGCCCTGTGTATCTGCTTTTTCTTCTGTAAATTACTTTCGTTCCTCCTCTTCTTTGGTGTTGTAAATAATTAATAAATATCTGTTATTCCTGACTTTGGCTTCTTCTTTCCCCCAATCGCTTTAGTCCCTTCTTCCCATTGAATACCTGTGGCGCGATTTTGGCCAAACGCTTTATAGTCGGGTTTAGTCCTTTGTTAACGGCTCGAGCTGCGGGTTGCTAAACCGCTCGGCAATCTACCATCACATCCGCGGTTCGAGCGGGGACTCCTTTCCCTGCTTTGCGGAGAGATTGGTGAAGGTATTTGGGAAATCCTTGACCAATCACCCTGGCCAATCTCATCCCGCAAAGGAGCGAGATAATTCCAGGACTCGGACGGCCAGCTTAAAAGCCGAGGGGATTAAACCCCCCTCGGTAAGGGGAGGGCCGAAACCGAGATCCGTAACGATATATATATATATATATATATATATATATATATATATATATATATATATATATATATATATACAGACTTGGCATTTAATATGGATTTTTTTTTTTTTTCTTGACTTGGGTTTCCTTTCTGAACTCAGAATATCAATCTGGTGAGTTTATTTTACCCTTTGGTGATTTCTTTGTTAAAAGAACCATGTCACTGATTGTCTGTCGCAGCAAGAAGTCAATAACAGGATTATATCACAGGTGGCGTGACAAAATGTACGGACAGGGACATTTGACGATTGGCTTCACAATCGGGTATATAAGGGTTGTTGCGTTCTGTATTAGTGGAAAACAACTGCTGCACGTCTACAAAAGTTATTGCCGCTTCCTCTGGAGATGGTCCGTCAACTCGACAATGCTGTTTGTCATGGAGTGGTGGCTTTACGAAATTCTGGCATGAAACAGTATGCTATTGCTCGGCAGTATGGCATCACTCAAGGTCAGGTGTCAAAGATCCCGAAACGAAATGCTCAGAGGGGTGTCCCTACTCCAATATCGAGGCCAAGACGTCCCGGCAGAACCACAAGGAGGGATGATCGCGAGCTGAACTGGTTAGTCCGCAATGGCCGTACCACGTAAGCTAATCGGCTTAGGGCTGAGTGGCAGCAACTGACAAATGTGCCTGTATCCAGAAGGCTCGTCAACCAACGACTGGTTCAAGCAGGCTATCGTGCCAGGCGTCCCCTGAGAAAGCCACGCCTGACAAGACAACACCACCAGCGCCGATTGCAGTGGGCCAGAGAGCACCGTCAATGGCAGCCAGGACACTGGAATCACGTGATCTTCAGTGACGAGTCTTGATTTCTGGTCTATCGTCAAGATGGCCGCGTCCGAGTGCGCAGACAAGTGCATGAAGCCTACAACGAAGATTGTATAGTGCCAAGAGTCCAAGCTGGAGGTGGTGGGGTGACCGTTTGGGCTGCTTTTCATGCAGGGGGCAAAACTGACCTGGTTGTTCTGAATGGAAACCTGAACCAGTTCAAGTACAGGGTCATTCTGGAAGAAACATTGCTTCCATTTGTTCGTGCAGCCTTTCGAGGAAACTTTGTCTTCCAAGATGACAATGCACGGCCTCATCGTGCTCGCATTATCCAACACTTTCTTGCTGACCGTGGTGTGGAGCATATGGAGTGGCCTGCCATGTCTCCGGATATGAATCCGATAGAGAACTTCTGGGCAGAATTAACGCGTCAAATCGACCACTTGGACCAGCAGCCGACCTCTGTGCGTGAATTGCAGCAGGTTATTGTCACTGCATGGCAAGCGATTCCTGACCAAACCTTGGCAAATCTCGTGAACGGCATGCCTCGACGTGTACGTGCTCTCCTGAATGCTCGTGGGGGTTACACGAAGTACTGAACTGAAATTTTACTGTCCGTAATCCCAGTTGTAATTTAACTTATGTTTTTGGTTAAATTTTTTTTGGCTCATGTGTAAAATAAAGAGATACTTCTGGAAAACGTACAGAAGTTTAACACAGTACTGTCCGTGAATTGAGTTCAATATCAGTTTACATCACTTTCAAGGATCAATTTATTTGCTTCGAAATGTCAAATGTGGTTTTTTGTTTCTTTTAAAGGTCACATTAACAAAATCTAGAATAATTTCAACATAATTCCAATGAACTTTTGGTTCTAAATCAACTTGAAAGTAAGTTCACCCCCACAAAAAAAAATATTCCATATTAAATGCCAAGTCTGTATAAATATATATATATGTATATATATATATCATATATAGTATATATATATATATAATTATATATATATATATATAGTTATATGTATATATGATATATATTTATATGTATATGTATACACCATCACAACCATTTATTTATATATATTAAATATATAATATATATATATATATTATATATATATATATTGTTGCGGTTTTGTAAATAAAGGCAACCCCCCTATAGTTAGTTACACCACAACATGTAGCCTCGCTTAGTTCGTTATTTCTTATTAAATGTTGTATAGTCTCCTTCCCAGTGTTAGTATGCGTTGTGGCAGGTAGAGTAATTGGTAGGGCCTCATTGCATGCATATATATACTGTATATATATATATATATATATATATATATATATATTAGATATATATATTTATATATATATATTATATATATATATATATATATATATATGTATATGTATGTATTATATATACATACATATATATATATAAGTAGACCTGCTGGTAGAGCCACATGGACCCAGCCGAATTATTCGTTATATATATTTAAATATATACACGTGGAGTATATTCTGTATAAAATTATATATATATAGTATATGTATATATATATAAGTTCAAAAACACACCTGGTCACAAGTGTGCCGCACTGACCGAGGTCCTCAGTCGAGGTCCTCAGCATCATCCCGTTTCGGCCCTTCAACCTCGATACGGTCAGCTAAGGTGGGCCAGCAGGGGGCATGTACACACCCACATACACACCCATAATATATATATATCCACCTTTTGGTGGCAAGAGGTAAATCGATTGATAATCAGGTGTGTGTGTGTGTGTGTGTGTGTGTGTGTGTTTGTGTGTGATGTTACCGATAGACTCCGAAACGGAGAGGCTCAAGTGCTTGATATTTGGCATAGACATGGCCATAGAGCCTGGGACGAACATGGCCGAGACAATATTTGACGAGATCCATATTTTTTATTCATATTTACCTCAGCGCATTTCAGCGAAGTACCCGCTAATCTCAGCCAGTGCGAGCAGCTCGCTGATTCGCTCAGAGCGATCACGTGATATTCCATCCCATCACACGTCACACGTTTGCACGTAATTCAGGGCGAAAAAGCCATTGCGTTTTTTTCACCTTTATGCGATCGTGTTTTGTGTCGATTTTGTGCGATATGAATTAAATTTTTAATTCATATTTCGTGTTTACGAATTCGAATACGAAGGATTTCCCCTTTCCCCTTTCGATTTCGAATACGAATCGAATACGAGCTTGAGTCGAGAGGGCGAATGTACGGGTTGGGAATGTGCGGCTCTCTCCTTCCCCCGCCCCGGCACAACGCCGGGTACTGGAGGGCGTGGGTCACAGGATCGGTGAGTCTCCAAAATCCGCTTCGTGTTCTTTCGAGATGCAGGACGATGTCACGATTGTTGTGCTGCTCTCCGACCATGAGAACTGCAACGTCATTGTTGACTGGCCCTCCCTCCCTCATCCCTCTCCCCCTCTTTCCCCCTCCACTCCCCATCTCCCCCCCTCCCCCTCCCCCTCACCCTCCCTCCCCCTCCCTTCCCCCCTCCCCCCTTCCTCTCCCCCCTCCCCCCTCCCTCCCCTCCTCCTCCCCCTCACCTCCCCCCCCCGCCCCCTCCCCCTCCCCCTCCACCGCCCAGCAATGCCGAGGGTACTTCTGCTAGTATATATATATATTTCTATATATAATATTATACACGTATATATATATATATATTTATATTTATATGTAAATATGATTTATATATTATATGTATACTTACACACCATCACAACCATTTATATATATATATATATATATATATATATATATATATATATACATATAAATATAAATATATGTATATATATATTGTTGCGGTTTTGTAAATATATTGTGTGGCTTAATTGGTGAGTATGGTTATTGAGGCACTCCATCACTGGTAGCTTGTCGGCCAGGTAAGGCCGCAGGAAGGCTCTGGGAGCCAGTTAGTTTAGCGAGTGAGTGGGGCCGAGGATCCAAGGGAAGGACCCGGGTTGCCCAATGCCGAGGTGGGCATCGAGGGGGTAAGCGCCAGGGAGGGCCTTCCCCAGTTAGGGTAGTTGTAAGGAGCAGGCAAGCTCGGGAGGTGGCTTCAGTGACGGAGGGGCACAGGTAAGTAGACCTGCTGGTAGAGCCACATGACCCAGCCCCGAAATTGTGCGAGGGCACAGATAAAAAATTTGTTGGGTGAGACCCAAATTCAGGAGGGCACCACAGTGTGGGCAATGGGAATTCGGGTTCTTAGAACCACATAGTTTAAAGAAGGCCGATTGGCAGGGTATGACCCCGGGGAGTTTAGATGTGTAATGTTATTAGTGTAGATAGGATGTGAGACCCCTTCGCACCATCCACAACCATTCACCAAGGAGGACAAACTTCACACCGCGAGGCTCTGTAAGCTGTTTGGAAAGTGAGATGCATCATGACGTGAGTGAAACATTGTTTTATTCCATCCCTTCCTTCCTGGGAGAACCTGGGAGGGATTTGGGGACGAATTTGGTGTTTGAGGGGGGAAATGGGAGACAAGAATAAGAGACGAATTCTAAATACAAGGGGGGCTAGTGTAGTGTAGCCAATGGTGGGGGGTACGGAGGCTAGGGACGAGCTTGCTCCGCTCACTCTGCCGCGTCCCTCGCACCGCACCAGGTATGGTGGTGCCGAGTCACATTGTTTTTCGCATGCCACTGTTTGCTTTTCCGTGTGCTTGTTGCGCCTTGTCTCCCCCCCCCCCCCCCCGTCCCAGGACTATTTGGAGGCCGACCTGTGGCAGCATCATGTTGCCAAACACCCTCTCTTCATCTTGTACTTATGGACCACAAGCCTTGTGGCCCCGCACCTCTGCTGTGGCAGCTCTTGGCTGCTTTATCATATGGGCCAACCTTCAGACCACCTGTTGGGTGGCATTCGGGCCAAGCTTCGGAGCACTTGTTGAGTGGCACTGACGCCACGCATTTGGCCCACGTGTCGAGTGGCCCTGCTTGTGCATAAAGAAAGTGTGTGTAATTGTGAAGCAATTGTGAAGATGTGTGCCATTTGTGAGGATTTAGATGGCCCTGATGTTCAAATGGCCTGTATGCCGGTCAGGGCCAGCAGGTTTTTGTTAGCCCGCACACGACAAGAAGATGATGCAAGATACAAGCAGCAAGTGACTTTATTTCCCTCCTTCATTTCCCTCCTCCATTTCCTTCCTCAAGTGCAGGTCCTGGGTTATTGTGTGTAAATAAAGGTGAAGTTCTGTGCATGTAAATATAAGAATGTTGCCCACCGGCTATGTGTTTCGTTTAACAATTCCGGAAATGCGCGGATAGTTGTGGGTGTGAGTCTGATAGATTAGCTGCTCAACGCATTAGGAGGGACATATCTAAAGTAAATGATGTCGCGCACATGGGTTAGAGTAAATGTTAGGGGGACTACATCTATGTGTCACATTGATAAAAGTAAATTGCATGCCAGACTCTACCGGTCGTTCCGACTGAGGTCGACTCGGGACGAGTCTGGTCGGAGAGGGGGGGGGGGGGGGTCAGGTTGTGGTATTCTAAATAAAGCAACCCCCTATAGTTAGTTACACTACAACATGTAGCCTCGCTTAGTTCATTATTTCTTATTAAATGTGAAGTATAGTCTCCTTCCCAGTGTTAGTATGTGTTGAGGCAGGTAGAGTAATGGTAGGCCTCATTGCAGCCTGGAGTGCCGTGTCATGAGCCTAGGACATGTCTAGCAGGCCCGAGGGAGGGGCTAAAGGGAGTGGCCGGAGGCCCGTGGAACATTCGAGGGGGGCTATAAAACCCGGTCCGGACCCCCGTTCTCTCTCTCTCTGGCCCGGGACTCTGAACGCTCTCTCTGCCCTGACGACCTCTCTGCCTGGACTCCCTGCATGTGCGCTCTGCCTTGCTGACCTTGAGATACGCTCCTCGGATTCCTGTTACGTGCACGACTGTGATCAACGCCCCTGCTGCGAACATCCTTGGGGGTATCTGCCAAACGAGCCCGTCTGGGCAAACTGCATGAGCGGCCGCGCTTTGGGCGCATTACCCTCTTCCTCCCCTTCCCCGAACGATTCTGAGGGCCCTTGTCTGGGATTTGTAAGTAAGGCCGTTAAGGTTCTCCACTGTGTCCCTTTTCTCTGAATATTGTACATTTGTGAATAAATCCTGTGGTTCGTTTCCAACATGGCCGTCATCGTCTTTTCACCATTGACCTAGCATGACACGAATTAAAACCGCTCAATCGGGTTCCATAGTGTTAACGGCACGAGTTACGCGACGTACAAACCGCTCGGGCGTTAAATACCAGCGTGACTCGTGCGAGGTTCAGCCCCCGTTCTCACTGCTGCGTGTGTCGAAGGTACTCGGGTCTTGATGGTTAACCTTTCCACGTGTTAGCTGTGGGTTCGGCGGCTGGAATGGCTTTGCAACCGCCACCCCACGAGTGTAGTGTGGGTAGTGGCCTCGAGGACTCGAAGCTCGAGGGGGAGCAGGGCTTAACCCCCCCTCAGTACGCCGACGAGCTCGAGATCCACAATATATATATATATATATATATATATTGTTACGGGACCGCGGCGAGGATGTTGTTTGCCGAGCGGATGGCCGCCGCGCCCGAACAGTTACTCCGACTAACCCGATTCCTGAACGTTGGCCAAAATCGCACCACAGATATTCAATAGGGAAAAGACAAAGGCGACACGGATGTGAAGAAGAAGAAGGAGACAAAAGGGTTTGAAATGCTACTAAATTTATTCATACTATTTACACAATCAAAAAAACCAAGGAGAAGGAAGGATAATAAAATAAAGCAGAAAGAGGGACGGACCAGAAAGACACAGTGAAAATACTAGCTTATCTAAACAGGCTTAACTTAACCCAGGACAGAACAAACAAAGACGGACTCACACGGAGAATTGCAGAGTGGATTGGCTGGAAGGAGGTGGGTGGCTGGAGGGGGAGGAAGGCACGGAGCTGGCTGGAGCTTGATCCCGCACGGGACGTCGGGCTGGACCTCGACAGCCGCCGATGCCACCAATCCTGTCGTGTGTGCGGGGTAACGGGTCGGAGCTGCTTGGTGGAGCCAACGCTGCTGGTGGGGGGTCTGGCGTGACGGGTTCTCTCTCCCTCTCTCACAAACTCCAGGACTCGCTTCAGGCTTGTCTGTGTTCTGATCTCCTCCCTCCTCCACTCTCTCTGGGGGCGTCTTCCTCGGGTTATATAAGCCCCACCCTTGACCCTTTTGCGAACCTCCCCCAAACGTTCTTCTCCGCCCTCGAAAGCCAACCCCTTGTTCTGGGTTGGTCGGCAAGGGCTGGTTCACTCCTCCCCTCTATGACGAGGTGGAGACACGCCCTTCTTCCCCGACCTTACCTCGTGGCCAATGGTGGTTTTGGGGGTGATTCGAGCTAGCCCCAGCCAAAGGGCAGCAATGGCGAACGAAGAAAACCGCCCAAATGCAGTTGGCAATTGCAGCAAACCTGGCAAACCTGGCACTTTGAAGATGCCATGTCGGAGGGATCTACTTTATTTAATGCAGTGCAATGGAGTGTCAATTAATGGAAGACACAGCCTTACACTAATACACATAATAAGGATATAACTACTGAACAGGGATATATGGTGTCCTTCGTGTATGTTTTATGGAATTAACTACGGGAACGCCCTTTGACCTGTATACACAGACTGGAGGCAGGAGGGTCCAGAATAAAGCAATAATAAAAAAACACAATAAAAAAACACAATCCTCATATCCACAACACTGCACCCTCCTCCTCTTAGGCACATCCCGGGCCTTTTACCTTAACTTTTAGTGTGGCACGTAGGTGTAGTTCCCTCTACATTTAACCTGACCCTGAGTGTGAAAGTTTTAAAACATAAATAAATATGTCCCGCTGCTCCATTGCACCCTACCTAACAGATTCAAGCCCACAGCTAACCGAATTGCGGAATGGTCTTCAAACTATACATTTACGGTGGGGGCGCATTATTTACAATGACTTTAATTTTATTTACAAAACGTAACCCAGGACCTGTGATCGTTCTTTTGGGGGGGGGGAGACAGTCTGCCCTGCATCGATGCACCAGGAAGCACCAAAAACCGCACCAAAGCACCATCAAGCACCAATCGGTGCACAGTCATCATAGTTCATAAAAATAAAAAGAACAAACCCTGGTGCTGGTCTTCCTCTTCGGCTCCCTCTGCTGGCTATTGTTATTTTCCTGTGGTTGTCATCTTCTTTGCTGGCGGCCTATTTGCAATAATAAAATGCACCCAACGTGTCCATTTTTATTTATTTATGGCCCACAGGGCCGACTAGTGTGGTTTACCTGTGGGGCATAGGTGCCCTGTGACCAAGGTCCGCCAGCAGGATCTCGGGCCTTCATGGCCGGTTCCAGCAGAGGGGCCATGCCCCAACCCATGGGGTCCATCAGTGGTGCTCAGCCACAGACATGTGGTCCATAAGGTGGTGCATCGATGCAGACAGCTGTGGTTGCGAGAGGTTCGGGCGCCCAATGGCGGACTCACGCACGCTCCCCTCGGCGCCCAGTGGCGCACAGTCCTCATGTGGGAGACAAAAGGGGGGAAAAGACAGATGAGCGAGGGGTAAGGTCTCAAGGGTACACATCAATACAGGCAATGCAAGGCGAGGTGCGTATGGAGACGGAGCGGAGAAAAGCTCGTCCCTACCGTACGTCACCCCCCCTGTCACCTACACTACCATAGCCCTTACCCCATATGTACAAAATCTACACATTTACAAATTCGTCACTACTGTCACGTCTTCCCCATATCTCCTACACCAAATTCGTCCCCCACAATCCCTCTAACCAAAATTTGCCATCACCCAATTCATCATCAATCCTCATAAGGAGGAAGAGATGGAACATCAAGCACAATGTCACACCCACGTCATGATGCGTCTCACAATCCAAAACATTTGCATCAAAATAATAAAAACCAACAAACCATGGCATGGTGCGGAGTACCATCGTTACCTCAGGTGAGTGGATGTAGATGGTACGAGGAGATCTTAATCCTAACTATCCTCTAAATGACATTAACACACTTTACACTACCCGGGGTCTTTCCCTGCCAATCCATTGGCCAACTTACACTATGGGTTCTAAAAACCAATTCCCATTGACCAAACTGTGGTGCTTCTCAATTTGGGGTCTCACTCCCCCGATTCATCTCCCTGTGCCCTTGCACAATTTCCGGGCTGGGTCGTGTAGCTCTCCCAGCAGGTCGACCCACCTGCACACCTCCACCACTGTAGTTGCCACCCGAGCTTACCTAGCTCCTCACCCTAAACTATCTAACTGGGGAAGGCCCCTCCTGGCTCTGTCACCCCTCGGTGCCCTCTGGCACTGGGCTACCCGGGTCCATCCTACGGATCCTCGGGCCCCATCCACAACAACTTTACCGGCTCCCAGAGCCCACCTGCGGCCTCACCTGGCCGACATCCTCACAGTGGTGGAGTGCCCAAACCAACTACACACACTAACAGGCTACACGCCCAGCCATTTCCACGTCACTAATGCACCCATCCAAATACCATTCTTCCACCACGCACCACAGATGCCAATATCCAACCACAATTTACCTGTACCCTCTACCTAACTCTTACACTACCCTCCCCGGGTATTCGTGATGGGGTCCATCCTCCTTTCCCCCATCCACTCCTTCGCACCATCCACTCCACTCCACAGTTTCCACCATACTCACTCCACGACCATCCATTCCATACACCTGTTTTTCATACACCTGTCGTTGCACAACTGTGCAATCACACCTGGTGCCACCTGCACCCTCCTTCCTCCCTGGACCATTTGGTCAACACAGCACACATCAATATCACTCACTCATACACTGCTCCACACACCTGTTCAGTTGCACACCTGTGCAATCACACCTGTTCCTCACACCCGGCATCATCTGCCTACCTGTTGCCCTGCTAACTTAGTGCTCCCCGTCTTCCCTTTAAACTAAGCACATACCACGTCATTATCATCCAAACTAATCTACCTGCGTCCCCACTACAGGTATCATTGTCACTACCTAATCTTACCGTTACCTAAGGTCTTCTCTAGGTCCCTATCATTATATCCTAACCCTCCCAGGCTAGTTTTCACTGCCATAAACCCCATAAAACTAGTGCTCCTTTGCCCCCGCTGTGAGAGATGGCAGAGTTGCCATCCCACCACATCGGGCATCTTTCACTATAAATTTTGCTCTCCAAATTCCAACCAATCAAAAATTTTCCAATCACTACTAATCATCTGCCAATCATCACTCTGCCAATCCTTTGCCAATCATCAAATTTTGTTTTTCTAATTTCGGGTTCAAAACACTATCAGTATCACCATCATCACAGTCCGCTATATCCTAGCCTCGGTGCGTCATGACTTCATTAAACTCGGCTTCGCAAAGCCGAGCAATGAACGCGGGTGGTTTGGTCGCCTGCAGGTTGAATCCGTCCGGCTTTCGGTTCAAGGGAGGTGGTTTGGTCAGGCCGAGATTCCTGCACCTTGCAGTCCCAGGCCCGATGACCGAGGCTCGCCCGGTCGGAACCCCGCCCCCTCCAGGGGGCACCGTTCCGCTTCCTCCCACTCACCCTTGAACCGGACCGGTCGCCTCGCCCGACAAGGCCCGGACTCGACCGTGCGGGGCGGGGCCAAGCCCGAATCGGCAACGACGCTTCGAAGAGAAGCGACGCAGCATCGATCCGCGCCGGGCCTGGCATCCAACAAAGCGCACCGCGCCCCGAGTGCTCGCATAGGCTATCCGTCGCCCTAAACGCTGCCCCGTTCAATGTCGATGCTTCACTTGCATGCTCACACCCCGCAGCCCGTTCCTTGCTCATACATCCAGCCATCTCCATGCTTGTCATTGCACCTTCCCTGACACACCCAGGTACACTCATTCCACTTACAGACTTTGTCACACACCTGACCACCGCACACCTTTGCACACACTCGTCGTTCGCACACCTCACCAACACACCTCTTCGCGCCCCCTCCTCGGTCACCTCCTCTGTGACAACCACAGGTGTGCTCTCACTTGCACAGCCAATCACGTGCCTCACTACCAATTCCAGTGTGCATTCCCACACACACTCTACCATTCCAGGTGTGCATCCTTCCATTCCAGGTGTACATCCTCTCTCACCTGCCACAACCAACTGACGCTCCGTGTCACTCTCCGTACACCCCGACGTGCATTCTCGCTCGCACTCGGTTTCACACTCACGCTTCCTAACACGCTCACCCCTTGACGCACACTTTTTTTCCACACGCGTGCCATTTCCACTCACACGGGACCCTTCACCAATGCCCGGGTGCTTCCTCGATCCCAATCGCGCGACAATTCTCTTGTCGTCAAACATCCTCCTGCAAAATCTCCCCGCACAATACACAGCACGACTCACCTGGGGGATTCCCTTCTCCACGCGCACCTGCAAATCTTTATAAGGATTAGCAAGTACGGCATCAGGATGTGCATTCAGACTTTGTGCATAATCCAATTCTCCCTGCAATTCCTGGGCTACCTCCGTCGTCTCTTCAATTTTAATTCTCAGCACTTTTTCTTTATTCACCTCGACGACCGCTGGCTTTATTAAAATTCTCTCTTCTACCTCAGCGGTCGCCGGCTGCCCCATACCCCGGGTCGCGATCTCTATACCCGTCTTTGTACGCGCGCTTTCCCCCACTTCGCCCAACCAGTGCTTCTCGACCTGCGTTACCTCCTCGTGCACCCCTGAGACCTCCACGCTTACACCTCGTCGTATTTCCTCCTTCATCTCCTCCCTTTCTTTAGTAGATGCCACCCTCATCTGTTCTAATTCATCCCTCTGAGCATCCAGTTTACCTTCTAACCCGATTTTCACCTCCTCTATCTGGTTCCCCATTTGTTTGATTTCCCGGGCAGATTGCTCCCCTATCTCCCGCAATTTGTCTTCCATCCTATCTTCTAGCCCCGTTAACCCATTCTTTACCTCTTTTATCCCGTTGTCTAACCCCTCAAATTTATTGTCCAACCCCTTAAAATTATTGTATAACCCCTCAAATTTATTGTCTAACCCCACACATTTATTGTCTAACCCCGCAAATTTACTGTCTAACCCCGCAAATTTACTTCCCATATTGTTTAACCCGTCTCTTAATTGCTCACTAGTACCCCTCGCTTCGTCCCTCATTGCCCCCATTTGCTCACTATTCCTTTCCATCATTTGTCCCATTTCTCTGCTTTCCGCCCTTGATTTATCCCCTTGCAGGTTCAGGGACGCCTGCATTTGTGCCATAAATTGCTCCATGAGGGCCTGCATTTGGGCCATCCCTCCCACTTGTGCAGTGGGTGCGGCTGCCGCAGCCATTTGCGAGGTGCCATTTTGCGCCCCCGCAACCTCGTGCGCGAGGGCGCCATCTTGCGCGCCTGAAACCCCCTCAACCACATCATCATTGCTCTCCTCCATTTCTTCCCTGTGGTCCTGTGTTACCCCTAACCCCTCTTCTAGCTCACCCACCTGCATCCGATCGCCTTGACTAGCCATGGCGCGATTTCAAAGTTCGGGTTTTCCTAAAACAAAACAAAACGATTTCGGCCGCTCGTAATTTTGAGCGCGTTAAGCGCGCTTCGGGTCCAATCTCGCTCCCGACACCAATTGTTACGGGACCGCGGCGAGGATGTTGTTTGCCGAGCGGATGGCCGCCGCGCCCGAACAGTTATCCCGACTAACCCAATTCCTGAACGTTGGCCAAAATCGCGCCACAGATATTCAATAGGGAAAAGACAACGGCGACACGGATGTGAAGAAGAAGAAGAAGAAGAAGAAGGAGACAAAAAGGTTTGAAATGCTACTAAATTTATTCCTACTATTTACACAATCAAAAAAACCAAGGAGAAGGAAGGATAATAAAATAAAGCAGAAAGAGGGACGGACCAGAAAGACACAGTGAAAATACTAGCTTATCTAAACAGGCTTAACTTAACCCAGGACAGAACAAACAAAGACGGACTCACACGGGGAATTGCAGAGTGGATTGGCTGGAAGGAGGTGGGTGGCTGGAGGGGGAGGAAGGCACGGAGCTGGCTGGAGCTTGATCCCGCATGGGATCTTTATACACAGACTGGAGGCAGGAGGGTCCAGAATAAAGCAATAATAAAAAAAAACCAATAAAAAAACACAATCCTCATATCCACAACAATATATATATATATATATATATATATATATATATATATATATATATATATATATATATATATATATATATATATATATATATATATATATATATACACAAAGAATTAAGTTAAGCACCCCCCCCGTTTTTTTACAACCTCACACATTACAAGTTTGTTGTCGTCAAAACAGTGTAATATACCCATGATATTGCTATACTGGAGAAGTGATATTATGGTCACATAAAAACATAACAATCATGCCGTTTTCAATATTTTATTCTGAATAATTTAAGGTGAAAGTTTTTGGGAATTTTAGGCATATTTGCACCTCAATTTAAGTATGGAGCTATAGGTCCATCACGGACAGTGTGGATGACGTTTATGTTTTCTAACGTACAGTCATTGTTCTGAGAAGACCTCTAGCGATCTTTGCATCAATAACGTGTGTAGGACCCACGTGATCGGATCACTGACTCAACCCTACGTCTCATAGACCCTGTAAGCCGTCGTATGCGTTGCTGTGGCAGGTTGTTCCATTCCCGATGTAATGCACGTTCCAATTCATCCAGATTGGCTATTGGAGGGACCATCTTCGCAATTTGTCGTCCCAACATGTCCCAAACGTGCTCGAGGGGGTTCAGGTCAGGACTGTACGCAGGCCAGGGGATGGTTGTCACAGCACCTTGCTCCAGCAAGGCTCGGACGCGTCTCGCACGGTGAGGCCTGGCGTTGTCATCCATGAAGATGGGTCTGCTGGCGAGGGTGTGGTCATCGAAGTGCGGGATTACGGTGGTATTCAGGATTTCCTCCTCGGCATATCGCTCTCCGTTGAGGTTACCTCGCACAGTTATCAGGTCCAACTTACAGTGATGGGAGAAGCATCCCCAGACCATAATCGAGCCACCACCAATGGGTACCGTTGGTTGAATGTTTTTAGGTGCATACGCGGTGTTTTTGTGGCGCCACACCCGAACACGCCCATCTGTCACGTACAGCAAGAACCGGCTTTCATCCGACCAATGAACTCGCCTCCAAGACCGGATGTTCCATCCACGTCGCGCTAGGCACCATGCCAAACGCTCCCTCTGATGTCGTTCGAGTAGCCTTGGACGCTTGATCACTCGTCTTGACCTTAAACCGGCCGATTTCGGGCGGTTCCTCACGGTACGGTGACATAGCCTTCTGTTGGGCAGCCAGTTGTCCTTCAGGAAATGGCTCGAGGCGAAGGGATATCGTCGCACCAGTCTCAAAAGCGCTCTATCTTGGCGGACTGTTGTCACGCGAGGTCTTCCAGACCTTGGGCGGTCCTTCACCGCATCCGTTTCCTGGTGTTTCTGCACCAACCGACTGATCACCGAATGGTGGTAACCAAACGTTCGAGCTACAGCTTTTCTGGACATTCCGGACTCGATCATGCCTATTATCCGCCATCGTTCTCCGTCCGACAACCGTCTACGAGCCACCATTACGAGAAAATGACCATGTAACCCCCACACGAGCTCAGGCGTGACTTGCAATAACCCGTGATGATAGTGCATTTACAGAAAATCACGACCACGTGGATGATAACACGTGCTGCACGAGCGATGGGCGTCACAGATGAGTGCACTCATCTGCATTTCATCAATGGATAATTGCTAATGTCATACCAATCATTATTTGATCTCACATACCTTAGAATATATGCCAATGTATACATATACACAAAGAATATATATTAGGGGGTGCTTACCTTAATTCGTTGTGTAGGGGTGCTTAACTTAATTCTTTGTGTATATATATGTATATATATATATATGTATGTATATGTATGTATATATATATATATATATATATATATATATATATATATATATATATATATATATATATATATATATATATATATATTGTTACGGTTTTCCGCCGCCCTTCCTACCCTTACCAAGGGGAGATTAAGCCCCTTGTTCTTTCTGGGCCGGCGTAACCGAGACTTGAAGCGCCCCTCCCGGGCAAACGCAAGGTAGGGTTTCGGGACAAGTCTCGCACGTACCAAAATCCCTGCGCCGCCACGGAAGCGGGGAATCAAGCCTCGCACGAGTCACGTGTAATTTGAGTACACCGAGTGGATTGCGTACCACGTGGTCCATGCAGTTACCTTTGGTATTGGAACCCGATTCGAGCGGTTCTATTCGTACCATGCTTCGTCAATGATGGTTTGAGGTTTTAAAAATTCCTCAATAAAATTATGATTTTGAAACTAACTCGATACGAACCTGCCGCGAATCCGGAAACCCGATATTGTGGCTTACAAATATGGCGGCCCGCCATTTTGGTTATCCCACTGCACCTCGCTGGGTTCTTAAGCCGCCATTTTGTTTCAGCCTACTCAAACGTGCCTTGCCTTGGAAATTCGATCAATTGGCATTAAATAATTGAAGCATATCATCAAAATCTGGATTCTGATATGAGGATTGGATGCTGTAAATGAAATAATTTCCAAATCTGGAGAGAAATCTGACCAAATTTACCATATCTATCGATTTTATAACTAAGTGTATACATGCATTTGTTTAAGTGAGGCTGTGATTCTCATTCTGGGGTTAGTTTTTTTAAACTTAACTTAATAATCGTTTTTAACTTAATTCTTACTTCCATGCGAACTGCTCGGAGACGTGTTTTTTGAATGAAACGTTTTTAGCAAAGAACACATTTTTAGTAGTTGGGACTGCTGTTACTGTTAGAATTAATTCTTCAGTTGGAATTTTGAAGATCGGTTCGGAATGACTTTGTGGAGCTTATCTCATTGCGGTTTTTAACCATGTGCAGAAATGAAATAAAGGGGTGGAGTGGGGGGGAGGGTAGGGGTGGAGTGGGGGGTGGGGGGCCGGTGGGGGTAGGACCAGTTGCAACTGCTAAAACAGAAAGCATCTGAAAATGCAAAGCCCATCCGCCTCCATTTGTATTCAGACATCTTCTTCTTCTGCTTCAGTATGCTCAAAAGAACGAAAATAGTTTAAAATAAATACAAAATGAAAATTGATGATTTCATGCAACCTTGACCTTTAGATCAAAAAAAACCAACAATCTGCTTCTAGCTTTTGATTGGTGAACAAATTAATTGACCCAATATGCAAGTTATTAAAATTTGAGGTCAATCGCATAAAAAATTAATTATTTTATGTGATGCTGACCTTTGACCTTTTGACAAAATTATTAATTTACCTTCTCCATATTCTCATAATAAAGCTTTGGTGAAAATTTGATGACAAAACTCAAATGGTAAAAGGTTACATCCCTGACATGGACACACACACACACAGATGGGGACATACACACACACATGGGGACACACAAACACGGACACACACACACACACACACACAGGGACATACACACACACACACACACACACACACACACACACACACACACACACACACACACGGGGACACACCCGCACCCACACTGACACACACACATACACATACACACACACACAGGGACACACACACACACACACACACACAAACACACACACACACACACACGGGGACACACAGACACGGACACACACACACAAACACACACACACACACACACAGGGACACACAAACACCCACACGGGGACACAGCCTCTGGAACAAACTCCCTCACTCTCTTCAATCCCACTCCTCCCTACAGGTCTTTGAAACAGCTCACCACCATTTCTCATCTTCCCCCATCCAAAACCTTGATCTTTTCGACCCCCGTCAATTCACCCCCATATCCACTTTTTTTGAAATACGGACTTCTTTCCTGGAAGTCCTAGCAGTGTCCATGTTTTTTTTTGCCTCCCCCCCCCTCCTTCACATGCCTCCTTCCCCCAAGCCCTCTCCCTCCCACAGATCTCCCGATGTCCCTATTCTCTGCTTTTGTACTTGTGTGCTTCCCTCTATCTCCACATATTGTCTCCCGTTCCCTTTATTGTATGTTTTGTGTCTCCGTTTTTTTTTGGTGTGTGATTTATGTTAGCTCTTACACGAGCCTCGATCTTGTATACAAATATATATATATATATATATATATATGTATGTATATATATATTTATATATATATATATATATATATTGTTGCGGATATGAGGATTATGTTTTTTTATTGTATAGTAAATTGTTTGATTCTGGCCCCTCCTGCCTCCAGTGTTGTGTAAAGGTTAAAAGGGCGTTCCGGTAGTTAATTCCATAAAGCATCCATTGAAGGACACGATAAAACCCTTGTTCAGTAGTTTATATCCTTATTATGTGTTTTAGGGTAAGGCCTTGTCTTCCATTAACATGACACTCCATTGCACCAAGTGAAAAAGATAGATTCCCTTAATTCCCATTCCCAAAAACCTCCATTTCCCCTTTCATCAATTGCCATTCGCATTGCCAACTACAATTGCCGCCATTGGCCACAAGGCAGGGATGGGGAAGAAAGGCGTGCCCGCCCGTCGTCATCAAGGGCGGAGCCAGAGGGTCGCGCAACCAACCAGGGCCGAGGTGAGCACACCGATGGGCGTGTCCTGAAGGCCGGCGGCTTAATCGCCGGCGGCGTGATAAAAAATACGCGCGCAAGAGTGACCAGGGCTGGGCTGAGCTGAGCTGCGTGGTGAGGTGCAAAGAAAAGAGCTGGGTCGTCAGAGGAGAGCTGAGTTGAAAGGGTCCAAGGCAGAGCTGGGTTGTGAGGTCCAAGAGAAGAGATCATCCAGGGAAACACAAAGCCTGCTATTCGTCGCCTTGCTCGCCAGCAGCAGCGTCCACAGCAGCAACAACACTCGACAGCCGCTTGGGGCCTGGACGGCGGTTTTGAGCAGGGCCGTGAAGGAACGGCGGCTGCCCAACGCGCCGATCGTGCTGCCGGACCCATTGGACTTTCCTCTCCTTCCAGCCATTCCTGCCTGCAAGTTCCCCATTCGTGTGCGTGAGTTTGTTCTGTTTGTTCTGTCCTGGGTATTCAATTAAGTCTGTATAAGCTAGTATTTTCACTGCATCACCTGCTTTTTCATGTCCCCTGTAAATAACCGTGACTGCTCCTTTTGCTTGTGTGTGTAAATAATAAATCCCGTTACTCTTCTGTATGTCTTCTTCTTCCTCTTTACATTCGGTCGCTTTAGAGTTTTCCCTCATTGAATATCTGTGGCGCGATACGGCCAACGTTCGAGTGAATTGGGTGAATCGGGGAAACTGTTAGGTCGCGGTGCCTCCGCTCGGCAAACATACCATCCTTAACCGCGAACCGTAACAATTGGTGTCAGGAATGTCGGATTCGGACCTGGGACTAAATTTTTTTAGCCCAAATTTTGGAACACCAATTGTACTATTAGCGTAACAATTGGTGTCGGGGAGTGAGATACGAGGCCCGAACCAAATTTTTAAAACAGCTATAAAAAGATTTGGTCAAAATTTGGAGCGGCCGAAATTTGTTTTGTTAAAGAAAAACCCGAATTTTGAAATCGCGCCATGGTTGGTCAAGGCGATCGGATGCAGGTGGGTGAGCTAGAAGGGGGGTTAGGAGTAACCCAGGATCAGAGGGGGGAGAACAATGAGGAGGTGGTTGAGGAGGTGTCAGGCACGCAAAATGGCGTCCTCGCGCACGTGGTTGTAGCGGCACCAAATTTGCCGCGCCCGTGACCGTATCAGCACCAAATTGCGCTGCGCACGTGGTCGCGGCAGCCGAGCCAGAGATGCCAGAGTACATGCGAGTCTTTATGATTCAAATGATGGCAAAAATGGATGCTCAGGGGGAGCGATTGGAGGGCCAAATGGGACAAATGGGGAACCGGATGGATGCTCAGGGTGAGCAATTGGGGGTAATGAGGGACGAAGTGAGGGCTGATAGTGAGCGATTGGGGGGCGAAATGGGGGGCAAAATGGGCGAAATGGGGGGAAAAATGGGAGAAATGGGGGAACGGCTAGAAGCTAAATTTGAGGGTTTAGACATGAAATTTGAGGGTTTAGACAAAAAATTTGAGGGATTAGACAATGGGATAGAGGGGGTGAAACATGGGTTAACGGGGGTGGAAAATAGAATGGCTGCCCAGGAGAATCAGATAGAGGGAGTGAAAAATGGGTTAATGGGGTTAGAAAATAGGATGGAAGGCAAATTGCGGGAAATAGGGGAGCAATCCGCCCGAGAAATTAAACAAATGGGAGAGCAGATAGAGGAGGTGAAAATCTGGGTAGAAACCAAACTGGATGCTCAGAGGGATGAATTGGGACAGATGAGGGTGGCATCTACAAAAGAGAGGGAGGAGATGAAGGAGGAGATACGACGAGGTGTAAGTGAGGAGGTCTCGGGGGTACGCGAGGAGGTAAAGCGAGGTGAAAAGCGTATGGAGAAAGAAGTGAGGAATAATACGGCGAGGTTACAAGGGGGAATAGAGGGTCTGACAAGGGGAGTAGAACAGCTGACAGTGGGACAAAAGGAACTCGTGGACCAAGTGGAAAAGAACACTGCAATAATCGGGGGGTTAAAAGCGACACAAAAAGACATAAAAAATGAATTAATAGCGACACAGAAGGAATGTCAGATGGTACATGAGGGGTTGACGAAGAAGTTGGAAGAGGTGACAGAAGTAATGGAGACGAAGGACCGAGAGGTAAGGACGCACATAGAAACGGTTAAAGTGGCGTTAGAGGAAGAGATAGAGGGGGCGCACCGGGAGATGAAGGAGGTAAAGGAAAATTAGAGGAGGTGGAAGAAGGGGTGAGTGAAATTAAGAAGAGACGAAGGGAAACTAAAAAGGAAATAAAGGAGGAGGTAATGGAATTGGTACAAGGTCTGTGCTCGAATCGTGATGATGTGCTCACTAACCAAATAAAGAGTTTGCAGGTGGCAGAGGAGGTGCGGAGACGAGGTGCCAAGGTGAGTGGCGATATATTCGGAAATGCATATGATGTGAGGGGAGCCCCCCGGGAATAGCGTACTTTGGGAGCCCGAACGGTTTGGTCCTGCGTTGATCCCGCAAGGAGTGACGCGCGGGGTCCGACCTTCGGGCGCCCACAAGGTCCCACTCGCGCCGTATGACGGCAAAAGCGATTTGAGGGCGTACCTGGCGCAGTTTGAGTACGTGTGTAAAGGCAACGGTTGGAATCCGGACGAAGGTGGAGTACACCTGGTAGGGGCACTGCGCGGTGCGGCGGCGGAGGTGCTGACAGCTTTACCACCGGGTGCTCTCACCCTGCCAGCTCTCCGTGCGGCTTTAATTAATCGTTTCGGTATCGAGCAGCAAAGTGAGCTTGTTAAAGCTCAACTTGCGCAGCGTAAACGCAAGCCCCAGGAGACCATCAGGGAACTTGCGCACGATATTCGCCGCGCGGTAGGGATTGCACTCGCGGACATGGCAGCGAGTTCCCAGGAAAGCCTGGCGCTGGATCACTTTATCCAGGCCCTTCCGGATCTGGAGCTCCGACAACAGCTCGCCATGTGGCGCCTGCAGACCATGAGTCAGGCGGCCGACGCTGCAGCCCGTTGGGAAGCAGCGAGGCCCCTGGCCCGGGGAGGCGAGCGCCACGCAGTGGCGGTGCGTCAGATGGGGCCCGAGATGGGGGGCGGCCCCCTAAGGGGGCCCGCCCCCGACGGGGGCCCTGACCTGGAGAGCATGGTTCGGAGGCTGGTGGATCGGCGTCTAGCGGGACCTGGACCATGGCAGGCGGCTCCAGTGGTGGCCCCCGGTAGTCCCCGACAGAGTACCCCAATTCGGACATACAGGGGAGGGAATTTGGAATACCGGAGGCAAGCACCTTACCAGGTGAGGTGCTATAATTGTGCTCGGATGGGTCACCGTGCGTGGGAGTGTCGAGCTCCGCGCCGGGACGTTCCCCGCCAACCGATGCCCTCAACTCCGCCCCGTATCGATCGGCCTAGCCGACCTCAGACACCCCCCCCCGCCAGGGCCCGGGAAACTAGAACGTGCCGGGCATGCAGGGCGGTGTTCGGCAGTAGGGGATGGGGAGAAGCCCTCGTTGATGCGACAGGTCATTCATTGTGGCCAAATTGGAACAGGTAGTTTGACAATTCGGTGCAAAATTGCCGGCGTGGGGGTAGACGCCGTGGTGGACACGGGAGCCAGCGCCACGATCATCAGCCCCGTGGTCCTTAATTTGAGTGCAGACAGCTGGGGTAAAATCCAGCGTCTGGAAAATCATAGCTTGCAGCTGGCTACCGGGGCAACGGCTCCGATCATAGGGCGTGGTTTTGTGACCCTCAAGTTGGGATCGGTAAAGCAAGAGATAGAGGTTTGGGTGGCGGAGGTGTGCGACCCATGCTTAATAGGGTTGGATTTGTTGACTGCCGGCGGTTGTAAAATCGACTTGGGCCGGGGGATCCTGCAATGGGGGGTGGAAGAGCTACCATTGGAGGGGGTGAGCACGGCCGAGAGGGTGGAGCTGGAGGCTCCTGAGGCCGTGACCATCCCTCCGGGGGCCGAGGCCATAGTGCCGGCCCGATGGTCAGCCCGCCCGACATGGCAGGAATCCTGCGGCCTGGTCGAACTGGTGGCAGCGCGATCCATACCTGGTTTAATTGTGGGCCGCACCCTTGTAAAAACGGACGGGCCGGTAGTGGCCGTCCGAGTAATTAATATTAGCACAGAACCACGCACTATAGTGAGGGGCACAACGGTAGCTGGCTGCACCCCAGTTAAAGAAGTCGCGTCAGTGAGGGGCGAGAACGTCCAGCCGAGCCGGCCCCAGGGGGAGCCTTCAATAAGTTCTAGGAATTGGCCCGATCCCATTTGCGAGATGGTAAATCGGAGTAGTGTAGAGTTGGGAGGTACCCAGAGGGAGGCCTTACACAAACTGGTTGGGTCCCATTTGGACCTCTTCTCCTTGTCCACCGAGGATATTGGACGTACGGGCCTGGTGAAACATCAGATCCACACCGGTGAGGCCCGGCCTATTCGTCAGGCCGCCCGACGGCTCCCTTGGAGCAAGAGGGCGGAAGCTGACGAGCAGGTTGAAAAAATGCTCGACGCAGGCGTGATCGAGCCCTCGGGAAGTCCTTGGATGTCACCTGTTGTGCTGGTCAAAAAGAAAGATGGGACCACGCGGTTCTGCGTGGACTATCCCCAGCTAAACAACGTGACACTCAAGGACTCATATCCCCTGCCAAGGATTGATGACACCCTCGATGCCGTTGCGGGCTCAAATTGGTTCAAAACTTTGGACCTCAAGAGTGGGTATTGGCAGGTGGAGATGGATCGGACAGGGAAGGAGAAAACGGCATTTTCCACAGGTAAGGGGCTGTATCAGTTCACTGTGATGCCATTTGGTTTGTGTAACGCCCCCGCCACCTTTGAGAGATTAATGGAGCATGTGCTAGGCGGCATGCCATGGCAATCATGCCTGGTATACCTGGATGACGTCCTGGTACATGCCAAGACCTTCCCCCAGGCATTAGCTAATTTGGACCAGGTGTTCGGGTGCCTCAGACAGGCAGGGTTGAAGCTGAACCCGAGTAAGTGCACCTTGTTTGCAAGAGAGGTGGCCTATTTAGGTCACGTTATCGGCCACGAGGGGGTAAAAACGGACCCAGACAAAATTAAAGCGGTAGAGGAGTGGCCCGCACCACGTACCATCAAAGAGGTGCCGGGATTTTTAGGACTCTGCTCCTACTACCGGCGCTTTGTGGCGAAATTTGCGGAGTTGGCCCGTCCCCTCCACCGGCTTACGGAGAAGGGGACGAGATTTAATTGGACAAGGGAGTGCCACGAGGCCTTCCAAAAATTGAAGGGGTGTCTAACATCCGCACCCCTTCTAGCTTACCCCACTAGTGACGGGACATTTACCCTGGACACGGATGCGAGCCAGGAAGGATTGGGCGCAGTTTTGTCTCAGACACAGGAGGGCGTGGAGAGAGTGATTGGTTACTATAGTCGGGCCTTAAGTAGGCCCGAGCGAAATTATTGTGTCACTCGCAAAGAGTTATTGGCTATGCTGGCTGCCCTGAACCATTTCCACCCATACCTGTACGGGCGGAAATTTTCGGTTCGAACTGACCATTCCTCCCTGCAATGGCTCCTTCGGTTCAAGGAACCGGAGGGCCAAATTGCAAGGTGGTTGGAATAGTTGCAGCAGTACGATTTCAATGTGACCCATAGGGCCGGGAAGGCCCATGGTAATGCGGACGCACTCTCTCGGCGTCCTTGTCTGGGGGAAAACTGCAAATTTTGTGCGAGACACGAGGAGAGGGAGCAATTGGGCGATTCTGCCCCGATTCTCGTCGTCCAGGCAACCCGGGTGCGAGGGCCAATTTTGCCACGAACCGCGGATGAGGAATTTGGAGAGTTGGCTTGGAGCATGGCCCAGCAGGAGGATCCTGTTCTGGGGCCGGTGTTCCAATGGGTCAAATTGGGGCAAAGACCAAAGGGGGAAGAGGTCACCCCCCTCGGGGCGCAGACAAAGGCATATTGGGCTCAGTGGCAGACCCTGGAATTGAAAGGCAACATCTTATATCGCAAGTGGGTGGAGGTTCCCTCTGATAGAACTTCCTGGCTGGTGATAGTCCCTGACAAATTTAAGAACGTCATATTGCAACAGGTGCATGGTACCCGCTCCGGCGGCCATTTGGGCAGGACAAAGACAATATCTCGGGTCTGCCGGAGGTTCTATTGGGTGAATATGGGGCGCGACATACAGGACTGGTGTCGGAGATGCGACGCCTGTTCTGCTAAAAAGGGACCAGCACGGAGGATGAGGGCCCCCCTTCAATTACACCAGGTGGGGGCCCCCCTTGAGCGGGTGGCTATGCATATTCTAGGACCGCTGCCCCGCACCCGCCAAGGTAATAAGTATATCCTCGTTGTAATGGATTATTTCAACAAGTGGCTGGAGGCCTACGGCCTCCCCAACCAAGAAGCCGGGGTTGTGGCGCAGGCCTTCGTAGAAGGATTTGTATGTCGGCACGGGATTCCACAGGAGCTGCACACCGATCAGGGTCGAAATTTTGAAAGTCAGTTGCTAAAAGATGTGTGCAGACTCCTGTCAATTCGAAAAACCAGAACTACGCCCTGCGGCCACAATCTGACGGGATGGTGGAAAGATTCAACAGAACATTGATCCAACAACTGGCATTGTTCACCACCACCCGTCAGGATGACTGGGACGAACATCTCCTGTACCTGTTGATGGCCTACCGAACTAGCCAGCACGGGGCCTCCGCATGCAGTCCAGCGTTGCTTATGTATGGGCGGGAGTTACGGGCTCCCGCCGACTTGCTATGCGGTCCCGTGCCAGACACCACGGATACACCGCCGAGGGAGGGTTACGCACGTCACCTGGAGGAAGGCATGGAGCACGTCCATGCCTTCGCCCGCCGCCAGCTCCATCTGGCGGGGGCCAAGATGAAGCGCAGGTACGACGACCGGAGCCAGGGGAGTCAATACGCTCCGGGGATGAAGATTTGGTTCTTTAATCCCCGGAGGCGGAAGGGTAGGTGCCCAAAACTCACCTCCCCCTGGCAAGGCCCGGGAGTCGTCCTGTCGTAAGTCTGTGACGTGGTCGTTAAGATCAAAATGGGGCCACGGGCCCCCCCTCGGATCGTCCATGCCGACCGGATAAGACCTTATGCCGGCGAGCAGGCACCCTCATGGATCGCCTCAGCTCTAGATGCCGAGGCAGGACCCAGTACCTCTTGCGACGGGGGCTCGTAGCGTCAGAGAACTGGGGGGAGATAGTAGTGGAACGTCCCCGATGTGGTGGGATGGCAACTCAGTCTTCCCTCACAAAAGGGGGCAAAGGAGCACTGGGTTATGGGGTTTATGGCAGTGAAAACTAGCCCGGGAGGGTTTGGATAATGTGTAGGGACCTAGAAGATGACCATAGGTAACGTTAAGATTAGTTAGTGACAATGATACCTGTAGTGGGGACTCAGGTAGGTTAGTGTGGATGATAATGACGTGGTATGTGCTTAATTTAAGGGGAAGACGGGGAGCACTAAGTTAGCAGGGCAACAGGTAGTTTAGATGATGCCGTGTGAGTGTTGGAAGGGTATTCAGAAGTGTATTGTGAAAAGTGTGTAAGGAACAGGTGTGATTGCACAGGTGTGCAACTGAACAGGTGTGTGGAGCAGTGTATGAGTGAGTGAAGGTGATGGGTGTTGTGTTGACCAAATGGTCCAGGAAGGAAGGAGGGTGCAGGTGGCACCAGGTATGATTGCACAGGTGTGCAACTACAGGTGAATGGAGAACAGGTGTATGGAATAAATGGTATGGAATATATGGAGTATTGGAATGGATGGTCGTGGAGTGAGTATGGTGGAAACTATGGAGTGGAGTGGATGGTGCGAAGGTGTGAATGGGGGAAGGATGGACCCCCATCACGAATACCCGGGGAGGGTAGTGTAAGTGTTAGGTAGAGGGTACGGGTAAATTGTGGTTGGATATTGGCATCTGTGGTGCGTGGTGGAAGAATGGTATTTGGATGGGTGCATTAGTGATGTGGAAATGGCTGGGCGTGTAGCCTGTTAGTGTGTGTAGTTGGTTTGGGCACTCCACCACTGTGAGGATGTCGGCCAGGTGAGGCCGCAGGTGGGCTCTGGGAGCCGGTAGTTGTGGATGGGGCCCGAGGATCCGGAGGACGGACCCGGGTAGCCCAGTGCCAGAGGGCACCAAGGGGTGACAGAGCCAGGAGGGGCCTTCCCCAGTTAGTTAGGTTAGGGTGAGGAGCTAGGTAAGCTCGGGTGGCAACTGCAGTGGTGGAGGTGTGCAGGTGGGTAGACCTGCTGGGAGAGCTACACGTCTCAGCCCAGAAATTGTGCAAGGGCACCGGGAGATGAATCGGGGGAGTGAGACCCCAAATTGAGAAGCACCACAGTTTGTTCAATGGGAATTGCTTTTTAGAACCCATAGTGTAAGTTGGCCAATGGATTGGCAGGGAAAGACCTCAGGTAGTGTAAAGTGTGTTAATGTCATTTAGAAAGTAGTTAGGATGAAAATCTCCTTGCACCATCTGCATCCACTCACCTGAGGTGACAGGTACTCCACACCATGCCAGGTTGTTTTTATTATTTTTATTGATGCAAATGTTTTGGAATGTGAGACGCATCATGACGTGGGTGTGATATTGTGCTTGATGTTCCATCTCTTCCTCCTTATGAGGATTGATGATGAAATTGGTGATGGCAAATTTTGAAGTAGAGGGATTGTGGAGACGAATTTGATACTGGGGAAATATGGGGAAGACGTGACAGTAGTGACGAATTTGTAAATGTGTAGATTTTGTACATATGGGGTAAGGGCAAGGGTAGTGTAGGTGACAGGGGGGGGTGACGTACGGTCGGGACGAGCTTTCTCACTTCGCTCTCCGTACGCACTTCGCCTTGTATTGCCTTGCTTGATGTGTACCCTTGTGACCTTACCCCTCGCTCATCTGTCTTGTCCCCCTTTTGTCTCCCACATGACCTGAGCGCCACTGGGCACCGAGGGGAGCGTGCGTGAGTCCGCCATTGTGCGCCCGGAACTCCCAGAACCAGCTGTCTGCATCGATGCACCACATTATGGACGACATGTCTGTGGCCGAGCACCACTGATGGACCCCATGGGTTGGGGCATGGCCCCTCTGCTGGAACCGGCCATGAGGGCCCGAAATCTTGCTGGCGGACCTTGGCCACAGGGCACCAATGCCCCACAGGTGAACCACACTAGTCGGCCCTGTGGGCCCTAAATAAATAAAAATGGACACGTTGGGTGCATTTCATTTTCAGTTCAAATAGGCCGCCAGTAAGAAAATGAAAGAAAATGACAACATCTGGAAGAAAGCAAATAGCCAGCAGAGGGAGCCGAAGAGCAAGAGACCACCTGCAGGGTTAGGGGTTGTTGGTTTATTTTTTATTATTGAACATTGATGAACTGTGGTGACTGCACCGATTGGTGCTTGAGGGTGTGTTGGTGCGTTTTGGGTGCTTTCATGGTGCGTCGATGCAGAGCAGACTGTCTCCCCCCCCAGAAAGAACAATCACAGGTCCTGGGTTGTGTTTTGTAAATAAAAGTAGCGTCAATTGTAAATAATGCTCCCCACCGTCAGTGTGTAGTTTGAAGACCATTCCGCAATTCGGTTAACTGTGGGCATGAGTCTGTTAGGCAGGGTGCAATGGAACAGCGGGACATATTTATTTATGTTTTAAAACTGTCGCACTCAGGGTCAGGTTAAAAGTAGAGGGCACTACACCTACGTGTAACACTAAATTAAAGTTGTAGGCCTGGGACGTACCTAAGAGGAGGAGGGTGCAGTGTTGCGGATATGAGGATTATGTTTTTTTATTGTATAGTAAATTGTTTGATTCTGGCCCCTCCTGCCTCCAGTATTGTGTAAAGGTTAAAAGGGCGTTCCGGTAGTTAATTCCATAAAGCATCCATTGAAGGACACGATAAAACCCTTGTTCAGTAGTTTATATCCTTATTATGTGTTTTAGGGTAAGGCCTTGTCTTCCATTAACATGACACTCCATTGCACCAAGTGAAAAAGATAGATTCCCTTCATTCCCATTCCCAAAAACCTCCATTTCCCCTTTCATCAATTGCCATTCGCATTGCCAACTACAATTGCCGCCATTGGCCACGAGGCAGGGTTGGGGAAGAAAGGCGTGCCCGCCCGTCGTCATCAAGGGCGGAGCCAGAGGGTCGCGCGACCAACCAGGGCCGAGGTGAGCACACCGATGGGCGTGTCCTGAAGGCCGGCGGCTTAATCGCCGGCGGCGTGATAAAAGCGCGCGCGCAAGAGTGACCAGGGCTGGGCTGAGCTGAGCTGCGTGGTGAGGTGCAATTCAGAGCTGGGTCATCAGAGGAGAGCTGAGTTGAAAGGGTCCAAGGCAGAGCTGGGTTGTGAGGTCCAAGAGAAGAGATCATCCAGGGAAGCACAAAGCCTGCAATTCGTCGCCTTGCTCGCCAGCAGCAGCGTCTACAGCAGCAACAACACTCGACAGCCGCTTGGGGCCTGGACGGCGGTTTTGAGCAGGGCCGTGAAGGAACGGCGGCTGCCCAACGCGCCGATCGTGCTGCCGGACCCATTGGACTTTCCTCTCCTTCCAGCCATTCCTGCCTGCAAGTTCCCCATTCGTGTACGTGAGTTTGTTCTGTTTGTTCTGTCCTGGGTATTCAATTAAGTCTGTATAAGCTAGTATTTTCACTGCGTCACCTGCTTTTTCATGTCCCCTGTAAATAACCGTGACTGCTCCTTTTGCTTGTGTGTGTAAATAATAAATCCCGTTACTCTTCTGTATGTCTTCTTCTTCCTCTTTACATTCGGTCGCTTTAGAGTTTTCCCTCATTGAATATCTGTGGCGCGATACGGCCAACGTTCGAGTGAATTGGGTGAATCGGGGAAACTTTTAGGTCGCGGTGCCTCCGCTCGGCAAACATACCATCCTTAACCGCGAACCGTAACAATATATATACATATATATATATATATATATATATATATATACAAATATATATATATATATATATATATATATATACATATATATATATATATATATATATATATATATATATATATATATATATATATATCTATCTATCTATAATTCCAGCAATCTCTGTGTGTATGTCTGTGTGTCTGTGTGTCTGTGTGTCTGTGTGTCTGTGTGTTTGTCTGTGACCGCTGTTTCTCGACAACCACGGGTCCGATATACTTGAAACTTGCCAGGTATATTGCTGGGGACCCGAGGATGTGCCTTTTCAAGGTTTGTAATTAATCGGACAAGTACCTACCGAGCTATGTCCAAAAAACGCTTCAACCAATCAGAGAGCAGCGAGCTATCACGTGTGCCGAACCGTTAATGCAATGCAAGCGTTAATGCGTTAATGCAAGGCTTTTCTTTTTTTCCCTCTTCTCTTTCTACTTTTCCTTGCGATTAAATTGCAAACAGCCAAAATACGTTGGCGCTAATTGAATAATTGGCCATTAACACTAAAATAATCGTAACTGCGATATGCCAACTTCCGGACAGTGCAGCCTTCCATGTTGTTGTTGTTTGCAGCAGCTGTTTGCAGCAAGGCAAGGCTTTTCTTTTTTTCCCTCTTCTCTTTCTACTTTTCCTTGCGATTAAATTGCAAAAAGCCAAAATACGTTGGCGATAATTGAATAATTGGGCATTAATAGATAGATAGATAGATATGCGATATGCGAACTTGAAGACTTCACTGTTGTTGTTGTTTGCAGCAGATGTTTGCAGCAAGGCAAGGCTTTTCTTTTTTTCCCTCTTCTCTTTCTACTTTTCCTTGCGATTAAATTGCAAACAGCCAAAATACGTTGGCGCTAATTACTTTTCCTTGCGATTAAATTGCAAACAGCCAAAATACGTTGGCGCTAATTGAATAATTGGCCATTAACACTAAAATAATCGTAACTGCGATATGCCAACTTCCGGACAGTGCAGCCTTCCATGTTGTTGTTGTTTGCAGCAGCTGTTTGCAGCAAGGCAAGGCTTTTCTTTTTTTCCCTCTTCTCTTTCTACTTTTCCTTGCGATTAAATTGCAAAAAGCCAAAATACGTTGGCGATAATTGAATAATTGGGCATTAATAGATAGATAGATAGATATGCGATATGCGAACTTCCGGACAGTGTAGACTTCACTTCCGGCCTTACGAAAGTGCTCTATACTTACCGGCTATATACTTATTACTTACTGTCTATCTTATAGATAGATTGTAGATAAAGACAATGCCCCAATCGAGTCGTCGTTTACGAGAACGAAGGAACGAAGCTGCACGTAGTGCACGCGCAATGGAATCTGTCGAGGAACGAGCTGCTCGCCTGGCACGCGACGTTACGCGCGTGACACGGCGTCGTGCAGCTGAAAGGGATGAAGAACGGACTGCTCGCTTGGCAGACAACACTGGACGCGTGACAAGTCGTCGTGCAGCTGAAACGGATGAAGAACGGACTGATCGCTTGGCAGACAACACTGGACGCATGTCAAGGCGTCGTACAGAAGAAACTGCTGAAGAACGCGCTGCTCGCTTGACACGCGACGTTACGCGCGTGACTAGGCGTCGTGCAGAAGAACCGGATGCAGAACGGACTGCTCGCTTGGCAGACAACACTGGACGCATGTCAAGGCGTCGTACAGAAGAAACTGCTGAAGAACGCGCTGCTCGCTTGACACGCGACGTTACGCGCGTGACTAGGCGTCGTGCAGAAGAACCGGATGAAGAACGGACTGCTCGCTTGGCAGACAACACTGGACGCATGTCAAGGCGTCGTACAGAAGAAACTGCTGATGGGAGGCAGGGTGATGGGAGGGTGATGGCAGGGTGATGGGAGGGTGATGGCAGAGGGTGATGGCAGAGGGTGATGGGAGAGGTGATGGGAGGGTGATGGGGGGAAGATGGGAGGGTGATGTGGCAGGGTGCTGTGGCAGGGTGATGGCAGGGTGATGGCAGAGGGTGGTGGCAGAGGGTGGTGGGAGGGAGATGGCAGGGTGATGGGAGGGTGATGGCAGGGTGATGGGAGGGTGATGGCTGGGTGATGGGACGGTGATGGCAGAGGGTGATAGCAGAGGGTGATTGCAGAGGGTGATGGCAGAGGGTGATGGCAAAGGGTGGTGGCAGAGGGTGGTGGGAGGGAGATGGCAGGGTGATGGGAGGGTGATGGGAGGGTGATGGGGGGGAGATGGGAGGGTGATGGGGCAGGGTGATGGGGCAGGGTGATGGGGCTGGGTGATGGCAGGGTGATGGGCAGGGTGATGGGAGGGTGATGGCAGGGTGATGGAAGGGTGATGGCAGAGGGTGATGGCAGAGGGTGATGGCAGAGGGTGATGGCAGAGGGTGATGGCAGAGGGTGATGGCAGAGGGTGATGGCAGAGGTGATGGCAGGGAATTAACATTAACGAATAACATTTGTAATGTAATAATTTGTAATAATTTGTAGTAATAGATATAATAATAATAACGAATTCTGCTCTGTTTCAATTCTGTTTCAATTTGCTGATATGCTTTGCAAACCTTTTTTTTTTTAAACTATTTTAAAACTAATACAATTCGAACATGGAATACATACTGACACTGCACTTTCAGGTCTCCTACAAATCCTACCCTGTCGCCTCACCGTGGCGTAGGAGTGGCAATGGTCAATGGCATCGAATGTCATGGCTAGCAAAGACAGGGAGGTACACTTGATTTAAATTTGGAAATTGTTTTTTTTTTTTTTTTGGCCACGGAACGGGCACCCACGTACGGGCACGTCCTAGTATCTATAATTCCAGTAATCTCTGTCTGTACGTTTGTACGTTTGTCTGTCTGTGACCGCTGTTTCTCGACAACCACGGGTCCGATATACTTTTAACTTGCCAGGTATATTGCTGGGGACCCGAGGATGTGCCTTTTCAAGGTTTCATATTAATCGGACAATTACTTACCGAGCTATGTCCAAAAAACGATTCAACCAATCAGAGAGCAGCGAACGATCGCGTGTGCCGAACGTGGGCGGGCACACTCTGCCTCGGATGGCACATTTGAGAGCGTATTCATTTATTTCACGTTTGCAAACTATGTTTTACAACTAATAAAAACGAATTTGCGTTTCATTCGCTTTCCTGCGCGTTTGTGCACGCGATGGCGATTTCTTTACCAAACTCCGGAAGCCGTTCGCTTTGGACCAAACCATTGCATGTAAATAGAGGGGGGGGATTGTCCACCACTCGCAAGCCGTTCGCTTTGGACCAAACCATTTCATGTAAATAGAGGGGGCGGGGGGGGATATAATTTTAGATATAGATATAGTACGGGCATGCCCTAGTATATACAAATAAAACACAGTTTGTTTGTGTGTTACCTGTAGACTCCTAAAGGGAGAGGCTCACGTACTTGATTTTTTGGCATAGACATGGCCATTGGGCCTGGGAAGAACATGGCCCACCTAAAAATGACCTCCGATGACGAGATCCATATTTTTTATTCATAGTTAACGTAGCGCATTTCAGCGAGGACATTATACACTGAATCTCAGCCTGTGCCAGAGCAGCTCGCTGATTCGCTCAGAGACATCATGTGATGTTCTATCCTCACCGCCAGACGCGCTCACGTCCCTCCCTCCCCCATCCCCCCTTCCCCTCCCTCCCCGTCCCCCCTTCCCCTCCCCTCCCCCATCCCCTTCCGCCCTCCCTCCCCTCCCCCCACTCGTTCAGTCTTCCCCCCTCCCCTCCCCCATCCCCTTCGCGCCCTCCCTCACCTCCCCTCCCCCCCCCGTCCCCGTCCCCTCCCCTCCCCCCCCCGTTCCCATCCCCTCACCCCCCGTTCCCCTCCCCTCCCCTTCCTCCTCCCCCCCTTCCCCCGCCCGGCAATGCCGGGTACTTCCCATGGCCAGCTGTACGTGGGCTGCTCGAGGGTTGGAAAACCAAGCAATCTTTGTCTTGGCACCAAGTAAGAAAACCAGAAATGTTGTATACCAAGAGGTTTTGAGAAATTGAAAATTGACAAAACGTCATGTAGGAAATGTACTGTGATATTGCTCTAAAATATACATGTTCTTTTCATCATATATTTGTATTATTCTTATTCAACCCAGGCGAAGCCGGGTACCTCAGCTAGTATATATATATATATATATATATATATATATATATATATATATATATATATATATATATATATATATAATATATATATATGATATATATATATATTAATATATATATATATATGTATATATATATATATATATATATATATATATATATATATATATATATATATATATATATATATATATATATATATTGTTACGGATCTGGGGTCGGCGTTCCCCTTTCTAAGGGGCGGGGGGTCAATCCCCTTGTCGTTTACACTGGCCGATTCCCCCAGTCTTGGAAGTATGACGTCACGCCCGGTCAGCGCTGAATAGGGTATTAGGCCTATCCGTCCTATGACCTAAGTACCAGCGCCTTCCTGTACGCAAGGAGATAATCCCGCCCGGACCGCAGTGTAATTATGGATTACGCCGAGCGAAGCGAGCTGCGGAATCCGAGCCGTTTAACAATGGACTAAACCCGATTATAAACGTTGGCCGAAATCGCACCACAGGAACTCAATGGGGAAATCTCTAAAGCGATCGGATGAGAAAGAAGAAACCAAAGGGTAAGAAAGAACAGATATTTATTATTATTTACAACAAAACCCAAAGAAGAAGAAGAACGAAGTTATTTACAGAAAAAGCAGATACACAGTGCAATCCTTAGCTTAGACCGTCTTACTTATACCCAGACAGGACAACACAAACAGACTCACACGAATAGGGCAATTGCAGGCAGGAATTGGATGGAGGGATGAGAAGGTGGGACCACAGGGCTGGAAGGATGAGGTTCAGGTCCATGCAAACAGCAGGGCTGGAGGTGAGCGGCCGCCGACTCCCCGCACTCTGGTTCACACGGCGGCGTTGCTTCGCGGCAGCGCGTCAAAGCTGCGCACGGCAGGGCTGGTTGAAGCAGCGTCTCTCTCTCGTACCTCACTCCACAGAACTTGTCCAGCGCACCTCCCTCAAAAACTCTGCCTCATGCGCTCTCTTCCTCATGCGTTCTCAATGCGTGCTCCCTCACTCATCTCGCGGTGGGGGCTTCCCGTAACGGGTTATATAGCCACGCCCTGGAATCTTCACGAACTTGCTCGATCTTTCTGGTCACGCCCTACCAAGCCATGCCCACCGATTCCTGGCTGGTCGGCAAGGGCTTTCTGGCTCCACCTTCTGATGACGATGGGCAGGCAACGCCCTTCTTCTTCGAGCTGACTACGTGCGCAATGGAGGCGAATGCTGTTGGAAATGTAGGCGCATGCTGCTGGTAATGTAGGCTTTGGGGCAATCGAAAGGGGGATCTATCTTATTTGATTTGGTGCAACGTAAGATCGACTAGTGGGAACATAGCCTTAACTAGAACACAGAATAACGATATAACTATAGAGAGGTTCTATGATTGGCTACATGCTTGTACATGGACTAACTAAGGTGCACTCATTTCAATTACAGCCAATTAAGGGGAAATGTACACATGGGTTATTTATAAGGGATTTTAATACTAAATTTGATAAAATGAAGGTTCTAAAAACTGCAACAATATATACATATATATACAGTCACGTGAAAAAGTAAGTACACCCCATGTAAAGTTTTGACTTTTTCAACATATTTTAACATACAGCTATTTGATCTTCATTTCAACAATATTGATAGATAAAGGTGATATAATATGACAAATATCATGAAACATTTACATTTTGTAGTCCATTGTATAATTCAACTAAATATAAATGCAAATTTCGCATATGGAAAAAGTAAGTACACCCCTACATTTATCACTACTTCAAATACCTAAAATTAGAAACAGGTGCAGCAGCTCAGGTGCAAATGATTAGAACATCGTTAGAGAGGATCTTGGAGGAATCTGTCTTATTTAAACCTCAGATATTTAGTTTGGTATGCTCTTTGTTGTTGAAGTGTGTGGCGTCACCATGCCTAGATCAAAAGAGCTCTCTGAGGCCTTCAGAAAGAAGTTTATAGATGCCTACGAGTCTGGGAAGGGATTGAAAAAGATCTCCAAACAATTTGAAATCAATCATTCGACTGTCCGGAAGATCATCCACAAGTGGAGAAGATTCCAAACAACTGCCAACTTGTTCAGGCCAGGCAGCAACCAGCAAGTTCAGCCCGAGAGCATACCGCAAGAAGCTGAAAGAAGTCTCTAAGAACCCCCAGAATGTCATCATGGGACCTACAGGTAGCTCTTGCCACTGTTGATGTCAAAGTGCACGAGTCTACCATTGGAAAGAGGCTGCACAAATTTGATCTACATGGGAGGTGTGCCAGGAGGAAACCTTTGCTGTCCAGAAAGAACATCAGGGCAAGACTAAAGTTTGCTAATGAACACCTATGCAAAGACCAGCACTAATGGAACAATGTGCTCTGGACAGATGAGTCAAAGGTAGAGCTATTTGGCCACAGTACCAGAAGACATGTTTGGCGAAAACCAAAGACTGCATTTGACCACAAGAACCTGATACCAACTGTAAAGCATGGTGTTGGAATTATTATGGTTTGGGGCAGCTTTGCTGCATCAGGGCCTGGGCAGCTCATGATCATAGAATCCACAATGAATTCTTCATTGTACCAGAGGGTGCTTGAGGATAATGTGAGGCCACCTGTCTGAAAGTTGAAGCTCAACCGAAGGTGGACATTGCAACATGACAATGACCCTAAACATACCTGTAAATCCACCAAGGAATGGCTGAAAAGAAAGAAATGGAGGGTTCTGGAATGGCCAAGTCAAAGCCCGGATTTAAATCCCATCGAGATGTTGTGGGGGATTTGAAACGAGCTTTGCATGCAAGAAACCCCTCAAACATCGCACAGCTGAAAGAATTCTGCATGGAGGAGTGGGCAAAACTTTCTCCCAGTCGATGTCAGAGACTGGTAGATAGTTATAAGAAACTCTTACTTGAGGTTGTTTCTGCCAAAGGGGGCAATACCACCTATTAGAGCCAAGGGTGTACTTGCTTTTTCCACATGCGAAATTTGCATTTATGTTCATTTAAATTATACAATGGACTACAAAATGTAAATGTTTCATGATATTTGTTATATTAAATCACCTTTATCTATCAATATTGTTGAAATGAAGATCAAATAGCTGTATGTTGAAATATGTTGAAAAAGTCTAAACTTTACATGGGGTGTACTTACTTTTTCACGTGACTGTATATATGGGGAGGGGGAGGAGGAGGAGAGGGGAGGGGAGGGGGGGAAGGGGAGGGGGGCATGGGGGGGGAGGAGGAGGAGGGGAGGGGGGGAAGGGGAGGGGGGCATGGGGGGAGGAGGGGGAGGAGGAGGAAGGGGAGGAGGATGGGGGGAAGGAGGGTGGAAGGGGAGAGGTTGGGGGGGAGGAGGGGGGAAGGAGGTTGGAAGGGGAGGGGAGGGGGAGGGGGGTTGGGGGGGAGGAGGGGGGAAGGAGGATGGAAGGGGAGGGGAGGTGGGGAAGGGGAGTGGGGAGGAAGGGGAGGAGGGGGAAGGGGAGGGGAGCGGAGGGAGGGGGTAAGGGGAGGGAGGGGGGAAGCTGACGGTGGGGGAGGGGAGGGGAGGGAGGGCGGAAGGGGATGGGGGGAGGGAGGGGAAGGGGGGACGGGGAGGGAGGGGAAGGGGGGATGGGGAGGGAGGGACGTGAGCGCGTCTGGCGGTGAGGATGGAACATCACATGATGTCTCTGAGCGAATCAGCGAGCTGCTCTGGCACAGGCTGAGATTCAGTGTATAATGTTTGTCGCTGAAATGTGCTTCGTTAACTATGAATAAAAAATATGGATCTCGTCATCGGAGGTCATTTTTCGGTGGGCCATGTCCTTCCCAGGCCCAATGGCCATGTCTAAGCCAAAAATCAAGTACGTGAGCCTCAAGTACGTGAGCGCATCTGGCGGTGAGGATGGAACATCATGTGATTGCTCTGAGCGAATCAGTGAGCTGCTCTGGCACAGGCTGAGATTCAGTGTATAATGTTGTTCCCTGAAATGTGCTACGTTAACTATGAATAAAAAATACGGATCTCGTCATCGGAGGTCATTTTTAGGTGGGCCATGTCCTTCCCAGGCCCAATAGCCATGTCTATGCCAAAAATCAAGTACGTGAGCCTCTCCGTTTAGGAGTCTTTAGGTAACACACAAACAAACTGTGTTTTATTTTTATAGATATATATTAGGGTGGTCCACAGATATATGTAATATTTAATACAATTAAAAATCCATGCTACACAAGGCTGCCCTTTTCCCTATGTTTTTAAAGATCATATGAACCAAATATGAGGTCAATTGGAACTTATTTAGAGGTTGCTCAAAAAATAACATTTTTAATTTATCCTTTTTTTTCATATGGCAGAAACTCGCAGCTCTTCCACAGTTGGTTGCTGGGCAAGTCTGAAAAGGAAATAATATGTGGGGGACTACCAACCAAAGGACACACATTGCAGAAAATGGTGTACCATCACATACAAAAACACCATACAGTTCGTGAAAGTGCCAAACTTAGTGTACAAGCTATGTGTGCAATGTGCATACTGGGAGAAAGCACGAATTCCAGTGCAGAGGGTAGATTCCTGTGAGGGCCAACTTTGGAAGTTGTATGATGCCTACAAACTGGTAAAGAAAAATAGAACCAAGACATTCGAAAACTACAGAGTGAAGGAGCAGATGTTCAAAGACGATCTTCAATCCCTCTTCGATATCTCACCAAATGATGCGCTTGAGAAAATGACGAATGAAGAAGACAAAGCATTCCTTATCATGCAGCGTGAGGATCCCTCAAGTTCACGTATGGGATCTGTGGACAACACTCTGGCAGTGAAGGAGAACAGAAAGCGTATCAGGCTTGAGAATGAGGATAAAAGAAAGAAGAAACATGCTGCTGAGACTCTAACAGCAATGCAATCTGTTCCATCAACATCGGCTGTGGTTGATGATGATGATGAGTCTGAGATTGAAAGCTCCGATTCAGGGGACAATGAATTCAAACTCCAAAGTCCATGTTCTGCCAAACAGGCGAAAAAGGCTCCCATCAAGGAGATCACTCCAGCAATAGTGGCAACTCTGGGCAGAGTAAATCTCTCAGATCGACGTGCTCTGTTTGTGGCCAGTGCTTTTGCACAATCTCTTGGTCATACCATTGAAGACAAGTGCAAGCCAACAATAATAAATAATTTGAGTAATTGAAAATAGATAATTATCTCTGAATTGATGTATGATGCTAAAAATTCTGTATCTAATTGTTCATTAAAATTAGTCAATATTTTGAGCAACCTCTAAATATTTTCCAATCAAGCTCTAAATTTCGCCACAAACTACTTTCTTCAATAGCAATAGGGACAGGCTTGTGGAAAAATGAAAATCCAATCTTCAAATTTTTGGAACACCTTCATATATATATATATATATATATATATATATATATATATATATATTGTTACAGACGCGGTGGTGGATGTTAGTTTACCGAGCGGTTTGGTATGACCACGTCTGCACAGTTTACCCGATTATGCTCGAACGTTGACTAGTCGCGCTACGCTAGATCAATGAGGGAAAAGGACACAACGGCTGGATTCAAATGACACGACACCAAGGGTTCAGTTCTCAAGACCTCCGGAGGAGGTTATATTCGTTCGGAAGGTTAGATTACAACTACAAGAGGGACAGCATAGAAAGACAAGCACTTAGACACACTCTTATATTAACCCCAACAGACGACAGATAAACGGGACAAAACTGACTCACACGGGGATTGATGGCAAGGAAAGGCAGGATCGATGGCTCCAGGTGCACCTGGGCTCAGGGCAGAATCGACCCGGTTTGGTCCGGTCCAAAGATGCGGGGAGGTATCGTCGCGCTGGGGGTGGCGGTGGCTTCCTCTGCTCTCCGTAGTTCAGGCGCATCTGACCTCACATCCGGTAAGTCGCCGCGTATATCCGGCGGGGAGTGACACGCCCTCGGCTCGTTAGCTCCGCCCCAGATGGAATCGGCTCGTTGCTTCTCATTGGGTGCGTGCGGGGGGGTTACCGGCTCCGCCCTTGACGAGGGGCTGACAGGGAGCCCCTTCGTGGTAACCCCGTCGGAGCGCATGGTCATGGCGGCTAACCGAGCCGGTGTGAGGACGCACACTCCCCCTGCGCCGCGCCGTTGTTGTAGTTGTTGTTGTTGTTGTTGTTGTAGTTGTTGTTGTAGTTGTTGTTTGGGGAAGAAGATGGGAGGAGGTATGGGAAGGTCCTAAACTCACTACTGGTGCCATATAATCACATTCTGGTGCAACGAAGAGTCAGAATTAATGGAAACGAGTCCTTAACTGACATAGACTAAGAATAACTAGCAAGATGTCCGAAAGTTGTCTACGTGAGATGCGGTGGACCTGGGCACGACATTTAATGGGGGAAAAAGGGGAAGGTCGGTTCTACAGAGTGTTATTTACAGGCAATGGGACTAGGGAATGGGGGGATTGGGGATAGTTGGGGAGTATTGGGGAAATAGGGGAGTATTTACAAGCGGATATTGAGGCCAAGTCCCATATCCGCAACATTGCACCCTTCTCTACCCTCGGGGCGTCCCGACCCGATAAATTTTTACCTATTTTAGTGTGGCACTCAGATGTAGTTCCCTCTACTATTAACTCTACCCTGAGTGCGACAGTTTTACAGATATTCACAAATGAGTAAATATGTCCCCCTGCGATGTTGCACCCTTCTCCTCACAGAAACACACCCACAGGAAAACCGAATCCGGAAAGAATTCGCAAACTAAACATACAGCCGGTAGGGAGCATTATTTACACAAGACTACGCTGATATTTACACTACGATCCAGGACCTGTTTCTGGAGGAACACATGCAGATGTTATGCATAGAGAGAGCACGCATGCCAGCATCGATACACCAACCCACGAGTGCTCTGTGGCCTTACGGCCTTTAATAATGTGCAGAGCACCCCTTCCAAGCACCAACAGCACCACCCCATCACACAGTCAGCACCATCCGGTGCAGTCACCATTGTTCAATGAATAAAAATAAATTCAACAACCCCTAACCCTGCAGGTGTCTCTTGCTCTTCGTGTGGTGCACTTGGCCTTCTGGCTTCTTTCAAAAATAAAGAAAGGCGCCAACCGCGTCCATTTCTGTATTGTGGCCTTCAGTGGTGTCAACTAAAAGTGGTTCACCTTGTATGGCATAGGTGCCACGTTGACCCATAGGTCCATCCATGGGTGGTGCTTGGCCGCATAAGAACTGCGGTCCATGGTGGGTGGCCACAAACATTGCGGTCCATATGGTGTATCGATCCAGGCAGCAAGCAGCGAAAGTGCAGGCCCACAACTGCGAAGCCAGCACCTCTCTCTCCTCTCTCTCTCTGCCCCAAAGCCAGATCCTCGGAGGTGGGAGACAAAAGAAGCAGACAAGTGAGTAAGGTGGTAAGGGCGCAAAAGTGCACGCAACACAAGGTAATGCACACTGGGGGCACATGGGAACCAGGTGAGACAGGTACGTTCCTACCGTACGCCCCCCCCCCACCAGGTAACCTACATGGCCCCTCCCTTACCCCTTACTGCATCCACAAAACACAACACTACCCATAAACATCTACTTTACCAATCAACAAACGTCCCTACTGTCTTCCCCGTTCCTCCCATAAACCAAATTCGTCTTCTCTCCCTCCTAACCAATCAAATTTGCCATTTTCAACTCTCATCAAAATTTGCCATCTCCAACTGAACATCACAATTTGCCATTACCAATTCATCATCAGTCCCTCCTAGGGAGGGAGAGATGGAATCACCCCAATGTCTCATCCACGTCGTGATGCGTCTCACAAATCCAACAGCAGTCCTTACTTCCTGCAACACAAAACCAAGAAAACACAGGTGTGGAGTCATCATCATCACCTCAGGTAAGTGGCTGCGTATGGTGCGACAGGTTCATCAATCCTAACTATTTCCTAAATGACTTTAACAACTTTACACTACCCGGGGTCTTTCTCCGGCCAAACCATTGGCCCTCTTACACTATGGGTTCTAAAAACCAATTCCCATCGGCCAAACTGTGGTGCTTTTCAATTTGGGGTCTCACTCCCCCGATTCATCTCCCGGTGCCCTCGCACAATTTCTGGGCTGTGGCGTGTACCTCTCCCAGCGGGTCTACCCACCTGCACACCTCCACCACTGCAGTTGCCTCCGAGCTTACCTGCTCCTTACCCTAACCTAACTACCTGGGGAAGGCCCTCTGGCGCTCTCCCCACTCGGTGCCCTCTCTGGCACTGGGCTGCCCGATCCACACCCGGGATCCTCAGGCACCCACTCACAACTACCGGCTCCCAGAGCCCACCTGCGGCCTCACCTGGCCGACATCCTCACAGTGGTGGAGTGCCCAACCAACTACACACACTAACAGGCTACACGCCCAGCCATTTCCACAACACTAATGCACCCATTCACAACACCATTCTGCAACCGCACCACAAATGCCAATTTCCAACCACAATTTACCTATACCCTCTACCTAACACTTACACTACCCGCCCCGGGTACTCGTGAAAGGGGTCCACTCTTCCCCCATCCACACCTTCGCACCATGCACAACACTCCGTACCACTTACTCCAACTCTCTCCACACACCTGTACTTGCACACCTGTGCTCTCACACCTGGTGCCACCTGCACCCTTCTCTCCCCAAGCGCATTCGCGCTGATCCACAACACTCATTACTCACACACTGCTCCACACACCTGTCCAGTTGCACACCTGTGCAATCACACCTGTTCAATTCTCACACAGCATCATCTCAGCTAACTACTCCCCTCTGAAACTTGCGCTTCCCAGTCGTCCCTTTATATTAACCCCAACAGACGACAGATAAACGGGACAAAACTGACTCACACGGGGATTGATGGCAAGGAAAGGCAGGATCGATGGCTCCAGGTGCACCTGGGCTCAGGGCAGAATCGACCCGGTTCGGTCCGGTCCAAAGATGCGGGGAGGTATCGTCGCGCTGGGGGTGGCGGTGGCTTCCTCTGCTCTCCGTAGTTCAGGCGCATCTGACCTCACATCCGGTAAGTCGCCGCGTATATCCGGCGGGGAGTGACACGCCCTCGGCTCGTTAGCTCCGCCCCAGATGGAATCGGCTCGTTGCTTCTCATTGGGTGCGTGCGGGGGGGGTTACCGGCTCCGCCCTTGACGAGGGGCTGACAGGGAGCCCCTTCGTGGTAACCCCGTCGGAGCGCATGGTCATGGCGGCTAACCGAGCCGGTGTGAGGACGCACACTCCCCCTGCGCCGCGCCGTTGTTGTAGTTGTTGTTGTTGTTGTTGTTGTAGTTGTTGTTGTAGTTGTTGTTTGGGGAAGAAGATGGGAGGAGGTATGGGAAGGTCCTAAACTCACTACTGGTGCCATATAATCACATTCTGGTGCAACGAAGAGTCAGAATTAATGGAAACGAGTCCTTAACTGACATAGACTAAGAATAACTAGCAAGATGTCCGAAAGTTGTCTACGTGAGATGCGGTGGACCTGGGCACGACATTTAATGGGGGAAAAAGGGGAAGGTCGGTTCTACAGAGTGTTATTTACAGGCAATGGGACTAGGGAATGGGGGGATTGGGGATAGTTGGGGAGTATTGGGGAAATAGGGGAGTATTTACAAGCGGATATTGAGGCCAAGTCCCATATCCGCAACAATATATATATATATATATATATATATATATATATATGTATATGTATATGTAAATATATATATATATATATATATATATATATATATATATATATATATATATATATGTATATGTAAATATATATATATATATATATATATATATATATATATATATATATATATGTATATGTAAATATATATATATATATATATATATATATATATATATATATATATATATATATACAGTGGTACCTCGGCTTACGAGTTTAATCCGTTCCGTGACGGAGCTCGTAAGCCAAATCGCTCGTAAGTCAAAGCAAATTTTCCCATTCAAATGCATTGAAATGCTATTAATCCGTTCCAGCCTCAAAAAAAAAACACCAATTTTTTTTGTTAGGTGCTTTTAAATAACAAAAATGTACTTTATAAATAACAAATAATGTATAAACAAGCACGACCTCGTATATACTGTACATAATACAAGAGAATGTAAAGAAATAAACTGGTTTTATTAAGCAGAGGAGAAGAGCATGCCAGGTGAGGTGTGCGTGTTGTCGACTTGGCGAGGCAGTACGATCGTACTCCTTCTACGATATGTACGATTTTGAAGCAGAAGGAGTCCATAAAGGCTATAACGCCAGCCAAGGGCGTTACGATTATTTCAAAGCTCCGGACCTCTATCCATGAAGATATGGAGAAGTTGTTGTTTGTGTGGTTGAAGGAGAAGCAGCTCGCAGGAGATACCGTGACCGAGAGCATCATGTGTTTGAAAAGATTGAAACTCGGATATCGAGCACGGACCACGAGGTGTTTTTTCTTTTTTCTTAATCTCGGTTTCAGTGAACTTTTGCTCTGTGCTCACGTGTACTGTACCTGTACCTGTAATGGTACGTCAGAGGATGGCACCTGTTGTCATCATATTAAGTGCAAGATGTTCTGCATCGTAAGTTGGTACACCGTGGTCTTTCGGCGGTGTTTAAGCCGGCCGTCTTGGCTTCTGTCACCATTGGCATTGAGTCTTTCGATGTAGGTAGGTCGTTGTGTGCCGGTGCCTTGGCCGAATTCCTTCATTGCTGCATTGTTAGCTCACCTGGTTTTTTATACCACATCTTTGGTTATCGGACCAGCGAATGACGTCATCTCCTCCAAAGTATGGCTTATTCTCACTTGTCTTGGACGATCTTCTACTTCTAGCCTTCCACCGTGCATTTGGTGTCCACTGTACTTACTGTACAGTGCCTGGTAAAATTGATGTAATGGGTTTTTGACCGTCAACGCCATGAACCGTCATGAACCGTCATGAACCGTCAACGCCATGAACCGCTAACACTCAAAAGCCCATTTATCGCGCCTTATAAAGCAAAACGCAAACCGAAAGCCATGCCTCTCAAGCGAGGCGTGCTTCCGTGGTCACGTGATCCACAGGTGTAGCTCATTATACCCGCACGCGCGACACGCTTTGGCGGTCACGTGACCAGCCACTCTGGAGGCGGGGATCCCCGCCGATGACGTCACCGGCTGGAGCAAGGAGATTCCTCGCTCATGTATTTCGACGATTGCGTGTTTTATATCCAAGCAGAGATGCTTTCACGGCAAGATAACCGCGTGACCGGAACCGGAAGCCACAACCGGAAAATTCAAAAAAATAAATTTTTTTGAGCTCGTACATCGGATCTCGGCTCGTATCCCAAAGCAACAAACCGCCCGAGCGACGGCTCGTATCCCGAAAAACTCGTACGTTGGGGCACTCGTAAGCCGAGGTACCACTGTATATTGTTGCGGATATGAGGATTGTATTTTTTTGATTGTGTTGTATTGTATTGGAAATTGTTATGAATTATTGCTTGAGTCTGGCCCCTCCTGCCTCCAGTGTTGTGTAAAGGTTAAAAGGGTGTCCCGGTAGTTAATTCCATAAAGCATCCATTGAAGGACACTATAATACCCTTGTTCAGTCGCTTATACCCTTATTATGTGTTTTAGGGTAAGGCCTTGTCTTCCATTAACATGACCATTAACACGGGCTTCCATTAACACGGGCTGCGGGGTGTAAGCATGCATGTGAGGCATCGATGGTAACCGGGTTAGCGGTTAGAACGACATTTAGCCGAATCGGGCCCTCCGTGCGCATCGGGCAGCTTCGCGTGCCGTGAGGACAAGCGGGGATCCGAACCACGGCGGTTTCGAAAGGACCGCCGTACGTGATCCACGCTGGGCCGCGCTTGGAACGGCCGTGTCCGTGCTCCGCTAGGCGGAACGGGCAGCCCGATAGGAAGGGTCGTCATGGCGACCCCTTTTTGTTGAGGCGTTCCGGCAGGTCGAGATCGGGCCATGGGATGGGTCCGTGCCGAGGTGGTGCATGGGATCTCGGCCCGGGTAAGCCCCTGTCCCTGCACCGAATGCGGGACGTATCCAGCCGCTGGCACCAAACAACCCGCATTCATTGCTCGGCTTTACGAAGCCGGGCTGTGGAAGTGAATTGGCGCACCGAGTGGCACTAGTGAGTGGACGGTGATGATGGTAATAGTGATCGTGATTTGATACGAAATTTAGAATAGTGGGTAGAATTGGCAGTAATTGGCAAATTTTTGATTGGTTGGAATTTGGTAAGCAAAATTGATAGTGGGACGTCCCCGATGTGGTGGGATGGCCAAGCCACCATCCCTCACAGCGGGGGCAAAGGAGCACTAGAGTTATGGGGTTTATGGCAGTGAAAACTAGCCCGGGTGGGTTAGGATATATCGTGTGTAGGGACCTAGAAGATGACAATAGGTAACGGTAAGGCTAGGTAGCTAAATTGGACAGGTAGCTGGGGACATAGAGAGGGTAGTGTGGATGATAATGACGAGGGAGCGCAATAGTTTAAAGGGGCGACTGGGAAGCGCAAGTTTCAGAGGGCAGTAGTTAGATGAGATGATGCCGTGTGTATGAGGAACAGATGTGTTTGCACAGGTGTGCAACTGGGCAGGTGTATGGAGCAGTGTATGAGGGAGTGATGGTGATGTGTGTTGTGTTGACCGAATGGTCCAAGAAGGAAGGAGGGTGCAGATGGCACCAGGGGAGATTGCACAGGTGTGCAACAACAGGTGTATGAAGAATAGTTGTGTGGAATAAATGGTAGTGTGGAATATCTGGAGTATTGGAATGGATGGTCGTGGAGTGAGTATGGTGGAAACTATGGAGTGGAGTGGATGGTGCGATGGTGTGAATGGGGGAAGAGTGGACCCCCATCACGAATACCCGGGGTGGGTAGTGTAAGTGTTAGGTAGAGGGTATAGGTAAATTGTGGTTGGATATTGGCATCTGTGGTGCGGGTGAAAGAATGGTATTTGGATGGGTGCATTAGTGTTGTGGAAATGGCTGGGCGTGTAGCCTGTTAGTGTGTGTAGTTGGTTTGGGCACTCCACCACTGTGAGGTTGTCGGCCAGGTGAGGCCGCAGGTGGGCTCTGGGAGCCGGTAGAGTTGTTGTGGATGGGGCCCGAGGATCCGGAGGACGGACCCGGGTAGCCCAGTGCCGGAGGGCACCAAGGGGTGACAGCGCCAGGAGGGGCCTTCCCCAGTAGATAGGTTAGGTTAAGGAGCAGGTAAGCTCGGGTGGCAACTACAGTGGTGGAGGTGTGCAGGTGGGTAGACCTGCTGGGAGAGCGACACGCCCCAGCCCAGAAATTGTGCAAGGGCACCGGGAGATGAATCGGGGGAGTGAGACCCCAAATTGAGAAGCACCACAGTTTGGTCAATGGGAATTGGTTTTTAGAACCCATAGTGTAAGTTGGCCAATGGATTGGCAGGGAAAGACCCCGGGTAGTGTAAAGTGTGTTAAAGTCATTTAGAGGATAGTTAGGATTGAAGTCTCCTCGCACCATCTACATGCACTCACCTGAGATGACGTACCTCCACACCATGCCAGGTTGTTTTTATTATTTTTGATGCAAATGTTTGGAATGTGAGACGCATCATGACGTGGGTGTGACATTGTGCTTTGTGTTCCATCTCTTCCTCCTTATGAGGATTGATGATGAATTGGGTGATGGCAAATTTTGAAGTAGAGGGATTGTGGGAACGAATTTGGTATAGGGGAAATATGGGGAAGACGTGACAGTAGTGACGAATTTGTAAAGGTGTAGATTTTGTACATATGGGGTAAGGGCAAGGGTAGTGTAGGTGACAGGGGGGGGCGACGTACGGTAGGGACGAGCTTTCTCACTTCGCTCTCCGTACGCACTTCGCCTTGCATTGCCTTATTGATGTGTACCCTTGTGACCTTACCCCTCGCTCATCTGTCTTCCCCCCTTTGTCTCCCACCTGAGGACCTGAGCGCCACTGGGCGCCGAGGGGAGCGTGCGTGAGTCCGCCATTGTGCGCCCGGAACTCCTAGAACCAGCTGTCTGCATCGATGCACCACATTATGGACCACATGTCTGTGGCCGAGCACCACTTATGGACCCCATGGGTTGGGGCATGGCCCCTCTGCTGGAACCGGCCATGAAGGCCCGAAATCTTGCTGGCGGACCTTGATCACAGGGCACCGATGCCCCACAGGTGAACCACACGTAGTCGGCCCTGTGGGCCATAAATAAAGAAAATAAAAACGGACACGTTAGGTGCATTTTATTGCAAATAGGCCGCCAGCACAGGAAAAAGACAACATCAGGAAGAAATAATAATAGCCAGCAGAGGGAGCCGAAGAGCAAGAGATCACCTGCAGGGTTAGGGGTTGTTGATTTATTTTTATTATTGAACATTGATGAACTGTGGTGACTGCACCGATTGGTGCTTGAGGGTGTGTTGTTGCATTTTGGGTGCTTTCATGGTGCGTCGATGCAGAGCAGACTGTCTCCCCCCCCCCCCCCCCCAAAAAGAACAATCACAGGTCCTGGGTTGCGTTTTGTAAATAAAGTAGCGTCAACTGTAAATAATGCTCCCCACCATCAGTGTGTAGTTTGAAGACCATTCTGCAATTCGGTTAACTGTGGGCATGAGTCTGTTAGGCAGGGTGCAATGGAGCAGCGGGACATATTTATCTATGTTTTAAAACTGTCGCACTCAGGGTCAGGTTAAAAGTAGAGGGAACTACACCTACGTGTCACACTAAATTAAAGTTATAGGCCCGGGACGTGCCTAAGAGGAGGAGGGTGCAGTGTTGCGGATATGAGGATTGTATTTTTTTGATTGTGTTGTATTGTATTGGAAATTGTTATGAATTATTGCTTGAGTCTGGCCCCTCCTGCCTCCAGTATTGTGTAAAGGTTAAAAGGGCGTCCCGGTAGTTAATTCCATAAAGCATCCATTGAAGGACACTATAATACCCTTGTTCAGTCGCTTATACCCTTATTATGTGTTTTAGGGTAAGGCCTTGTCTTCCATTAACATGACACTCCATTGCACCAAGTGAAAAAGATAGATTCCCTTCATTTCCATTCCCAAAAACCTCCATTTCCCCTTTCATCAATTGCCATTCGCATTGCCAACTACAATTGCCGCCATTGGCCACGAGGCAGGGTTGGGGAAGAAAGGCGTGCCCGCCCGTCGTCATCAAGGGCGGAGCCAGAGGGTAGCGCGACCAACCAGGGCCGAGGTGAGCACACCGATGGGCGTGTCCTGAAGGCCGGCGGCTTAATTGCCGGCGGCGTTATAAAAGTGCGCACGCAAGAGTGACCAGGGGCTGAGCTGAGCTGCGTGGTGGTGCAAAGAAAAGAGCTGAGTCGTCAGAGGAAAGCTGCGTAGAGGAGTTGCAAGGAGGTCCTACGAGCGAGAGAGAAGGGAGATCATCCAGCAGCGATTCTTGTCCAAGAGAAGAGATCATCCAGCAGCGATTCTTGTTCAAAGGAGATCATCCAGGGAAGCACAAAGCCTGCTATTCGTCGCCTTGCTCGCCAGCAGCAGCATCCACAGCAGCAACAACACTCAACAGCCGCTCGGGGCCTGGACGGCGGTTTTGAGCAGGGCCGCGAAGGAACGGCGGCTGCCCAACGCGCCGATCGTACTGCCGGACCCATTGGACTTTCCTCTCCTTCCAGCCATTCCTGCCTGCAAGTTCCCCATTCATGTACGTGAGTTTGTTCTGTTTGTTCTGTCCTGGGTATTCAATTAAGTCTGTATGAGCTAGTATTTTCACTGTGTCTCTAAAAGCTTCTGTATATTATTTTATTATCTTTCCTTCTCCTTGGTTTCTTTGAGCCTGTAAATAGTAATAAATAGTAATCGTATTTCAAACCTTTTTTTGCCTTCGTCTTCCTCTTCTTCACATCCGTGTCGTCTTTGTCTTTTCCCTCATTGAATATCTGTGGCGCGATACGGCTAACGTTCGAGTGAATCGGGTGAATCGGGGAAACTGTTAGGTCGCGGTGCCTCCGCTCGGCAAACATTACATCCTTAACCGCGAACCGTAACAATATATATATATATATATATATATATATATATATATATATATATATATATATATATATATAGATATATATATATATATATATATATATATATATATATATTTATATTGTTGCGGATCTCGGAGTACAGAACTCCCGTTAGCAAGGGGGGGTTAATCCCGTCTTGTTAAGCTGGCCGTCTCCGGTCCTGGAACTATCCCGCTCCTTTGCGGGATGAGATTGGCCAGGGTGATTGGTCAAAGGTTTCCCAAATACCTTCACCAATCTCTCCGCAAAGCAGGGAGATGAGTCCCTGCTCGAACCGCGGATGTGATGGTAATTGCCGAGCGGTTTAGCAACCCATGATCCGAGCCGTTAACAAAAGGACTAAACCCGATTTAAAGCGGTTGGCCAAATCGTGCGACAGGTACTCAATTGAGGACAGGACGCAAGCGATCGGATGAGAGGAACCAAAGAATAAGAATGGTGAAGGAAGAACAAATATGGTTTATTTACTACACTAAAAGAGGAAACGAAAGAAGGGAATATACAAGAAGAGGGAAATAAAAGGACATAGGGCAAGCTTATCTAAACAGTCTTAACTTATCATGAGCCCAGGACAAACAGACAGACTCACACGGAATGGTAGCTGGTAGGGGAGGAAGGTCCAGGCAGATGGTTCCAGGTGATGGGATTGGTGTCCAGGCTCCGGGTCCGCGGGCGAAGAACGGCAGGCAGCTTCGCGTCTCGTTGGCGCGCGACCGGACCTTAAATATGCGAGGGGCTGGAATGCTGGTTACGTCTAGCATGCCGAACGCTCTCAAAACCACACGGCAGTTCGTATCACACGATCGTCCCAAGCGGTCCTCCGCGCAATGTTCTTATCATTCGCCGCCTCTGCGCTGTTCTCTCAAGTTTGCCGATCATCTGCCGATCTTCTCTCCTCTCTGCCGATCTTCTCTCCTCTCTGCCGATCATCTCCCCCGCATCTGCTGATCTCCCCCGCATCTCCCGATCTCTGCTCCTCTGCCTCATCTCCCGCATCTGTGCAAAAGGGCTTCGCGCTCGCGCTTTTATTACAAGCCTCGCGTATCAAGCCGCGTCCGCTTTGCTCCCCCTACCGGTGAACACGCCTCGGCCCGGATTGGTCATGAAGGTTCATCGGTACCTCCCCTCGTGATGCGTTGATGGGGCCACGCCTATGTTCCTGGCCGCTCCTCCCTTCTTCTCCCACTCTGCCACGTGGCTTATGGCAGCTTGGGGCGAGCTCCAGCTCAAAGGCAGCGAACGCTGCTGGCAATGGCGCGCCATACAATTTGGAGAGGGTAAAGCCGCAAAATGAATAGGATGAGAATTTGAGAAGGGGCCTAGGTTATTTGATTAATACAACGCAGATTCAACTATTGGAAACAGATCCTTACCTGAAACACATACTAATGAAATAACTAAAGAAGAAGCCTATGGTTTGCTACGTGTTGCTCGTGGCCTAACTAGGGTGTGACCTTTTAACGTTACAAAGGTAATATTTACAAGTTGTTATTTACAGTATTTACTGGTGAAGGATTCTCAAAACCGCAACAATATATATATATATATATTATATATATATATATATATATATATATAGATATGTATATATATATATATATATATATATATATATATATATATATATATATATATATATATATATATATATATATATATATAATTGTATATATAATTGTATGTATAATTACATAAATATGTGTGGTTTAAATTTCCATTGCTGCTTAGTAGGAATTACAATACCCTGTGGCAGAGTGGTGACATGGCAAGGATTTTTTTTTTTTAAACCATGGAACCATTCTCGAGTTGTCATGAGTGCCCCGATGCTCTGATTAAAGGAAGGGCAGGAATACACCACCACCATGCCTGCAGGAAGAGTGAGGATGTAGGTTTCGGAAACATCTTGCACATTGCTCATCATTCTTACTTATATAAATTAATTCCTCCTCACTGTAACGTATCACTCTGTTTGTCCAACATACCACCACTGATGTATCATAAGAGCCTAATTTTGAGGTCTGACATCAATTCTCAGCAAATAATCAGCACCTACTACGAGCGCCATTAAAGTGACATTCATATATTCAGCAAGTTTTAATTACATTGCTTGAAAAGTAATTTAAGGTTTCTTTTTATTGAACTCAGAAGTTTTTGCAATGAGATGTTTATCAGTCAAGGTTTACTGACGAAGTATACCACCTTCAGCCTGCATCCCATGTTTCCCAGTACCACATCAGACGAGGATATTAAACCGAATATATAATTGAGCTCATGAGTGCTCCATCAAATGTCCATCTTTTCTTAGTTAGCTTCTGGACCATCAGTTTATGACGTACCCCAAAAATTGGCAGATTTTTTGCCCAGCCCCTATCTCATCCGTCTATGCTCTATAGTCTCGACATACTTTTCCCTGTTCTCACTTAATATGTATTGCCAAATTTCTCTCCATTCTCGACCACTACCTACCATCTTTCCTCTCACCTATTGTCTTCCCTTCTCTTCCCTTTCTCAATTTCTCTGTAAATCTAGTGCATATAGTACCGCCTTTAGAGGCCATTTTTCCCCGCAGCGGGGGTTGGCCTTTTTTGGGCACCGTGGTCCCCCTTTGAATCAATGTTTTATGGCTGGATGCCATTCCTGCCGCCACGCTGTTGGTCGCCCTGTTAGTCGCCCTGTTAGTCGCCTCTTGCGACACACAGGGAATTACCAGTGAACTGGTACTCAATTTGCCGACCTCAGAAGGATGACAGGCTGAGTCAACCCCCTGGTGTTAATTCAGTGGATCGACCAGGATTTGAACCCAGGATCCTAGGATCCCAAGCCAGCACCCTTACCACTAAGCCAACACCAAGCTTTAAAAAGTCTAGTGCATATATAGTATATAAATGAGCCAAAGCCCCATCTAACCCTTGTTTTAGAACAGAATGGAGGGCAATGGTGGACTAACTATGTCAAGAACCAGATAAAGGACGTGAGTTGGTTACTGTGACGTCAGTGCGCTGAGAGGTAAATATGGGCCATATCTCTAATAATGCCATGGAGATGCAATCCTGCTTTTGACGTGTCTTCAAATGGATATTTTTGATTTTCCAGTAATTTCCTAACATGTGTGGGAAAGCTGTCGTCTGATATCTGCATATACTGCAAGTGCAAAATGTTGACAGCTTTTAAATGTGATGACATTCCTTATCAAGGCTGATCATGGAAACACAAGGGTTTTGCAGGCATAGTCTTGCTGTTTAAGCAAAGCACCACTTATGGCATGCTGTAAGTGGAGACTATTAACATGTGAGTTCGGCTTGAGAACATTGTTTGGCTTGTCTCCTCGTTTGTGGGTATGCGACACAAGAAGACTACCGTTTTCAACAAAACTTTATCACTTCGAAATATATTACTGTGGAAGTAATCCTTGTGAGGATGCTGATTCTATAACTTATGGATTGGTAATCTCCAATCGATATATGTGGGGAAATTACGCATGCAGACCGTAAATCGAACCCAGGTCCTTTGGTGAACCGTACTAGTGCTCCGAGCATTGTTGCGGTTTCAACGGAGGACCTGGGTTCGCTTCCCGGTCTGGGCACGTAATTTTCCCACATATATCGATTGGATATTTATAATCCTGTTCATTAGCCCATCCCTTGTACAGCAGGAGACGGGGTATTGTAATCACTTCTGTGTGTCTGTCTGTTTGTGCCTGTCCAGGTTGTAACTCTTTTTACCTTTTGAGCTATTGTCATCAAATTTTCACCGAACCTTTATGAGGAGAATATGGAGGAGGCAAATGAAGAATTTTCTCAAAAGGTCAAAGTTCAGCGTCACATAAGTCAAGTCTAAGTATGGGAGCATGTGCAGGAGCAGCGCGTTGCCGCATCCACTTTCCGACAGTACTCCAGGGGCCTCTGTCTGGCCATCCCCCAGGCTGATACCTGGCCCATCCCTATCTCTTTGAGATGCCGATCAAGCTACTGCAACCACGAGTCATGCAGTCGGCGTTGGCCTCCTCCACTCACAGGGCATCACATAAAATCGTAAATTTTCAGCCAATTGACCTGAAATTTCAATTTACCATTTGAGATTTGTAATCAATTTTTTAACGAAGCTTTATTATGAGAATATGGAGATGGCAAATTCATAATTTGGTCAAAAGGTCAAAGGTCAGCGTCACTTAAAACTGTCAATTTTCATCCAATTGACCTGAAATTTTAAGAATTTGCATATTGGGTCACTGAGTTGGTTTAACAATCAAAAGCAACAAGCTGATTGTTTTTTTTTCTAGATCAAAAGGTCAAAGGTCAAGGTTGCGTAAAATCACCAATTTTCACCAGATTTACCTGAAATTTCAGGAATTTGCATATCGGGTCACTGAATTGGTTCACTAATCAAAAGCTAGAAGCTGATTTTTTTTTAGATCTAAAGCTCAAAGGTCGAGGCTGCATAGAATCATCAATTTTTATTTGGTATATTTTTAAAAACTGTTTTCATTTTTTTGATCATACAGAAGAAGAAGAAGAAGAAGACGAGTGAATGCAAACGGACGTGGATGGGCTTTGCATTTTCAAATGCTTTCTAGTTTATAGAATTGGATTGGTAATCCTTTATTCCATGTGAGAAATGCAGAGAAATATAATCGAACATTTAACCCGGAGTGTCTCTTTTAGCATCCACAATGTCCGAGTGCCTGCAGCCTTCACTCTCCTTAATAACAATCACCTGCAGTTAATTGCAGTCGATTGTATTTTACCGATCACGTGGCTGGAGCAAAGAAAGGTTCATCAGGACAACCTTAAGAGAATGAACACTGGATAATGTTAACTAGAAGGATTCAGGAATGACAACATCTGCCACTTCAATGTTTATAGACAGTGAATGGTAACAGCTTCTTGTTGGACAGGGCAAGCATGTCGCATCAAGACTTCATCGACTGGAGTAATTGGAACGAAACAGCGCAGGCAAGAAATCTGGCGGGAAAATTGCAATGGCCTATAGACACTGGAATGTGAAGGAGCGTCCATCACCTTTCCATCTTTGTGCAGGCCTTGGTTGCTGTGGCTGCGTATTGTTATGGCAAGATTTTATAAGGCAGGGAAGGTGAGGGAGGAGGTGTAGAGTGGAATGCATTCGTGATGATTAATGGCTCCATCAGTCTCGCTGCCTGCCCTCCAGGCCTTGTGCCGCCGACTCGGAGACAGCCGAGAGGAGCGGGTACCCGGCTCCCGCGACACCCCGAGAATGGATTTCTTTCAGAGCGCCTCTGATTTAAAGTGACAGGGGTCACAGGTTGGGGTCAGAACAGTAATACGAGCCCAGATATTGTTTACGGGACCAGCTATCATCTTCCGTGACACCGGGAGGAGTGAAAGCGGAGCGCCGGGCTTTACCGGGGTGACATATATGGACTGAAATCGCCTTGAAAAAGGGGGGATTTCTCGCATGAAATGCCTTTCAATTGGGTGGGAACTCACAAACATGCCACCCACTGTAGCAACCGTATTTGCCAAAATACAGGGGTGGTTGAGTCTCTTATAATCCATTCAGTGGGCAATCTCTGATGAATATAACCACATGGCATGTCCATTTCGAATGAAGTTCTACTCAGCACATATATAAAACATTGCAGCTGTAATTCCACCGCTGCTGAATGTGACACCTCCATTGCAAGTGATGAAATGACCGTTTCCATCCTGCCGATTGAATCCTGCGGCGTCGCAGATGGTGAAAGTTTATTGTTGCTGTGCCATTGACCCTTAAGTGGCAGCCATGCCTGTATCTCCATTTTACACTCCTACATTCTGTTCTATCTTCCATCTACTTTGACCGATCTCCATTTACACATGCTACCCACCTGAACCACTGAACTGTTACATCAATTATTCAATGGCTTGTTCTGCAATGGCTGCAATGTCAACTATCGTTTGGTGCAACTGCTTATTCTGTGGAACTTGGCATTGGACACTTTTTGGAGACATTTTTGGGTAATTTGCAAAACTAGCAACGGTACCCGCCCTAAGGGCGGGGCTTCAATTGGGAGGCCCAAATGAAAAGGCAAAATATCAGACATTGAAGGCTTCTTTTTTTTTTTTTTTACGATTTATATAAACATCCGTTAAATCATATCACATGCAAATCATCAAAATCTAAGCAGTATTTGTAGAATTTCAATAAAAGCCACATCACTGTTCATATCGGTAAATATTATTTCATCATGTTTGGAAAAACTTGAAAATTGGAAATTGGAAAAACAATATAGCCTATTTTACTCCAGAGCGTCCCAGGATTACCCACCCAAAATTTCGTTGCGATCGGTTAAGCTGTTTTTGCGGTATCTGGGAACAGACAGACAGACAGACATTTGGTGAATTATAGTAAGATGAGTGTTAGAAGTTGGAGTTGCTTTTGCACACAATGGCAGGTTTTATTCATTTAAGATAGAAAGTTGAACATTCAACAAGACTAATTTTATCACAAACAAGTACAGATACATTCAAAGTACACCGCCCCATGCCAAATAATTAAATATCCTACAGCGCGGCATTGCCGGGGCGCCTCAGGTGCCCGGCAATACCGCAGTGCAGCTCATTGAGGCTGCATTGGGAGGGAGAGGTGTACACTAATTCATTGATTAATTGTATAATTAAAATCAATAAAAGATTATCACAAAATATTTTCTTAATCAATTGGCTAATACCATAACTAAACCACTAAAGCTTCATCCGAAGATGTATCTTTCAGAAATTTAATCAAATAAGTCATTAATAAAAAATGTAATAATTAATTGATTAATCAATAAATAATTCATCGATTAATCAATAAATAATGAATCGATTAAATGATTAATCAATAAATCAAAAATATCCTTGATAGCCACATCACTTGGTCACTGTCATATCCAAATATTAGCTTCCCAGCTCAAAAGGTGCCTGAGATATTGGCCAAATGAGAAAGAAAATAAATATATGATTAATAATGAAAATAAATAAATAGTAATCATTAAAAAATAAAATTATCAATCAATTCGGTCACAGAACACATAAACCACCACCATTTCATCAGAATCTGTAACTGAATTTTTTTATTTTTTTTTAGTAATTAATCGAATAATTAAATAATTAATCGATTAATTTATTAATTGATTAATCAATAAATCAAAAATATCCTTGATAGCCACATCACTTGGTCACTCATGTCCAAATATTAGCTTCTGAGCTCAAAAGGTGCCTGAGATATTGACCAAATGAGAAAGAAGATAAATAAATGATTAATAATGAAAAAAAAAAAAACATAAAAAAATTAAATTATTAATCAATTCGGTCAGAGAACACATAAACCACCACCATTTCATCAGAATCTGTAACTTAAAAAAAAAAAAAAAATTGGTCATTAATCGAATAATTAAATAATTAATCGATTAATTGATTAACTAATAAATCAAAAATAGCCATTGCAGCCAAATCACCTGGTCAGTGGCATGTCCAAATATCAACTACCTAACTCAAAAGGTGCCTGAGTTGATGGTCAGAAGAGAAAGGAAATTTGATTAATTAAATAAGTACTTAATTAATCGCTAATAATTAAATAACTCCTCAATTAATTGATTAATCAAAAAACAAAAAATAGCGTTTTTGACAAAGGACCTGCTCACTATTGTGCCGAAATTTCAGCTTCCAGGCTCAAAGGATGGCTGAGATATCGTCCGGACAAACAAACAATAAAACAAGAAAACAAACAAACAAACAACCAGAGTGAAAACTGAGTACTCCCTTTCAGTGTGCGTCACTGCCGAGCCCCCTTCGGTGCCCGGTAATGACGATTTGCAATGTCTGGAGATGGCATAGGAAAGGTGCGGTGTACAATAGACCAAAGAAAAAAAACAAAACACATGCACATATACACACACACACATACGAATACACACATGCATACAGACACACAAATACATATATACACACACATACATTATATTATCCATTAAAAAAAATTATACAGGAGGAGGAGCTCCTATGGCACAATGTCGTATCAATCGGACCGGTTGCCGAGATAATTAATTTTTAAAATGCAGACACGCATGTACGCCACACGTATGCACCCGAATGCCTAACCCTGCTTTTCGCTTTGAGAGCGCAGGGTCAAAACAGCCATCACTGGCGATGTCATATATTAACCATTGGAAGCATTTTTCTCACCACGGTCAGGGGGGATCCAATCGAATGAAATATCTTCATCTCCCCCTCTTCATCCCCTCCCAATGCGATGCCAAATGATGGGGTTCATCCGTGGTCTACCCTATAAATTCTGAGCATCAAGAGAGGATGCACCACCTACCATTTTTACAGTCTTTGGTATGACTTGACCAGGGTCAGAATCAATCCTTGCTCTCCAGACTCAAAGTGGGCAATCTGACCTCAACGCCATTTTCCCTTTATCTTCAACCAAATTAGCTTTTTTTTCACCTCATCACCTTTTTATACCTTATCCCCTCCTTTGATTATCTTTAATTAATTACCAACCACCCTCCTATCTTTCCCTCCATGTTGGATATGTACAGTCATGGCTAAAAATATTGGCACTCTTGCACTTTTTTCAAATAATGCACCATTTCTTCCAGAAAATTGTTTAAATTTATAAATACTAGGGCATTGCCCGTACTATATCTATATCTAAAATTATATCCCCCCCCTCTATTTACATGAAATGGTTTGGTCCAAAGCGAACGGCTTGCGAGTACGGTGACAATCCCCCCCCTCTATTTACATGCAATGGTTTGGTCCAAAGCGAACGGCTTCCGGAGTTTGGTAAAGAAATCGCCATCGCGTGCACAAACGCGCAGGAAAGCGAATGAATCGCAAATTCGGTTTTATTAGTTTTAAAACATAGTTTAACGCCAACATAGTTTGCAAACGTGAAATAAATGAATACGCTCTCAAATGTGCCATCCGAGGCAGAGTGTGTCCTCCACGTTCGGCACACGCGATCGTTCGCTGCTCTCTGATTGGTTGAATCGTTTTTTGGACATAGCTCGGTAAGTAATTGTCCGATTAATATGAAACCTTGAAAAGGCACATCCTCGGGTCCCCAGCAATATACCTGGCAAGTTAAAAGTATATCGGACCCGTGGTTGTCGAGAAACAGCGGTCACAGACAAACAGACGTACAGACGTACAGACGTACAAACGTACAAACGTACAGACAGAGATTACTGGAATTATAGATAGATTTTGGTATCCACACAATGTATTTCTTTGGTTTGCAGTGGAACAAAACAAAAAAGCTGAAAAAATTACTTAAACTTAGCTTATTTCACACAGAAATCCTAAAATGGCCTGGACAATATTATTGGCACCTTTTAGAAGTTGTTAGAAACAATGACATTTCAAGCGGGTGATTCTCCTTCACTTTGGAATCCTTTGTTTTCACTGACGTCACAGTTACCCATCTCGCATTGCGCGGCGGCCATTTTGATACCCAAGCTAATCTGTCCGTGTGCGCTGATATTGATTTGTTGCGTTGGTTTATGGTGAATGCGGATCGCAAAAAGTCTGTTTTATAAAGTAATTTTGTTTGTTTTGTCACGTTCATGTGGGGTGTGGTGCCATCTAGTTTATATTACGTATTGTTGCCCAACAAACACAGAACATTCGGTTTAAGTTTGCCGTGGACCAGTGAACTGGTGAACACCTGGGCAGTGGGTCAACCTGCAACCAACTACCTGTAGAACAGACTTGGAGTGTACGTAAGGATACGGTAGATCCAGGCTTGAGTATGGCTAGCAGTGCGAGTGCCAACCTTGGCTACCAAGAGACGCTCCCCCCGGACGTTCTTGTTCGTTACAAAGAGAAGATTTCTGTCATTGGGTGTGACCCTTATGGTCTATCAAATGATCAATTTGAGAAGAATGTGAGCAAGTGGCCTCAGGTGACCCACATCGACGTGATCAACTACCTGTTGTTCAGCAAATCGGCCTATACCAAAGATGAGTTGAAGAAGTATAAATCCTTCGAGGCATACAAGTTGTACCAAGATGGATGGGTGCGACAAATCCTACACAAAGAACTGAATGACGTCCACTTGATTCGATCCAAGGTATTAATATATTAAACAAACATGTATTTTTTAAAGCTGCTTGTGTTAATGTTATGGACCTGATTGATTAAGTGCCCTCCATTTGTTCAAAAACCACTGCAGTTTTAAGCTGTGCATGCATGTGTGCATACTTTGTAGACATGTGACGCACAGTGCGAAGTGAGTGCCGCCATGTGTGCTTTGTGCGTATGGCCATAAGTCATCACCTATATTTATCATGTAAGCAACGAATACATAGCACGTTCTTCACATGATAAAATCGAGATTCATTTTGACCGAGTTGATAAGAGTACATAACTTTAGAAAGTTTATTGGACAGTTTCAAATTCAATACTTTTATGTTCCAGGTTTCGCATTCCATGAAACATGTTCTTACTTACTGTTAACAAAATGCTCGGAGCAGACAGGTGTGCGATCCCACTGTGATTCTGTTTGGATGTCACTGCGATTGATGGCAGCCTTCCACAAACGCCGCCTCTCTTCACTTAAATTTCTTGTTTCCTCACCCTGATTCAGTAGAAGTTTGGGCGTTTTGTAAAACTTAACTCCTGGCTTAACGCCTGGCCTGTTTGAACAACGAAATACGCCGCAAATTGGCATGACTGGTCGTGAACAAAAACTATTTAATGTGAATCCGCTGATGACGTTGTTCGAGAGGGTATCAAAATGGCCGAGGTGTCCCAGGGTGCCCTGCGCGCGTGCTCCGATGACGTCACAAGAAAACAAGCAATTGAACTCACCCAGGGTGAGTTGCAGGTAACTGCAATATAAAAATCACTCATTCAACCAGTTTGAATGGAGAAAAGGAGTCATTCTGCTGTTTTGTGTCACTGTGTGTACCGCAATGAGCATGGAGAAAATAAGGAAAACCAAAGAATTGTCTGAGGAGGTCAGACACAAGATTGTAGCCAAGCATGGACAATCTCAAGGCTACAAGCCCATCTCCAGAGACCTTGATGTTCTTGTGTCCACCATACACAGTGTTATCAGGAAGTTTAAGGCCCATGACACTGTAGCCAACCTCCCTGGACATGGCTGCAAGAGAAAACTCGATTGAAGATTTCAGCAAAGGATTGTTCGAATGGTGGAGAAAGCACCTCGATCAACTGCCAAACAGATTCAAGCTAACCTTCGGACACAAGGTATGACAGTTTCAACTCGCACCATCCGTTGCAAACTCAATGAAAGAGGGTTCTATGGTAGGAGACCCAGGAGGACCCCACTGCTGAGAAAGCCCGACTGGAGTTTTCCAAAACACACCTGAACAAACCAAAATCCTTCTGGGAGAATGTCCTGTGGACAGAACAGATGAGACCAAATTAGAGCTTTTTGGTAAAGCACATCATCTCTATATTTACAGTAAACAAAATGAAGCCTTCAAAGAAAAGATCTTGGTTCCCTTTTGGGACCATGATCTTTTCTTTGTCATTTCCTTTTCTTTGTCTTTTCTTTCAATACAGTCAAACATGGAGGAGGTTCAGTGATGTTTTGGGGTTGCTGTGCTGCCTCTGGCACTGGGTGCCTTGAATGTGTGCATGGGATCATTAAATCAGGAGATTACCAAGGCATTTTGGAGCGAAATGTTCAACCCAGTGTCAGAAAGCTGGGTCTCTGTCGAAGGTCATGGGTCTTGCTGCAGGACAATGACCCCAATCACACTTCAAAAAGCACCCAGAAATGATTCAAGACTAAACGCTGGACTGTTCTGAAGTGGCCAGCAATGAGTCCAGATCGAAATCCCATTGAACACCTGTGGGGAGATCTGAAAACAGCAGTTGGGAGAAGGCACCTTTCAAATCTGGGAGAACTGGAGCAGTTTGCACAAGAAGAGTGGGCCAAACTGCCAGTAGAGTGGTGTAGGAAGCTCATTAATGGCTACAGGAAGTGCTTGACTGCAGTTATTTTGTCCAAACGCTGTGCTACCAAATATTACGTCGAGGGTGTCGATAATTTTGTCAATGCAATTTCCTTTTATTTTCTGATTTAAAAGGATATATTAAGTTCTGAATCAAAAACAAAGGTTCTGTAATATTAACAGTGAAACAAAGAATTGTGGAAACCAAATACTTTTGTCAATTTCAACTTATGTTTCGAGAAAATGGTGTTATTTGAAAAACGTGCAAGGGTGCCAAAATTTTTGGCCACGAATGCAGATATTCCTTTAGCCAACCCAACCCATTTGGAGCCAAACCACAACATCTGCCAAGCCGCCATCTTTCCAGCACATGTGGCCTAATCTTGCCTCTTAAAATGATTTGGGATGGAATTATTTGATCTCTGCAAATCACTGTGGAGCAGCCATTGCTTGACCCTGGCAGATATTAAAGAGCACTTAATGAAGGTGATAATGATGTTTTATAACAGCTTGTGCTTATCCAGCAACAGTTGGGTGACAGCAGGAATTCCGATGGCCTTGCTGCCCTCCAGTCATGGAAACGATGGTGAGAAATATTATCTTCAATGGCGTCAATGGCTGCATGTTCGGCTTGACTGTTTCTGTCTTTTAAAGATCGAGTGGTAAGCAACCATTACTGACAGAGTTGTCTTCGCCGCCAGTTACAGGCTCACAACTCATTGGTCACGTGGAAATCTTGAGGAGATCTTTGGGGCTTACTGATAGTGTTAGCCTTCAGAGAAGCATTTCCATAACCCTTAAGGCTTGCTGCAGCTGCTTCTCCTAGAGAAAGGAGCCAATGTCATTGCCATTGTTATTCTATAAGGGGGCACACTGATCTTACTTCACAGAGATGTGTTGCCTTCATTTTGATTCCCATGAGAGACTCTACATATTACGTACAACGAGGCAGAGTTTTATTTTTTCCTCTCTCTCTGTTGTCTCATACTTTCCCTCTCAATTCAATCTCTAAGGTTCCCTCCAAATGTGTTCTCTTTTATGCGCTCTTTTCTTAAAGCCCTCTTTTGATGTTCCATACTCTTTACAGAGCATTGGTGCTGCCAAGGTAGTTTATTGGCAAGGGTTGTTGTTGTTGTTTAGCCCCCGGCAGTTCTCTTTAGCAAGCCCATGGCCTGATCGATCTCGCAGGAGCGACCCAGAGATCCCCCACATCCAGGATGGTGTACTCCTACCTTCACAAAGTCAGGGCCACCACAGAGTTAGAGAGAGAGAGAGAGAGAGAGAGAGAGAGAGAGAGAGAGAGAGAGAGAGAGAGAGAGAGAGAGAGAGAGAGAAAGAGAAAGAGAAAGAGAAAGAAAGAGACTGTTTCATCTTTCAATATAATAGTACAAAACAACACCCAAAACACCATAAACATGTGAAAACCAAACGACTGAGAAAAATCCAGAACAAGGTCAGCTGAAAAATTGACAATTTCTACCAATCAAAAACTAAATCCCCATCAACCACACTACACAAAAAATTCGCCACCCACATTTGCTCAAATACTGTTAACTTATCCTGATGTTTGTAGAAACCAAACTCGAGTTTAATCCTAGTAAGGCCGAAAAAAATATATTGCTGGTCTCTGGTCAGACCAAAGTTCCAGAATTGATGCGGCGATGCGGTTTTTTTCTTTTCTTTTTGAAAAGCATGTATTGCACATATAAAGGTGTTGTTTTTTGTGTCCTCATGCCTTGCGGTCCTCCTCATCTGCCGTGGCGCCGTCCAGAGAGAAATTAAAGACAGCCAATGGGACAGGTAGGCCTTTTTGTAAATAATGAACACAACCTTAAGGTATTTTAAAATGTATTTATTCTGAAAATCATTAAGTTTTTCAAGCATATTATCGACTGCCATTTCGTTCTCGAGATCGCCTCGCCGTACCGTCAAACATTCCAATGCGTCGATCGCGTCAACACTGCACATGCGCAAGTGGTCTAACAGGCCGATGGTCTCCCACGATCTCTTCTCCCAGTCCACCAGATTATCACAGACACTTACGACTTCATGGCAAACGAGATAGGATCCAGTCCTAACTAACGAGACCACCCGCAGCTCTCTAGGCCTTCCGGTTGCTTCACACGAACCCGACAAAGAACGTCTTCGTTTCAATAAATGACAATATCCAGCCGATTGGATTTATGACAGCACGGCACACAAAACTACTCATATCTTTGGAACGGCTGGTTGGATTTGGACAAACTAAACGAAGTTTTGTAGGGGAGAACCGTGCGCGAACGTCGATACCAATGTCGACCCTCACAGACCCGTATTTCCCGAGATAGCGTGCCGGCCCGGCAACAACAGGTGTGCGCTGTTGTAGGTACTTTTGGAAATTTGAAAAAAAAAAATTGTTGACGCATAGGGTCAAAATCGATGCGCGCGCTGACCAGAGACCGGAAATATATTTTTCTCGGCCTAACCACAAGATTCTTAAAAGTACCAACAAATTACAATCCCTCTCAGATGAGGCTTTGAGTTTCACCTCCGAGTCTTATAGATCACCATCTTTGCCTGTGCTGAGAAAAAATTGGACAAATAATTTCTAAACAGTTCCTTCAGTAATTGAAATAAGGAAAATAAATGCCTACACTCGAAATATGCATGGAAAAGAGTTTCAGATGCAACACAAAAAGGACATTCATCAGGTATCAATTCAGAAAAAACGTGTAGCAGATGATTTGTGGGTAAAATCCAATGAGCTAGTCTCCACTGAAGGTCCCCAGTTCTTTTGGTGTAAGCCTTTGATAAAAACGATCCCATTGAGGTTGAGAAGGAGATTCATCCGGTAACAAGCAGGCCCACTTATTGTTAAATTTAGGAATGTCGCACACTAAACTCACGCAAACATGACACACGTTCCGCCATTCATCCAGGGATAATGAGCATGCGGCCTTCCAAAGGAGAGTAGTGAGATTTTATAGACCGAATGGGTTTTACAATTATTTGGGGAAAGCACAAGATACAGAAAAGGATGAGCAGCTGGCACAGGTATAGGGGCCAATTCGTCCCCATATAGGTTCTTGTCAAGGAACCTTTTCAATGCACCACGTAGCACAAGAGAGACGTGTCTTGCTGACCTGATGCTTACAGTCTCTGCCAGAGCAGCAGCACTCATCCAATTTCCTGCCCCGTTCAGCAGATCATGTACTCTCCGGATGTTATTCCCAACAAAACTTTGATCCTTCGGAATGCTTTTGAAAAGTGGGTTGTAAAAGAGGGGTTCGCGCAAGAACATTTATTTTGAGTACGATGTTCTCCAGCGGCTTATTTTAAACGATTGCCAAGCATTCAGCATGCTGGAGTAGAAGGACGGTTGTTGTGTGAGGTCCAAGTGTTGGACATCAATCAGAAAAACATCTCGCGAGTAGCCCAGGCCACCAGCTTGGTTCAACAGAGAGTTGGCCAAAACCTCCAAGTCAGATACAATGGTCCATGTATCAGATGTTTAATCACGGTCATATTGGTGGTCTGAAGGGTCTTGCCTGAAGGCAAAACACCCCAAAGACCCAAAACACCCCTTTAAATAATGAATATGAAAGGCCATAATCTTACTGATCAAGTCCACAAGGCCTTGCCCTCCTTTATCCATGGGAAGACTCAACACTCCAGGACGAACCCAGTGTTTTCCGCTCCAAAGGAAGTCTATAGAATCCTCTGTATGTTTTTCATAAGACTTTCTGGGGGTTGCACCACCTTGAAACGATGCCACAGCATGGATGCCACCAGATTGTTGAGCACCAACACACGTCCCCTATAAGAAAGTTGAACGAGCTGAATAATCAGCAAGTGACAACTCTCCACTTGGCCAATCTTTGTTCAAGGGCATCCAGCAACCCCTCCCAATTCTTATTTTCCACATTTTCATCACCGAGAAACACTCCCAGGTATTTAATACCTTCAAAACTCCATTTGAGTTGCAGTGGAAGGGAAGGCAAGGGTCCACTCGCTTGACCCATCCACAAGGCCCGGCTTTTGCCACAATTTACAACAGCTGTCGTCGTTTTGTTAAATAGCTCCAAGTTCTCTTAAACCAATCCAACGTCTTTGGCATCTTTCACCAAAACACAAACGTCATTGCATTGGCCGATACCTTCACTTCATGCTATGCCAATACTTTTAATCCTTTTAGAATCTAGAGATTTCCGAGGGTTTATCAATAGGGGTTCAATACTCAAGGCATATAAAATACCAGACAGAGGGCAGCCCTGACGAATCCCCTTCTCAACCGTTCCAGGTGGGATCAGTTCATTATTGACTTTAAATAATGAATAAACTTGACTGTATAACAGTATAATGTAAGCAACAAAACCATTTCCGAGACCAAACGTTTCCAGATCTCTAAATAAATACCTGTGGTGCACCCTATCAAAATCATTTTCTTGATCAAGACAGATTAATCCAATTTCTTCATTTTCTCTTTCACATACATTCAATAGATCCCGAACAAGAAAAATATTGTCATGAATCTGACAACCCATAACACAAAACCCTTGATCACAATGTATCACATCTTATTATAATAGAGCAAACGTACATGGTTATGAATGTCGCTATGTGTATTTGAGACGGAAACGTCTTCTTCTTCTCCTTCAAAAAAAATTACCACCCTCTTAATTAACCCTCTTAATTGCATTAAGACTGCTGAGACCCCTCAGACCTTTGATGACCTTTTAATTCCCCCAAGACCCTTCAGACCACCAAGATCCCTGAAGACCCAAAACACCCCGAAGACCCAAAACACCCCGAAGACCCAAAACACCCCGAAGACCAAAAAGACCCCGAAGATCCAAAAGACACCCGAAGACCAAAAATACCCTGAAGACCCAAAAGACCAATAAGACCCCGAATACCCAAAAGACTCCATGCATTTTGCACAGACCAAAAATACCCTGAAGACCCAAAAGACCCCGAAGACCCAAAAAGACCCAAATACCCTTAAAGACCAACAAGAACCAAACGACCCTTAAAACCCAAAAGCCCCTGAAGACCCAAAAGACACGAAGACCCTTAAGACCCAAAAGCCTCTGAAGAAACCAATGACCCAAAAGACCCTGAAGACCCAAAAACACCTCAAAAACCCAAAATACCCTTAGGCCCAGAGGACCCAAAACACCATGAAGACCCAAAAGACACCGAAATGGTCAAAGATGCCTACCCCTCTGAAACGACGTGTGATGAGGCGCGCCGAGTGCGCCAAGTCATGCTTTTATTCTAAATAAGGGGATAAACGTCGTGCCAATGCTTTCGCAAAAATCTTATAGTCAATCTTTCTTCTTTATTCTGCAACTGGACCAGATGGCATCAGCCCACGGGTCCTAAAATCCTGCTCTGCCACTCTATCTCACCGTCTCTCTGTTCTCTTTACCCTCTCTTTTGCCCAAGGTCATCTGCCATCTGCTTGGAAATCAGCCAACATTATAAGCTTTCATACACAGAAAAGGTGAAAAAAACAGATCCTTGCAACGACAGACCAATCAGCCTGCCCCCAATAATCAGCAGGGTCATTGAATCAATCATCGCCTCTGACAACAAACCCTTCCTCTTCTCCAATGGCTTGATCTTGGAGCAAATCAATTTGGATTCAGACAAGGTTATTATACTCCAGATATGGTGTTTCTGCTGTCTCAACAATGGATGGAGGTCCTTAATGCCAAACAGGAAATCAGAGCTGTCTCCCTTGACATATCACGTGCCTTCGATACGGTCTGGCACCCCGCTCGACTCCCCAAACTCTCCTCCCATGGTATCCATGGAAATCTCCATGCATGGCTTGCAGACTTCCTCTCTGGTCGTAGTCATGTGTGGCCCCGAATGGTTTTCTCTCATCTCCCCTTCCTGTTCAGGCTGGAGTTCCCCAAGGCAGTGTTCTGGGCCCTGTGCTTTTCTGGTCTTCATTGATGACTTCATCCGATTCTCTGGAAAATCCTCTCTATCTTTTGCTGATGACCCCACTCTCTGCCGTTCCATACCTCATCCCTCAGATCGGCAGTCTCCAGCCACCTCACTCTCTGCAGACCTGGACAAAATCACAGACTTGTGAAACTGGTGAAACAAGTGGAGCATGTCTTTCAATCCTGACAAATCTCACACTCTCACTATGTCTCTCCAAAAAGACCGACTGGTCAACCCTCCCATCTACTTTCTGAACAATCCTCTCAAAGAAGTTCTGTCACTCAAGCTTTTGGGTCTCACTATCTGCCATGATCTTTCCTGGGAAAACCACATTTCAAAGCTGGCCTCCAAAGCCAGTGGCCGACTGGGCATCCTCCGTCATGCGAAGTCCTTCCTTGGCACACCTGAGCTCTTCACCACATACAAGGCTTTCATCCGCAGCTCAATGAAATACTGTTCTCCCCTCTAGGCTGGTGCTCCTGCCTCACACCTACGTAGCTCGGCTTCACGCTGTTGAATCTAAAACTCTTAGATTCATTGGAATCTCCCGCGATGAAGCTAACTCCAAGGGCCATTCACTCACTCACCACAGGCAGGTTGATGGTCTTTCTGTCTTCTACCGATTCCTCTCCGGCCTAGCTCCCCCAGCTTAGTCTGTGCTCTGTCCCCCAAATATTCCTTCAGGTCGCACAAGATCTGCCAGCAAACCTCTTATGGTGAAATTGCCAAAATCAAGACTCTCTGCTCACCTTCAATCTTTTATTCCTGCTTTTCTCCCACCTCTGGATCGAACTCCCTGACTATCCAATCCAACTCCTCCCTCCAGGTCTTTAAAACAGCTGTTCACGTCCCATCTTTTCGCTCTTTCACGAGCCTCGATCTTGTATACAAAAAAAAAAAAAAAAAAAAAAAAAAAATCTCTTATCTTCCCTCATCTAAAACCTTGATCTTTTCTACCCCCGTTAATTCACCCCAGATCCACTTTTTTGAAATACCGACTTCTTTTCTGGAAGTCCTTGCAGTGTCCTTGTGTGTTTGGTTCAAGTCAAACAATTTTGGCGTGTTTTTTACCTCTCTCACCTCGCCCCCCCCCCATCCCATGCCTCCTCCCCCCAAGCCCTCTCCCTCCCACAGATCTCCCGATGGCCCTGTTCTCTGCTGTTGTACTTGTGTGCTTCCCTCTCTCTACCCATATCGTCTCCCGCTCCCTTTATCATATGTTTTATGTGTCAGTTTGTTTTTGTGTGATTAATGTTGGCTCTTACACGAGCCTTGATCTTGTTTACAAAAAAACAAAAAACAAAAAAACTCTTTCAGAAGCGATTGCTTCTCCACCAATAGATTGTGCTTCTGCACATCCAGTTGTTTTGCTAAATTTCCTTGCAATTTTGTAATCCCTCTTTCCAAAACTTGCTTCTCTACTCTTCCTTGCATCGAGGTAAACATTTGAAACTGTGGCAGAACACCGCAATTTGCGCCTTCACATTGTCCCACCAAGTTCGCAAATTTAAAAAAACGATCTCTTCTGCAAATGAGGTCCTGCCACACCACCAGAAAGGCTTCTTGGAAGTAAGTATTGCCGAGTATATCTGTATTTAATTTCCAATAAGAAGACCTCCCCGTCATCCCCCCCAAATGAGACGTTAGTTTAAAAACTAAGACAATTAAACTGTGGTCTGAGAAACCCGAGGGAATAATATCTGTTCTCAAAACATCCTTCATCATCTGCTTATTAACATAAAACCTACCTAACCTTGCTAACGTGACAATGTTCCTTACATATATACACCATGAAAACCCACACTCTTTAGGGTGCTGAGCCCTCCATGCATCATCCAATAAAAACCTCTGAATTGCCTCTGCTAAAGGCTTAGCTGACTCAGGGTGAGGTTCCGCACTATTGCGATCCAACACAGTGTTTAAAATGCAATTAAAATCCCCCCCAATCACAATAAAATCATGGGACCCAATATTCCTTAAAATCCCAGTCAATTCTAACAACAAGTCATTCATCTCCTTGCTTTTACTTGGAGCATGCACATTCACAGGAAAAAAACCTACAGCTATCCAACACAAAGGACAAAGTGGCTAAATATCCCTGCACAACCTCAGTGAACATGACAGAGGTGGTTTGCAGAGCAGGATGCAAAAAGAAAGCTAACTTCCTGCAGTAATGGAATCTTTATCGCTAAAGAAAAGTTGTCCTTTCAGTAGCTGCCTCCAATCGGCATAATAATTCAGGGTACTGTGCGTTTCCTGAAGCAGGACAATCCCCATCTTCAATCTCTTCACCAATGAGTTAACCTGGAGTTTACGCCCTAAGGCTACACCACCATTAATATTGTTATGAATTTTGGGGTAGAGTGATGTATAGATCAGGTAGATCTGTGTAGGTATCATGCTCCGACTGTAATGAAGAAGAAGAATCACCCAATGTAATAAGTAGAGGACCTGTTTAGTCCGGATGTCGGATTAAGTGTATATTCATCCCTGTCACAGGGGGCGGGGCTTGTTAACTAGATTATGGCATCAGGGTAGAATTCCCTTGTACGTAGTTCCCTCTGTGATCATCCCTGTGTCTTTCATGGCATCGCATTAGACACTACTTAGGAATCCATCCCCATTAGCACACACACTAATTAAATTCCCCTCCCACAACAAAACTCACCGGAAGAGCAGGCAGGAAGCGCCCGCGCATTGCGCTGGCATGGCGATGAAACATCGAGCAAGCCAGGCAATAGACACGCCCAGAAGGACTTGTGATTGGCCAGGGGCAGGGCAAGAAGCTTCCCTCAGATTGGTGGAAGGAAGGGAGCAAGAAGCGACATACTGATTGGCCACCAACCGATGACATGAGGAAGAGAGCGCTTCGTGCTCGGCCAATGATGAGGGGCTGACACCCGATGAGGGGCTGACGAACCGCAATTCTAGAGGTTGAGAGGCGACGGACTGATTGGTAGGGAGGACCAGTGACGTCAGACCATGAGCGATAAAACAACTCACTGGTTGGTATTTCCTTCTTCTTGCCCTGGACTTCCTTTGCATTCTTGCGCTTGCACCTTCTGCTCGATCTGGTCTATCTCCCTGCTTGATTTTGTTCCGGACATTGGCGAGCAACGCTGTGCGGGACGTGACCGGTCGGCAGAACGAAGGGAACTGCAGATCGTTCGCTCACTCATGCGACCTGCCTGGAGGGGGGCACGGATGGGCCCAGTGGGAGGCCTTATCGAGGCCTGGTGAACAATGGTGTGTCGAGGCCTTCTTCCTGCCAACCGGAGCCGTGTTCGGATGACTAGTTTGGGGCCTGACGATCCCTGACACTCCAGCCATTAGAGCTAAGCCCAGCACACACCCACATGACATGGTTATTTTCGTAAATTCTCCCTTGTGTTTGTTTTAGACGTCTGGTGTGGGAGCGCTCCATTTTAGAAACATTAGTTATTTACCGGCGTGTTCTTGTTCCCGGCATTCCGTTGTAAATAAACCCTTATATTATTTTCCCTTGTATATTCTAAACCCGTTCCAGCTTGAGTTCATTTCCCCAGGGTTGAAGACTCCTCGACCATCCGCATCAGGTAAAAGCTTCCCGCTTCTTCTTCTTCTTCTTCTTTCTACAGCCCACGCGGATATAGTGAAGTCTGTATTTGAACTGAACGCCTTTGGAGTTAAAGCTGGCTTTGGCTATCCGTGATTTCCCCGGTATTAAGCAAGGGGGAGTTACACGACAATATTATACTCCCAAAACGCACCTTAGCCATGAGGATGGAGGAGTTAGGACTTCAAATCCTTCTGGGTTTTCTTTAAATAATTCTGGGCTTTTTCAACCCATTTCTTAACCGGAATTTATTTGTATCTGTAAAAACGGAGTCATCCAGACTCCGAGTAATTTCCTTGAGTCGATTTATAAGTCCCGGAAGGTCTGAAAAAAATCCTTCAAATCAACATTCCGTTTATGATAGGAGTCTTTAAAAATGCCTTATCTCATCATCCAAGGGAGTGACTTTCACATCATCGGTCTGAAACGGCACTTCTTCTACATCATCAATTTTCAGGTCCTCTGAGGCTGAATCACCCTTACGCCCCATGGTGTCACCAAATACCTCTGCCTCTGAAACTAGAACCCCCTCGTTACTCTCCCCACTTTGCTTAATATAATCTGTTGCGGGCCCACCGGGGTTTGCAAAACAGAATTTACATTTTCGCCACCTGTCAGATTCTGGCAAAGGTGTTTCATCCACACAGGGATGATGAAGAGCCATGTTAGTATCTCCACTGCCTAACTTGGATTCAGGCAACAGTGGTTCACCCACATCGAGAGGTAGAAAAACCACAGAACCCTCTCTGCTACCTTACAATGATTCAGGCACCAGAGGATCATCTTCCAGGGGGCTATCCCAATTATGTGGTCTAACTCCCTCCCATCACTTTCAACAATCTCACAATGTTCCTCACAATCTTCTTCAACTGACCGACCGCAAGTCATTCCCGAGAACCTTCGGACAACTCTCAATTGAGTTTATGTGCTCAATTATATTATCTTGTTCCAGTTGGTCCATAACACCACTGGAACCCTCCTCATCTTGCAGAGCCTGTAGAACAGCAAATATATTCCCTCCACTGGGAATACTTCCATCCTGCTCAGTGTTACAGGATTTTTTTTTACGAGAGATTGGAGATGCATCCCTTATCTTTGACTTTCGTTTTTTAACCGAAGTGAACCCATTGTTCTCAATTTCATCCTGATTCTCCGATGCAACATTGTTTATGTTTACAGGGGTTTGTTGAGGTGCCATGGAGGAAACACTTGGAATTTCATCTCTTACATTTCCCTCCACAGGAGGAACAGCTGCAGCGGGATTTTCGGCCTGTTCCATATTTTTGGGACAGAACCGCTTCATATGGCCAAACCTGCCACACAAAAAACATTTAGTGAATCTGTGGTAGCATATACTTGGAAGTCATGCTCGTCCTGAGTGAATTTTAACATTTAATTCAAGTCCTCATTCCCGTTCTTCAATGCCATGTAAACACTTCTCCTAAAGGACATCACGCTTCGCATCGTCCTGCTTGATTCCCAAAGGAATCATCAACATTTGTGAAACGATCGTTCAATACTTTTCCAATGCAGCGGTAGTCAAGTCACCATTCAGGAAGGGTGGGACATTAGAGATTGTTACCTTGAGTGTCTAGGGAATATGCCATTAAAAACAGCCCTGGGTTGCCTCACCCCCACCAGGGTCTAAGACTAAACCTTGCTCAACTACACGAGCATCAAAATCGACATTTGCCACGAAAACAATGATTTATTTGCTCATTCGTGACACCATACGAACATTTTCCATCCCTATCGAATTTCCAATACATAAACACCACACTCTCCACGGCAATACCTTCTGGAGGAGTGCATACGACTCCAAGCTTGCGAGTCAGATTCTCAAACACAGCATAGTGATTTGCATGTGCCGCTGCCATTTCCTTGGTGAATGAACACATACAAACCCCACCCCACCCCCCACATCATCCCCGTCCCTCACCCCCACCAACAACCCCACCCCCACCCACCGATCCTCGGCAGGAGGGGGAAAAGAAAATTTAAATTAAATAAAAATAAAAATACCAAATAAACCGTCTAAGCCTAACGGCAATAAAGCTCTAATAAAACTGTCCAATATAAAGAAAACAATCGTTTTCAACAAAAAGGAGGTGCACGGTGGGCCTGAAAAAGTCACCCTACACACATTTCTTTCTATGAAACGATTTATGCTGCCTCTCTCGTCTAAACCACATGATGTGGGCTCTCTGTCTCTCTCTCGTCTCGGAAAGGAATGGGGAAGGTAAAATAACGAGGGAGAACAATCGACACAAATAACGAAGGTAAGCAGGGAAACAAAAACGAAGGTTTAGGGGGGGGCTGGAGGGAAAAAGGGGAGAAGGGAAAAGGGAGGACATAGAATACTAGAAAAGAAGAAGAAAGTGACGATAAACGAACAAAACACAGAAACGTAACAACGAACTACACACGCACGTACACTGCCGCCATGATGCCACACCCAACCCACAACACGCCAGCAGGGGGCGAGAGAGAGAGAGAAACAAGAGGGAAAGGGCCGGGTCCACGGGGACCAATTGGTATTCTGATTGTGACTGCACTGCCCTGACGAATCTGCACAGCAGAGAAGAATGGTGAAGATTTGGCCCCTGAGTTGCATTGGGTGGTACAACCACCACAAAGAAGCATCCCCGATCGTTGGTCTTGGCAAGTGTTATACTAGGTGGGTTGCTGTTGCCTTCTCAGCATTGTTGGTCCATGCTCTATCTTTTTAAAAGCTGAGCGCCAAGCAAGGAAGCAGAACGTACCATTCTTAAGTCTTCAGTGTGACTCAGCCATGCTGAACCACCATCCTCCCGGACTCGGAGCGGACGCTCCAACCATTGTGCCACTGAGTGCTCTGCACATCCTTTTTCATCAACGCACTCACCCCCTCCTCCCTATTTAGTTTATCTTTATCGTTATTGGTATTCATTCGCCTGTTTTCATTATCTATCTGCAAGATCCACAATGCGCATTTTCGCTGACAACATCAATATCTGTAGAAAATGTCACAATATCAAAACAGTGTTTTGATGAAACAACACGACCACACAGCTCACCTTGAAAATCCTGTCTTGTCTTCACGCAACGTTGATGCAAGAAGTCCAAAACTAACCAGACAGTTAACTAGATTGCCATGATGGATATACCCTCCGAATTGGAACCGATGATATACTGATCACAACCAAATTTTATTATCGGGGCAGTTGCATATCGTTAGATATAACGTCACATTCCGGTTGAGCCTTTTCCACTGTCCGGGCCCACTTTACATTCTAGGCAAGCTTTCCCATTTTATTTTAGCTCCACATATATGTAAAACTGCTCCGCTCGGCTCGTCCGTAGGTCACGCATCATGAATCCTCGCTTTCATCAGCAGGATAGTATTTTACCTTACCATTCATTGCATGGGACACTTTATGTCACTGGAAACCCTTTACACAAGCACACATATGAATCATAAATGTCATATAGGTTAATATATGATAGGTTTGTCCTCCTTTATGAGGCAATGCAGTGAAATAAACCCAAAACTCTGTACCATCTGTACCATATGGCCAGGGCGATGGAATGCTGGAGGTTTTTAACCTTCAAACTGCTTGGTTACCTGTAAAGATGTTCTTACGCAGTGCAGTTCCAATGAGGCTGCAGCAGTTTGCGGTTGGGAATCAAGCAATATCTCACCGAGAGCTTGGCAGCAAGTTTAACATTTGAGTTTTTGGTTTAATTCGCTCACTACATGTGCCTTCAGCAGTACAAATATTTGGGCCAAGATGTTCCTAATGTCAGGGATTAAGTCAAATTGAATTGCTCCCTGCCAACAAACATTCCTGCCATGTACTCCATGTCCTATGAGTAAATCATAAATTATGTAGTGCTTCAATTAAACTGTTTGGGATTAAGAAAGTTACAGGGTCTTCTACAACTTTATAGTTGAGTTGGCCAGACATCTCTCCATGTATCCGCAATACAAGATGGGTTGGGGTTAGGAATGGTTTCCTGGTTTTCCCAGGAAAGATCATGGCAGATAGTGAGACCCAAAAGCTTGAGTGACAACTTCTTGGAGAGGATTGTTCAGAAAGTAGATGGGAGGGTTGTCCAGTCGGTCTTATCATAGAGGCATGGGGGCAGGTCAAAAAGGTTTTCCCTGAGACCAGAAAGCAAAATAATTAGCACAAAATGTTGACCATCAAACTGAAAATATGGCAAAATCCTGTGAATCATCAGTATTTTGAAATGTAGATATGTACATTATAAATACAATTACAGCGACCAGTCTCATGAGGCCAACCTTTAATAGCAAGAGGTTGCCATTCAAGCAGCAGTTTTAGTTTCATGCAGCGAAGAATATCCTGATGGGGAACATTCACTACAAGGAGGTCAAAAGGTTAACTGTATCCTTCATAATGTTTTTCCCATGTGAAGGGGATAAAATTCAACATTATACCTAGTTTACGGTCACAAATGTTCAATTTTATTTTTTTTAACAATTGGTACCGTTAAAGAGGTAGTGGTTGTATTGTACAAATGTGTCCAAAAATGGTGTATTTGTTGAAGAAAATGAAAAATAAATCATAGTCAATTGATTTTTAAACAAATTCTCAACTCGTGGAAATATTTCACGATGTGCAAGTAGCGTATGTGCGTGGGCTGAGGCCTTTTTACGGCGTAGCCCGGAGGTCAAAGCCGCCTAGAACACTAGAACAGTGTTTGTCCATCTGTATATATGTATGTATGTATGTCCCTCACAAACGTACACCAATCAGAGCTTAGGATCTGGTCACATGACAGGGGTGATGTGATGTGATTACGTCTTTTTATTATTATTATTATTTTTTTTGTATACAGGATCGAGGCTCGTGAAAGAGCAACCATTTATCACACAAAAAAATCTAACAGACACACAAAACATAAAATAAGGGTAGCGATAGACAAGATGGGGAGAGAAGGAGAAGCACAAATACAACATTTGAGAGCAGGAACATCGGGAGATCTGTGAGAGGGAGAGGGCTTGGGGGGAGGAGGCGTGGGAAGGGGGGGGGGGGGGGGAGAGAAGTATAAAACACAAGGACACTGCAAGGAGTTCCAGGAAAGAAGTTGGTATTTCAAAAAAGTGGATCTGGGGTGAAATTAGCGGGGGTAGAAAAGATCAAGGTTTTGGATGGGGGAAGATAAGAGATGGTGGTGAACAGCTGTTTTAAAGACCTGGAGGGAGGAGTGGGATTGAAGAGAGTGAGGGAGTTTGTTCCAGAGGCGAGAGAAAATAGGAATGAAAGAGTGAAGGTGGGCAGAGAGTCTTGATTTTGGCAGTTCAACCATAAGAGGGTTGCAGGCAGATCTTGTGCGACCTGTAGGAATATTTGGGGGACAGAGCCCAGAGAGAGCTGGGGGAGCAAGGCCGGAGAGGAGTCGGTAGAAGACAGAAAGACCACCAACCTGCCTGCGGTGAGTAAGTGAAAGGCCCTCGGAGTTAGCTTCATCGCGGGAGATTCCAATGATTCTGAAAGCTTTGGTTTCAACAGCATAAAGCCGAGCTAGGTGTGAGGCAGGAGCACAGGCCCAGAGGGGAGAACAGTATTCCATTGAGCTGCGGATGAAAGCCTTCTATGTGGTGAGGAGCTCAGGTGTGCCAAGGAAGGACTTCGCACGACAGAGGATGACCAGTCGGCGACTGGCTTTGGAGGCCAGATTGGAAATGTGGTTTTCCCAGGAAAGATCATGGCAGATAGTGAGACCCAAAAGCTTGAGTGACAACTTCTTGGAGAGGATTGTTCATAAAGTAGATGGGAGGGTTGTCCAGTCGGTCTTATCAGAGAGACATAGTAAGAGTGTGGGATTTCTCAGGATTGAATGACATGTTCCACTTGTTTGACCAGTCTGTGATTTTGTCCAGGTCTGCAGAGAGTGAAGAGGCTGCAGACTGCCTATCTGACAGATGTGGTGTGGAGCGGCAGAGAGTGTAGTAAGAGGGTAGAGGTAGAGAGAGAAAAAAGGGCACAGAGGTAGAGAGAATCAGCAAAGAGGTGGAGAGAATTTTCAAGAGAGTCAGAGAGAACATTGATGAAGACCAGAAAAAAGCACAGGGCCCAGAACACTGCCTTGGGGAACTCCACCCTGAACAGGAAGGGGAGATGAGAGAAATCCATTCAGGGCCATACGTTGACTACGACCAGAGAGGAAGACCGCAAGCCATGCATGGAGATTTCCATGGATACCATAGGAGGAGAGTTTGGTGAGCAGAGCTGGGTGCCAGAATATATCGAAGGCATGTGATATGTCAAGGGAGACAGCTCTCATTTCCTGTTTGGCATTGAGGATCTCCATCCATTGTTGAGACAGCAGAAGCAGCATGTTCAGAGTAGAGTGACCTGGTCTGAAACCAAATTGATGGTCAGAGATCAAGCCATTGGAGAAGAGGAAAGATTTGATATCCGAAGCAATGATGGATTCCATGACTTTGCTGATAATTGGGAGAACGCTGATTGGTCTGTCGTTGCAAGGATCTGTTTTTGTACCTTTTTGTGTAAAGCAGTGATGTTGACTGATTTCCAAGCTGATGGCAGATGAGCTTGAGTCTGTAATGTCATCATGGAGTATGACGGCTGACTCCACATACCGCCATTTTGATTTATATGCCGTTCAGGCCCAACATATCGTCAAATCTGTCGTATATCAAAATCTGCATGCTCTACCTTTACGGTTTTCATTCAGTATGAAACATAAACAAACCAATTGTTGAAATGACCATCAAATATCGAAATCATAAGCGTTACGGTTCTTCCAACGACACAGGATGTATAAGGCCTTAGGCTTCATGTGTTGATGCCTCACCTTCAGGCCACTTTGGACAAATTAGCCCAGGTTTCTTAATACAGTCGTATCGTTTTCATAATAATAATAATAACATTAATAATAACAATATGGTAAACATAATGATAACACTGCAATCCCTTTGTTATATGGTTGGATTGACACGTGTGTATGGTTGGTTCATTGTTGACTCAAAACTTATAGAATAAACCAGTGTTCCAATGGAATCTCTTCACTTCCATGGTGACAGACATCTTAGAGACTTACAGTACTTCAAAATAATTAAATACTTACATTATTTGCTAACTTGAATCTCCACCCAGGTGGAGTATCAAACTAAAGTATCAAACAAGCCTGGCTACACCGCAGTTAGACTTTCGACATTTTTATTTTTTTTTATTTTTTTTGGTTTAGTAGACTCATCAATGAGGATTTTGTTTGAGCACAAATACTGCTTAAAATAAAGTATGCAAATGCAAAACAAGAATCGCCATGTTCCCACGGTCAATTTATGCACGTTAAGTCCTAATTACCATTAATTTAACGTAAAGAAAACTTGTGAAGGAGGATAAGAATGAACCAATGAGAATCTCACCAGCATGTCAGGTGCTTTCACAAGTGCGCTGTCATGTGATCAGAAATCCCAACATGGCGTCCTCTAATTCGGAGCTGCAGAGAGAGAGGGAGAGAGCAATCTCTGGAAAAACGCTCAGATATGCATATAACATGTTCAGGCAAATGCCACTGTTCAAATCCCACAGCTTTTTTTAGCCGCGTCGCAAGGCGCAGGTCATAGAGTGCCCTCTGCTGTTGTTGTTGTTGTTGTTCTTCTTGTTCTTCTTCTTGTTCTTGCAGAGAAGACAAAACCTCAAAACTCCACCCATTCTGGGAACCATAGCTCCACCCATTGTGGGAGAGGCTTCATATAAACAAATATCCACCATTTTATTAACTCGCATAGCTTTGAGGCCTGTTTTGTAGGCCCATGGTGTCTTCCTCTCTCACACAGTTTTATTTCAAATCAAATTCGATATATCATTTCATTTTTCACAGTCGCTAACATAGTTTTAGACTCGGTTGAAAAAAAACGGGAAGAAAATCCGATGAAAGTTGCCCTTTATAGAATGAAATGAATTCTCAAAGGCCTGTAACTTCAAGTCCATTGAGATATTTTTTTTTTAAATCGCGGCATGGTCAGTCATACACCGCCCGAAATAAGAGACGGGAAAATGCCGAGATATATATATTTTGTTTAAATCGCGGCATGGTCAGTCATACACCGCCCGAAATAACAGACGGGAAAATGCCGAGATATATTAAAAATTCGTCCATTTGATGACAATCGTCACGACGAAATATTTAATTTATACGTCGTCACAATAATGTGGAGAGAGGAGCATAGCTTCGTTCACGTGTCGCCACATACGGGAAATTGCCGAGATATATATTTTTTAAATCGCGGCATGGTCAGTCATACACCGCCTGAAATAACAGACGGGAAAATGCCGAGATATATTAAAAATTCGTCCATTTGATGACAATCGTCACGATGAAATATTTAATTTATACGTCGTCACAATAATGTGGAGAGAGGAGCATAGCTTCGTTCACGTGTCGCCACACACGGGAAATTGCCGAGATATATATTTTTTAAATCGCGGCATGGTCAGTCATACACTGCCTGAAATAACAGACGGGAAAATGCCGAGATATATTAAAAAATTCGTCGCCACACACGGGAAATTGCCGAGATATATATTCACTTTGCACAAAAATAACATCAAGTAATCGAATCAATAGGAATGTCCTGTGCCTATAACATCGACGTTATAGGCACAGCTGCATCTAGGCATTGTGTAACATCGACGCGGCTTTTGTTTTAATTAAAACTTTTTGTACTTGTTTTTGTTTGTTTTTGTATACAAGATCGAGGCTCGTGAAAGAGTTAACATTAATCACACAAAAAAAATCAAACAGACAGATAAAACATATAATAAGGGGAGCGGTAGACAAGCTGGGGAGAGAGGAGGAAGCACACAAACACAAAATTTGAGAGCAGGGACATCGAGAGATCTGTGGGAGGGAGAGGGCTTGGGGGGGGAGGAGGCATATGAAAGGGGGGGGGAGGGGGAAGGGGTGGGAGAAGTATAAAACACAAGGCCACTAAAAAAAAAAAAGCTGGTTCTGTTTCATGAACTACACAAATATATCACATGTGTGCAACAAATTATGGATGAAGGTGATGTTGGTGCGGGAACAACGGAACTTGGTGCGGACAGTCAACAAAGGGCGGTTACACCAGGGCAAAATGTAAGGATATTAAATACCAATGCCAGGAGTTCAGATAATAAGATGGGAGAGACTGCCTAAAGCAGATAGCGATGAGCATAATATAATGGCAGGAAGTGAGGCGTGATTCAACGAGGAGACAGTAGTTGGAGGACTGGATTAGAAGACTACATGATATGTGTGTATGATAGGAAAAGGATGATAGGAAGTGGGGTGAGAGGGGGGAGGAGGGTTGCATAAAAGACAATATTGTATCAAGGGTAAGGAAGGACATGAAGGAGCAAACGAATGCAGAGGATTTTGTGAGGATTGAAATTAGTCATAAAATTGTAAGAATAGGAAGATATTTGTAGAATGCAGTTTGTAGGATGCATGCATTTATTGATCAAATGTGTATGGTGCAGAGTAGGTATATTCTACTGAGGTGTAAACGTAGAGGTAGCAAAATATCAGGGTATGATGGAGCTTGGAGGAGCAGGAAAAAGGGTTCGTGAAGAATGCAGAATGGTCCGTGGAGAGGACAGAGTGTTGATGTGGGGAATTTAAATTTGCCAGGGATAAATTGGGTCCAGGAATAGGGAGAGAGTAGAATCGAGGAAGATTTTCAAAATTTATTCGATGATTGCTTTTTGAGCAGGTTTGTTGAAAAGCCCACAAGGGAGGGGGGCTTTTGCGTTGTGCGTTGTTAGATCTTTGCGCAATGCGTTGTTAGATCTTCTTTAAGCAATAATCATAATATAGTGGAGGAGGTCGAGGTAGGATAACATTTGGGGAGATGTGACCACAGCATAGTGTGCACAACAATATTGTTGAAATGTGGAGTAAGGAATATGATTTCAGGAAGTCTGGTGGATTTCAGGAAGGCAATCAGTGAAGGGTTGAGAAGAGAACTAGGTGTCCCATACATTGGGAAAAGCTAATATGTGGGTTATCTGCATTAGAGAAATGGGAAACCTTCAAGGATCAAATGTGTACGGTGCAGAGTAGGTATATTCTACTGAGGTGTAAACGTAGAGGTAGCAAAATATCAGGGTATATGAGCAGTTAAGGTAAGCAGTATTATTATGGATTAGCAAAGGACATTCATTAGGTCCAAAGTAACAGGACTAGAGTCAAACACATATCAGTATAGGTGTAAACAGAGTATACTTAAGAAAACTAGAACCGCACTCGGTAGAGCGCATACCTCCGCCAGGCTGAACAGTTTACGTTTTCTATCCCGCTGATAAGTCGGATCTGGATCCAGACATGAACCAAAATCGAATCGGCTTGTTCTTCTCATCTACCCAACTCATCCACCACGTTCTGTCCGAAACCGTCCACTACTTTTTGAGATATCCTGCTTTGTATCGATTTTGGCCCTATCTCCCAATGGTGAAGAATCACTTAAAAATTATAGTAGCCGGATCCGAATCCTGATCTTCACCAACATCTAATCATTTCCTCCCTGTAACTTACGCTACATTTTTACCTAATTTTGTCCGAATCCGTCCACAACTTTTTGAGATATCGTGTTCATAAACAAACGGACAAACGGACAGACAAACAAACAAACAGGGGTGAAAACATAACCTCCATCCACCTTTGGTGGCGGAGGTAATACATGCCCTTTAATCACTGAAGAATCTCTTAAAATTAAATAATTCATGTATCCGAATCCATATTCAGATCTTCACAAAAATCGAATCAATATGGTCTTGTCACACACCCAATGTGTCCACCAGGTTTCGTCCAAATTCGTCCATAACTTTTTGAGATATACAGTGCGTATCAAAAAAAAGGTAATCCGAATTCAAGTGCTTAATATGCAAAGGTTATTTAGTTTGACAATTTACATGTGTTTTACGAATTATGAGGAGATCCTCAGCTTTCCATTGATGCCTTTCATGCATCATTGCTGTCACACATGACCGAGTACATGTTCATTGAAAATGACAAGTTCAAATCGCATTTTTACAAGTTTGGCTAATCAGTGCAAGACAGTTTGAAATGGACGCATTACTTGTCGACTGCCAAGTTGATTATGTAAAATTGTTCAGCTGGTCTGGCAATCGTCGGTTGCGTCATCCTTTGTTTAAGATGGGTATTTAAGATGTGCCTACAGTGTATGGGTTTAGAGACAGTCTGAGTCATTGAAAAGATGGTTCAACTTACGACTGAACAGCGGACCTTCATGGTTCCAACCTTTCACCAAACTGGAAGTTTTCAGCGAACTCCTGATGCGTTCAGGGAACGTTTCCCAGAACGGGAGCCTCCAGCAGCCAAAACCATCTGGGCGAATGTTAGAAAATATCAAGAGCATGGCACTAGCCTCAATCGGAACAAGGAGAATTCTGGTAGGAGGTGCACTGGGCGATCGGAAATGAACATTGCAGCAGTAAGGCAGCAAGTTTTGGAGCATCCTAGGGATACCAGTGCAAGAAGAAATGGGACGGGATTGCCTTCGGCAACATTCAACCGAATCACAAGACTGGACCTCCACCAACATCCATTTCGGATTCACATCTGGCATCAACTTACGCCAGAGGATTTTGCCAGGAGGCTGGTGCTTGCCAGATGGTTGATAGCACGTTGCGAAGCAGATATCAATTTCCTGTGGTATCTCGTTATCGGCGACAAAGCTGCTTTCGCCATGGACGGCAAGGTCAATACCCATAATGTTCTTGAATATGCACTGACAGGACAACCCCCGGAATTTAATTTTGACACCAACATGAATCGACAAAAGTGGATTTGTTTGGTTGGGACTTTGTGGAAGTGGTCGTGATCAGACCATTTTTTCTTTCAAAGGAATGTCAATGGTAACAAGTATCTGCAGATGATCAATGATGAAGTTTTACCGCAGCTGGAGGAGAACTTTGAGCGACAGGTTCGTGGTGTCTTCAGATATCTCTGGTGGGCCCAAGACGGCGCCCCAGCACATCGTCTTATCGCTGTTAAGATCGACTGAGGGAACTCTTTGGAGACCGAGTCATCGCCCTCAACCATGCAGTGGAATAGCCGCCAAGATCACCTGACCTCACACCATGTGATTACTTCCTTTGGGGACATTTAAAGAACAAGGTGTTCGTAACTCTTTGACTGTCTTTCCCTTGCGGTCCCCCTTGTGCTGTCTTTCCCTCACGGCCCCTCTGTACTGTCTTTCCCTCATGGTCCCCCTGTACTGTCTTTCCCTCGCGGTCCCCCTGTACTGTCTTTCCCTCGTGGTCCCCCTGTGCTGTGTTCCTGGATGTCTTTTTGTTGAATGTGTTTTAATGAATGTTTCCCCCTGTACTGTCTTTCCCTCGCGCCCCCCCCCCCCGTACTGTCTTTCCCTCGTGGTCCCCCTGTACTGTGTTCCTGGATGTCTTTTTGTTGAATGTGTTTTAATGAATGTTTCCCCCTGTACTGCCTTTCCTCGTGGTCCCCCTGTACTCCTGGATGTCTTTTTGTTGAATGTGTTTTAATGAATGTTTCCCCCTGTACTGTCTTTCCCTCGCGGTCCCCCTGTACTGTCTTTCCCTCGTCGTCCCCCTGTACTGTGTTCCTGGATGTCTTTTTGTTGAATGTGTTTTAATGAATGTTTCCCCCTGTGCTGTCTTTCCCTCGCGGTTGTCAGCTCTTTCACGAGCCTCGATTCAGTATAAAAATAAAAAATTAAAAAAAACTCCTCCCCATGATCTTGACGAATTGCAGGGCCGTATTTGACATGAAGTGGATGCTTTGCGCAATGACCCGGCTATGGTGAGGCGAGCAGTTCAGGGCCTGCTCCGCCGCTGTGAGCTTTGTGTTGAAAGGGGAGGTGGACATGTTGAAGGTGTGAGTGCATAAAGGCCAATCATTCCTGAGAAAAGTTCACATCTGACGTTCATTTTGCACCAAGTATCCTGACGCATCGATTAGCCAAACTTTAAAAAATGCGATTTGAACTTGTCATTTTCAATGAACATGCACTCGGTTATGTGTGACAGCAATGATGCATGGAAGGTATCAATGGAAAGCTGAGGATCTCCTCTTAATTAGTAATCCACATGTAAATTGTCAAAATAAATAACCTTTGCATATTAACCCCTTGAATTCGGATTACCTTTTTTTTGATACGGACTGTATATCGGTTTTGGTCTGATCTCTCAATGGTGAAAAATCACTTTAAAAAGTTATATTATCCGGATCCAGATCTTCATCAAAATCTAATCATTTTGTCTTCATCACACACCCAACCCGTTCTCAAAATTTCGTCTGAATCCGTTCACAACTTCTTGGGGTATCCTGTTCACAGACAGAAAGAAAGGGGTGAAAACATAACTTATGCCCACTTTTGGTTGCGGAGGTAATAAATCGGCAAGCTAAAAGAGAATATGAAAATGATATGGCCAAGAATATGAAACATAAGAGCAAGGCATTCGTTCAGTATATGAGGGGTAAATAACGGGAATTATCAGAGAAGTGTGGGCCCATTGAGGAACAGCATAGGATAATTTGTGGATGATGATGATGAGATGGCACGTTTATTACCCTGTGTGCATATCACAAAGTTGGGTTAAGCAAATGCTTCACTCTGTCTGTCTGACGAATTTCAATTGAATGTTATATTTTGAACACTGCAGAACACGAATCGGACCATGAATCAGAACATGAACCCCACCGTTTAGGAGTACTTTGGCTCTGAATTTGACTAATTGTATGGAGTCTCGCCCCGAGCACGCATGTGCACAGTGGAGTAAGGTAATTTGTTTAATCTGTCTGGCAGTGAAATAAAATTGAAAATTATTCCAAACAGGAAATTTTAGGGAAGTTATAATTGACACAAACAACAGGCATGAAGAACTAATATAACGTGTTAAATAAGGTGGTGTAAAAGACGGCACATCAACGTTGTTGTTTTTTCACAACTTTTTTAACTTCTATTTTATTTCGATTTAATAATATATTTGAACATTCTAGAATACAAATCGCTTTGTTTGCACTTCCAAAAATCTTCAGCTTAGTAGTAATTGGGCAAAAGTTTTTGCCGTCTTGACCAATAAAATGTGCCGCTCGATATGATTAAAAGCGAGATTCAGCCAAAAATTAAGGCTCGTGATCGGAAATATAGATCATGCTCAGAAAGTTAAAAATACCCTTCCCATGTGCTTTTTCTCAAGAATGTGCAGAGTTAGATTTTCCATGAACTCTCGAATTGTGTAGTTTTTTTTGCTTTTACATATACACAAGAACAGTCAGGGGAACTTTCATTAGCTGAGTGTGCAGCTTTTTCAGGAGATATGAAGCAACAACTTTTAGAGGAGGTCCAAGTAGGAGCAGAGAAAGTAAAGAAACAGCTAGGAAAACGAGGGGATGATAAAGCTCTGGGGCAGATGATATGCACCCTAGAGTATTGAGGTACGTGGCAGAGCAGATATGCGTGGTGCCAACGGATATCTTTTACAGCTCGTTGGAGGTTTCCGCAAACGTTTTTGAAATCTGCATGTATATACAGAAAGGTGAAATGATGTGAAAAAGTCCATTTTTGATTCAGTTCAAGTACATCCATGCCTAGCTTCAGTAAATCTCATCAAGTACTACCAAAGTGCTGTCATATTGTGCAAGAAAGAGAGACATGTAAACTATAAGGCAAATAGAAAAAGAAAGGCAGATTCCCTTGTGAACTGATTGACAATCCAAGCAGACAGTTTGAAGCAGGTAGCCACAGACAACAACAATGAGGAGCTACTCCTACAGATTGCAGGTAAAGGCTGCAATTGACATAGAGGTACATCAGTCAATTGGTGGCACCGAGCAAAGTTACGGCAACGGACAACAGTGCCAAAAATCTTACAAACAACTTAATTGCACTACCAGGGATTGATTGATTGTCCATAAAGAAATACTGAAGATTACTGAGCTTACAAAGAAGTTCATCGAGGTAATCAAGCAGACAGGAGGAATTGAAACTAGCAGCTGCAAATCTACCAATCTGAATAACTGACTCATGAAGACCTTTCCTTTCCTTTCCTTTCCCCAGCTATACTTTTTTCAGCCTCATCTTCGAAGTCAAGGTGAGATAGTTTATGTAAAGGACATGTCCACTGGGGTTCTGACAGAGGAGAAAAAAAAAAAACCTTGAAGAGGTTCTTCCTTCTTCAACTCCAGCTGACAGCACACCCGATTTTGAAGAATTCCACATTCCCCACAGCATCGATATACACGCCACCCTGGGGGAGCTGTGTGTTGCAGCATAATTCTTTTTTTAGTATAAAATAGATGTAGGGCCTACAACATATTTATCATGGCCGTCAAGTTCGGAACATTGCACCGTACAGTGTTGAAAGAAAGGCTTGGGCCATCTCACCTGTATAATTTTGGAACTTGGGTAGTAGGAGGGTTTAGCGAGCCACATCAGGGAGACTTTGTCCATGTTGAATCCATCTGCTCTTCACAGGAGGATCCAAAATATCATTTTCTCAGCAAATGTTGGTCCAATTGACATGAAATTTTGCACCTTAGGAGTGCCTCCACCTGTTGAATTTTTTATTGATAATTATGATGTCATAGATCATGTAGTGCAGATGCCATCTTGGAAAAACATTGTACCTCTAGATTTCCGAAACCGCTCAATGGAAAAAATTGAAACATGTTTCATTGTCCAAGGGGAATAAGATAATTATGTTAATGATGATGTAATTGATGCCTTCATTATTACATCATAATTCAACAAATACAATGCTTGATCTGATCATTATGAATTATTTTTCTCTCTGCAACTGGTGGTCCGATGGACATGGAATTTTCACCATAGGAGCACCTCCTCCAGGAAGAATTTTATAATGATAATTATGACGTCAATCACGTGGTACAGGCGCCATCTTGGAAAAACCGAAAAATATTGCACCTCCATATCTCTTAAACCGCTCCATGGAAAAAATTGAAACAAGGCTTATTGTAAAGAACTCTGCATGTGGAATAAGCGTCGTTAACGATGACGTCATTGGTGCCTTAATTATGAGGTCATAATTTGACAAGTATAACGCTTAGTCCAATCAGTTTGAAATTTATTGAGTGTGATCGACGCAACAATTATATTGGAGAATGCACACTTATGATGTCATTGGCCAGGTGGTCTGGCAGGCATATTGGATCAAAGAAAAAAAAAACCCTTAAAAATCTGAAGAGTTGCCTCACACCAAGTTGACTGTGTCGGATAAATATTCTATGAATACCATCTGGTTACCTCAGCCAACAAAGGTGGATGGAGGTTATGTTTTCACCCCTGTCTGTCTGTCCGTTTGTGAACAAGATATCTCAAAAGGTTGTGAACGGATTTAGCAGAGAGGTAGCGTATGTGACAAGGACGAAATGATTTGATTTTGCTGAAGATCTGGATTCGGATCCGGCTACTAGAATTTTTTAGGTGATTCTTCACCATTGGGAGATCGGGCAAAAAACGATACATAGCAGGATATCTCAAAAGTTGTGGACGGATGATTTTGATTAAATGTGATTCTGCATTGTGATTTCTGATCTACTCTGGGATACAAAACGTAAACTGTTCACCTGGTGGAGGTATGCTCTCTACTGAGTGCAGTTCCAGTTGGCTTTGGTTATCATTCTTCACATTGTTGTCATTAAAAATGACACTGCTCTGACCCCAATTAATTACCATTATTAAATGCATATCTGGACGGTAATAATGCTAAAATTATAAAGGGGAAATAATTAATTTATTTTCTGCCAATGGAGAGCACTATTTTTACCTCAGCCAACGAAGATAGACGGAGGTTGTGTTTTCACCCCTGTCTGTTTGTCTATGCGCAGGATATCTCAAAAAGTTGTGGATATTTCGTTGTGGACGAAATTTGGTAGACATGTTGGGTGTGTGAAAATGACGAATTGATTAGATTTTGGTGAAGGTCTGGATCTGGATCCTGGTATTTTTAAGTGATTCATCACCATTGAGAAATAGAGCCAAAACGATATGTAGCACGATATCTCAAAAACTTATGGACGGATTCGGACTAAGCCAGGTTGACAAGTTGGGTCTGTGACGAGGAATAACTCAGTAGATATTGGTGAAGATCCAAATCCGGATCCGATAATTTTAAAAGTGATTCTTCACCATCGAGTGATAGAGTAAATCCGATAGGTAGCACGACATCTCAAAAAGTTATGGACGGTTTCGGACGAAAGTTGATGCATAGGTTGTTTGTGTGACAAGGATGAATCAATTCGATTTTGGTGAAGATCCGAATATGGATCCAGATGCAAGAGTTATTTTACCCTCACCTGAGGAGAGGGCATTGCATTTGAGTCCGTTTGTCTGTTTGTTTGTCCGCACAGAATAAATATGATTTTCTCTGCAACCGTTGGTCCGATTGACAGGAAATTTTCACCATAGGTGCAACTCCACCTATATAATTTTGTAATGATACTTATGACGTCATAGGTCACATGGTTCGGCCGCCATGTTGGAAAAACCGCAATACTTTTGTTATGAATTTGGTAATGCAACATCTAGAGCTAGGTAGATCTGAATAGGTAGGTATTCGGCTGTCGTGACAGGGACTCTACATGTAATAAGTTCTTGATGTTTAGGCGTTTGTCGGGGTAAGATGTATGATTGTGGATCTACCTGGAGGTCCGAGTGTTAAATAGTGAGGGATTAAAGGTAACGCCCCTGTGAGTATCACCTAGTAATCAAACCTTTGTCCTTTATGGCACTGCAAACCACATAAACATTAGTTAGGTCCTTAGCGCAACATTAAATAATCCCCTTTCCCTGACAAGGACTTCGTATTAAATTGACAGGAAACCAGGTCAAAAACACCGCCATGATTGGCCGCCACCGTGTACACCTCCAAAGGCCTACAAACCTGGCCGGCACGTGTTATGCCAGGACCGCAGGGTCGCGTAACGGGGGAGATGTCAGGAGTCGCGGGAGGCTTTGATTGGCTGAGGAGTGCGCAATGTGACGTCATCGGCCACCAATATAGGCGACGGTCGGACGCCATTTCAAGAGTTGCGTCGCAGTTCGCGAAGTTGAGTTGAGTTCGTGGCAGGCACTGGCAGACGCAGGCAGGCACCAGAGAGTTGAGCGGTGGTGGAGAGTTGGAGAGGACACGCCATTCCAGTCGCAGTTCGAGTGCAGTTCGGGTTGTAGGGAGTCGCAGGAGACACACGAGAGCACACCCAGTTGGCACTGAGCAGTTCGTTGGCACTTGGCTGCCAGCACTCCCGCGTCGAGTCGAGTGGAGTTGAAAGGAGTCCTTCCTGTCCCTGGTCAAGTGGAGCCGCTGGCCTGCGTCGGACGCGTGGTGCTTGGAGCGAGGGGCCTCGTGGTGTGCGATCGGGCCGGAAGGAGCGGTGCTGGACACCAACAATACAAGACGACAAAGACAGATAAGCCCGATCTCCGCGTATATTTTGAACGACGGGACGTGTTATTTTCGTGATTAATCTCCCTCGTTTGTGTTTGCTGTCAGTCGTGTGGGGACGTCCCGATTTAGGTTTATTAGAGTTATTAGATTTACCGGCGGGCTTTTTCACTGGCTTTACTTTTCCTAATAAACCCTTATATTACTTTTTGTACATAATATCTGAACGCAGTTTTCCTGGGTGTTTGATTTTAATAGATAAGGTTGCGGAGCCTTCGCTGCGCCCCGCCATTCCGCGCGTTGGTGTTGAACTTGAGTCCGCCATTGGGTGTTCGCCTCGGGAGTTAAAGTCTCGCAAATCGGTCATCCGTGTTACCCTACGGTGTTCACCAAGGGTAGTCACGCGACAAGTGGTGTCAGGAGTGGGATTTGAACCCGTCGGACAAATTTTTTTGTCCGCGGCGAGACATCGACACGGTCGGACAAATTTTTTTGTCCGCGGGGCGACATCGACACGGTCGGGCGTACATTGCGCCCGACGTTCGAACGCAAAATTGTTATAGGCGAGGCGGAGAAATTTAGTAATCAATTGGGCATACGGAGCACGATATCGCGTCTTCGTCAAATTTAAATTGTGTTACTGGAATTATTAAAATAAATACGCGCGCGGGAAACAATCTTCCGGAAAGCGGATGTCGGAAATTGACGAGATGGAAGTACGCAGCGAGGCCTCCGTCAGCGTCGGGAGTGAGCCGGAAATGGGGGATAAAGAGGATAGCGTTGGAACTTTCCCCGCCGCTGGGACGGCCCCGATAGATCTCCAGACCATAGTAAATTTAATAAATGCTCAGAGGGCCGAGGATGAGCGAATCCTTGCAGAAATTCGGGGAGACATGAGGGCTCAGAGTGAGCGATTGGAGAACCAAATGGAGGTAATGAGGGACGAAGCGAGGGCTCGGAGTGAAAAATTGGGGGCAAGGAGGGACGAAGCGAGGGCTCGGAGTGAAAAATTGGAGGTAATGAGGGACGAAGCGAGGGCTCGGAGTGAAAAAATGGGGGCTCAGGAGCCGGGAATGGCAAAATTGGGAATTGCACAGGGAATGGCAATTGAAGTAAATGGGGAGACCGCAGGTCCACAGGTGGATGGGGAATGTCCACAGGTGGATGGGGAATGTCCACAGGTGGATGGGGAATGTGTACAGGTAGAGGGGGAATGCCTGCAGGTAAACGTGGAGAGTCCACAGGTGAGCGGGGAAGGAAATTTGGAATGTGAGAGTTGTAATGGGGAATGTTTCCCACATTCTGGCCTGGTTGTTTATCGGGACCGTGTGGATGTCACAACACCCCAACCGGGGGATGAATTTGGAATTGTGCAGCACCAGGGCGGTGGTGCGGAGCAAGAGGGGGTAGAGTTTTTGGGGGTCCATGCGATAGAGCCGGACCGGGTATTTATTGGGGATATTGATCAAAGCCTGGCGGGGCCAGGAATGATTTCTAATGATGAGGATGAGTTGATCCAGCGGCTGGAGACCTGTGACAGTCCCATGGAGGTAGAGCTTGTTCAGGCCCAAAGGAGTCTGGGGGAAGAGGTGAGTTGGTTCGAGGAGGTGGTTGGAATGACCGAGGGGACGCTCACTGTACACTGCTATTTGGAAACAGAGGCTCCAAAATTGGACAACCAGTTGGGGGAGTGTGTTGGCTCCGGGCTGGATTTGGATCTTGGAGGATCGGGAGATAGAGCTTCTGGAGATTTGGTCCCTGTAGGGAATTTGGATCAACTGCAGGGAGGGGCAGAACAACCGGTGGTAGAGGTTGTTCCCTGCAGCTGCGGGTTGGCAATGGGAATGAAAATATGTAAAATAAAATGTAAAATAAAATTACAATGGGAAATTGATTTGGAGCAGCCATGGTGGGGATTGGTCCCCGGGCTGCGGGATTTGGACATGGAGAGGTCATGGGTGATGGCCTCGGGCAAAAGTTGCCCCTTTCAAAATTTGGGTATGCCGGCCAGCTGGGGGGCTGTGATGGCGAGATTTGGACGTGGGGTCCAGCCTTGGGTGTCGAGGTACGACCTGGGTCCCACGGGGGGTCTGGTGGAGTGTGGCGTCCCTTGTCCGTCGGGGCGCCGTCCGAGCTGGTGGCTCGGGCCGGCAGGGTCACCGGACCCTGGTGGGGGTTAAGACCTCCAGGGAGGTCCGAGGTGGTTTCTCAAGCCTGGGATGGCAAATATTGAGGACCACTGGGGGGAGGTGTTGTGGGTCGCGCTTTGGTGGTGGCACCGCAGATGGCCAGCTTGGGCCTGATGTAGTGATCACCCGGGCATGCGACCTGACACCCTCTCCCTGAGACTTTGGGACAACTGGCATGTGATGACCTGCCATGCCGTGTTGGTCGATGGACGCGGGTCAAACCGAATGGACAGGGATGGAGATAGCCTGCCGGACAACCATTGGGGCATCTGTGGAACGTGATGGTGTGAGTGACCTTCCACAGATGCTCCGTTATGATTTATGGACTCTCGGGTTGGGAAGAGAGCCATGGGGATGTGAATCGGGAGATGTGTAACGCGCCGAGCATATGGGCCATGCTCGGCTGGCATGTGTATGGCAAAGCATCCTTCTTTGGTGAGGTGAGTGAAATGTGACAAATGGTTGGCATGGGTAATCTGTGGGTTAGATGGAAATTTAAGGGTGGATTTTGAAATGCCATGGTGGACACTGTACAGTGACGCCATTATTGATCCAGGTGTGTAGACCAAAGTGTTGGAGGCTGTGATGAAATTAATAGGGTAGCAAGACACAGCTTTCAACTGGTTGCGGGGGCAACTGTGCTGATATTTGGGACGCGGGATGATGGGGATGTAGTTGTGTAGCCTGAGGGTCAACGTGGTGCTGTGCGTGTCCGAGGTGTGTGGACCATGTCTTCTGGGTGGGTCTCCTGGTGGAGCATGGCTGTTGACTGGACCTTGGTGTGGTCAAGTGTGGGTGAGCACTGGGGGGGCTGCAGTTTTGTAGTCGGACTGGGGGATGATGGGGAGGTGCAGGGGACGTGGCTGTAGGGATGCCACGCACTGCGACCGTGCCCCCCAGGGCCGAGGTTGTGTGTGCGGTAGTGTGTGTTGTGGCAGCAAGTGCTCACCACATTGGCCAGCTGGGGCTGCTGCAGCTGTGTTCCTCGCAGGGCGGCCGAAGGATGGATGGTGGGTCGCACCCTTATGGACGCTCATGGGCCATGTTGGCGTTTTGACTGCTCACCTTGTCCCGGTGACCCTTGCACGGTAGAGGTGCAGAGCTGTCGTGGCCACAGGTAGTTGTGTAGTGATGATCACCGTTGGATGCGGATCCACATACCTGCCAGTGTAGTGGGGACAAAAGAGAAATTTGGAAGTATTTGGTAGGCCCAATGTGAAATTTTGGGAATTGTATGGGTGGATGACACTCTTGAACCTGACCAACCTGCAACTACCTGCACTTGAGGTGAGTGTTTTGAGGAGTACTGTCCCAGGCTTCAGGACTTGCTTTGGAAATTGGGGACATGTAATTTGGAGTTGGGAGGCGGGTGAGAGTGATGACATGGCCGGTGAGGGGATGGAATGGGAGCCACAGTGTCTTGTGGGTGGCGTATGTTTTTGTATTGTGGTTATGTGTTTTGATGTGGTCGTGAGAGTGGAACCTGGAGAGTGTGTGATGATTATTGGAGATAATGAGGGATGATAATTGTGCTTTTGGAAATGTGCTTTTGGGAAGATGTGATGGTTTAAATGTGAACTGGGGGAATTTCACATGTAGCAGGCCATGGCAAGCCTTGTAACACCTTTTACACCATCTATGAATTGTACTGAATTGTGCTGAGTTGTGTGGAGAATTGAATGGCAGCGGGGGAGGAAGTGTGTTTTGGGGACCATGGGTGGGGAAGGTGTGTGTGTCCGCAGGTACAGAGCAAGCTCTGAGGAGCGATGCCTGCGGGCCCCCCTCTGCGGCAATTACCCCTGGCAGCCGGTGGTAACTGGAAATTGGAGCTCGTCGGTGGAGGGTCTGGTTGGGCGCCGCGGGGTGAGGAAGTCCCCCGGTGACCCGTGTTGCTGCGTGAAAGCAGGAGGCAAAGGAGCCTGGTGTGTGTGGAGACCCTCACCGGCGAGGTAACGGCGGAAAGGGGCTGTTGGGCTGTCACGGGGCCAAGAGGTAAAGGGGGGGGGGGGCAATAAATTTGTAAGTCGGTTGACTTGTTTTTGGGACTGCGGGCACCACAGCCTGATGCGCCCCCACCATCTTTTGTGCGGTACCTCCCCGCTGCCTAGTTGAGGAATGCACACACACGTGAATGACATCAATGCCATGGTCCTGCAGGGGGTGTATTGAAATAAGTGCTTTGTTGATTTTTGAAATGCCTTGATGACCTATGGAATGAGAATGAGTGGTTAAGGGGTCTGTGTTGCATGAATGTGGGCGAAATCCACCGAGCCGTGTCACTCACCTGTAACATCTGGACAGGGCCCGTGGAAATTTAGTGGGATGCATTGGGGATGGCCCCGCAGGTAAGGTTGTGTCTTGTGGCATCCACCGGGGGACGCGGTCTGTAGACCGGGGTATGTACAAAGGTTAGAGTTTTGAGTTTTGGAAAGATGGTTAAGTTTTGTGGTTAAGTTAGTGTTGTGTGTTGTTGTTTCCTCCCTCCACAGGAACAACGAAGAAGATGTACATACTTGCATGATGGTTAAGGGGTTCAGCATGTTAAGGAAGTGTAGGTAGGTAGTCCGACTCACTTCCCACAGCCCTTCCTGATTTATTTCATAGGTTAATTAAGTGTGTGACAGTAAATGTTAAGGCTGGAATGGTAGCCCTGCGGTGAACCTTGCAGGAGCTACGGTTCCAGGGGGGGGGGCTGTGTTATGAATTTGGTAATGCAACATCTAGAGCTAGGTAGATCTGAATAGGTAGGTATTCGGCTGTCGTGACAGGGACTCTACATGTAATAAGTTCTTGATGTTTAGGCGTTTGTCGGGGTAAGATGTATGATTGTGGATCTACCTGGAGGTCCGAGTGTTAAATAGTGAGGGATTAAAGGTAACGCCCCTGTGAGTATCACCTAGTAATCAAACCTTTGTCCTTTATGGCACTGCAAACCACATAAACATTAGTTAGGTCCTTAGCGCAACATTAAATAATCCCCTTTCCCTGACAAGGACTTCGTATTAAATTGACAGGAAACCAGGTCAAAAACACCGCCATGATTGGCCGCCACCGTGTACACCTCCAAAGGCCTACAAACCTGGCCGGCACGTGTTATGCCAGGACCGCAGGGTCGCGTAACGGGGGAGATGTCAGGAGTCGCGGGAGGCTTTGATTGGCTGAGGAGTGCGCAATGTGACGTCATCGGCCACCAATATAGGCGACGGTCGGACGCCATTTCAAGAGTTGCGTCGCAGTTCGCGAAGTTGAGTTGAGTTCGTGGCAGGCACTGGCAGACGCAGGCAGGCACCAGAGAGTTGAGCGGTGGTGGAGAGTTGGAGAGGACACGCCATTCCAGTCGCAGTTCGAGTGCAGTTCGGGTTGTAGGGAGTCGCAGGAGACACACGAGAGCACACCCAGTTGGCACTGAGCAGTTCGTTGGCACTTGGCTGCCAGCACTCCCGCGTCGAGTCGAGTGGAGTTGAAAGGAGTCCTTCCTGTCCCTGGTCAAGTGGAGCCGCTGGCCTGCGTCGGACGCGTGGTGCTTGGAGCGAGGGGCCTCGTGGTGTGCGATCGGGCCGGAAGGAGCGGTGCTGGACACCAACAATACAAGACGACAAAGACAGATAAGCCCGATCTCCGCGTATATTTTGAACGACGGGACGTGTTATTTTCGTGATTAATCTCCCTCGTTTGTGTTTGCTGTCAGTCGTGTGGGGACGTCCCGATTTAGGTTTATTAGAGTTATTAGATTTACCGGCGGGCTTTTTCACTGGCTTTACTTTTCCTAATAAACCCTTATATTACTTTTTGTACATAATATCTGAACGCAGTTTTCCTGGGTGTTTGATTTTAATAGATAAGGTTGCGGAGCCTTCGCTGCGCCCCGCCATTCCGCGCGTTGGTGTTGAACTTGAGTCCGCCATTGGGTGTTCGCCTCGGGAGTTAAAGTCTCGCAAATCGGTCATCCGTGTTACCCTACGGTGTTCACCAAGGGTAGTCACGCGACACTTTGCACCTCTATATCTCCGAAAGCGCTGAATAAATAAAATTGAGAAATGGCTCATTGTAAATAACTCTCCATGGGGAATAAAATAATGATGATGCCATATGTGCCTCCATTATGACGTCATAATTCGACAAGTACAAAACTTCATCCAATCAAGATGAAATTTATTGAGCATAATCGTGGGATAAATTGGTGGAGAAAAAAAAAATGACGTCATCGATCACGTGATTCGGCCGCCATATTTGTTTTAACACAAAAACCTTTTTTTTTAAACACTGAAAACACGTCCTGGCGAGGGTCTGCAATCTCTGATTGCTCTTCCTTGTTTATTTTGCAAGTGATTCTTCACCATTCAGTGATGGGGCCAAAATAATGCATAAGATATTTCAAAAAGTTGTGGATGAGTTATGACAAAACTTGGTTAGGTGATAAGAAGTCGATGCCATTTTGTTTCAGGTCTGAATTCTGATTCGAGCCTATCAGTGGTATACAAAATGTACTGTTCAGCCTGGCGGAGGTATGCGTTCTACTGAGTGCTGTTCTCGTTCTTTTAGTTTTTTTTGTCTTCATGCAACATTTCCTTGATTTCTGGACACAAACTTCTCATTAATGTACAACATTTTGAAATTGGAACATGGCAAATATTGCTAAGTACTACTTACACTATACCGCTGCCAAATATGAGGAAATCCCCAGATGTGGACTACGTAACTCAAAAACTAAAGTCTTTTGAGCTTCTCAGCCCACGGTTTACACGTGTAAAGTGAGTAGTTGTATTTGGAAGCATACAAGTTTGGTCTATTTCTTAAATCATACTTGCCTTGTATTGTCGTGCAAACATTTTCCCACTCTTGCACATACACTGCTCATGGGGCAATTTTGTTTTGCCACCGAAAGTAAAATGTATTTTCCGTCGCCGGAGGCATTATGTTTTCAGGTTGTCCGTCCGGCTGTCTGTCCGACCGTCCGTGATAGGTTTTCTTTACCGCGATAACTTGAGAACGGCTAAATAGATCTTAGTCAAACTTGACACAGGTATGTATAATGAGGTAAAGATGAACTGATTAGTTTTTGGGGTCATGATGTCAAAGGGCAAAGGTCAGAGGTCATGTAAGGTAAAAATCCTGTTACCATGATAACCTGTGAACCAGCAATGGGATTCTGACCAAATTTGGTACAATTATGTAGAATGATGTAAAGATGAACTGATTCGATGTTGGGGTCACGATGTCAAAGGGCAAAGGTCAGAGGTCATGTTCAGGAAAAATACTGTTACCGCGATAACTTGTGAACCAGTGATGGGATTCTGACCAAATTTGGTACAGTTATGTTGAATGTGATGTAACGATGAACTGATTAGATTTTGGCATCAAGAGGTGAAATCTGTAAAAGGTCTTTAACTTGAGAACAGCTGAAGTGATCTAATTCAAACTTGGTACAAGTATGTATAATATTGTAATGATGAAGTGATTAGATTTTGGGGGTTTTCGTCAAAGTTCAAAGGTCAAAGTCTGTAATAGTTCTATAACTTGAGAATGGTTGAAGTGATTTAATTCAAATTTGGTATGGGTATGTATCATGACGTAAAGATTAAATGATTAGAATTTGGAGTCAAGAGGTCAAAGTCTGTAATAGTTATGTTCTATTTAACATCAAGACTTATTTTCCTTTAAATTTCCCCTCCGCTGTATTGTCATATCGATTGAAAAACGTCACAACCATTATTTATTCTTCCATAACATATGAATCTGCAAAGGCTGAAAATTCACTAATAATAGCTCACAAATTGGAATGAATATGGAGCGATTGTGGTAAGTTTAACAAGGTAAAGTGTGGAGGTAAATTAGAGTGCCAATTTCATTAGTTTCAGAAAAGTGTCATGATTTATTTGTAACGGTTTGGGGAGGTTCCAGCCTTCCAGGCTGACAGACTTACAGAATTAAAGTCTTCAAATGAGCTAATTGAGTACGCCTTGAAAATGAAAATAAAAATGCAACGACAGGTTGTCAGCAATGAATTTTGCATAAAATGACAATACAATGTTTGAATATCATATTATGACACACATTTTTTTGAAATATAGTCGTGTTTATTCAATTTTTTCAATTTGAATCAACATGGATTTTTTAACGAAATATAATATGAAATCAAATTTACAACCGTTTGCATTGAGTGGATGACGGTGTTGATATATTTAGTCAGTATTTAGCAGCTGGCAAGGTATGCACAATGTGTGCGTTTAGGTGTTTATTCTGTGTTCCAATCGAATCCCAGTTATAAACTGTCACCATGGTGTTTCGCATGCCGAGTTATGTATATGCATCAGTGTGTGTATGCGTTGTTCATTGGATGCACGTTAATTTCACATTTCATTTGTGTGAGTAAACTGCCAGCCAGCACAATCGAGTTTGGTTCTTAGGATGTGCAACCAAATAGAGGATTATAACGTTTTCGCGAGCTGCCATTTGTCACACTGTAATTTAAATTAAAGCCTCGGCGTTTGGGCCCTCTTCCGGAGCGTTAACTCCAGTGACAACAGGTAAGGGTCCAATAATATCTAGGGAGTGATTTTTACAGGAATATTACATTACATATATACTAGCCTTATTTTTCTATTCATATACTACAGTCACGTGAAAAAGTAAGTACACCCCATGTAAAGTTTTGACTTTTTCAACATATTTCAACATACAGCTATTTGATCTTCATTTCAATGATATTGATAGATAAAGGTGATATAATATAACAAATATCATGGAACATTTACATTTTGTAGTCCATTGTATAATTTAAATAAACATAAATGTAAATTTCGCATGTGGAAAAAGTAAGTACACCCCGACATTTATCACTACTTCAAATACCTAAAATTGGAATCAGGTGCACCAGCTCAGGTGCAAATGATTAGAACATCCTTAGAGAGGATCTTGGAGGAACCTGTCCTATTTAAACCTCAGACATTTAGTTTGGTTTGCTCTTTGTTGTTGAAGTGTGCGGCGTCACCATGCCTAGATCAAAAGAGCTCTCTGAGGCCTTCAGAGAGAAGGTTATAGATGCCTACGAGTCTGGGAAGGGATTTAAAAAGATCTCCAAACAATTTGAAATCAATCATTCGACTGTCCGGAAGATCATCTACAAGTGGAGAAGATTCCAAACAACTGCCAACTTGTTCAGGCCAGGCCACCCCAGTAAGTTCAGCCTGAGAGCAGACCGCAATATGTTGAAAGAAGTCTCTAAGAACCCCAGAATGTCATCATGGGACCTACAGTTAGCTCTTGCCACTGTTTTTTTTTTTTTTTTTTTTTTTTTTTTTTTATACAAGATCGAGGCTCGTGAAAGAGCGAACATTAATCACACAGAAAGACAAACCGACACATGAAACATATAACATCGGGAGCGGTAGACAAGATGGGGAGAGAGGGGGAAGGACAAAAACACAACATTTGAGAGCAGGGACCGAGAGACATGGAGACATCGAGAGATCTGAGAGGGGGGGCATGGGAAGGGGGCGGTGGGAGAGGTATAAAACATATGGACACTGCCAGGACTTCCAGGAAAGAGGTTGGAATTTCAAACAAGGTGGATCTGGGGTGAATTAGCGGGGGTAGAAAAGATCAAGGTTTTGGATGGGGGAAGATAAGAGATGGTGGTGAACAGCTGTTTTAAAGACCTGGAGGGAGGAGTGGGATTGAAGGGAGTGAGGGAGTTTGTTCCAGAGGCGGGAGAAAAGAGGAATGAAAGAGTGAAGGTGAGCAGAGAGCCGAGATTTCGGCAGTTTAACCATCAGAGGGTTGCTGGCAGATCTTGTGCGACCTGTAGGAATATTTGGGGGACAGAGCACAGAGAGAGCTGGGGGTGCAAGGCCGGAGAGGAGTCGGTAGAAGACAGAAAGACCACCTACCTGCCTGCGGTGAGTGAGTGAAAGGCCCTCAGAGATAGCTTCATCGCGGGAGATTCCAATAATTCTGAAAGCTTTGGTTTCAGCAGCGTGAAGCCGAGCTAGGTGTGAGGCAGGAGCACCGGCCCATAGGGGAGAACAGTATTCCATTGAGCTGCGGATGAAAGCCTTGTATGTGGTGAGGAGCTCAGGTGTGCCGAGGAAGGACTTGGCACGACGGAGGATGCCCAGTCGGCGACTGGCTTTGGAGGCCAGCTTGGAAATGTGGTTTTCCCAAGAAAGATCATGGCAGATAGTGAGACCCAAAATCTTGAGCGACAGAACTTCTTGGAGAGGATTGTTGAGAAAGTAGATGGGAGGGTTGTCCAGTCGATCTTTTCGGAGAGACATAGTAAGAGTGTGAGATTTGTCAGGATTGAAAGACATGTTCCACTTGTTTGACCAGTCTGTGATTTTGTCCAGGTCTTCAGAGAGTGAGGAGGCAGCAGACTGCCGATCTGAGGGAAGAGGAATGGAGCGGCAGAGAGTGGAGTCATCAGCAAAGAGATAGAGAGGATTTTCGAGAGAGAGTCAGAGAGATCATTGATGAAGACCAGAAAAAGCACGGGGCCCAGAACACTGCCTTGGGGAACTCCAGCCTGAACAGGAAGAGGAGATGAGAGAAACCCATTCAGGGCCACACGTTGACGACGACTAGAGAGGAAGTCCGCCAGCCATGCGTGGAGATTTCCATGGATACCAAAGGAGGAGAGTTTGGTGAGCAGAGCGGGGTGCCAGACCGTGTCGAAGGCACGTGATATGTCGAGGGAGACAGCTCTAATTTCCTGTTTGGCATTGAGGACCTCCATCCATTGTTGAGACAGCAGAAGCAGCATGTCCAGAGTAGAGTGACCTGGTCTGAAACCAAATTGATGATCAGAGATCAAGCCATTGGAGAAGAGGAAAGATTTCATATCCGAAGCAATGATGGATTCCATGACTTTGCTGATAATTGGGAGAAGGCTGATTGGTCTGTAGTTGCTAGGATCTGTTTTTGCACCTTTTTTGTGCAAAGCGGTGATGTTGGCTGATTTCCAAGCAGATGGCAGTTGACCTTGAGCAAAAGAGAGGGTGAAGAGAACAGAGAGAGGGTGAGATAGAGCAGCAGAGCAGGATTTTAGGACCCGTGGGCTGATGCCGTCGGGTCCAGTTGCAGAATCAGAGTCGAGGGTTGACAGAAACTTTTCCACCTTGTCAGGAGGAAAGGACACGGAGTTGATGATGTCAAAGTGCACGAGTCTACCATTAGAAAGAGGCTGCACAAATTTTATCTACATGGGAGGTGTGCCAGGAGGAAACCTTTGCTGTCCAGAAAGAACATCAGGGCAAGACTGATGTTTGCCAATGAACACCGAGGCAAAGACCAGCACTTCTGGAACAATGTGCTCTGGACAGATGAGTCAAAGGTAGAGCTATTTGGCCACAGTACCAGAAGACATGTTTGGCGAAAACCAGAGACAGCATTTGACCACAAGAACCTGATACCAACTGTAAAGCATGGTGGTGGAAATATTATGGTTTGGGGCAGCTTTGCTGCATCAGGGCCTGGGCCGCTCACCATCATAGAATCCACTATGAATTCTTCATTTTACCAGAGGGTTGGCTATTTTTCAGGGTGGCATAGTTCCGAACCCGAAGGATTGGTAACCGACACAATTTCGGCCTTCGAGGCTGGCCGATAGGCACAGTGTGACCAGAAGGGACGAGGTTCTCCTGACCACGTGCCCCTCGACTTGGTGGGGTTTGTCCGCACAATGTGGGCGCATCAGGATGAACCTTAGCCGGGGAGCGTTTGGGCGCCCCGGTCTGATACTGCCGCCCATGCGCATAACACCTTGTGAGTGCACGTGGGTCCCGGCGGTCCCACTGGCCTAGCGCTACCATGTTTAGACAGCGAAATCCGTCCCCGGGCACCGGCACCTACTCCCGGAAGTACCCAGGTACGAATCCTGGGTACGTCATAATAGGAGGAAACCTCTGCAACAAAAAATGTTTGGACGTGCCCCGGGAAGGTTATAGGCTAGGTGGCGAGGCCGGTCAAGGCCGCTTCGGCCGGGCTGGGCCCATTTCACAATTAAAAGCCGAGCTGAATTATCATAGTCAATCTTCTACGGCCGCGAGTAAAAGCTGGATATAGTAGTAAATAAATTCAAAAAGAACCCGGGCAACGCCGGGTGCTTTCGGCTAGTCTATCTATATATATAAAAGAAAGTTTCAGTTTGTTTCTTTGTTTGTTTGTCTGCACGCGCTAATCTCCAGAACGGTGAAAGATAGGAGGAAACCTCTGAAACAAAAAATGACCGGACGGGCCCCAGGAAGGTTATACGCTAAGTGGCGAGGCCGGTCGAGGCTGCTTCGGCCTTCTGGGCCCATTTCGCAATTAAAAGCTGAGCTGAATTATAGTAGTCAATCTTCTACGGCCATGAGTAAAAGTTGAATTATAGTAGTAAATTCATTCAAAAAGAACTAAAAATGTCGGGACGGGCCCCGGAAAGGTTATAGGCTCAGTGACGAGGCCGGTTGATGCCGCATCGGCCGAGCTGGGCCCATTTCGCAATTAAAAGCTGAGCTTCATTAGAGTGGTCAATCTTCTATGGCCACGAGTAAAAGCTGAATCATAGCAGTAAATTCATTCAAAAAGAACCCGGAAAGAACCCAACACTGTTCCAGAACCCTCCAAAAAAAGAACCCAAAAAGAAAAGAATTTATATTTTTATATAAATATATATAAAGATATAAAAATACATATATATATATATTTGTGCAGCGTCTGTCCTGTCCTGTGTTGTCACTGAACTACTTTCTCAAACTTTTGTGAAATCGTACCAAACTTCTGGAATGCACATATCTCTCCCGTCGGTATGTCCTAAGGGTATTGTTTTTGTAAAATATTCCATTTTTTTTTTTGGGGGGGGAATTTTTTGTTTTCAACTTCAAATAAGCCCGTTCCTCAGTATCGACGCTTGGTGCAGCGAGCGCAGCGAGCCGAGCCAAGCTAGTATATATATATACACTACCGGCCAAAAGTTTTAGAACACCTCAATTTTTCCAGTTTTTATTGAAATTTACGCAGTTTAATGTCTCAATGTACTCTGAAATTAAGCAGAGAACAAATAAACAATTGGAGATAAAAAAAGAAATCATATAATCATTTTGTTTAACAAAATTTAATTGAAATTTTTGACTCAGCAAAGTAGCCACCTTTTGCAGATATAACCGCCGAACACACTCGTGGCATTCTTTCTCCAATGGAAATCAAATATTGTTCGGGAAGTTCTTCCCAACACTGTTGCAGAAGTTCCCACAAATGGGTTGCACTTGCAGGTTGCTTTGCTTTCACCCTTCTGTCCAGTTCATCCCAAACCAGCTCGATGGGGTTTAAGTCTGGAGACTGTGCTGGCCATTCCATGATTTGAAGCCTACCGTCTTGTTATTTTCCTCGAAGGTAGTTTTGACATAGTCTGGAGGTGTGTTTAGGGTCATTATCTTGCTGTAGAATGAACCCCTGACCAACTAGGCATATACCAGAGGGTATTGCATGGTGCTGCAAAATGCTGTGGTAGCCGTTTTGGTTCAGGGTGCCAGTCACGCTGTGCAAGTCGCCGACTCTGGATCCAGCAAAAGAGTCCCAGACCATCACACTTCCTCCTCCATGTTTGACAGTTGGTGTCAAACACTGAAGAACCATCCTTTCGCCGAATCGACGGCGTACAAAAACCCTGCGTGATGAACCAATGATTTCAAATTTTGATTCATCGGTCCATAAGACCTTCTTCCAGTCTTCATTAATCCACTGGCGTTGCTTCATTGCCCAGGCAAGCCTTTTTTCTAATTTTGCCATCTTAGCAATGGCTTTCTTACTGCCACTCGATCTGTCAAACCTGCAGCTCGAAGTCTTCTCTTCACAGTTGAAACTGAGACTTGCTTATTTCGACCAGTGTTAAGCTGTGCTTGAAGCTGTTGTCCTGTGAGCCGCCTATCACACAAGCTGTTGACTCTCAGAAACTTGTCTTCTGATTCTGTTGTGGCTTTGGGTCTGCCAGACTTCTTCCTGTCAGCGTTTCCTCCAGTTTCCAAAATACTACTTCCTGCAGTGCAATATTGTCCAAATAATGCTTCAGAGGGTGCAATAACAGTCTGTTCCAATACTGCTTTTATACAGACTGTGGGCTTGTAATCAAGTAATCAGCAGAGGTTGGGTAACCTGTAGGAATTGTTTGCATCAACTTTCAAGGCTTAATTTACTTACATTGCTGCAGAACAGCTGTATGTTGTTAACCCATTACTTGCTCCCTGAAGAAGGCCTTTTTACCTTCGCAAAAGCGGAAGGTTATGTTTTGATCGCTGTGTATTTATTTGTATGTCTGTGTGTGTGTATGTTAATCGCATAACTCAAAAAGTATTCAACCGAATTGCATGAAATTTGGTGGGATGATTGGTTATTATACGGGACACATTTGATTAGATTTTGGGAAACAGATTTGCTCAAATTCTGACTATTTTTAACTCGATCGTATTTCACTCAAAGTTATGAGCGACTGAAGAAGAAGATGTCCATCCAGGACGTCATCACTATAACGCGATCTCCCGCGATCATTTCAACCTCAAAAACAAATTATAATTGCAGATTTGACAATAGATGAGGCATATTAACAAACGAATGAAACAGATTTGCTCAAATTCTGACTATTTTTAACTCGATCGTATTTCACTCAAAGTTATGCGCGACTGAAGAAGAAGATGTCCATCCAGGACGTCATCACTATAACGCAATCTCCCGCGATCATTTCAACCTCAAAAAAAATTATAATTGCAGATTTGTCAAGAGATGAGGCATATTAACAAACGAATGAAACAGATTTGCTCAAATTCTGACTATTTTTAACTCGATCGTATTTCACTCAAAGTTATGAGCGACTGAAGAAGAGGATGTCCATCCAAGACGTCATCACTATAACGCGATCTCCCGCAATCATTTCAACCTCAAATGAAATTCAAATTGCAGATTTGTCAATCGGGGAGGCATATTAACAGACGAATGAAACAGATTTGCTCAAATTCTGATTTTTAAAAATCGATCGCATTTCACATAAAGTTTGAGGTACTAAAGAAGAAGAAGATTCGTTTAGCTTCTCAGATAAAATAAATAATTCTGTCTGCAATTTCAGGTTAATTACCTTCGCAAAAGCGGAAGGTTATGTTTTGATTTGTATGTCTGTGTGTGTGTGTGTGTGTGTGTGTATGTTATTCGCATAACTCAAAAAGTATTCAACCGAATTGCATGAAATTTGGTGGGATGATTGGTTATTATACGGGACACATTTGATTAGATTTTGGGAGCAATCGGGTCAAAGGTCAAGGTCAAGGTCACGAAAAGGTCAAAATCGTATTTTTACCATAGCGCGGTCAATTTTTATCCAATTGGCATGCAACTAATGCCAAAATGTTCAGAATTCAATGCCCGATCTTGTGATATACGACATGACCCAGTGAAGACATTACTCTTGTTAGCGGTTGGGGGTCAAAGGTCAGGGGGGTCACGACCTTGCAAAATGTGCGTTTTTTGTCATAACTCGGTCAATTCTTATCCGATTTGCATGAAATCAGCACCAAACTGTTCACTGTTCTGTTCCCTACACTCCCATGCCAAGTACAGAACAGTAGCTGCGGCGAAGGTATGCGCTCTACCGAGTGCCCGTTCTAGTTAACAATATTACTGTGCAATTTACATTATTTTCCCGTTTTTGCGAACCTAAACTTGTCTTTTCACCTCGAGCAGTTTACTGCTTACCTTTGTACCATTTCAGGTTATTCACTGGACATTAAACTGCGTAAATTTCAATAAAAACTGGAAAAATTGAGGTGTTCTAAAACTTTTGACCAGTGGTGTATATATATGTAGGTATATATATATATATATATATATATATATATATATATATACTGAAACGCAAAAGAAACTTACCACCTTTGAAACCTTTAAATATCAACAATAACACTGCGTGTAGTAAATGTGTGAACTTATTTGTGGACAATAGTGTCCTCACTGTCAGACAAAACGGTCATGGATGGTCACTTGAACCTTCAATGGTCACTTCATAGCACAGCTGTTGAACAGCCGTTTTGACTGTCAGTGATTAGCCAAGGGGTACGGGATGATTTTAATGAGCTGCACGTGATGTCTTGATATTGGCTTTAAAAAGGCCAGTGCAAAATGGGCATTTTGACCAAAAAATTTGACCATTTTGACCAACTTCAAAAAGACCGAAAACGCAAAAGAAACATCACTTGTTTGAAATGTAATAAAATTGTAACAGTTCAAAATAAAACAAACCAACAATTGATAATTGAAACATTGGCATTTTATTGATGACATGTCAAGTTTTTGACCAAGATACACCATCTCATCAGTTTGTTCTACAGTACAGAACAGCACAGGGTGCAATGTCAGTCCCCTTTCAATAGCGTGTGTGGCCACCATTGTTTTGGATACAGGCAGTGCATCGTCGGCGTATACTGCCTACCAGTCTTTGGATGGATTGCTGCTGGATTCTGTCCCACTCAGTCCTCAATGTCTGAAGCAGCTCTGCCCATGTCCTGGCCCTGCCAACTACGCGTCTCCCAAGCTCATCCCACAGGTGCTCTATGGGATTCAGGTCAGGGGAGAACGCAGGCCACTGCATGGTGTTGATGTTCTCGCCTTGGAGAAATGCAGTGGTAAAGCGAGCAGCATGGGGACGAGCGTTGTCATGCTGAAGGGTTCTCAGTTCTGGGTGGTCTAGCAGGAATGGCAGCAGATGAGGTCGCAGGATGTTATCCACATACCGCTGGGTGTTGAGATTCCCATCCACAACCACCAGTGGCGTCCTGTACCGGCCTGATATGGCGGCCCACACCATCACACTTGGGCCACCCCACCTGTTGGCTTGAAGCACGCAACAATCGGCATATCGCTCGCCAGTTCTTCTCCAGACACGCTCACGCCCATCAGGACTGTCCACACAGAACCTTGACTCATCGCTGAAAGCGACCTCGTTCCACTGCGCCAAGGTCCACGGCTGATGCTGCTGGCATCATCTCTGTCGGTTGCGGCGATGGGCAGCCATCATCACGGGGCCTCTGTATGGTCTTCAGGCAGTCAGACCATAGTCATGCAGTCGTCTTCGTGCAGTATCATTGGAGATCCATGGTTTGCATGCCCCGGAGTTTCTGCCGCAGTGCGGGATGCTGGACGGAATCGATCCCGCAGGTGACTTCGGACCATCTGCCTGTCCTGCCTTGCAGTGGTGACTCTTGGCCTCCCTGATCGAGGTCTGTCATCTGCAGAGTTGTGGAGGGTGTCTCTGTCCACCAGGGCCGATATCGTCTGGTGTGAACAGCCAAGGCGACGTGCCACCTCACGGTAGCTCAGTCCGCCTTGCAGCATGCCCAGGGCACGCTGCCGTTTATCCCTTGACAATCGTGGCATGTTGATTGAAATGCCCATTTTGCACTGGCCTTTTTAAAGCCAATATCAAGACATCACGTGCAGCTCATTAAAATCATCCCGTACCCCTTGGCTAATCACTGACAGTCAAAACGGCTGTTCAACAGCTGTGCTATGAAGTGACCATTGAAGGTTCAAGTGACCATCCGTGACCGTTTTGTCTGACAGTGAGGACACTATTGTCCACAAATAAGTTCACACATTTACTACACGCAGTGTTATTGTTGATATTTAAAGGTTTCAAAGGTGGTAAGTTTCTTTTGCGTTTCAGTATATATATATATATATATATATATATATATATATATATATATATATATATATATATATATATATATATACAGTATATCTATAATTCCAGTAATCTCTGTGTGTATGTTTGTATGTCTGTGACCGCTGTTTCTCGACAACCACGGGTCCGATATACTTTAAACTTGCCAGGTATATTGCTGGGGACCCGAGGATGTGCCTTTTCAAGGTTTCATATTAATCGGACAAGTAGTTACCGAGCTATGTCCAAAAAACGATTCAACCAATCAGAGAGCAGCGAGCTATCACGTGTGCCGAACGTGCCGAACAGACTCTGCCTCGGACGGCACATTTGAGAGCGTATTCATTTATTTCACGTTGGCAAACTATGTTGGCGTTAAACTATGTTTTAAAACTAATTAAAACTAATTTGCGATTCTTTCGCTTTCCTGCGCGTTTGTGCACGCTATGGCGATTTCTTTACCAAACTCCGCAAGCCGTTCGCTTTGGACCAAACCATTTCATGTAAATAGAGGGGGGGGATTGTCACCGTACTCGCAAGCCGTTCGCTTTGGACCAAACCATTTCATGTAAATAGAGGGGAGTGATATAATTTTAGATATATATATAGTACGGGCATGCCCTAGTATATATAATATACATATATACAGTCACGTGAAAAAGTAAGTACACCCCATGTAAAGTTTTGTCTTTTTCAACATATTTCAACATATTGATAGATAAAGGTGATATAATATAAATAATATCATGAAACATTTACATTTTGTAGTCCATTGTATAATTTAAATAAACATAAATGCAAATTTCGCAGGTGGAAAAAGTAAGTACACCCTTGGCTCTAATCGGTGGTTTTGCCCCCTTTGGTAGAAACAACCTCAAGTAGGCATTTCTTCTAACTGTCTACCAGTCTCTGACATCGAGTGAGAGAAATTTTTGACCACTCCTCCATGCAGAATTCTTTCAGCTGTGCGATGTTTGAGGGGTTTCTTGCATGCACAGCTCGTTTCAAATCCCCCCACAACATCTCAATGGGATTTAGATCCGGGCTTTGACTTGGCCATCCCAGAACCCTCCATTTCTTTCTTTTCAGCCATTCCTTGGTGGATTTACTGGTATGTTTAGGGTCATTGTCATGTTGCAAGGTCCACCTTCGGTTGAGCTTCTACTTTCCAACAGATGGTGTCACATTATCCTAAAGCACCCTCTGGTACAATGAAGAATTCATAGTGGATTATATGATGATGAGCTGCCCAGGCCCTGATGCAGCAAAGCTTCCCGAAACCATAATATTTCCACCACCATGCTTTGCAGTTCGTATCAGGTTCTTGTGGTCAAATGCTGTCTTTGGTTTTCACCAAACATGTCTTCTGGTACTGTGGCCAAAAAGCTCTACCTTTGACTCATCTGTCCAGAGCACATTGTTCCAGAAGTGCTGGTCTTTGCCGAGGTTGTAGCGGTTACCGCTGGATGCACACAATCGCCTTGCACCGGCAAGAACACGGCCAGACGCGCCTCTCCCGGGCATGCCCGGACTCACTGTTCCCGGGCACGCCCGAACCTCCCGGGCACGCCCGGTCTCGTCTTTCCCGGGCATGCCCGCTCTCGCCTTTCCAGGGCTCGCCCAGAGCGGCCGGGCATGCCCGCTATCGCCTTTTCAGGGCTCGCCCAGAGCGTCCGGGCATGCCCGCTATCGCCTTTCCAGGGCTCGCCCAGAGCGTCCGGGCATGCCCGCTATCGCCTTTCCAGGGCTCGCCCAGAGCGCCCGGGCACGCCCAGCCTCGACTTGCCAGGCCGCAGCCAAACACGCCCGGGCAGGTCCAGACTCGCCTTTCCAAGGCTCGCCCTTGACACCCGGCATGCCCGGTATAGCTTTTGCCGGGCAAACTTCCCGACATAAATGTGTATATATATTGCTGCCCGATAAACGGGCTTGTCAGAATACCTGAGCTGTTTTGTTTCAATAAAGCAACTCGGACGAATTCCGTCTTTGGTCGCGTCAATTCTTTCGACTCGCGTTGGAGCGCAGTTCCTTCATTGGTGACCTACCGACATGGATACGGCAGTGACGCTTAAACTGCCTACCTTCTGGGAGGCTCACGCGGCTGTTTGGTTCGCTCAGGCGGACTCTCAGTTCACCCTGCGAGGCATCACCGCGGACGACACCCGCTTCCACCATGTTGTGGCGGCGCTCGGTTCCGCCACCGCGGCCCGCGCCTTGAGCCTCCTCGAGCACCCGCCGGCTGCTGACAAATACGATGCGCTGAAGACACTCCTCCTCGACGCTTTCGCCCTCTCACCGGCAGCAAGCGCACGGCGCCTGCTCGCTCTGCCCGAGCTCGGCGACAAGCGCCCGTCAGAGCGCATGGACTATATGCTCTCGTTGCTCGGTGAGCACTCTCCGGATTTTCTGTTCCGCGAGCTGTTCCTTCGCCAGCTGCCTCACCCGGTACGCCTCGCCCTGGCTGGCACGTTGATCACGGATTCCCGCGCCCTCGCCAGGGAAGCCGATAAGATCTCCTCGGCGGGCCAGCACATCGGCGCGGTTACCTGGAGCCCGCCGCCGTCCGAGGCGACGCCCACGACGCCCGAGCACCCTGCGCGGTTGGAGGCCGAACTGCCGGTGCAACTGGCGGCCGCCACGCCGCACCGCCCGCTTCCGACATGACGGCCGGGGCCTCCACCTGACCGGGCGTGGTGTTATTACCACGCCAGGTTCGGACACTAGGCTCGGACGTGCCGGCCCCCGTGCACTTTCGGCAGGTCGGGAAACGGCCGGGCCGGCGTTCATTCCCAGCCATGAGCGCCGGCCACTCGGGCAACTTGCTGTTTATTCGGGACAAAGCGTCTGGGCGGCGTTTCCTGTGTGACACCGGCGCCCAACTGAGCGTCATACCCGCCTCCGAGCAGGACAGGCGGGATGCCGTTTGCGTCCCCTCTTTGGTCGCTGCTAATGGATCGGCCATACGCACTTTCGGCCCACGCGTCGTCACCCTCTGCTTCGGCAGCCAGCGTTTTCAATGGACTTTTGTGACCGCCTGCGTCCCCATGGCTTTGCTGGGCGCCGACTTCCTCTGCGCGCACGGGCTGCTGGTCGACGTCAAACGTCGTCGCCTTGTCAACGCCGAGACCTTCAGCTCCCTGGCGTGCACGATGAGCAGCTCCGCGCCAAACGAACTGGCGTGCGCCCTCCCGGCAACGAACGAGTTCGCTCGCCTGCTCGCGGAATTCCCGGCCCTCACGCGGCCGACGTTTTCGGCCGTCGCGGTGCGGCACGGGATCGAGCACCACATACCCACTACGGGCCCGCCGGTCTACGCCAGGGCCCGCCGCCTCGACCCGGCCAAGCTCGCCGTGGCGAAGGCCGAGTTCGACGCGTTGGAGCACCTCGGCATCGTGCGGCGCTCCGATAGCGCGTGGGCCTCGCCACTGCACATCGTGCCAAAGCCAGGGGGTGGATGGCGCCCGTGTGGCGACTACCGCCATCTCAACGACGCTACCACCCCCGACAGGTACCCGATCCCGCATATTCAGGACTTTTCCGCCCGTTTGGCGGGACGGGTCATCTTTTCGAAAATTGACCTGATACGGGGCTACCACCAGGTACCTGTCCGGGCGGCCGACGTCCCGAAGACGGCCGTCATCACGCCGTTCGGCCTGTTCGAATTTTTGCGGATGCCGTTTGGCCTCAAGAACGCGGCCCAGGCGTTCCAGCGCTTGATGGACGGCGTGCTGCGCGACCTGCCGTTTCTTTTCGTCTATCTGGACGATATCCTCATCGCCAGCACGTCCCGTGCCGAGCACCTCCTCCACCTACGAACACTGTTCGGTCGCCTCAGCGAGCACGGCTTAATTGTCAACCCGGTCAAATGCCACTTCGGCGCGACGACCGTTGACTTTTTGGGCCACCGCATCACCAAGACCGGGGCCGTGCCGCTGCCGACCAAGGTCGAGGCCATCACCACGTTTCCGCCTCCCCGTTCCATCAAGGCCCTCCAAGAGTTCCTCGGCATGGTGAATTTTTATCACAGATTCGTGCCCCGCGGTGCTCAGCTCATGCGGCCCCTTTACGAGGCCCTCCGGGGCAAGCCGGCCAAGCACGACATTGTTTGGTCCGCGGCCATGGACGCGGCCTTCGCCAGCGCCAAATGGGCCCTCGCCGACGCAATGCTGCTGGCTCACCCGGTACTCAACGCGCCCATCGCCCTCACTACGGACGCCTCCAACTACGCGGTGGGCGCCGTCCATGAGCAATGGGTGGACGGGGTTTGGCAGCCACTCGCTTTTTTCAGCCGGCAACTCCGGCCGAACGAGTTAAACTACAGCACGTTCGACCGCGAGCTGCTCGGGCTATTCCTGGCCGTTCGCCATTTCCGACACCTCCTGGAGGGCCGCCCGTTCACGGCTTTCCTCGACCACAAGCCGTTGGTCTACGCAATGGCTAAGGTCATGGAGCCATGGTCGGCCCGCCAGCAGCGCCACCTCTCCGCCGTGTCGGAGTTCACCACGGACATCCGGCACGTCGCCGGCAAAGACAACGCCATGGCCGACTGTTTTTCTCGGGCCAGCGCGAACGCGGTCCACCTCGGCGTGGACTTCGCGCTCATGGCGGCCGACCAGACCACCGACGCCTCGGTGCAGGCACTCCGTGCGGCGGACACGGGCCTCCGCCTGGCCGACATTCCCTTCGCGGGCACCGTCCTGCTCTGCGACGTCTCCCAGGGCCAGCCTCGCCCCATCGTGCCCGTTTCCTGGCAGCGCCGCATCTTCGCTTCCATCCACGGCCTTTCTCACCCGGGTCGGAAAGCTTCTCAGAAGCTGGTGTCGGCGCGTTTCGTCTGGCACGGCCTTCGACGAAACATCCGCGACTGGGCCAACGCCTGCACGGCCTGCCAGCGGGTCAAGGTCCACCGCCACACCCAGGCCCCGCTGGCACCTTTCGCCGTGCCTGAACGGCGTTTCGACCACGTCCACGTGGACCTGGTGGGTCCCCTGCCCCCCTCGCGGGGGTTCACCCACCTGCTCACCATGGTGGACAGGACCACCAGGTGGCCGGAGGCTGTGCCCCTCGCCTCCACCACCACCGCCGACATGGCGCAGGCGTTCATCGCCACCTGGGTCGCGCGCTTCGGCGCACCAGCGGACATCTCGTACGACCGCGGCCCACAGTTCACGTCTGAGCTTTGGGGTGTGGTCGCCCGTTCGTTGGGGGTCACGCTGCACCGCACCACGGCCTACCACCCCCAAGCCAACAGGTTGTGCGAGCGGTTTCACCGCTCCATGAAGGCCGCACTCATGGCCGGCCTTCAGGATGACGGTTGGGCCGACTGGCTGCCGTGGGTCCTTTTGGGCCTTTGCACGGCCCCCAAGGAAGACCTCCAGGCGTCCGCCGCCGAGCTCGTCTATGGCCAGCCGCTCCGCGTCCCAGGCGAATTTGTGCCCGACGCTACCAGTCCCTGGTCCGCCGCTCGCCAGCGCTCGGACCTCCAGGAGGCCGCCCGACGATTTGCCCCCGTGCCGACGTCCCGCCACGGTGGCTCCCAGTCCTACGTCCCCCCGGCGCTACGCACAGCGGAGTACGACCTTGTGCATCATGACGCGCACCGGGGGCCACTCCGGCCGCCGTACAACGGGCCCTTCCGGGTCCTGCGATGGGGCGACAAGTCTTTCATCGTCGACTTCGGCGGCTGGCCGGACCGGATTTCTGTGGACCGCCCCAAACCGGCGCACATGGACGTCGACCGACCACCACGGTTGGCCCTTCCTCTGTGGCGAGGCCGCCCCCCGTCCACAGTTCCCCCCGCTCGACCACCCTCCACCACGTCGGACCCCTCCCCACGACCCTCCAGGGGTCGCTTCGGCCGGGTCATCCGGACCCCCCTTAAATTGACCCTGCCGGTGCAGGTCGATTCTGGAGGGGCGTGTGTAGCGGTTACCGCTGGATGCACACAATCGCCTTGCACCGGCCAGAACACGGCCAGACGCGCCTCTCCCGGGCATGCCCGGACTCACTGTTCCCGAGCACGCCCGAACCTCCCGGGCACGCCCGGTCTCGTCTTTCCCGGGCATGCCCGCTCTCGCCTTTCCAGGGCTTGCCCAGAGCGTCCGGGCATGCCCGCTATCACCTTTTCAGGGCTCGCCCAGAGCGTCCGGGCATGCCCGCTATCGCCTTTCCAGGGCTCGCCCAGAGCGTCCGGGCATGCCCACTATCACCTTTCCAGGGCTCGCCCAGAGCGCCCGGGCACGCCCAGCCTTGACTTGCCAGGCCGCAGCCAAACACGCCCGGGCAGGTCCAGACTCGCCTATCCAAGGCTCGCCCTTGACACCCGGGCATGCCCGGTATAGCTTTTGCCGGGCAAACTTCCCGACATAAATGTGTATATATATTGCTGCCCGATAAACGGGCTTGTCAGAATACCTGAGCTGTTTTGTTTCAATAAAGCAACTCGGACGAATTCCGTCTTTGGTCGCGTCAATTCTTTCGACTCGCGTTGGAGCGCAGTTCCTTCAAGGTGTTCATTGGCAAACTTTACTCTTGCCCTGATGTTCTTTCTGGACAGAAAAGGTTTCCTACTGGCACACCTCCCATGTAGATCAAATTTGTGCATCCTCTTTCTAATGGTAGACTCGTGCACTTTGACATCAACAAGAATCATTGGAATCTCCCGCGATGAAGCTAACTTCAAGGGCCTCTCACTCACTCACCGCAGGCAGGTTGGTGGTCTTTCCATCTTCTACCGACTCCTCTCTGGCCTTGCCCCCCCCCCCCCAGCTCTCTCTGGGCTCTGTCCCGCAAATATTCCTACAGGTCGCACAAGATCTGCCTGCAATCCTCTTATGGTCAAACTGCCAAAATCAAGACTCTCTGCTCACCTTCACTCCTTCATTCCTCTTTTCTCCCGCCTCTGGAACAAACTCCCTCACTCTCTTCAATCCCACTCCACCCTCCAGGTCTTTAAAACTGCTGTTCACCGCCATCTCTTATCTTCCCCCATCCAAAACCTTGATCTTTTCTACCCCCGCTAATTTCACCCCAATTCCACTTTTTTGAAATACCAACTTCTGTCCTGGAAGTCCTTGGTGTCCTTGTGTTTTATACTTCTCCCTCCACCCCCCCCCCCTTCCCACGCCTCCTCCCCCCAAGCCCTCTCCCTTCCACACATCTCCCTGCTCTCAAATGTTGTGTTTGTGTGCTTCCCCTTCTCTCCCCATCTTGTTTTCCGCTCCCTCTTTTTGTTTGTTTTGTTTGTCTGGTTGATTTGGTTGTGAAGTAAATGTCAGCTCTTTCACAAGCCTCGATTCAGTATACAAAAAAGAAAAATAAAAAAAAAGAACAGTGGCAAGAGATACCTGTAGGTCCCGTGATGACATTCTGGGGGTTCTTAGAGACTTCTTTCAGCACCTTGCGGTCTGCTCTCGGGCTGAACTTGCTGGCGCGGCCTAGCCTGAACAAGTTGGCAGTTGTGTGGAATCTTCTCCACTTGTAGATGATCTTCCGGAAAGTCGAATGATTGATTTCAAATTGTTTGGAGATCTTTTTAAATCCCTTCCCAGACTCGTAGGCATCTATAACCTTCTTTCTGAAGGTCTCAGAGAGCTCTTTTGAACTAGGCATGGTGACGCCGCACACTTCAACAACAAAGAGCAAACCAAACTAAATGTCTGAGGTTTAAATTAGACAGGTTCCTCCAAGATCCTCTCTAACGATGTTCTAATCATTTGCACCTGAGCTGGTGCACCTGATTCTAATTTTAGGTATTTGAAGTGGTGATAAATGTAGGGGTGTACTTACTTTTTCCACGTGCGAAATTTGCATTTATGTTTATTTAAATTATACAATGGACTACAAATGTAAATGTTTCATGATATTTGTTATATTATATCACCTTTATCTATCAATATTGCTGAAATGAAGATCAAATAGCTGTATGTTGAAATATGTTGAAAAAGTCAAAACTTTACATGGGGTGTACTTACTTTTTCACGTGACTGTATATTGTCGCGCGAATGCCCTCGGTTAAGTCCGTGGGATCACGGATAGCCTGAACGAGCTTTAACTCCGAGGTGACGATCAATTGCGGATTTGACTATGCAAGCATGGGAGGAAGAAGGAAGAGGAAGAAGCGGCGAGCTATTACCTCACGGCCCACGTGCGCCATCGTCTTCAACCTGCAAAATGATAACTCAAACGAACGTGGAGGTAAAATGTACAAAAATAAACAGGTTTATTAGACAGAACTCAATACAAAGGAAATGCGACGGAAGAAACAAATTCTAAATTAGGACATCCCCACACAGATTTCAAATACGAGACAAAGGGAGAATGAATAAAATTAATGTCTCGTCGTGTATTTGTGAATGCGAGCTTATCTCTGTCAGGCAGTGTCAGGGGTCGTCTGGCTCGAGCGCGTCATCCGACACAGCTCCGGTCGGCGCAAACTGCCTGGCCCTCGGCGCGCCTGCTCGTCAGCGCTCCAAAGCAAGCCCCGCTCGTTGTTAGTCATTCGCACACCAACACAAGGAAGAGAATCGACAATGTTCCTTCTCTCCACCGTCTTTCGAACTGCTCGTTCCTCCACCAAGTCTGAAGCAAGAGAAGGCCGAGCGTGAAGGGATAGTCAGGTTCAAGAGGCCAAGGGAAGAGAAGAGAGGGAAGGGAAAGAGAGACAAAATGCCGGCGAGCGAGTCGTTTTGTCACTCGCGGTTTGACATCAGCCCACCTCTCTCCCAAACAGGCCTCGTTTATTGGTGGTCTTTCGCGCCTTCTTACATCACCGGTGCTTGTCCTTCAATCAGCGACCTGCTTCAAAGTAGTCGTTTTGCGCCTTCTGCACTGATTGGCCGAATGTTCGCGCCTTCCGCACTGATTGGCCGAGGTGTCAACGGTCGGTGGCCAATCAGTGTGCCACTCCTTTACCTTTCTTACCCCCCAATCACGGGGAAGCTTTTTGCCCCTTTCCCGACCAACTACACGTTCTCCTGGGCGTGGCTCCGAGCCTGCCTGGCACGATGTTTGTCGCCCATGGTGGCATACTGCGTGGCTGCTCCCTGTTGGCTCTTCCAAAGTCATTGTTGCGGCGGGGGAATTATTTAATGTGTGGTGCGCTAATGGGCCTATCCAGTGCCGTGTATATTGAGAGTCTGGCCAACTGAAATACTGGCGCCATGTTGCATACCTAACTTCGCGCGCTGGCACTGCGAGATGTATGTCAGCTGTGGCAATCCTGTAGTTCTGTGACGATGGAATCGATATTACTGTTTGGTCGCAGATTTAATGAGGAACAACTAATTCAAGTTAAAGTGACGTGTTGTTTGTTATTGGAATAATAAAATCTGCAAGCAGCGTCATTTATCCACACGAATTGTTTGCCTGTGGCGGCACACGATTTATTGTCAGCTGCATACAGCATACTGATAAATCTTATTTCTCTTGGCATGAAATTGTAATTTGATAAAATGGAGCTTGTATACTAGTTTTTATCTATTATCTGGAAACGTAACATACAATATTCCCATAATGCTACGGAAGTACAGTCTATTATTTTATTCATTAGCTTGGGTTCACAAATGTTGTTATACTTTCGTTTTCAAAGTTGTTATACTTTCGTTTTACGTTTTCAAAGAACACTTTACTCAGGAAACTGACACAAGCAGTGACAAATATTGCGTCATAAACAGGTATTTCCTGATATATAAGCAGATATAAACAGTGCATGTTACAGGATATATGTATATTATTGTATAATAAGGGATTATGTATAACACCTGATTTTCAGTTATTATACATAATCCCTTATATATATATATATACCCTATACACTGCATATGTACACGAAAAATGTTACAGGGAATATGTATAATATATATATATGGTTGACTAAATAAATGTTAAGCTCACCAGAGACCTAATACACACGTGTCATGTCACTTTTGATTTGAAACCAATATATACACAAAGAATTAAGTTAAGCACCCCCCCCGTTTTTTTACAACCTCGCACATTACAAGTTTGTTGTCGTCAAAACAGTGTAATATACCCATGTTATTGCTATATTTTCTGGAGAAGTGATATTATGGTCACATAAAAACATAACAATCATGCCGTTTTCAATATTTTATTCTGAATAATTTAAGGTGAAATTTTTTGGGAATTCTAGGCATATTTTCACCTCAATTTAAGTATGGAGCTATAGGTCCATCACGGACAGTGTGGATGACGTTTATGTTTTCTAACGTACAGTCATTGTTCTGAGAAGACCTCTAGCGATCTTTGCGTCAATAACGTGTGTAGGACCCACGTGATCGGATCACTGACTCAACCCTACGTCTCATAGACCCTGTAAGCCGTCGTATGCGTTGCTGTGGCAGGTTGTTCCATTCCCGATGTAATGCACGTTCGGGACATGTTGGGACGACAAATTGCGAAGATGGTCCCTCCAATAGCCAATCTGGATGAATTGGAACGTGCATTACATCGGGAATGGAACAACCTGCCACAGCAACGCATACGACGGCTTACAGGGTCTATGAGACGTAGGGTTGAGTCAGTGATCCGATCACGTGGGTCCTACACACGTTATTGACGCAAAGATCGCTAGAGGTCTTCTCAGAACAATGACTGTACGTTAGAAAACATAAACGTCATCCACACTGTCCGTGATGGACCTATAGCTCCATACTTAAATTGAGGTGAAAATATGCCTAATATTCCCAAAAAATTTCACCTTAAATTATTCAGAATAAAATATTGAAAACGGCATGATTGTTATGTTTTTATGTGACCATAATATCACTTCTCCAGAAAATATAGCAATAACATGGGTATATTACACTGTTTTGACGACAACAAACTTGTAATGTGCGAGGTTGTAAAAAAACGGGGGGGGTGCTTAACTTAATTCTTTGTGTATATATTAAGCGATTTCACTTACCGAACATAAATATGAGTAAGGTGATGGATTCCATCCAACTCGGCGTATTTTAACGGCCCAAATAGCACTTCGTTCCTTGTGTTGAGGACATCTGTGCATTATACGACCTTGTCCTGGTCTAACAGAACATCCCCAAGCGGCACAACACACCATATTGGTTGATTTTATTGAATTATTACTCAAATGAAATATGCAACGATACGAAGCAATGGCACGGAATGGGTGCAGCGGGAAAGCTGCTCGGCTGAGGTGGTATGCAAAATGGCGCCTGTAAACCACGTGACACGGGCTCGACCAATCACAGCGGTAGTTGAGCATATCAAAGGCTGGCCAGACTCTGTTAATATATGGCACTGGCCCTATCTATTGTCTATGGGATGTATTGCCATAAGGGACACTGGGATGCTCACAGAGGGAACTTTTAGTCTGGTCGTTTGATTGATGTACCGGGAAAAAATTGTTACCAAAGCATATATGGTATCAATCAAAGCGTATTTTTGTGCTCTTTAACATGGTGAAAACTCCTCTTCAATCCTCCTTGGGGAAAAAAAGTTATAGTCGTTTTAGTGAAGGACCCTTTTTCAGTCAAATTTCAATGGCTTCCCATGTCAGAAACCACAGACACGATATAAGCATACATGATTTGTGCCTAGATGCATTATCAAAGTTCTTTAATCCAACGCCTTTCAAATATTTTAACAGTAGGTCATGTCATAACAGTAGGTCTCCCAGCGAAGAAAGCCTTGTCTTCAATGAAAACAGCTGTGTTATATGTCGAAATGGCTTCCAGGCACCGGGTGATCCGGTACAGGTCACTAGGGGTCTGCCAAATCTGATCATCTTCAGTGAGGTACGTGGCCAACTTGATCTTCGCGATTATCTTCACCAGCGAAGTAGCACTACACCTTGTGGAAAAGTTCTTGTTCATGGGGAATGCCGACGCACCTTCGTTGACAAGAAGAGGTCGAAGCACCCAAGTGAGGAAAAGGAAACATTGAGTCCAAAGAAACAGAACTTGCGATCCGGCAGAGAACCATTCCAGTGGAGGGAGAACTGTTTCTTTTGCAACAGTGAAGTGAAAGTTGATAAACGACCCCCAGACCGCGATGAATCTAGAGTTGTGCGCACGATTCCTTTTCGCGAAGAAATGCTTGCAAAATGTCAGAAAAGGCAAGACACTTGGGCTAAGGATGTGCGCATGCGCCTTCAGGACTGCATTGGCCTTGTTGCAGCTGAGGCAGTGTATCACAAATCTTGCTACTCTCGATTTTACTCTGACAAAGATCTAGCCTCTCCCAAAGGAGCTTCGAAAGCGGCTGGCCGCCCTGAAAGCCAATACATGTTTGAGCAATTCAACAAGTTGTGTGAATGGCTTGAGAGAGAAGCTGAACTGCATACTCTTCCAGAACTGTATTCAAAAATGATCGAGATTGCTGGTAGCAGTGATACTGATATGATGTGTATTGATGATGATGATGATATGATGGTAGCAGATATGATGTGTATTCTGTAAAGAGAATAAAACAGAAATTGCAGGATCGATACATGGACTTCATTTTCTGTGCTGAAGTTGATGGAAGAAAAAACGTTGTGTGCTTCCGGAATATGGCCAACTTCATCATTAACGAGAAGTGGTACGAAGAAAAAAGACTGAACATTGAGGACGAAGCAGACAGGATCGTTCTCGCTGCGGCAAAGATAATCAAGGCCCAAATCCGGGCAATGTCGTATTCCAAGGATAAGTATCCAACCACTGACGATATTCGAAACGGCCTAGAGTGGCTGCCACATAGCCTGCAGATTTTTATGGAAAACATTTTTTCTTCCGACACCAAGCAAGCTTCAATAGGACAGTGTATCGTCCATGCGGCAAGACCTCGCTCTATCATCCCCCCTTTGGTATTTGCCTTGGGTGTTGAGCTTGACCATGCATACGGTTCCAAATGGCTCATCAATGAACTAGCCAGGTTAGGGTATTCAATATCCTATGATGAGGTGACGAGGTTCAAGCAGTCAGTGGTTCATACTGAGAACTTCGATGATCTAATTCCTGCTTATCCTGGAAGTTTTACCCAGTGGGTTGGTGATAATATTGACCACAACGTTGCAACTCTGGACGGTCGTGGAACATTTCATGGAATGGGTGTGATTGCAGTGTCGACGTTTGGCAGACCTGTTCCTCAAGTGACACCTCAGGCTATCGAGCGACGCAAGATAATGCAAGTTAAGACAGTTGTGGCAAACAAGGTAATTCCCATCCAATCGTATGACGAGCCAGACACTCCTGGCCTCCCTTCAACGGTCTACATGCCTCTCATTGAGATGCAATTCCCTTACGTTCTGCCACCTTCTGTAAACTCAGAATTGCTTTGGCACTCCGGTTGGTACTTTAGCAACTCCACAAGCCCACGGCCTAACTGGTCAGGATTCATGCAGGACGTCTCAACTGGTAGACATCCACCACAATCTCGTGTGCAGATGTTGCCAATAATCGACTTAAACCCTGCTGATGAAACCTGTATCTATTCTACATTGCTGTACATGCAGAGCCAAGCTGAGAAGTTGAACATTCCTACACCGTGCATCACGTTTGACCAGCCATTTTGGAGAAAAGCTGTCGAAATCATCGATGCCAAGTCACTGAACATAGTCTGCAGGTTAGGAGGCTTTCATACCATGATGAGCTTTCTCGGCAGCATCGGCAACTTGATGGAAGGTTCAGGCTTATTGGACTTGCTTGAAACAAGTGGCTTGAGTCCCCCTTATCCATCTCTGTTTATGGTGTGAATGCTGTGACACACATGATGTCGGGGAAGGCTGTTTCAAGAGCTCTAAGAGGACACTTTTAGTTGAAGCAGCACTTATGGCCAGACTCAGAAGCGGTGCTTCCGAGGAACTCATGCCAGGACAACGACGGACACTTTTTTGCAATGTTGCTTGGTAATGGCCTGACTATACGCCGGACACGTAATATTTTTTTCCCATGATGGTGCAGGGCAATTATACTATACTATACTATACTATATTTTAATGACAATTGTCCTGTACCATCATGGGGAAAAAATTCGCACCCCGGACACAAGGCTGTTACCATGCTGGATAAATCGTGCTGTAAAAAGTTTTCCCCAAAGAGGATCAAAGAGGAGTTTTCACCATCTTGTAGAGCATAAAATTGCGCTTCTTTTGATGCCATATATGCTTTGGTAACAATTTTTCCCGGTACATCAATCAAACGACCAGACTATTCTGACATGGGAAACCATTGAAATTTGACTGAAAAAGGGTCCTTCACTAAAACGACTATAACTTTTTTTCCCCAAGGAGGATTGAAGAGGAGTTTTCACCATGAAAGCACAAAAATACGCTTTGACTGATACCATATATGCTTAGGGAACAATTTTTTCCCGGTAGCCCATGATTTTGACTTCAAACGACCATACTATTTATCCATAATCCCTGTACTAATTAGCATGCCCCGCCCCCTCGTAACAGGGATGAAGATACAAGCTTAATCTGACATTCGGGCTGCAGAACTTATTACAGGTGACGTTCCCTATCACGACAGCCGGACACCTACCGATGCAGATCTACCTGCATCTATATATTCCACGTGTTAATTTTCATAACACTGCATATATATATATATATATATATATATATATATATATATATATATATATATATATATATATATATATATATATATAAAATATACATATACAGTGGGGAGAACAAGTATTTGATACACTGCCGATTTTGCAGGTTTTCCCACTTACAAAGCACGACAAGGTCTGTAATTTTTATCATAGGTACACTTCAACTGTGGAAGACGGAATCTAAAACAAAAATCCTGAAAATCACATTGTATGATTTTTAAGTAATTAATTTGCATTTTATTGCATGAAATAAGTATTTGATACATCAGAAAAACAGAACTTAATATTTGGTACAGAAACCTTTGTTTGCAATTACAGAGATCAGACGTTTCCTGTAGTTCTTAACCAGGTTTGCACACACTGCAGCAGGGATTTTGGCCCACTCCTCCATACAGATCTTCACCAGATCCTTCAGGTTTCGGGGCTGTCGCTGCGCAACACAGACTTTCAGCTCCCTCCAAAGATTTTCTATTGGGTTCAGGTCTGGAGACTGGCTAGGCCACTCCAGGACCTTGAGATGCTTCGTACGGAGCCACTCCTTAGTTGCCCTGGCTGTGTGTTTCGGGTCGTTGTCATGCTGGAAGACCCAGCCACGCCCCATCTTCAATGCTCTTATTGAGGGAAGGAGATTGTTGGCCAAGATCTCGCGATACATGGCCCCATCCATCCTCCCCTCAATACGGTGCAGTCGTCCTGTCCCCTTTGCAGAAAAGCATCCCCAAAGAATGATGTTTCCACCTCCATGCTTCACGGTTGGGATGGTGTTCTTGGGGTTGTACTCATCCTTCTTCTTCCTCCAAACACGGCGAGTGGAGTTTAAACCAAAAAGCTCTATTTTGGTCTCATCAGACCACATGACCTTCTCCCATTCCTCCTCTGGATCATCCAGATGGTCATTGGCAAACTTCAGACGGGCCTGGACATGCGCTGGCTTGAGCAGAGGGACCTTGCGTGCGCTGCAGGATTTTAATCCATGACGGCGTAGTGTGTTACTTATGGTTTTCTTTGATACTGTGGTCCCAGCTCTCTTCAGGTCATTGACCAGGTCCTGCCGTGTAGTTCTGGGCTGATCCCTCACCTTTCTCATGATCATTGAGGCTCCACGAGGTGAGATCTTGCATGGAGCCCCAGACCGAGGGAGATTGACTGTCATCTTGAACTTCTTCCATTTTCTAATAATTGCGCCAACAGTTGTTGCCTTCTCACCAAGCTGCTTGCCTATTGTCCTGTAGCCCATCCCAGCCTTGTGCAAGTCTACAAATTTGTCCCTGATGTCCTTAGACAGCTCTCTGGTCTTGCCCATTGTGGAGAGGTTGGAGTCTGATTGAGTGTGGACAGGTCTGGAGACGGCTTTGCGGTCGGTCTTTGCGGTCTTTGTGGTCGGAGACGGTCTGGAGACGTCTTTTATGCAGATAACGAGTTCAAACAGGTGCAGTTAATACAGGTAATGAGTGGAGAATGGGAGGGCTTCTTAAAGAAAAAACTAACAGGTCTGTGAGAGCCGGAATTCTTACTGGTTGGTAGGTGATCAAATACTTATTTCATGCAATAAAATGCAAATTAATTACTTAAAAATCATACAATGTGATTTTCAGGATTTTTGTTTTAGATTCCGTCTTCCACAGTTGAAGTGTACCTATGATAAAAATTACAGACCTTTACGTGCTTTGTAAGTGGGAAAACCTGCAAAATCGGCAGTGCATCAAATACTTGTTCTCCCCACTGTATATATAGAAATAAAATATACATATATATATACATATATATATATATATATATATATATATATATATATATATATATATATATATATATATATATATATATATAAATTCTTATTCGTTGTTCTTATTCATTTATTCGTTGTTCTTATTCGTTCGTTCGTTCTTTGATCACGTGTTTCACCTCCATTTCCCCAGATAGTTTTCACTGTTAAATTTTAAAATGTTTAAACTTTCCACTGAAGTACTGTATTCTGTCGTATATTATAACACCTTTTTCTTCTTCTTCTTTAAAAGGGTGTTTTCGACTTGCTCACCAAATCTATTCATTCCAAAAAAAAAAATTCCATCTCTTACAGTTCCTCTTTCCTTCATTCCCTAAACTCACCTGCTCTCCATCCCCCCTCCAGCGTCCTCAAACGTATTTTTGACTCGAAGGTCACAAGAAACTCATTTTGCAATAAATGTTCATTTCCCATTAATCGTACACTTTCAAAAATTAAATCTCACCCCTCCCCTCCGAGTCTTCCCCATCACCCCTCCCCTCCAAAACTTCCCCATCAATCCTCCCCTCCAAATCTCCCCCCCTTTCCCCTCCCTCCAAATCCTCCCCATCACCCATCCCTTTCAAATCTCCCCCCTTGCCCCTTCCCTCCTAAACTCCCCCCACACCGTTCCCCTCCTAGACTCCCCCTTGCCCCTTCCTTTCAAATCTCCCCACCCTCATTTCTTCTCCATTTCCCCCCTCTCCCCCCTCCTCCTCAAAGTGTCCTCCCCGCTTCTTCCCCCTTCCAACTCTCACCTCCATCTCCCCCAACCTTATGCCTCGCTCTTCCCCCTTCTCAAATAACACCTCACTGTGCCTCACCCAATCACCATCAAACCTTTTCTCCGCCCATCCTTCCCTTTCTCCGAGCTATTCTGAAATCTCTGACACACCTTCAACAGCTCTCCCTACCTCTTCCCTCCTCTTCCACATGTTACCCTACCCTCCCCCCCTGTTCTGTATCCGATGCCCCCCCCCTTCCTCTTCATTAACAGTATGGACCTCAAACATCCGAGGCCTTCGCTCAAACCTGACTGATCTCTCCATACAGGTTGCTTCTGACAAACCAGACGTGATCTGCTTAACAGAAACTTTCCTCCTTCATGACGTCTCTGATTCCTTAGTATCTCTCCCGGGTTACTCCCTCCTCCGGTATGATAGACCTGAGCCTCGTCCTGGAGGTGGGGTTGCTATCTTTATAAAAAAACTATCTTCCTCACTCGCCCTGCACTGCCCTCTCTCCACCTCACCCCCAGGAATACCTCTGGCTACGGCTTCCCCTTCGCTCCCACCTTTTGTTCATATGTGTGTTGTACCGTCCACCAAACAGTGATGACTCCATCTACATCTCGCTGTCTGATAATATGGACCAAATTCTATCTACTCATCCCAACTTTCTCTTCCTCATATGTGGTGATTTCAATTGTCACCATGCCAGTTGGCTGGGTGTGGGTACCTCTCTCGCCAGCCATGACTCCTCAGCAAAGGACTTCTGCAACTCACTGGGACTGACACAATCTGTCAATTTCCCGACCCGGATCTCAGTCAACGGAGCATCTTCTCTTCTGGACTTGGATATGACTAACTTCCCTGAAAATGTCTGCTGCTCTTCCTCTGCTCCAATCGGCTCATCTGATCATGTGCTTGTTAAAGTCGACATCTCTCTGACCATTCTCAGAGAGCCTCCTCAGCGTCGACGAGTCTGGCATTTCACTCAGGCCAACTGGCACGGTCTTCAAGCAGCCATCAATCATCTGGACTGGTCTCCCATCTCGACCGCCTCTGACATCAACTCATCCTGGGAATTCTTACAAAGTAAATCGCTCTCTCTCTCATGCACAGATTTATCCCATCTCGTCTTCAGTTGTCATACCCTTCCTCCCATCCATGGTATACGGAATCTTGTGGTGAGGCTGTTGCCCAGAAACAACTTGCCTTCCTCTCCTGGAAAGCAAATCCAACGGAAGGCAATCTAATTTCCTTTCACAAAGCCCGAAACAAGTGTGTGTCCACCCTCAGGAGAGCCAGGAAATAATATCTCTCCGTTCTCAAGACCGAACTCTCTTATCTGTCTCCCTCTTCCAAATCCTGGTGGTGTCTGGTCAAATCTGTTTCTGGTGTTTGTTTCCCCTCCATACCCTCAAACCTCAAATGGCTACACAGCCGACTCCGCACGTGAAAAAGTTGAATGCCTCAACTCTGTGTTTGCCTCTAAATCTTGTGTCCCAACCCCATCCCTCTCTGTACCCACCGAACCCAGTTGTACCCAGCTGCTCCTGGACTCTGTGTCCTTTCCTCATGACAAGGTGGAAAAGTTTCTGTCAAACCTCGACTCTGATTCTGCAACTGGACCTGACGGCATCAGCCCACGGGTCCTAAAATCCTGTTCTTCCGCTCTTTCACTCCCTCTCTCTGTTCTCTTCACCCACTCCTTTGCTCAAGGTCATCTGCCATTTTTCTTGGAAATCAGCCAACATCACCGCTTTACAAAAAAAAGGTGCAAAAACAGATCCTTGCAACTACAGACCAATCAGCCTTCTCCCAATTATCAGCAAAGTCATGGAATCCATCATTGCTTCGGATATGAAATCTTTCCTTTTCTCCAATGGCTTGATCTCTGATCATCAATTTATTTTCAGACCAGGCCACTCTACTCTGGACATGCTGCTTCTGCTGTATCAACAATGGATGGAGGTCCTCAATGCCAAACAGGAAATTAGAGCTGTCTCCCTCGACAAATCACATGCCTTCGATACGGTCTCGCACCCCACTCTGCTCACCAAACCCTCCTCCTTTGGTATCCATGGAAATCTCCACGCATGGCTGGCGGACTTCCTCTCTAGTCACAGTCAACGTGTGGCCCTGAATGGGTTTCTCTCATCTCCTCCTCCTGTTCAGGCTGGAGTTCCCCAAGGCAGTGTTCTGGGCCCTGTGCTTTTTCTGGTCTTCATCAATGATCTCTCTGACTCTCTTGAAAATCCTCTCTATCTCTTTACTAATGACTCCACTCTCTGCCGCTCCATTCCTCATCCCTCAGATTGGCAGTCTGCAGCCTCCTCACTCTCTGCAGACCTGGACGTAATCACAGACTGGGCAAACAAGTGAAACATGTCTTTCAATCCTGACAAATCTCACACTCTTACGATGTCTCTCCGAAAAGACCGACTGGACAACCCTCCCATCCACTTTCTGAATAATCCTCTCCAAGAAGTTCTGTCACTCAATCTTTTGGATCTCACTATCTGCCATGATCTTTCCTGGGAAAACCACATTTGCAATCTGGCCTCCAAAGCCAGTCCCCAACTGGGCATCCTCTGTCGTGTGAAGTCCTTCCTTGGCACACCTGAGCTCCTCACCACATACAAGGCTTTCATCCGCAGTTCAATGGAGTACTGCTCTCCTCTCTGGGCTGGTGCTCCTGCCTCACACCTAGCTCGTCGTCACGCTGTTGAAACCAAAGCGTTCAGAATCATTGGAATCTCCCGCGATGAAGCTACCTCCTATGGCCTTTCACTTACTCACCGCAGGCAGGGTGGTGGTTTTTCCGTCTTCTACCGACTCCTCTCCGGCCTTGCTCCCCAAGCTCTCTCTGGGCTCTGTCCCCCAAATATTCCTACAGGTCGCACAAGATCTGCCTGCAACCCTCTTATGGTTAAACTGCCAAAATCAAGACTCTCTGCTCACCTTCACTCCTTCATTCCTCTTTTCTCCCACCTCTGGAACAAACTCCCTCACTCTATTCAATCCCACTCCTCCTTCCAGGTCTTCAAAACAGCTGTTCACCACCATCTCTTATCTTCCCCCATCCAAAACCTTGATCTTTTCTCCCGCCGCTAATTTCCCCCAAATCCACTTTTTTGAAATACCAACTTCTTTCCTGGAAGTCCTTGGTGTCCTTGTGTTTTGTACTTCTCCCACCCCCCTCCCCCTTCCCACGCCTCCTCCCCCTAAGCCCTCTCCCTCCCACACATCTCCCGATGTCCCTGCTCTCAAATGTTGTGTTTGTGTGCTTCCCCTTCTCTCCCCATCTTGTCTCCCGCTCCCTCTTTTGATATATCTTGTTTATCTGTTTGATTTGTTTGTGTGGTAAATGTCAGCTCTTTCCCGAGCCTTGATTTTGTATACAATATATATATATATATATATATATATATATATATATATATATATATATATATGTATGTATGTATGTATATATATATATATATATATATATATATATATATATATATATATATATATATATATATATATATGTATATATATATACGTATATATATATATATATATATATATATATATATATATATATATATATGTATATATATATACGTATATATATATATATATATATATATATATATATATATGTATATATATATACGTATATATATATATATATATATATATATATATATATATATATAAAATATACATATAAATAAAATATACATATATATAAATAAAATATACATATATATATATAAATAAAATATACATATATATATAAATAAAATATACATATATATATAAATAAAATATACATATATATATATATATATAAATATATATATATATATATATATATATACATACATACATATTGTTACGTTCTCCACACGTTGTAACAATATATATTGTTACGGCCCACGGATAAGGATGTTGGTTTGCCGAGCGGATGGCACCGCGGCCTAACAGTTACCCCGATTAACCCGATCCCTGAACGTTGTCCGGATCGCGCCACAGATATTCAATAGGGAAAAGACTAAGGCGTCACGGATGTGAAGAAGAAGAAGACAAAAAGGTTGGAAATATGAGAATATAATTTATTTATATTTACACCCAAAAATAACCAAGGAGAAGGAAAGATAATAAAATAATATACAGAAGATTTTAGAGACACAGTGCAACGCTAGCTTATACGAGCTTAATTAAATACCCAGGGACAAAACAAACAGAACAAACTCACGTACACAAGAAGGATGGAAAGGCAGGAGGTGGATGGCTGGAGGGAAAGGAAGGTCCACTGGTACTGCAGCACGATCGGCGCGTTTGGCAGCCGCCGTTCCTTCGCGGCCCAGCTCAAAACCGCCGTCCAGGCCCCAAGTGGCGGTTGTTGCTGCTGTGGCCGCCGCTGCTGCTGCTGTTGTCTGCTGCTGCTGGCGAGCAAGGCGACGAATAGCAGGCTTTGTGCTTCCCTGGATGATGATCTCCTTAATGTTCTCTATGTTCTTTTGCTCACATGCCAGCCTCGGACTCTGCTCGGAAAAGCACCAGCTCAGGAACAAACATCGGCCCACTTGATCAGCCGTTGCTGTGTACAAAGCTTCCTTGGGTGATCAATGTACTCTTGTCAAAGCTCATCTGCTTGGGGAGCATCCCGCGGCGGGTTATATAGGCCCCGCCCCTCAACCTTCGCGAACCTCCTTGATGTTTCTCTCCACACCCTCTCCAAGTCCAACCCCTTGTTCGTGGTTGGTTGAGTGGGGCTGACTCACTCCTCCCCTCTATGACGAGGTGGGGACCCGCCTTTCTTCCCCAATCCGAGCACATGTTCAATGGTGGTTTTGGAGGGGATGTAATTGGCAATTGAGACTTGGCAATGAAAGTTTTGGGAGTGGGAATGGGGAATGAAAGGAATCTACTCTATTTCACTTGGTGCAATGGGGTGTCATCTTAATGGAAGACAAGGCCTTACCCTAATACACATAATAAAGATATAACTATCAACCAGGGGGAAATCTATGATTGGCTGCCGTGTATGCTTTATGGAATTAACTACGGGAACGCCCTTTGACCTTTATACAACACTGGAGGCAGGAGGGTCCAGAATAAAGCATATTTCACAACAATTTACTATATAATACAACACAATAAAAAAAACACAATCCTCATATCCGCAACACTGCACCCTCCTCCTCTTAGGCACGTCCCGGGCCTATAACTTTAACTTAGTGTTACACGTAGGTGTAGTTCCCTCTACTTTTAACCTGACCCTGAGTGCGACAGTTTTAAAACATAAATAAATATGTCCCGCTGCTCCATTGCACCCTACCTAGCAGACTCACGCCCACAGCTAACCGAATTGCGGAATGGTCTTCAAACTATACACTGACGGTGGGGAGCATTATTTACAATGGCTTTACTTTATTTACAAAACGTAACCCAGGACCTGTGATTGTTCTTTTGTGGGGGAGAGACAGTCTGCTCTGCATCGACGCACCATGAAAGCACACAAAAACGCACCAAAGCACCCTCAAGCACCAATCGGTGCACAGTCATCACTGTTCAATGAATAAAAAATAAAAACAACAACCCCTAACCCTGCAGGTGGTCTCTTGCTCTTCGGCTCCCTCTGCTGGTTATTATTATTTTCCTGGTGTTGTCATCTTCCTTTGCTGGTGGCCTATTTGCACTATTAAAATGCACCCAACGTGTCCATTTTTATTTATTTTATTTATGGCCCACAGGGCCGACTAGTGTGGTTCACCTGTGGGGCATCGGTGCCCTGTGATCAAGGTCCGCCAGCAAGATTTCGGGCCTTCATGGCCGGTTCCAGCAGAGGGGCCACGCCCCAACCCATGGGGTCCATAAGTTGTGCTCGGCCACAGACATGTCTTCCATAATGTGGTGCATCGATGCAGACAGCTGGTTCTGGGAGTTCCGGGCGCACAATGGCGGACTCACGCACGCTCCCCTCGGCGCCCAGTGGCGCACAGGTCCTCATGTGGGAGACAAAAGGGGGGACAGACAGATGAGCGAGGGGTAAGGTCACAAGGGTACACATCAATAAGGCAATGCAAGGTGAAGTGCGTACGGAGAGCGAAGTGAGAAAGCTCGTCCCTACCGTACGTCACCCCCCCTGTCACCTACACTACCCTTGCCCTTACCCCATATTTACAAAATCTACACATTTACAAATCCGTCGCTACCGTCACATCTGCCCCATATTTCCCCTATACCAAATTAGTCACCACAATCCCTCTAACCAAAATTTGCCATCACCCAATTCATCATCAATCCTCATAAGGAGGAAGAGATGGAACATCAAGCACAATGTCACACCCACGTCATGATGCGTCTCACAATCCAAAACATTTGCATCATAAAAATAATAAAAACAACCTGGCATGGTGTGGAGGTACGTCATCTCAGGTGAGTGGATGTAGATGGTGCAAGGAGATTCTTCATCCTAACTATCCTCTAAATGACATTAACACACTTTACACTACCCGGGGTCTTTCCCTGCCAAGCCATTGGCCAACTTACTCTATGGGTTTTAAGAACCAAATTCCCATTGACCAAACTGTGGTGCTTCATCAATTTGGGGTCTCACTCCCCCGATTCATCTCCCGGTGCCCTTGCACAATTTCCAGGCTGGGTCGTGCAGCTCTCCCAGCAGGTCTACCCACCTGCACACCTCCACCACCGTAGTTGCCTCCGAGCTTAACCTGCTCCTTACCCTAACCTATCTACCTGGGGAAGGCCCCTCCTGGCTCTGTCACCCCACTCGGTGCCCTCTGGCACTGGGCTACCCGGGTCCGTCCTCCGGATCCTCGGGCCCCATCCACAACAACTACCGGCTCCCAGAGCCCACCTGCGGCCTCACCTGGCCGACATCCTCACAGTGGTGGAGTGCCCAAACCAACTACACACACTAACAGGCTACACGCCCAGCCATTTCCACAACACTAATGCACCCATCCAAATACCATTCTTTCACCCGCACCACAGATGCCAATATCCAACCACAATTTACCTGTACCCTCTACCTAACACTTAAACTACCCTCCCTGGGTATTCATGATGGGGGTCCACTCTTCCCCCATTCACACCTCCGCACCATCCACTCCACTCCACAGTTTCCATCATACTCACTCCACGACCATCCATTCCCATACTCCATATACTACAGACCATTTATTCCATACACCTGTTCTCCATTCACCTGTTGTTGCACACCTGTGCAATCTCACCTGGTGCCACCTGCACCCTCCTTCCTTGCTGGACCATTCGGTCAATACAACACTCATCACCATCACTCCCTCATACACTGCTCCATCCACCTGTTCAGTTGCACACCTGTGCAATCACACCTGTTCACCATACACACGGCATCATCTAATCTACCTGTTGCCCTGCTAACTTAGTGCTCCCCGTCTTCCCTTTAAACTAAGCACATACCACGTCATTATCATCCACTCTAATCTACCTGCGTCCCCACTACAGGTATCATTGTCACTAACTAATCTTAACGTTACCTATTGTCATCTTTTCTAGATCCCGATCATTATATCCTAACCCTCCCGGGCTAGTTTTCACTGCCATAAACCCCATAAGACCAGTGCTCCTTTGCCCCCGCTGTGAGGGATGACAGAGTTGCCATCCCACCACATCGGGCATCTCCCACTATCAATTTTGCACACCAAATCCAACAAATCAAAAATTTGCCAATCATCTGCCAATCTTCACTCTGCCAATCATCAAATTTTGTTTTTCTAATTTCGGGGCCAAAACAATATCCTCGTCATCACAGTCTACTCACTAGTGCCTCTCGGTGCGCCAATTCACTTTTACAGCCCGGCTTCGTAAAGCCGAGCAATGAATGCGGGTTGCTTGGTGCCGGCGGCTGGATACGTCCCGCATTCGGTGCAGGGACGGGGGCTTACCCGGGCCAAGATCCCACGCACCATCTCGGCACAGAGCCGTCCAATGGCCCGATCTCGACCTGCAGGAACGCCTCAACAAAAAGGGGTCGCCATGACGACCCTTCCTATCGGACTGCCCGCTCCGCCTAGTGGAGCACGGACGCGGCCGCTCCGAGCGAGGCCCAGCGTGGATCGCGTACGGCGGTTCTTTCAAAAACGCTGTGGTTCGGATCCCCGCTGGTCCTCGCGGCACGCGAAGCTGCTCGGCGCGCACCGAGGGCCCTATTCGGCTGTAAGTCGCTCTAACCGCTAACCCGGTTACCGTCGATGCTTCACCTGCATGCTCACACGCATACGCTACCCCTTTCACCCTCACCGAGCTCGGTGCTCCAACGCCGCCCGTACACCCCGCATACTTCGTCATTGCACTCGTTCTTTCGCTCACAGACTTGGTCACACACCTGACCACCGAACACCTTTGCACACACTCGTCATTCGCACACCTCACCAACACACCTCTTCGCGCCCCCTCCTCGGTCACCTCCTCTGTGACAATCACAGGTGTGCTCTCACTTGCACACCCAACCACGTGCCTCACTACTAACTCAAGTGTGCAATCCCATACGCGCTCTACCATTCCAGGTGTGCATCCTTCCATTCCAGGTGTACATCCTCTCTCACCTGCCACAACCAACTCACGCTCCGTGTCACTCTCACTACTTTTACGACCACACTCGGTCGCGCACTCACCCTTACTTTTGACAGCGCACTCTTTCCTCATGCACCCGTCTGTTACACACCTTTCTCGCGCATCCTCTTGCGCACACTCTCTCGTTACTCCCTCCGTAACACTCACCACAGGTGTGCATTCTTCCTTACTTTTGACAGCACACTCTTTCCTCATGCACCCGTCCATTACACACCTTTCTCACGCATCCTCTTGCGCACACTCTCCCGGTACATCCTCTGTAACACTCACCACAGGCGTGCATTCTCCCTTACTCTTGACAGCGCACTCTTTCCCCATGCACCCGTCAGTTCCACACCTTTCTCGCGCATCCTATTGCGCACACTCTCTCGTTACTCCCTCCGTAACACTCACCACAGGTGTACACTCTCTCGTTACATCCTCTGTAACACTCCTCACTACGCGCTTCCATGTGCTCCCTCGCACACGCGCTACGACCGACTCACTCTCGACAGCACACTCACTCCTTGGCGCACACTTTTTCCTTACACACCCCAGAGTTGGACATTCTCGCACACCTCCTCCTTCGCACACCGTACCTGTCGCACACTTCACCAACGGCCTCTCACGAACACCCGGATCCAAATCAACCCCCAAGCCGACTGAAGCTCCCCTCACATCATGTACATTTCCTCGTATATCGCCACTCACCTTGGCACCTCGTCTCCGCACCTCCTTCGCCACCTGCAAACTCTTTATTTGGTTAGTGAGCACACCATCACGATTTGAGCACCGACCTTGTACATATTCCATCACCTCCTCCTGTATTTCTCTCTTAGTTTCTGTCCGTCTCTTCTTAATTTCACTCACCCCTTCTTCCACCTCCTCTAATTTTTCCTTTACCTCCTTCATCTCCCGGTGCGCCCCCTCTATCTCTTCCTCTAACGCCACTTTATCCATTTCGATGTGCGTCCTTACCTCTCGGTCCTTCGTCTCCATTACTTCTGTCACCTCTTCCCACTTCTTCGTCAACCCCTCATGTACCATCTGACATTCCTTCTTTGTCGCTATTAATTCATTTTTAATATCGTTTTGTGTCGCTTTTAACCCCCCGATTATTGCAGTGTTCTTTTCCACTTGGTCCATGAGTTCCTTTTGTCCCACTGTCAGCTGTTCTACCCCCTTCGTCAGACCCTTTATGCCCCCTTGTAACCTAGCCGTATTATTCCTCACCTCTTTCTCGATATGCTTTACCTCCTCGCGTAACCTCCTCGCGTACCCCCGAGACCTCCTCGCTTACACCTCGTCGTATCTCCTCCTTCATCTCCTCCCTCTCTTTTGTAGATGCCACCCTCATCTGTCCCAATTCATCCCCCTGAGCATCCAATTTGGTTTCTACCCCGATTTTCACCTCCTCTATCTGCTCTCCCATTTGTTTAATTTCTCGGGCGGATTGCTCCCCTATTTCCCACAATTTGCCTTCCATTCTATCTTCTAGCCCCCTTAACCCATTTTTCACCCCCTCTATCTGATTCTCCTGGGCAGCCATTCTATTTTCCACCCCCGTTAACCCATGTTTCACCCCTTCTATCCCATTGTCTAACCCCTCAAATTTCTTGTCTAACCCCTCAAATTTTTTGTCTATCCCCTCAACGGTACCCCTCGCTTCGTCCCTCATTGCTCCCATCATTCTGCTTTCCATTTTCTCACTATCAGCCCTCCTTCTGTCTTCCATTTCTTCACTATCAGCCCTCCTTCTGTCTTCCATTTCTTCACCCGACTTAACGATAAAGGCCTTTATTTGTTCCATAAAAAGGTTCAAATCCACCGGTGCTGCAACGGTCACGGGCGCCGCTAAATTTGGTGCCGCTGTAACCGCTTGCGCAAAGGCGCCATTTTGTGCGCCTGAAACCTCCTCAACCACCTCCTCATTGCCCTCCTCCACATACATTTCCCCCAGGTCCTGGGTCGATTCTACCCCGTCTATCTCTCCCACCGACATCCCGTCGCCTTGACCAGCCATGGCGCGATTTCAAAATTCGGGTTTTGTAAAACAAAACAAATTTCGGCCGCTCCAAATTTTGACCAAATTTTTTTTAGATGTTTTTTTTTTTTTTATTTGGTTAAAACACCCAGACACCAATTGTTACTGCCAATTGTACAATTGGTGTTCCAAAATTTGGGCTAAATAAATTTAGTCCCAGGTCCGAATCCGACACTCCTGACACCAATTGTTACGGCCCGCGGATAAGGATGTTGGTTTGCCGAGCGGATGGCACCGCGGCCTAACAGTTACCCCGATTAACCCACTCCCTGAACGTTGGCCGGATCGCGCCACAGATATTCAATAGGGAAAAGACTAAGGCGACACGGATGTGAAGAAGAAGAAGACAAAAAGGTTGGAAATACGAATATAATTTATTTATATTTACACCGAAAAATAACCAAGGAGAAGGAAAGATAATAAAATAATATACAGAAGATTTTAGAGACACAGTGCAACGCTAGCTTATACGAGCTTAATTAAATACCCAGGGACAAAACAAACAGAACAAACTCACGTACACAAGAAGGATGGAAAGGCAGGAGGTGGATGGCTGGAGGGAAAGGAAGGTCCACTGGTACTGCAGCACGATCGGCGCGTTTGGCAGCCGCCGTTCCTTCGCGGCCCTGCTCAAAACCGCCGTCCAGGCCCCAAGCGGCGGTTGTTGCTGCTGTGGCCGCCGCTGCTGCTGCTGGTGAGCAAAGCGACGAATAGCAGGCTTTGTGCTTCCCTGGATGATGATCTCCTTAATATTCTCTATGTTCTTTTGCTCACATGCCAGCCTCGGACTCTGCTCGGAAAAGCACCAGCTCAGGAACAAACATCGCCCCACTTGATCAGCCGTTGCTGTGTACAAAGCTTCCTTGGGTGATCTCAATGTACTCTTGTCAAAGCTCATCTGCTTGGGGAGCGTCCCGCGGTGGGTTATATAGGCCCCGCCCCTCAACCTTCACGAACCTCCTTGATGTTTCTCTCCACACCCTCTCCATGTCCAACCCCTTGTTCGTGGTTGGTTGAGTGGGGCTGACTCACTCCTCCCCTCTATGACGAGGTGGGGACCCGCCTTTCTTCCCCGATCCGAGCACATGTTCAATGGTGGTTTTGGAGGGGATGTAATTGGCAATTGAGGCTTGGCAATGAATGTTTTGGGAGTGGGAATGGGGAATGAAAGGAATCTACTCTATTTCACTTGGTGCAATGGAGTGTCATCTTAATGGAAGACAAGGCCTTACCCTAATACACATAATAAAGATATAACTATCAACCAGGGGGAAATCTATGATTGGCTGCCATGTATGCTTTATGGAATTAACTACGGGAACGCCCTTTGACCTTTATACAACACTGGAGGCAGGAGGGTCCAGAATAAAGCATATTTCACAACAATTTACTATATAATACAACACAATAAAAAAAACACAATCCTCATATCCGCAACAATATATATATATATATATATATATATATATATATATATATATATATATATATATATATATACATATATATATATATATATATATATATATATATATATATATATATATATATATATATTAGGGTGGTGCTCAAAATAATTCTTTAAAAATATTTACTGGGACATGGCTTTATGTTGTTCCTTTTGTTCGAAAATGAAAAGACACCAAATATGAAAGCAATCTGATTTTATTTAGGGGTGCCACATCAGCCTTCAATCTAAAGGTGTCTACAAAACTTTTCTATATATGGATCGAAAGCAAAACCAGAAGTTTGTTTTATGAAAATCCACCCTCCACTCACTTTCTTTGTATTCTAGCAAACACAAGTTACAATAGCTGCACAAATAGCACTATATTGCTATGAAAACTCAAATTCATTGATAACAATCCAAATGTTCAGTTCATAAAATGAAGAGACACCATTTCACATAATATTAAAAAACCCAAATATAATGAGAAATGTAACTCCTATTTCTGGGCCTGTTTCACCACTGTTGCGTTCTTGGCATCGGGGTACATCTTCCTGTGAGCAGCAACAACTTGGAGCAGAGCTTGCTTTTGCTCTTCATCCTTTGTAAGGAGCTTATTGTAGTCTTGTATCAATGCGACACCCCTTTCTGCCCTGTCGTTCACCACGACTAAGCCACTGGCGGCTTTCTTTGCTTCCTGAAAGCTGGTTTCTTGCTCCCATGAACCAGGATCCTTATCCATCCAATCAGTTGGGGTCCCTAGGATGCTGAAGAAATGCTTGGTGTGTTTTGTTATGAGGCCAGCGATTGACAGGGCGGTTCCTCGTTTGATAGCTGGTCTCTTTGGAGAGGGGTTTTCACCGTCATTTTTCAATGCTTCAATCATATTGATCTTGCTTTCTTTGTCAATTCTGGTGTCAAAGAATGCAAATGCCACTAGTACTGGGCTCATGTACCACGTGTGGCGGCCAAGTGCCTTCAAGGCTGCCTGAGCCATCTTCTGATTGATTTGTTCAAACTTTTCCAACTTCTTGAAGAGGTTAATGTCATTCAGGGGAGCCTCAATAGCTTGTGGAGCCCGAAACCAAGCCTGTACAAACACAAGTTCTTTTCTTGGGACGAGATATCCCACCATCAGATGATGAAGAACCAGCCTGTGCCGTGGTCTCAGAGTCAGAGTCTGAGTCTGTGACTTCCATAGCAGTAGCACCCTTCATGACCATTTCCTGTCTCTTATTTTCCTTCTCTGCCTTAGTCTTCTCCTTTTCTTCCCTTTCTTGCTTTCGCTTCGTTTTTGCTTCCAACACAGTGTCTACAGATCCCATTGAAGCCTTCCTCTCTGAGAATTGATCGTGAAGAAACTTCCTGTCCTCGGGGTTGGTGATTATGCCCTCCGAATCTGCATGCTTAAGATCAAACGTCTTCTCCAAGGAGGCCTTGAAGGATGCTTCCTTTTTCTCTTGGGTCGCACCACCCGCTTTGCACCTTTTTGGAGGCTCCTCCATTCTTCATATAGCCTCTCCAAACGATGGATGCAGTGCTGCTTCGTCGTTGTAGGTAGGTGAGCTTTTTCCCAGAACTTCACAACCTCTTCAATGGTGAGGGTTGCACTCTCCCGGGCAGTGCGATTCTCCTTCTTCAGGTGATGGAAAAACAGGACAAGAGATTGATGCACAGTCGGGAGCTTGGCACCTTTGATGGCATCTCCAGAAGTGGACCCAATGAGATACACATTATCCTGAGCCCGAGTTTTCAATGAAACACTGGTACTAGCACATGCCATATCTGCAAAATAAGCAAGAATGTGGGTAAAATCCTGTTAATTCTTACTCCACAGGGTCACTCTCTACAAAAGAGCCACAGTCAATAAGTTAGGCCTACATATTACACACTAAAAAAGCGTACCCCTGACCCCGGGAACCTGTACAAAACATGCATGAAAATTGCCCAGATAGTGATCATAGGAAGTCTCAAAACTGTATGTATAATATATTGTTACGGACACGACTTAAGATGTTGTGATGGGCCGAGCGGAATGGCCGCCGTGTTCGCACAGTTTACCCGATTCCACCCGACGTTGACCAAATCGCGCTATGCTAAATCAATGAAGGAAAGGACACAACGGCTGGGATAAATGAAACGACACAAGGGGGTACAGTTCTCAAGACCTCCGGAGGAGGATATAATTGGTGATGCAGAAAAGGGGTAGATTACAAGGTAAGAGGTAAAGCACAGAAAAGATGGGCACTTAGACACAGTCTTATCTTATCCCCGACAGACCACAGACAAACGGAACAAGACTGACTTACACAGGGATTGATGGCAGGGAAGGACAGGCAGTCGATAGCACAAGGTGCACCTTGGCTCAGGGGCAGAATCAAACACGGTCTGGTCCAGAGATGCGGGGAGGTATTGCAGCGCTCGGAGGTGGCGTCTTCTCTCTCCAAGCTGAGGGCGCATCTGACGTCACCTCCCTCTTCCTGCGCATGCTCAGCGGGGAGTGACACGCCCTCGGCTCGTTGGCTCCGCCCCAGATGGAATCGGTCCGCCACTTCTATTTGGGTGCGGGGGGTTACCGGGCTCCGCCCTTGACGAGGAGCTGACAGCGAGCCCCTACGTGGTAACCCCGTCGGAGCACATGTTCGATGGCGGCTAACCAAGCCGGAGTGAGGACGCGCACTCCCCGCGCCGCCGCCGTTGTTGTTGCTGTTGTTGTTGTTGTTGTTGTTGTTGCTGAACCGTGAGGAAGAGCTGCGGGGAGGTATTGGGAGGTCCTAAACTTCCTAACGGTGCCATACAATCACATTCTGGTGCAACGAAGAGTCAGAATTAATGGAAACGAGTCCTTAACTGACATAGACTAAGAATAACTAGCAAGATGTCCTATAGTTGTCTACGTGAGATGCGGTGGACCTGGATGTGACATTTAATGGGGGAAATAGGGGGAGGTCAGGTCTACAGAGTGTTGTTTACAGAAAATGGGACTAGGGAATGGGGGATTGGGGATAGTTGGGAAATATTGGGGAAATAGGGGAATATTTACAAGCGGATATGGATGGATGCCAATCTCATATCCGCAACATTGCACCCTTCTCTACCTCAGGGCGTCCCGACCCGATAAATTTTTACCTACGTTAGTGTGGCACTCAGATGTAGTTCCCTCTACTATTAACTCAACCCTGAGTGCGACAGTTTTACAGATGTTCACAAATGAGTAAATATGTCCCCCTGCGACGTTGCACCCTTCTCCTCACAGAAACACACCCACAGGATAACCGAATCGCGGAAAGAATCCTCAAACTAAACATACAGCCGGTAGGGAGCATCATTTATACAAGACTACACTGATATTTACACTACGATCCAGGACCTGTTCTTTGAGGAACACATGCAGATGTTATGCATAGAGAGAGCACGCATGCCAGCATCGATACACCAACCCACGAGTGCCCTGTGGCCCTACGGCCTTTAATAATGTGCAGAGCACCCCATCCAAGCACCAAAAGCACCACCCCATACATACAGTCAGCACCATCCGGTGCACCAATAAAGTGTTCAATAATCACCGGTGGTGTCGCAGCCGGCCGATGTTCTGCCGCTGGTCTTGCCTTGGAGCCCACTTGGTGTTCTGGCTTCCCTAGAAATAAAGAAAGGCGCCAACCGCGTCCATTTCTAAATTGTGGCCGTCAGGGGGCCAACTATAGTGGTTCACCTCTATGGCATAGGTGCCACGTTGACCCAGAGGTCCATCAACGGGTGGTGCTTGCCCGCAAAAGAACTGCGGTCCATGGTGGGCGGCCACAAAAATTGCGGTCCATATGGTGTATCGATCCAGGCAGCAAGCAGCGAAAGTGCAGGCCCACAACTGCGGAGCCAGCACCTCTCTCTCCTCTCTCTCTGCCCCAAAGCCAGATCCTCGGAGGTGGGAGACAAAAGAAGACAATTGAGTAAGGTGGTAAGGGCGCAAAAGTGCACGCAATACAAGGTAATGCACACTGGGGGCACATGGGAACCAGGTGAGACAGGTATGTTCCTACCGTACGCCCCCCCCCCCACCACCAGGTAACCTACAGTGCCCCTCCCTTACCCCTTACTGTATCCACAAAACACAACACTACCCATAAACATCTACTTTACACATCAACAACGTCCCTACTGTCTTCCCCGTTCCTCCCATAAACCAAATTCGTCTTCTCTCCCTCCTACCCAATCAAATTTGCCATTTCCAACTCTCATCAAAATTTGCCATCTCCAATTCAACATCAAAATTTGCCATCACCAATTCATCATCAGTCCCTCCTAAGGAGGGAGAGATGGAATCACCCCAATGTCTCATCCACGTCGTGATGCGTCTCACAAATCCACACAGCATTTCTCATTTCCTGCTGCACAGAACAAAGAAACACAGGTGTGGAGTCATCATCATCACCTCAGGTAAGTGGCTGCGTATGGTGCGACAGGTTCATCAATCCTAACTATTTCCTAAATGACTTTAACAACTTTACATTACCCGGGGTCTTTCTCTTGCCAAACCATTGGCCAACTTACACTATGGGTTCTAAAAACCAATTCCCATTGCCCAAACTGTGGTGCTTTTCAATTTGGGGTCTCACTCCCCCGATTCATCTCCAGGTGCCCTCGCACAATTTCTGGGCTGTGACGTGTAGCTCTCCCAGCAGGTCTACCCACCTGCACACCTCCACCACTGTAGTTGCCACCCGAGCTTACCTGCTCCTCACCCTAACCTAACTAACTGGGGAAGGCCCTCTCGCACTCTCACATCCTCAGTGCCCTCTCTGGCACGGGCTGCCCGATCCACACCCGGGATCCTCAGGCATCCACTGACACTAACGGCTCCCAGAGCCCACCTGCGGCCTCACCTGGCCGACATCCTCACAGTGGTGGAGTGCCCAAACCAACTACACACACTAACAGGCTACACGCCCAGCCATTTCCACAACACTAATGCACCCATCCACAATACCATTCTGCAACCGCACCACAAATGCCAATATCCAACCACAATTTACCTATACCCTCTACCTAACACTTACACTACCCGCCCCGGGTACTCGTGAACGGGGTCCACTCTTCCCCCATCCACACCTTCGCACCATGCACACCACTCCGTACCACTTACTCCAACTCTCTCCACACCACTCATTCCAATACTCCATGTATTCCACACACCTGTACTTGCACACCTGTGCTCTCATACTTGGTGCCGCCTGCACGCTTCTCTCCCCCAAGCGCATTCGCGCTGATCCACAACACTCACTACTCATACACTGCTCCACACACCTGTCCAGTTCTCACACAGCATCATCTCATCTAACTACTCCCCTCTGAAACTTGCGCTTCCCAGTCGTCCCTTTAAACTATTGCGCTCCCTCGTCATTATCATCCACACTAATCTACCTGCGTCCCCACTACAGGTATCAGTCACTAACTAACCTTAACGTCACCTAATGTCATCTTCGCTAGATCCCTAACAATATAACCTAACCCACCCGGGCTAGTTTTCACTGCCATACACCCCCTAATCTAGTGCTCCTTTGCCCCCCCATGGGAAGGGTGGCAGGGATGCCATCCCACCACATCGGGCATCTCCCACTACCAATTTTGCACATCAAATTTCAACAAATCAAAAATTTGCCAATCACTACCCATCATCTGCCAATCATTACTGCCAATCCTTTGCCAATCATCAAATTTTGTTTTTCTAATTTCGGGGCCAAAACACTATCCTCGTCATTACAGTCTACTTACTAATGCCTCTCGGTGCGCCAATTCCTGTCCAAAGCCCGGCTTCGTACAGCCAAGCCATGAATGCGGGTTGTGTGGTGCCAGCGGCTGGATACGTCCCGCATTCGGTGCAGGGAAGGAGGTTTACCCGGGCCGAGGTCCCACGCACCATCTCGGCACGGAGCCATCTCATGGCCCGATCTCGACCTGCCGGAATGCCTCAACAAAAAGTGGTCGCCATGACGACCCTTCCTATCGGGCTGACCGCTCCGCCTAGTGGAGCACGGACATGGCCGTTCAAAGCGAGGCACAGCGTGGATCGCGTACGGCGGTCCTTTCGAACCCGCCGCGGCTCGGATCCCCGCTGGTTCTCGCGGCACGCGAAGCCCGGCACGCACCGAGGGCCCGATTCGGCTATAAGTCGTTCTAACCTCTAACCCGGTTACCGTCGATGCCTCACCTGCATGCTTACATGCATACGCTAGCCCTTTCTTGCTCATACATCCAGCCGTTCCCATGCTCCTCGTCGTACCTTCTCTAACACACCCAGGTACACTCATTCCACTCACAGCCTTGGTCACACACCTGACCAGCGAACACCTTGGCACACATTCGTCGCTCGCACACCTCACCAACACACCTCTTCGCGCCCCCTCCTCGGTCACCTCCTCTGTGACAATCACAGGTGTGCTTTCACTCGCACACCCAACCACGTGCCTCACTACCACTTCCAGCGTGCATTCCCACACACGCTCTACCATTCCAGGTGTGCTTCCTTTCTCACCTGTCACAACCAACTCACGCTCCATGTCATTCTCACTACTTTCACCTCCACTCTCGGTCGCGCACTCACCCTTACTCTTGACAGCGCACTCTTTCCTCATGCACCCGTCCGTTACACACCTCTCTCGCGCACACTCTTGCGCACACTCTCCCGTCACACCCTCTGTAACACTCACCACAGGCGTGCATTCTTCCTTACTTTTGACAGCGCACTCTTTCCCCATGCACCTGTCCATCACACATCTTTCTCGCACACCCTCTCCCGTTACATCCTCTGTAACACTCACCACAGGCGTGCATTCTCCCTTTACACCCTCCGTAACACTCCTCACTACGCGCTTCCATGTGCTCCCTCGCACACGCGCTACGACCGACTCACTTTCGACAGCACCCTCACTCCTTAGCACGCACTTTTTCCTCACACACCCCAGAGTCGGACTTTCTCGCACACCTCCTTTTTCGCACACCAGACCTGTCGCACACTTTCTCATGTGCTCCCTCGCACACGAACACCCGGGTCCATCTCGACCCCCAAGCTTCTTAAATCACCTGGCGCATCATACGCACGACCATATTGGTCACCACTTACACCGGGTCCTCTTTCTCTTCGCTTCTCCTCCATCACCTGCGAATCCCTCATCCGGTTAATGAGCACATCATCACGATCCGAACACAGACTTTGGACCAATTCTTTTACTTCCTCCTTTATCTCTTTCTTATCCTCTCTCCGTCGCTTCTTAATTTCGCTCACCCCTTCTTCCACTTCTTCTAATTTCTGCTTCACCTCCTTCATCTCCTCGTGCGCCCCCTTAAGTTCTTCCTCTAACTCCACCTTATTTTTTTCTATGTGCTCCCGCACCTCCCGCTCTTTAACCTCCATCACCTCTACCACCTTGTTCATTTTCCTCGTCAGGTCCTCATGTACCGTCTGACACTCTTTTTTAATTACCCCTACGTCCTTTTTAATCTCCTTCTGTGTCGATTTTAAACCCTCTATTACCGCTGTGTTCTTCTTTACCTGGTCCCCCAACTCCTTTTGTCCCACTGTCAGTTGTTCTACTCCCAGCGTCAACTCCTCTATACCACCTTGGAATTTTACAGTCCCCTTTCTCACCTCCTTCTCCATGCGCTCCTTACAGTGCCTCACCTCCTCACGCACTCCTCCGACCTCCTCACTCACACCTCTTCTGATCTCTTCTCCCATCACTTGCATCTCCTGCCCAGATGCCACCCTCATCTGCTCCATTTCCTCCCTGTGAGCATCCAATTTAGTTTCTACCCCCATTCTGACCCCCTCTATCTGCTGCCCCATTTTTTTTACTTCCCTTTCCGCTTGGTCCCTCATGTCCCTCAATTTGCCTTCCATACTGTTTTCTAACCCCTCTAACCCCTTTTTCATCCCTTCCATTTGATTCTCTTGAGCGGCCATTCGGTTTTCTACCCCCGTTAACCCATTCTTTACCTCTTTTATCCCATTGTCTAACCCCTCACCGGTACCCCTCGCTTCGTCCCTCATTACCCCCAATTGCTCACTCTGAGCCCTCGCTTCGTCCCTCATTACCCCCATTTGGCCCTCCAATCGCTCACCCAATTGCTCACTATCAGCCCTCATTTGCTCACTATTAGCCCTCATATCGTCCTTCTGCAGGTTGAGGGACGCCTGCATTTGTACCATAAATTGCTCCATGAGGGCCTGCATTTGGGCCATCCCTCCCACTTGTGCAGCGGGTGCGGCCGCCGTAGCAATGTGCGAGGCGCCATTTTGCGCGCCCGCAACCTCGTGCGCGAGGACGCCATTTTGCGAACCTGCCGCCCTCACTGCTTCGCTCTCCTCATGTCCCTCAATTTGGTCCTGGATCGACCCTGCCTCACTCTCCTCTACCGGAACCCAGCCGTCTTGATCCGCCATAGCGCGACTTTCAAAATTCGGGTTTTTTTTTTTTTGTAAAACAAAATCAAATTTCCCGTTAATAATTTCGAGCGCGTGAAGCGCGCTTCGGGTCCGATCCCACTCCTGACACCAATTGTTACGGACACGACTTAAGATGTTGTGATGGGCCGAGCGGAATGGCCACCGTGTTCGCACAGTTTACCCGATTCCACCCGACGTTGACCAAATCGCGCTATGCTAAATCAATGAAGGAAAGGACACAACGGCTGGGATAAATGAAACGACACAAGGGGGTACAGTTCTCAAGACCTCCGGAGGAGGATATAATTGGTGATGCAGAAAAGGGGTAGATTACAAGGGAAGAGGTAAAGCACAGAAAAGATGGGCACTTAGACACAGTCTTATCTTATCCCCGACAGACCACAGACAAACGGAACAAGACTGACTTACACAGGGATTGATGGCAGGGAAGGACAGGCAGTCGATAGCACAAGGTGCACCTTGGCTCAGGGGCAGAATCAAACACGGTCCGGTCCAGAGATGCGGGGAGGTATTGCAGCGCTCGGAGGTGGCGTCTTCTCTCTCCAAGCTGAGGGCGCATCTGACGTCACCTCCCTCTTCCTGCGCATGCTCAGCGGGGAGTGACACGCCCTCGGCTCGTTGGCTCCACCCCAGATGGAATCGGTCTGCCGCTTCTATTGGGTGCGGGGGGTTACCGGGCTCCGCCCTTGACGAGGAGCTGACAGCGAGCCCCTACGTGGTAACCCCGTCGGAGCACATGTTCGATGGCGGCTAACCAAGCCGGAGTGAGGACGCGCACTCCCCGCGCCGCCGCCGTTGTTGTTGCTGTTGTTGTTGTTGTTGTTGTTGCTGAACCGTGAGGAAGAGCTGCGGGGAGGTATTGGGAGGTCCTAAACTTCCTAACGGTGCCATACAATCACATTCTGGTGCAACGAAGAGTCAGAATTAATGGAAACGAGTCCTTAACTGACATAGACTAAGAATAACTAGCAAGATGTCCTATAGTTGTCTACGTGAGATGCGGTGGACCTGGATGCGACATTTAATGGGGGAAATAGGGGGAGGTCGGGTCTACAGAGTGTTGTTTACAGAAAATGGGACTAGGGAATGGGGGATTGGGGATAGTTGGGAAGTATTGGGGAAATAGGGGAATATTTACAAGCGGATATGGATGGATGCCAATCTCATATCCGCAACAATATTATATATATCTATATATAGAATGTATAATGTGTATTTTTGTATATTTATTATTTAATGTATATTTTATGTATAAATTTAATGTATATTTAATTATAATGTATATATATTGTATAACTATATATTTATTTATTATATTAAAATTTTAATATATTATATTTATTTTTAATATATTATTTAATGTATTATATTTGTCTATATTTGTGTAATTGTCTATCGTATAATTGTATATATAATGTATAATATAATATATATTATTATTATTTAATGTATATTTACTATATATTTATTTTTAATATTATATTTAATGTATATATATAATTATGTATTTATTTTGTGTATATACAGCCCAAAAAATGGGAATTTCCTATTTTTGCATGGGGGAAAATTCATCACTGATGTGGCACCCCTAAATATTATTGGATTCCATTCAAATTTGGTGTGGTTTCCTTTGACACCAAAAGGAACAAAAATAGACCATGTCCCGGAGAACATCTGCATTTTGATTTTTTGAAGCCCACCCTAATATATATATATATATATATATATATATATATATATATATATATATATATATATACATACATATATATGTATGTATTTTATTTATATATATATATATATATATATATATGTATTTTATTTATATATATATATATATATATATATATATGTATTTTATTTATATATATATGTATATAAGTATTTTATTTATATATATATATATATATATGTATTGTATTTATATATGTACATTTATATACATATATATATATATATATATATATATATATATATATATATATATATATATATATATATAATATATAATATATATATATATATATATATATATATATATATATATATGTACATATATAAATACAATACATATATATTGTTGCAGATATGGGATTTGGCCTCCATCCATATCCGCTTGTAAATATTCCCCTATTTCCCCAATACTCCCCAACTATCCCCAATCCCCCATTCCCTAGTCCCATTGTCTGTAAACAACACTCTGTAGCCCCGACCATCCCCTTTTTCCCCCATTAAATGTCGTGCCCAGGTTCACCGCATCTCACGTAGACAACTATAGGACATCTTGCTAGTTATTCTTAGTCTATGTCAGTTAAGGACTCGTTTCCATTAATTCTGACTCTTCGTTGCACCAGAATGTGATTGTATGGCACCAGTAGTAAGTTTAGGACCTCCCAATACCTCCCCGCATCTCTTCCTCATGAAACAACAACACCAACAACAACAACAGCGGCGCGGGGAGTGCGCGTCCTCACTCCGGCTTGGTTAGCCGCCATTGACCATGTGCTCCGACGGGGTTACCACGCAGGGGCTCACTGTCAGCTCCTCGTCAAGGGCGGAGCCCGGTAACCCCCCGCACCCAATAAGAAGCGGCGGACCGATTCGATCTGGGGCGGAGCTAACGAGCCGAGGGCGTGTCACTCCCCGCTGGACAGGCGCAGGAAGACGGAGGTGACGTCAGATGCGCCCACACCACGGAGAGAGAAGACGCCACCTCCAAGCGCTGAATACCTCGCCGCATCTCTGGACCGGACCGGGTTTGATTCTGCCCCTGAGCCAAGGTGCACCTTGAGCCCTCGACTACCTGCCCTTCCTTGCCATCAATCCCTGTGTGAGTCAGTCTTGTCCCGTTTGTCTGTGGTCTGTCGGGGCTAAGATAAGACCGTGTCTAAGTGCCCACCTTTCTGTGCTGTACCTCTTGTGCCGTGTAATCTAGACGTTCTGCATACAAATATTATATCCTCCTCCGGAGGTCTTGAGAACTGTACCCCTGGTGTCGTGTCATTTAACCCAGCCGTTGTGTCCTTTCCTTCCTTGATTTAGCATAGCGCGATTCGGCCAACGTTCGAGTGTAATCGGGTAACTTGTGCGAACACGGCGGCCATTCCGCTCGGCCCAGCATAACATCTTAATAAGTCGTGTCCGTAACAATTGGTGTCAGGAGTGGGATTCGGACCTGGGACTAAATTTGTTAGGCCCAAATTTTGGAACACCAATTGTACTATTAGAGTAACAATCGGTGTCGAGGAGTGAGATTGGACCCGAGCGCGTGAAATTATAACGGCGAAATTTGATTGTGTTTTACAAAAAAAAATAAAAACCCGAATTTTGAAAATCGCGCTATGGCAAATCAAGACGGCTGGGTTCCGGTAGAGGAGAGTGGGGTAGAATCGACCCAGGACCCCAGGGAAGAAGTGGGGAAAATGGTGGAGGAGAGTAAAGAAGGTGTGGTTGAGGAGGTATCAGGTGCACAAAATGGTGCTCTCGCGCACGTGGTTACAGCGGCACCAAATTTTGCCGCGCCCTTTGTACCAACGGTGGAAGACATGCAATTAATTATGGCTGAAATGGAGGCCCTTTTGGACAGGAACAGGGAGCGATGGTTAAACCAAATAGAAGCAATAACGAACGGATTGGGAAACCAAATGGAAGCAATAACGAACGGATTGGGAAACCAAATGGAAGCAATAACGAACGGATTGGGAAACCAAATTGAAGCAATAACCAACAGAATGGATGACCGCATGCAAAAATGTGGGGAGACCATGGATCGCATGGTGGGCGAAAGGGTCCCAGGGGTGCACGAGGAGGTAAAGCGGGTCGAAAAGCGCTGGTTGAGCGAAGCGGAGGAAAGCACGGGTACAATGACGGGGGTAGAAATCGCGACACGGGGTTTGGAAAAGCCGGCGACCGATGAGGTAAACGGAATTTTATTAAAGCCAGCGGTCGTCGAGGTGAGTAAAGAAAAAGCGGAAGTGGGAATTAAAATTGAAGAGATGACGGAGGTAGCCCGGGAATTGCAGGGAGAAATGGAATATGTGCAAAGTCCCTGCTCACATCACGATGCTGTGCTTAACCCGAATGGAAGTTTGCAGGTTTTGGTGCAGGGAGGAAGAAGAACCCCGAAGGTGAGACGTGCTGTATATTGTGCGGGTAGATTTTGTAAAAGGATGTTTAGCGACAAAAGAATTGTCGCGCGCTTGGGATCGAGGAAGCATCTGGGCGTTGGTGGAGGGTCCCGTGTGAGTGGAAATGGCACGCGTGGGAGGAAAAAGTGTGCGTCGGCGAGTGGGTGTGTTATAAAGTGTGGGAGTGAAACCGAGTGCGAGCGAGAATGCACGTCGGGGTGTACGGAGTGTACGCGCGAGGGTGAGAGAGACACGAGGAGTGAGTTGGTGGTGGAGCGGGTGCGAGAATGCACGCTTGGAATGGTTGAGGGTGTGCGAGGAAGCACACCTGAGTGGGTCATGGCGCGAGTGTGGGAGAGCCCATCTGAGCGCGTTAGTGGGTGGATGCCAGAGTGTACGCCCATGGTGAGTGTTACGGAGGACGTAACGGAGGAGAGGTGTGGACCGAGGTGTGCGCGAGAGGTGTGGTGTGTAACAGGGAGAGCGTTGGTGGAATGTACGGACGGCGTTGGAACGCCGGGTTTTGTGAGGGTGAAAGGGGTAGCGTATGCGTGTGAGCATGCAAGTAAAGCATCGACGGTAACCAGGTTAGCGGTTAGGGCGACGGATAGCCGATGCGAGCGCTCGGTGCGAGGGGTGCTTTGTTGGGTGCGAGGCCCGGCGCGGGTCTATGCTGCGTCGCTTCTCTTCGAAGCGTCGTTGCCGATTCGGGCTTGGCCCCGCCCCGCACGGTCGAGTCCGGGCCTTGGTGGGCGAGGCGACCGGTCCGGTTCAAGGGCGAGTGGGAGGAAGCGGAACGGTGCCCCCTCGTGGGGACGGGGTTCCGACCGGGGGAGATTGAGCCATCGGGCCCGGGACCGCAAGGTGCCGCGCCGAGATGGTGCGTGGAATCTCGGTCCAACCAAACCACCTCCCTTGAACCGAAAGCCGGACGGATTCAACCTGCAGGCGACCAAACCACCCGAATTCATTGCTCGGCTTTACGAACCGAGTTTAATGATGTCACGGCGCACCGAGAGGATCTAATAAGTAGACGGGTGATGAGGATAGTGTTTTGGCCCCGAAATTAGAAAAACAAAATTTGATGATTGGCAAAGGATTGGCAGTAATGATTGGCAGATGATGAGTAGTGATTGGCAAATTTTTGATTTGTTGAAATTTGATGTGCAAAATTGGTAGTGGGAGATGCCCGATGTGGTGGGATGGCAACTCTGTCATCCCTCACAAACGAGGGGCAAAGGAGCAATAGCTTATGGGGTGTATGGCAGTGAAAACTAGCCCGGGTGGGTTAGGATATTGATAGGGCCCTAGAAGATGACATTAGGTGACGTTAAGTTTAGTTAGTGACTGATACCTGTAGTGGGGACGCAGGTAGTTTAGTGTGGATGATAATGACGTGGGAGCGCAATAGTTTAAAGGGACGACTGGGAAGCGCAAGTTTCAGAGGGGAGTAGTTAGCTGAGATGATGCCGTGTGTTTGAAGATTGAACAGGTGTGATTGAACAGGTGTGATTGCACAGGTGTGCAACTGAACAGGTGTATGGAGCAGTGTATGAGTAGTAAGTGTGTGGATCAGCGCGAATGCGCTTGGGGAGAGAAGGGTGCAGGTGGCACCAGGTGTGAGAGCACAGGTGTGCAAGTAAAGGTGGTGTGGAGAGAGTTGGAGTAAGTGGTACGGAGTGGTGTGCATGGTGCGAAGGTGTGGATGGGGGGAGAGTGGACCCCTTTCACGAGTACCCGGGGCGGGTAGTGTAAGTGTTAGGTAGAGGGTATAGGTAAATTGTGGTTGGATATTGGCATCTGTGGTGCGGTTGGCAGAATGGTATTGTGGATGGGTGCATTAGTGTTGTGGGAATGGCTGGGCGTGTAGCCTGTTAGTGTGTGTAGTTGGTTTGGGCACTCCACCACTGTGAGGATGTCGGCCAGGTGAGGCCGCAGGTGGGCTCTGGGAGCCGTTAGTGTCAGTGGGTGCCTGAGGATCCCGGGTGTGGATCGGGCAGCCCGTGCCAGAGAGGGCACTGAGGGGGTGAGAGTGCGAGAGGGCCTTCCCCAGTTAGTTAGGTTAGGGTGAGGAGCTAGGTAAGCTCGGGTGGCAACTGCAGTGGTGGAGGTGTGCAGGTGGGTAGACCTGCTGGGAGAGCTACACGTCGCAGCCCAGAAATTGTGCGAGGGCACCGGGAGATGAATCGGGGGAGTGAGACCCCAAATTGAAAAGCACCACAGTTTGGTCAATGGGAATTGGTTTTTAGAACCCATAGTGTAAGAGGGCCAATGGTTTGGCAGGAGAAAGACCCCGGGTAATGTAAAGTTGTTAAAGTCATTTAGGAAATAGTAAGGATTGATGAACCTGTCGCACCATACGCAGCCACTTACCTGAGGTGATGATGATGACTCCACACCTGTGTTCCCTTGTTTTGTGTTGCAGGAAGTGAGAATTGCTGTTTGGATTTGTGAGACGCATCACGACGTGGATGAGACATTGGGGTGATTCCATCTCTCCCTCCCTAGGAGGGACTGATGATGAATTGGTGATGGCAAATTTTGATGTTGAGTTGGAGATGGCAAATTTTGATGAGAGTTGGAAATGGCAAATTTGATTGGTTAGGAGGGAGAGAAGACGAATTTGGTTTATGGGAGGAACGGGGAAGACAGTAGGGACGTTTGTTGATTTGTAAAGTAGATGTTTATGGGTAGTGTTGTGTTGTGTGGATACAGTAAGGGGTAAGGGAGGGGCAATGTAGGTTACCTGGTGGGGGGGGGGGGGGCGTACGGTAGGAACGTACCTGTCTCACCTGGTTCCCATGTGCCCCCAGTGTGCATTACCTTATATTGCGTGCACTTTTGCGCCCTTACCACCTTACTCACTTGTCTGCTTCTTTTGTCTCCCACCTCCGAGGATCTGGCTTTGGGGCAGAGAGAGAGGAGAGAGTGGTGCTGGCTCCGCAGTTGTGGGCCTGCACTTTCGCTGCTTGCTGCCTGGATCGATACACCATATGGACCGCAATGTTTGTGGCCGACCACCATGGACCGCAGTTCTTTTGCGGGCAAGCACCACCCGTTGATGGACCGATGGGTCAACGTGGCACCTATGCCATACAGGTGAACCACTTTTAGTTGGCCCCCTGACGGCCACAATAAAGAAATGGACGCGGTTGGCGCCTTTCTTTATTTTTGAAAGAAGCCAGAAGGCCAAGTGCACCACATGAAGGCAAGACCAGCGGCAGAACATCGGCCGGCTGCGACACCACCGGTGACTATAAACACTTTATTGGTGCACCGGATGGTGCTGACTGTGTGAGGGGGTGGTGCTTTTGGTGCTTGAACGGGGTGCTCTGCACATTATTAAAGGCCGTAAGGCCACAGGGCACTCGTGGGTTGGTGTATCGATGCTGGCATGCGTGCTCTCTCTATGCATAACATCTGCATGTGTTCCTCCAAAAACAGGTCCTGGATCGTAGTGTAAATATCAGTGTAGTCTTGTATAAATAATGCTCCCTACCGGCTGTATGTTTAGTTTGAGGATTCTTTCCGCGATTCGGTTATCCTGTGGGTGTGTTTCTGTGAGGAGAAGGGTGCAACGTCGCAGGGGGACATATTTACTCATTTGTGAACATCTGTAAAACTGTCGCACTCAGGGTAGAGTTAATAGTAGAGGGAACTACATCTGAGTGCCACACTAAAGTAGGTAAAAATTTATCGGGTCGGGACGCCCCGAGGTAGAGAAGGGTGCAATGTTGTGGATATGGGATTTGGCCTCCATCCATATCCGCTTGTAAATATTCCCCTATTTCCCCAATACTCCCCAACTATCCCCAATCCCCCATTCCCTAGTCCCATTGTCTGTAAACAACACTCTGCAGCCCCGACCTTCCCCTTTTTCCCCCATTAAATGTCGTGCCCAGGTTCACCGCATCTCACGTAGACAACTATAGGACATCTTGCTAGTTATTCTTAGTCTATGTCAGTTAAGGACTCGTTTCCATTAATTCTGACTCTTCGTTGCACCAGAATGTGATTGTATGGCACCAGTAGTAAGTTTAGGACCTCCCAATACCTCCCCGCATCTCTTCCTCATGAAACAACAACACCAACAACAACAACAGCGGCGCGGGGAGTGCGCGTCCTCACTCCGGCTTGGTTAGCCGCCATTGACCATGTGCTCCGATGGGGTTACCACGCAGGGGCTCACTGTCAGCTCCTCGTCAAGGGCGGAGCCCGGTAACCCCCCGCACCCAATAAGAAGCGGCGGACCGATTCGATCTGGGGCGGAGCTAACGAGCCGAGGGCGTGTCACTCCCCACTGGACAGGTGCAGGAAGACGGAGGTGACGTCAGATGCGCCCACACCACGGAGAGAGAAGACGCCACCTCCAAGCGCTGAATACCTCCCCGCATCTCTGGACCGGACCGCGTTTGATTCTGCCCCTGAGCCAAGGTGCACCTTGAGCCCTCGACTACCTGCCCTTCCTTGCCATCAATCCCTGTGTGAGTCAGTCTTGTCCCGTTTGTCTGTGGTCTGTCGGGGCTAAGATAAGACCGTGTCTAAGTGCCCACCTTTCTGTGCTGTACCTCTTGTGCCGTGTAATCTAGACGTTCTGCATACAAATATTATATCCTCCTCCGTAGGTCTTGAGAACTGTACCCCTGGTGTCGTGTCATTTAACCCAGCCGTTGTGTCCTTTCCTTCATTGATTTAGCATAGCGCGATTCGGCCAACGTTCGAGTGTAATCGGGTAACTTGTGCGAACACGGCGGCCATTCCGCTCGGCCCAGCATAACATCTTAATAAGTCGGGTCCGTAACAATATATATATATATAAATAAAATACATATATATATAAATAAAATATACATATATGAATGAATGAATGATCGTTTTAAGGCCATTTTCCCCGCTAGAGCGGCCCCATGCCTTGCAGGCCCCATGACAATCATGGTTCCCTGTTTGAGGCAATGTTTTTATGGCCGGATGGCCTTCCTGACGCCAACTCTTGGTCGCTTCTTGCGATGCGCGGGGATACTGTACCTATTCTAAGCCGGGGTACACACCAGGATCATTCATCCAGGCAACCTGGTACTCAATTTGCCGACCTCGGAAGGATGACAGGCTGAGTCAGCCCCCCTGGCGTTAATTCAGCGATTGACCGGGATTCGAAACCAGGATCCTTCAGATCCCAAGCCAGCACACTAACCGCTAAGCCAACACCAGGCATATGTATATGTATATATAAATATATATAAATAAAATATCCATATATATTTTATATATATGTAAAAAAAAAAAAGATATTGTAACGATTTTGAGAAGTGTAACGGGTTTTGAGAAGTGTAACGGGTTTTGAGGAGTGTAACAATTTTGGAGGAAGGGTAACGGATGTGAAGAGTATGGTTTTGGTATGGTAACATCCTGGTAATGTAAATAATGGTCGCAGCCGTCCTCCTAATTAATTTCATAGAACATACACGCAGGTCACGATATATCTTTTAAATAGTGTATTTCCTTATTCCATGTAGGCTAAGTATGTGTTTTCCACTAGATTGACTTTGCATTGTATCAAACAAAATAAGCGTAGGCCCTTCCAATTTCCCCAAAACCTCCCTTCCAATTGCCTTCCGCATTTTGGCTGGTTTTCTTCAAACCACCATTGGCCACGAGGTAAGGTTGGGGAAGAAAGGCGTGTCTCCACCTCGTCATAAGAAGCAAGGAGTGAACCAGCCCTAACAGCCAATCAACACCGCGGTGAGTGACCCGGTAGGCGCGCCCTCGGAGTCGGCGGCTTGATTTCGCTGGAGGTGATAAAAGCGACTGCAGGGGACTGCTTTACCAGTGCAGATGGGAGATGACTGGAGATGAGCTGGAGAGGAGCAACGAGGCTGCACCAAAGAGAGGCCTTGAGAGATACGCTGGGGGATGACCTGGAAGAGGAGCGCAATCCACCGCAAGCCCTACCTACCTACCTACCTGCCTGCCTGCAATACCCCCCTGTCGTTGGAGAGACGCGCTGAACGGAGGGAGACGGCTCCACCCCAGGAAGAGGAGCAGGTGTGCCGAGCCAGCGCGTGACGGCCGCGGATACGCGACGGAGGTTTTCCCGCCAAAACCGCGAGGGGTGCTGCGGCCTCCGACCTTGCCTTCCTCCACGCGTCCACCTCAGCTATTCCTTCCTGCAATATCCACCGTGTGAGTGTGAACGTCCTGTCCTACTCGTTTGTCTTGGGGATTAAGTAAATGAAATAGAATAAGTTAACAATGCACTGTGTGACTGCTCTTTTCCATCTATTGCTGTAAATAATATTGGTCGCTCTAAAATATTGCTTGTGTGTGTATAATAAATCTGTTCTTCCTCCGTATTCTTCTTCTTCTTTTTCATTCTCTTGCGATCGCTTTAGAGATTTCCCGATTGAATATCCGTGGGGCGATCTGGTCAACGTCGGGTGAAATCGGGTTTTAATCGGGGAGTAACTGTTCGGACGCGGTTAAATACACCACCGCTCGGTCCATATAACATCTAAAAGCCGCGTCGGTAACAATTGGTTGTCAGGAGGTGGGATTCGAACCTGGGACTAAATTTATTTAGCCCAAATTTTGGACACCAATTGTGTTAGTACCGTAACAATTGGTGTCGAGGAGTTGGATTCGAACCTGGGACTAAATTTGTTAGGCCCAAATTTTGGAACACCAATTGTGCTATTAGAGTAACAATTGGTGTCGAGGAGGGAGATCGGACCCGAAGCGCGCTTAACGCGCTCAAAATTACAAGCTGCCGAAATTTATTTTGTTTTATAAAGCAAAACCCGAATTTTGAGATCGCGCCATGGACAATCAAGGCGATCGGATGTCGGTGGGAGAGATAGACAGGGTGGAATCGACCCAGGACCTCGGGGAAATGTATGTGGAGGAAAGGGAGGAGGAGAAAAATGGCAATGTGGTTGCGGAGGTTTCAGACGCACAAAATGGCGCCCTCGCGCACGTGGTTGAGGAGGCCACGGTCGCGGAACCAATGAGCGCGACCCAAATGCAAGCCTTCATGACCCAATTCATGGTGGAAATGCAGAAAAATAACGATAGTGAGAAAATGGAAAGCAGAAAAATGGGGGCCCTTATGGACAGGCTAGAAGCCAAAATGGGACAAATGGGGAACCGGATGGATGCTCAGGGTGAGCGATTGGAGGGCCAAATGGGGGTAATGAGGGACGAAGCGAGGGGTACCGGTAAGGAGTTAGACAAGAAATTTGAGGGGTTAGACAATAATTTTAAGGAGTTAGACAAGAAATTTGAGGGATTAGACAATGGGATAGAAGGGGTAAAAAATGGGTTAATGGGGGTAGAAAACAGAATGGCCGCTCAAGAGAATCAGTTAGAGGGGGTGAAAAATGGGTTAATGGGGTTAGAAAATAGGATGGAGGACAAATTGCGGGAAATAGGGGAACAATCCGCCCGGGAAATCGAACAGATGGGGAACCAGATGGAGGAAATACGACGAGGGGTGAGTGAGGAGGTCTCGGGGCTGCGCGAGGAGGTAAAGCGAGGCGAAAAGCGTATAGAGAAAGAAGTGAGGAATAATACGGCTAAGTTACAAGGGGGAATAGAAGATCTGACGGAGGAGGTGGAGCAGCTGACAGAGGGACAAACTAAGTTAGTGGAGCAGGTTCAAAAGAACACGGCGGTACTAGGAGGGTTAAAGGCGACACAAAAAGAAATTAAAAACGAATTAATAGCGACGCAGAGGCAATGTCAGATGGTACGGGAGGAACTGACAATGAGGGTGGAAGAGGTGACAGAAGCAATGGAGACGAAGGACCGGGAGGTAAGGACGCACGTAGAAACGGTCACGGTAGCCTTAGAGGACGAACTTGAGGAGACGCACCGGGAAATAAAAGAGGTTAAACAAAAATTAGAGGAAGTGGGAGAAGAGGTGAGTGAAATTAAGAAGGGACGGACAGAAACTAAGAGAGAAATCCGGGAGGAGGTGATGGAATGTGTACAAGGTCTGTGTTCAAATCATGATGCGGTGCTCACTAACCAAATAAAAAGTTTGCAGGTGGCAGAGAAGGTGCGACGAGGTACGGAGGTGAGTGGCAATGTACATGATGAGAGGGGAGATTCAGTCGGCTTGGGGATTGGTTTGGATCCGGGTGTTCGTGAAAGGCCGTGGGTGAGGTGTGTGACAGGACAGGTGTGCGAAAAAAGGGGTGTGCGAGAATGTCCGACCATGGGGTGTGTGAGGAAAAAGTGCACGCCGAGGAGTGAGTGTGCCGTCAAGAGTGAATTGGTCAAAGCGCGTGTGCGAGGGAGCACAGGGAAGCGTGGTGTGGTGAGTGTTACGGAGGAAGTAACGAAAAAGTGTGCGCGGGAGGACGCGCGAGAAAGGTGTGTAACGGACGGGTGCATGGGGAAAGCGCATGCTGTCAAGAGTAAGGGAGAATGCATGCCTGTGGTGAGTGTTACGGAGGAAGTAACGAAGAAGTGTGCGCGGGAGGATGCGCGAGAAAGGTGTGTAACGGACGGGTGCATGGGGAAAGCGCATGCTGTCAAGAGTAAGGGAGAATGCATGCCTGTGGTGAGTGTTACGGAGGAAGTAACGAAGAAGTGTGCGCGGGAGGATGCGCGAGAAAGGTGTGTAACGGACGGGTGCATGGGGAAAGCGCATGCTGTCAAGAGTAAGGGTGAGTGCGCGACTGAGAGTGGAGGTGAGAGTAGTGAGAGTGAAACGGAGCGTGAGCTGGTTGTGATAGGTGAGCGAGGATGTACACCTGGGATGGAAGGATGCACACCTGGAATGGTAGAGCGTGAGTGGGAATGCACGCTGGAATTGGTAGTGAGACACGTGGTTGGGTGTGCGGGTGAGAGCACACCTGTGATCGTCACAAAGGAGGTGACCGAGAAAGGGGCGCGAAGCGGTGTATTGGTGAGGTGTGCGAGCAACGAATGTGTGCCAAAGTGTTCGGTGGTCAGGTGTGTGACCAAGTCGGTGAGCGGAGTGAGTGTACCGAGGTGTGAAAGAAAAGGTACGAGGAGAATGGGAACGGCTGCATGTATGAGCAAGAAAGAGGTAGCGTATGCATGTAAGCCTGCAGGTGAAGCGTCGACGGTAACCGGGTTAAAGGTTAGGTCGACTTTTAGCCGGATCGGGCCCTCGGTGCGTGCCGGGCTTCGCGTGCCGCGAGAACCAGCGGAGATCCGAGCCACGGCGGGTTCGAAAGGACCGCCGTGCGCGATCCACGCTGGGCCTCGCGTGGAGCGGCCGCGTCCGGGCTCCACAAGGCGGAGCGGGCAGCTCGATAGGAAGGGTCGTCATGGCGACCACTTTCTATTGAGACGTGCCGGCAGGTCGAGATCGGGACATTGGATGGCTCCACGCCGAAGTGGTGCATGGGATCTCGGCCCGGGTAAGCCCCCGCCCCGGCCCCGAATGCGGGACGCATCCAGCCGCCAGCACAAAATAATCCGCGTTCAGTGCTCGGTTGTACGAAGCCGGGCTGCAGATGTGAATTGGCGCACCGAGAGGATGTAATAAGTAGACGGGTGATGGTGATAGTGATAGTAGTGATTTGAAACGAAATTTAGAAAAGTGAATAGAATTGGCAGTAAATGGAAAATTTTTGAATTGTTGGATTTGGACGAGCGAAATTGGTAGTGAGAGACCCCCGATGTGGTGGGATGGCAAATCCACCATCCCTCACAGGTGGGGGCAAATGCGCTATAGATTATGGGGTTTATGGCAGTGAAAACGAGCCAGGGAGGGCTTGGATAATGATAGGGATCTAGCGAAGATGACCTTAGGTAACGATAAGGTTAGTTAGTGACTGATACCTGTAGTGGGGACGCAGGTAGGTTAGTGTGGTTGATAATGACGTGGGAGCGCAATAGTTTAAAGGGACGACTGGGAAGCGCAAGTTTCAGAGGGGAGGAGTTAGCTGAGATGATGCCGTGTGTGGGAGAATGGAACAGGTGTGATTGCACAGGTGTGCAACTGAACAGGTGTGTGGAGCAGTGTATGAGGGAGTAGTGGTGATTGCGTGTTGTGTTGACCAAATGGTCCAGGAAGAAAGGAGGGTGCAGGTGGCACCAGGTATGATTGCACAGGTGTGCAACGACAGGTGAATGAAGAACAGGTGTATGTGGCTGTGTGGAATAAATGGTAGTGTGGAATATCTGGAGTATTGGAATGGATGGTCGTGGAGTGAGTATGGTGGAAATTGTGGAGTGGAGTGGATGGTGCGAAGGTGTGAATGGGGGAAGAGTGGACCCCCATCACGGATACCCGGGGCGGGTAGTGTAAGTGTTAGGTAGAGGGTATAGGTAAATTGTAGTTGGATATTGGCATCTGTGGTGCGGGTGACAGAATGGTATGTGGATGGGTGCGTTGGTGTTGTGGAAATGGCTGGGCGTGTAGCCTGTTAGTGTGTGTAGTTGGTTTGGGCACTCCACCACTGTAAGGATGTCGGCCAGGTGAGGCCGCAGGTGGGCTCTGGGAGCCGGTAGTAGTTGTGTGGATGGGGCCCGAGGATCCGGAGGACGGACCCGGGTAGCCCAGTGCCAGAGGGCACCAAGGGGTGACAGAGCCAGGAGAGGGGCTGCCCCCAGTTAGATAGGTTAGGGTGAGGAGCTAGGTAAGCTCGGGTGGCAACTACAGTGGTGGAGGTGTGCAGGTGGGTAGACCTGTTGGGAGAGGTACACGTCGCAGCCCAGAAATTGTGCTAGAGCACCGGGAGATGAATCGGGGGAGTGAGACCCCAAAATTGAGGAGCACCACAGTTTGGCCAATGGGAATTGGTTATTAGAACCCATAGTGTAAGTTGGCCAATGAATTGGCAGGGAAAGACCCCGGGTAGTGTAAAGTGTGTTAAAATCATTTAGAGGATAGTTAGGATGAAGGATCTCCTCACACCATCTGCATCCACTCACCTGAGGTGACAGGTACTCCACACCATGCCATGTTTGATTATTTTTTATGATGCAAATGTTTGGATTGTGAGACGCATCATGACGTGGGTGTGACATTGTGCGTAATTCCATCTCTCCCTCCTTATGAGGATTGATGATGAATTGGTGATGGCAAATTTTGAAGTAACGGGATTGTGGAGACGAATTTGGTATAGGGGAAATATGGGGAAGACATGACAGTAGTGACGAATTTGTAAATGTGTAGATTTTTGTACATATGGGGTGGGAACAAGGGTAGGGTAGGTGACAGGGGGGTGACGTACGGTAGGGACGAGCTTTCTCACTTCGGCCTCCGTACGCATTTCACCTTGCATTGCCTTATTGACGTGTACCCTTGTGACCTTACCCCTCGCTCAATTGTCTTTCTTTTGTCTCCCACATGACCTGTGCGCCATTGGGTGCCGATGGGAGCGTGCGTGAGGTGGCCATTGTGCGCCCGAGATTCCCAGAACCAGCATGCATTGCGTTGATGTACCACTTTATGGACCGCTGTTCTGCGGCCAAGTACCACTTGATGGACCCCAGGTTCTGGGGCAGGGCACCTCTGTTGGAAACCGGCCATAGTGGCCAGGGAATCTTGCTTGCGGACCTCGGTAAGG
>NC_136261.1:260963485-260975985 GCF_964187855.1 Myxine glutinosa | reverse complement strand
AGCCACAGGCTGGGGAAGCAATACGCACCATGTGCTAACACCATCGGATGCAAAACACACCCAGAATCCTCCCAAGGAAGATTCTTTTTTTACACTTTCAGCACAAGGTGTTTTTTTATTCTATTCTCAATCCTTTTAAATTTTCCCCACTGAAAACGCCTCATTTGCATCCCGGTGGAGCGACTACGCTTCCAATCAGACGCCTCCAGCTCACGGTGCAGCCTCTCTGGGATACTGAACACCTGCTATGATGGTAACCTGTAACCCTGCCATTAAATGTGAGCCGCAGAGGCGATGGTAAAATCTAGAAGCGGGTTTCCCACATCCACTAGTTTCATAACCAATACCATGAACAATGCCAAGTTTGACCAAACACAATATGGCTGAAATTTAACTAGAGAGTCACCTAAGTTACAACTACTAGTTACTCCCGCCCAGGAGTAATGCATTCGATCATGTTCGTATGTTCGTGTGTTTTTGAACAAGATATCTGGAAACGTTCTGAACGGATTTGGATGAGTTTCTTTTTTCTTTTTACCTCAGAAGAGATATCAACATTTACCTCAGCGAATGTCAATCGCGGTGTCAGTATTTGATGAACTTATAAAGACGTAGGTGAGTTATAGGTGCGACCAGCATGTGCACGGGATTCTTCCCAGAAGAATGAGTGGTCGCATTAGCTTGTACGACTTAAAATGAGCGAGTTTTGTTTTGACGTTTGGGCCAGTTTTACATGTTGTATCCCGAAGGAATAATAATAATAATAATGCATTTATTTTATATAGCGCTTTTCAGGAAGCCCAAAGACGCTTTGACAGAGTGCAAAACATAATGCATAGCAAAACATAAAAACAATTGCAAAAAAAGAAGAATCAATAGGGAAATATTCAAAGCACAAAGGAGGGAGAAGGAGAGGCGAAGGAATGAAACGAACGTTTTTCCTGGCTTACAATTTTATTTGAAGTCACACATGCCTCAAAATACACTCACTTATATGGAATCGAACGCTGAATCCGAATATGTAAGTGAAATTGACTTGTTTTTTTTTACATTATCTTCTATATATTCTAAATATATATCTGTGCAGTGTCTGTCTAGTGTTGTCTTGTCTTGTGTTGTCTTGTCTTGTGTTGTCACTGAACTACTCCCTCAAACTTTTGTGAAATCGTACTATTCCAACTTGACCCACGGCGGGAGTATGCGCTCTACTGAGTGGCGTTCTAGTTATCTACTTTAATTTTAAATCAAGGGCAGCGTCAGGTCCAGGTATAAATTTTCTAAAATCGGATTGCACTAGCCCAATCCTTTCCTCCTTTGGAAGTGAATATTACTCCAAATTTCGCACCTTCACACTTCTGGATTAAAAGATGATTTCGTTGACTTACCCTGCTGCCCCAATGTCAGTTCACACCTTCCGTCACCTTGTTACCCATGAGCTTCGATCTTATTAAAGGAAAATAAATTAACGGGCCAGGACAATATTCTTGACCCAGTTACAATATTCATATAAATCCTGCCAAAGCAATTAGCTGCCATCAATATGTTCTGGTTCCTCAGTTGGAAGGGAGAGGAAAGTGGGGAGGACGTTGAATGACAGATCTTAAATTTGAGAAAAAGGAAGAGATGGAAAGGTCATAGCAGAGAGAAAGGAGGGTAAGACATCACAAGATCTGCCTGCAACCCTCTTATGGTTAAACTGCCAAAATCAAGGCTCTCTGCTCACCTTCACTCTTTTATTCCTCTTTTTCCCCACCTGTGGAACAAACTCCCTCACTCTCTTCAATCCCTCTCCTCCCTCCAGGTCTTTAAAACAGCTGTTCACCACCATCTCTTATCTTCCCCCATCCCAAACCTTGATCTTTTCTACCTCTGTTAATTCACCCCAAATCCATCTTTTCAAATTCCGTTTTCTTTCCTGAAATTCCTCGTAGTGTCCATTTGTATTATACCGCGTATCCCACCCCAGCCCTCTCCCTTCCACATATCTCCCGATGTCCCTGTTCTCTACTATTGTTGTGCTTCCCTCTCTCTTCCCCTCGCGTCTCCCGCTCCCATTATTATATGTTTCATGTGTGTTTCTGTTTATGTTTTTATGTGTTTTATGTGTTAGCCCTTTCACGAGCCTCGACTTTGTATACAAAAAAAAGAGTATGGGAGGAGTGGATCTATAAGGTAAAGAGGTTTAGGAGATAGTAGTGGAAATTATGAGTCACGTAAGCAATTCTGTGTGCAAGTGGTGAGAGGAAAGTGGGGGGAAGAAGGGGGTTCCTGAGTGACTGTAACCTTTTACTTTCAAAATTAGGAGTGGATCCAGAAATTTCAAGTCAAGGCCCGATCCTACCCCCACTCTCCTTGCTACCACCAAACCACTTACCGATATCCTAAATTCAATCACAAGAGCCATACTTTATAGACACTACCCCAATCCCAATATTTAGAATGAACAGCAATACCACAGCATATAACGATCATTGTGAAGTCAATGAAATTAAATTTTACAAACACACAAACATTTATGATACTTTATACATAGCATGGAGCCATTTATTATTCTCTATATTATATGTAGCACAAATGTGGTTCTTCACGAAGGTATCTGCAAAATTGGAAGGCCAAAGCTTTGATTCAAAGATCTGTGTAAACAGGAAATGAAGGACCGTAATCTGTTGGAAAATCACGAGAAGCTACTGTCCTGGACAGAAAGGATTAGAGGAAGAGCCTAAATGATGGAGTTCTATCCTTCGAGACGGAGAGAGTTGAAAAGGCAAAGCAACAGAGAGAAAGGAGAAAAACAACACTTCAAAAAGATTCTAGCTCCAGCTTTGTATGCCTCAACTGTAGTGGGAATCGTGTGCCACATATACTGTAGGCCTCTTTTGACATAGGAGTACACATCAAAACATGAGACGAAAAAAATCATCAATACTGATGTTCTACCAATGATGGATAATGATTGCCGACATAGCATGGATTAAATATTTCACAGAAATCTGACCAAATCGTCATCAGCTGCAATATTCTGTCATGTCTATGAGCGAATAATTGGTAATAATGCTCTGGACATCTTTGTGGGGATGTCCTGATAAGTAGAATCAAACTTGCTTTTGTTACCCTGCGTTCGCGAAGCGAAAAGCGGGGTTAAGCATTCTTCCGCGTACGTGTGCCGTGTGCCGTATGTGTCTGCATTTAAAAAACTAGGGCATGCCCGTACTATATCTATATCTAAAATTATATCCCCCCCCCCTCTATTTACATGAAATGGTTTGGTCCAAAGCGAACGGCTTACGAGTGGTGACAATCCCCCCCCCTCTATTTACATGCAATGGTTTGGTCCAAAGCGAACGGCTTCCGGAGTTTGGTAAAGAAATCGCCATCGCGTGCACAAACGCGCAGGAAAGCGAATGAATCGCAAATTCGTTTTTATTAGTTGTAAAACATAGTTTAACGCCAACATAGTTTGCAAACGTGAAATAAATGAATACGCTCTCAAATGTGCCATCCGAGGCAGAGTGTGCCCGCCACGTTCGGCACACGCGATCGTTCGCTGCTCTCTGATTGGTTGAATCGTTTTTTGGACATAGCTCGGTAAGTAATTGTCCGATTAATATGAAACCTTGAAAAGGCACATCCTCGGGTCCCCAGCAATATACCTGGCAAGTTAAAAGTATATCGGACCCGTGGTTGTCGAGAAACAGCGGTCACAGACAGACAAACGTACAAACGTACAAACGTACAGAGATTACTGGAATTATAGATAGATACATTTTCTCGACAACCGTTGGTCCGATTGACATGAAATTTTCACCATAGGAGGGCCTCCTCCTGTAGAATATTTTAATGATTATCATGACGTCATAGGTTACGTGGTACAGTCGCCATCTTGGAAAAACTTCGCACCTCTATATCTCTGAAACCACTCCATGGAAAAAATTGAGACCTGGCTCATTGTCAAGTACTCCCCATGGGGAATAAGATATGTTAATGATGATGTCATCAGTGCCTTCGTTATGACGTCATAATTCGACAGGGAAAATGCTTAGTCTTATCAGTTTGAAATGTATTGAGCGTGATCTATGCAACAATTATATTAGAGAATATAAATTTATGATGTCATCGCTCACGTGGTCTGGCAGCCATATTGGATCAACGAAAAAAAAATGTTCAAAAACAGAAGAGTTTGCTCGCAACAACTTGACTCCGTAGAGTAAGTATTCTATGAATACTATCTATTTGATCTACAGCAATGGGAGACAAAGAGGAGTTTCAGTTTTTTGGACACCACTATGGGCCCTTTCAGTCATGCGGGACTAGAAGAATGACCTTCAGAAAAGGAAATGGATTTCCAGACAATCATTCCAAAAGGGCAATCGAAAATTGTAATACAATTATAAAAGATAGTTTATTATCAAAAATCGTTTGGTTTAATACTGGATTCTAATGTGCATTTGGTGGAACTTATCCCTTGCACGGAAGTGCATTCCAGGAAAAGTAAATCAGCCAAATCCAAACTCATTCTCTTTTATCTATCGACTTCTGATACACCGTAGATTCATTGGGTGCCGTATGCTACTTATTACAAACAATGCAAAAAATGAAGGGGAACTACCCTCATGTTATTGTCTGTATGTGTAGTATATTAAAAATTATTCCAACTCATCTTTTCCATGCAGATTCACTTTATCTAAGACTATTTGACAGGAATGTGAATGAATGAAGGACTTTCAGAGATGCAGACTTTCAGTAGAATATGTTAACTTTCAGAAGGCATTTGACAAGGTACCACATAGAAGGTTGTTAGCTAAGGTGAAGGCTTGTGGATTGGCTGCTCGGATAGCTAATGGGATTATAAACTGGATTAGTGATATGAAGGAAAGAATGGTTGTGAGTGGGAGGATGTAAATAATGGGGTACCTTGAGGATCAGTACTAAGTCAATTATTATTCATAATTTAATCAATGATTTGGACAGTGGGGTTCAGAGTCAGCTTTATGAATTGGTAGATGATATAAAGCTTGGTAGATAGCAGAGAAGGTGATGGTCAGATTCAGGAAAGTCTGGATACTTTCACAGATTGGGGAAAATATTGGCAGATGAAGTTTAACATAAAGAAATGTAAGATGCTGAGGTTGGGTAAGAATAATGAAAATAGAGATGACATGATGCAAGGAGCAATGTTGGATCACGTCACACAGGAGATGGATCTGGGGGTGGTAATATATTGTTGCGGATATGGGATTTGCATCCATCCATATCCGCTTGTAAATATTCCCCTATTTCCTCAATACTTCCCAACTATCCCCAATCCCCCATTCCCTAGTCCCATTTTCTGTAAACAACACTCTGTAGACCCGACCTCCCCCTATTTCCCCCATTAAATGTCGTGCCCATCTTGTGTAAGATTCATAGAAGTTCACAGAAGTTCATAGAAGATTCATAGAAGTTCATTCATAGAAGTCATAGAAGTTCACCGCATCTCATGTAAGACAACTATAGGACATCTTGCTAGTTATTCTTAGTCTATGTCAGTTAAGGACTCGTTTCCATTAATTCTGACCCTTCGTTGCACCAGAATGTGATTGTATGGCACCGTTAGGAAGTTTAGGACCTCCCAATACCTCCCCGCAGCTCTTCCTCACGGTTCAGCAACAACAACAACAACAACAACAGCAACGGCGGCGGCGTGCACAGGGAGTGCGCGTCCTCACTCTGGCTTGGTTGGTAGGGGGTGTTGGGAGGGCATGAGGCCTTCCCAACGAGCCGCCATCGAACATGTGCTCGACGGGGTTACCAAATAGGGGCTCCCTGTCAGCTCCTCGTCAAGCGCGGAGCCCGGTAACCCCCGCACCCAATGGAAGCGGCGGACCGGTCCCATCTGGGGCGGAGCCAACCAGCCGAGGGCGTGTCACTCCCCGCTGAGCATGCGCAGGAAGAGGGAGGTGACGTCAGATGCGCGCTGAGCTTGGAGCAAGCCAGACGTACCCTCCGAGCGCTGTGAGGCCTCCCCGCATCTCTGGACTGGACCGTGCTTTATCCTGTCCCCGAGCCAAGGTGCACCTTGTGCTATCGACTACCTGTCCCTTCCTGCCATCAATCCCTGTGTAAGTCAGCCTTGTTCCGTTTGTCTGTGGTCTGTCTGGGCTAAGATAAGATTGTATCTAAGTGCCTATCTCTTCTGTGTCTTTACCTCACTACCTTGTAATCTACCCCTTTTCTCCACCACTGTAATTATATCCTCCTCCGGAGGTCTTGAGAACTGTACCCCTTGCGTCGTTTCATCTATCCCAGTCGTTGTGTCCTTTCCATCATTGATTTAGCATAGCGCGATTTGGTCAACGTTTGGGTGGAATCGGGTGAGTTGGGGAAGAATCGGGGGAACTGTTAGGTCGCGGCAATACCACCGCTCGGTAAATAACATCCTAACCGCGTCCGTAACAATTGGTGTCAGGAGTGGGATTCAAACATGGGACTAAATTTATTTAGCCCAAATTTTGGACACCAATTGTGTTATTACCGTAACAATTGGTGTCGAGGAGTGAGATTCGAGGCCCGAACCAAATTTTTAAAAAACATCTAGGAAAAAATTTGGTCAAAATTATAAAGTACCGAAATTTGATTTTGTTTTACAAAAAAAACCCGAATTTTGAAAGTCGCGCTATGGGAGATCAAGACGGCTGGGTTCCGGTAGAGGAGAGTGAGGCAGGGTCGATCCAGGACCAAATTGAGGGACATGAGGAGAGCGAAGCAGTGAGGGCGGCAGGTTCGCAAAATGGCGTCCTAGCGCACGAGGTTACGGGCGCGCAAAATGGCACCTCGCACATGGCTACGGCGACCGCGCCCGCGACCGTCGGAGTGCCGCTGGTGGATTTGAACCTTTTTTTTATACAAATGAAGGCCCTTATGGACAAGAATAGCGAAGAAATGGAAAGCAGAATGATGGGGGTAATGGGGAACCGGATGGATGCTCAGAGTGAGCAAATGAGGGCTAATAGTGAGCGATTGGGGGGCAGAATGGGGGGCAAAATGGGAGAAATGGGGGAACGGCTAGAAGCTAAATTAGAGGGGTTAGACAATGGGATAGAAGGGGTGAAACATGGGTTAACGGGGGTAGAAAACAGAATGGCCGCTCAAGAGAATCAAATGGAAGGGATGAAAAAGGGGTTAGAGGGGTTAGAAAACAGTATGGAAGGCAAATTGAGGGACATGAGGGACCAAGCGGAAAGGGAAGTTTAAAAAATGGGGCAGCAGATAGAGGGGGTCAGAATGGGAGTAGAAACTAAATTGGATGCTCACAGGGAGGAAATGGAGCAGATGAGGGTGGCATCTGGGCAGGAGATGCAAGTGATGGGAGAGGAGATCAGAAGAGGTGTGAGTGAGGAGGTCGGAGGAGTGCGCGAGGAGGAGAGGCACTGTAAGGAGCGCATGGAGAAGGAGGTGAGAAAGGGGACTGTAAAATTGCAAGGTGGTATAGAGGAGTTGACGCTGGGAGTAGAACAACTGACAGTGGGACAAAAGGAGTTGGGGGACCAGGTAAAGAAGAACACAGCGGTAATAGAGGGTTTAAAATCGACACAGAAGGAGATGAAAATGGACGGAGGGGTAATTAAAAAAGAGTGTCAGACGGTACATGAGGACCTGACGAGGAAAATGAACAAGGTGGTAGAGGTGATGGAGGTTAAAGAGCGGGTGGTGCGGGAGCACATAGAAAAAAATAAGGTGGAGTTAGAGGAAGAACTTAAGGGGGCGCACGAGGAGATGAAGGAGGTGAAGCAGAAATTAAAAGAAGTGGAAGAAGGGGTGAGCGAAATTAAGAAGCGATGGAGAGAGGATAAGAAAGAGATAAAAGAGGAAGTAAAAGAATTGGTCCAAAGTCTGTGTTCGGATCGTGATGATGTGCTCATTAACTGGATGAGGGATTCGCAGGTGATGGAGGAGAAGCGAAGAGAAAGAGGACCCGGTGTAAGTGGTGACCAATATGGTCGTGCGTATGATGCGCCGGGTGATTTAATAAGCTTGGGGGTCGAGATGGACCCGGGTGTTCGTGAGAGGCCGTTGGTGAAGTGTGCGACAGGTCTGGTGTGCGAAAAAGGAGGTGTGCGAGAAAGTCCGACTCTGGGGTGTGTGAGGAAAAAGTGTGCGCCAAGGAGTGAGGGTGTTGTCGAGAGTGAGTCGGTCGTAGCGCATGTGCGAGGGAGCACATGGAAGCGCGTAGTGAGGAGTGTTACAGAGGATGTAATGGAAGAATGCACGCCTGTGGTGAGTGTTACAGAGGGTGTAACGGGAGAGTGTGCGCGAGAAAGGTGTGTAACGGACGGGTGCATGAGGAAAGAGTGCGCTGTCAAAAGTAAGGAAGAGTGTACACCTGTGGTGAGTGTTACAGAGGGTGTAACGGGAGAGTGTGCGCGAGAAAGGTGTGTAACGGACGGGTGCATGAGGAAAGAGTGCGCTGTCGAGAGTAAGGGTGAGTGCGCTGTCAAGAGTGGAGGTGAGAGTAGTAAGAGTGACACGGAGCGTGAGTTGGTTGTGACAGGTGAGAAAGGAAGCACACCTGGAATGGTAGAGCGTGTGTGGGAATGCACACTTGAATTGGTAGAGAGGCACGTGGTTGGGTGTGCAAGTGAGAGCACACCTGTGATTGTCACAGAGGAGGTGACCGAGGAGGGGGCACGAAGAGGTGTGTTGGTGAGGTGTGCGAGCGACGAATGTGTGCCAAGGTGTTCGGTGGTCAGGTGTGTGACCAAGTCTGTGAGTGGAATGAGTGTACCTGGGTGTGTAAGAGAAGGTGCAATGACCAAGAGCAGGGAGACGGCTGGATGTATGAGCAAGAAAGGGGTAGCGTATGCATGTAAGCATGCAGGTGCGGCATCGACGGTAACCGGGTTAGCGGTTAGAGCGACTTATAGCCGAATCGGGCCCTCGGTGCGTGCCGGGCTTCGCGTGCCGCGAGAACCAGCGGGGATCCGAGCCACGGCGGGTTCGAAAGGACCGCCGTACGCGATCCACGCTGGGCCTCGCTTTGAACGGCCGTGTCCGTGCTCCACTAGGCGGAGCAGGCAGCCCGATAGGAAGGGTCGTCATGGCGACCACTTTTTGTTGAGGCATTCCGGCAGGTCGAGATCGGGCCATGGGATGGCTCCGTGCCGAGATGGTGCGTGGGACCTCGGCCCGGGTAAACCTCCTTCCCTGCACCGAATGCGGGACGTATCCAGCCGCTGGCACCAAACAACCCGCATTCATGGCTTGGCTGTACGAAGCCGAGCTTTAGAAGTGAATTGGCGCACCGAGAGGCATTAGTAAGTAGACTGTAATGACGAGGATAGTGTTTTGGCCCCGAAATTAGAAAAACAAAATTTGATGATTGGCAAAGGATTGGCAGTAATGATTGGCAGATGATGGGTAGTGATTGGCAAATTTTTGATTTGTTGAAATTTGATGTGCAAAATTGGTAGTGGGAGATGCCCGATGTGGTGGGATGGCAACTCTGTCATCCCTCACAATTGGGGGGCAAAGGAGCACTAGATTATGGGGTGTATGGCAGTGAAAACTAGCCCGGTGGGTTAGGATATTGTGCGTAGGGATCTAGCGAAGATGACCTGAGGTGAAGTTAAGATTAGGTAGTGACAATGATACCTGTAGTGGGGACGTAGTAGCTTAGTGTTTGATAATGACGTGGGAGCGCTGAGTGTAAGGGAAGACGGAGAAGCGCAAGTTTCAGAGGGGAGTAGTTAGATGAGATGATGCTGTGTGAGAACTGGACAGGTGTGTGGAGCAGTGTATGAGTAGTGAGTGTTGTGGATCAGCGCGAATGCGCTTGGGGGAGAGAAGGGTGCAGGCGGCACCAAGTATGAGAGCACAGGTGTGCAAGTGCAGGTGTGTGGAATATATGGAGCAGAGAATGAGTGGTGTGGAGAGAGTTGGAGTAAGTGGTACGGAGTGGTGTGCATGGTGCGAAGGTGTGGATGGGGGAAGAGTGGACCCCTTTTCACGAGTACCCGGGGAGGGTAGTTTAAAGAATAGTTAGAAGGTATAGGTAAATTGTGGTTGGATATTGGCATTTGTGGTGCGGTTGCAGAATGGTATTGTGGATGGGTGCATTGGTGTGGTGAAATTGGCTGGTCGTGTGGCCTGTTAGTATGAGTGTGAATGGTTGGGAACTCCGCCACTGTTAGATGTCGGCCAGGTGAGGCCGCAGGTGGGCTCTGGGAGCCGTTAGTGTCAGTGGGTGCCTGAGGATCCCGGGTGTGGATCGGGCAGCCCGTGCCAGAGAGGGCACTGAGGGAGTGAGAGTGCGAGAGGGCCTTCCCCAGTTAGTTAGGTTAGGGTGAGGAGCAGGTGAGCTCGGTAGGCAACAACAGTGGTGGAGGTGTGCAGGTGGGCGGACCAGCTAGGAGCGTCACACGACCCAGCCACCGAAATTGTGCGGGGGCACCGAGTGATGAATCGGGGGAGTGAGACCCCAACTTGAGAAGCACCACAGTTGGTCAATGGGAATTGGTTTTTAGAACCCATAGTGTAAGTGGGCCAATGGTTTGGCAGGAGAAAGACCCCGGGTAATGTAAAGTTGTTAAAGTCATTTAGGAAACTAGGGCATGCCCGTACTATATATATATATCTAAAATTATATCCCCCCCCCTCTATTTACATGAAATGGTTTGGTCCATTCGCAAAGCCAAAGCGAACGGCTTGCGAGTACGGTGACAATCCCCCCCCCTCTATTTACATGAAATGGTTTGGTCCAAAGCGAACGGCTTGCGAGTACGGTGACAATCCCCCCCCTCTATTTACATGAAATGGTTTGGTCCAAAGCGAACGGCTTGCGAGTACGGTGACAATCCCCCCCCCCCCCCCTCTATTTACATGAAATGGTTTGGTCCAAAGCGAACGGCTTGCGGAGTTTGGTAAAGAAATCGCCATAGCGTGCACAAACGTGCAGGAAAGCGAAAGAATCGCAAATTAGTTTTAATTAGTTTTAAAACATAGTTTAACGCCAACATAGCGGCAACATAGTTTGCCAACGGGAAATAAATGAATACGCTCTCAAATGTGCCGTCCGAGGCAGAGTCTGTTCGCCACGTTCGGCACACGTGATAGCTCGCTGCTCTCTGATTGGTTGAATCGTTTTTTGGACATAGCTCGGTAACTACTTCTCCGATTAATATGAAACCTTGAAAAGGCACATCCTCAGGTCCCAGCAATATACCTGGCAAGTTTCAAGTATATCGGACCCGTGGTTGTCGAGAAACAGCGGTCACAGACAGACACACAGAGATTACTGGCATTATAGATAGATAGTTAGGATTGATGAACCTGTCGCACCCTACGCAGCCACTTACCTGAGGTGATGATGATGACTCCACACCTGTGTTTTCTTTGTTTTGTGTTGCAGGAAATGAGAATTGCTGTGTGGATTTGTGAGACGCATCACGACGTGGATGAGACATTGGGGTGATTCCATCTCTCCCTCCTTAGGAGGGACTGATGATGAATTGGTGATGGCAGATTTTGATGTTGAGTTGGAGATGGCAGATTTTGATGAGAGTTGGAAATGGCAAATTTGATTGGTTAGGAGGGAGAGAAGACGAATTTGGTTTATGGGAGGAACGGGGAAGACAGTAGGGACGTTTGTTGATGTGTAAAGTAGATGTTTATGGGTAGTGTTGTGTTTTGTGGATACAGTAAGGGGTAAGGGAGGGGCAATGTAGGTTACCTGGTGGGGGGGGGGGGGCGTACGGTAGGAACGTACCTGTCTCACCTGGTTCCCATGTGCCCCCAGTGTGCATTACCTTGTATTGCGTGCACTTTTGCGCCCTTACCACCTTACTCACTTGTCTTCTTTTGTCTCCCACCTCCGAGGATCTGGCTTTGGGGCAGAGAGAGAGGAGAGAGAGGTGCTGGCTCCGCAGTTGTGGGCCTGTACTTCCGCTGCTTGCTGCCTGGATCGATACACCATATGGACCGCAATTTTTGTGGCCGCCCACAATGGACTGCAGTTGTTTTGCGGTCAAGCACCACCCATGGATGGACCTCTGGGTCAACGTGGCACCTATGCCATACAGGTGAACCACTTTTAGTTGGCCCCCCTGACGGCCACAATTCAGAAATGGACGTGGTTGGCGCCTTTCTTTATTTCTAAAGAAGCCAGAAGGCCAAGTGCACTCCATGAAGGCAAGACCAGCGGCAGAACATCGGCCGGCTGCGACACCACCGGTGACCATGGACACTTAATTGTGCATTTTTATGAACAATTTATTGGTGCACCGGATGGTGCTGACTGTGCGTAATGGGGTGGTGCTTTTGGTGCTTGGGCGGGGTGCTCTGCACATTATTAAAGGCCGTAGGGCCACAGGGCACTCGTGGGTTGGTGTATCGATGCTGGCATGCGTGCTCTCCCTATGCATAACATCTGCATGTGTTCCTCAAAGAACAGGTCCTGGATCGTAGTGTAAATATCAGTGTAGTCTTGTATAAATGATGCTCCCTACCGGCTGTATGTTTAGTTTGAG